>NC_137888.1:143056807-143670926 GCF_963455335.1 Martes martes
TGGCTATTTGAAAAACGAACAAGTCCACCGACTACTTGATAACCTAGGTTGGAACGGTATACACGGAAGGAACTCAAGTCTTTTATTTTGGCCTCCCCATTTGTGAGATGAGGAAACTGAGTCCCCACACTATACGGTAACAGGCCCAAGACCTAAGGAAAGATAAAGATGGAAGGAGCTGGGAACAAACCAACCAAAAAACACCTGCTTTGGTCTGTGCTCTAACCTCTGACCAGTGTTGGGTCTTCTTTAAGCATTTTTGAATAAGCTTCACGTCTGTTTTGCCTTTGGTTTGTATTCCTTCTTATGTGCCAGATAAAATATGCAATATCAATCCACCATCTTGAATATCATAAATTAGTCTTAGGATACATTCTACACCTCATCTGCAATTTATATAAAAGTAAATAAAATGGTTCATACTTTACAGATTGACGTCAACTGAGGCACAGAAAAAGAGTCATTGGCTTGTTGTCAGCCTAACACTATGTCCTCAGTACACTGTAGAATAGAGTCTCTCCGAGAAAGGTTTAGAGTAGTGGTTCTTAGGGTATAATACCTGAACCAGTAAGTTCAGAATTATGAAGGAACTTGTTCGAAAAGCAAGTTCTCAGACTCCTCCTTGGATCTACAGAATCAGAAACTCTGTGGGTTGGGACTGGCAACCTGTATTTTTAAAGCTCACAAGCTAATTCTGATGCACATTAATACTTAAAAGTTGCTGGTCTATTTACGTGGATTATACTGGTGCAATATACAGCCTGCCTTCCTCCCTTTCTCCCTTCCCTCCTTCCTCCCTCCCTCCCTACTACATATTACCTTAGATTTGCAGAGTTAATGCCTTTTAAGTATATAGTTAATAAATAACCACTGTATCAGCCGTGAGTCTGCACTTCCAGTAGTTCAGAGTCAACGTTGTCACCCCTTTGTGGATCAGAAGACTAGCATCATCAATTCTGACATGACTCTTGGAGGGTGTTTCCCTCGCTCATTTCCATCGCTTGCCTCCCCTGTTTGTCTCTGCCACACTTATTATTAATTGGCGTCTTCGTTGGCATGCCCCACGGAGAGGTCAGCCATTGTAGGCTTGACGGCTCCTCGCGATCCTTTCACTCTTGCTGTTCTCTCCCTGCCTGTGATCCTTCCCAAGCGGGAGTGTGGAAGGGATGAGTTAGTTGGGGAGGCCTGCTTTCTCTAGACCCCTGCCATAATTCTTCTGGAGATAAATAGGGAGACATCGTTTCTCAAGCTCTAGAGCTAAAGTCCCTTTTTACCAACACCAAATTCATGTCATTATCCTTGTCTGGCTGAAGAAAGACTAAGACAAATGGCATTTGCAAATGGAAAAATCTTGGGGGCAAGGGCTTTGGAGTGTGTCTAATAAGAGACCACTTGTTCTCTCTGTCAGTGTTTCCTGTGTGATGTGAGTGCCTGGAAGTGGCTGTAGGTCCTCACAGATGCAGAATTTCTGATCTCAGTTTCTGATCTCTGGTTGTCCAAAAATGGCTGGAGAGCACTGTGTTGCAGAGTCATTAATCATGATTATTAAGCAATAGGAGAGGAGAGAGCTTCATGGCTGTTATTTAACTCTTAGCAGCCCTATGAAATAGATAGGCCTTAAGTAAGTGGTATATATATATATATATTTTTTTTCTTTCCTTCTTTCTTTCTTTCTTTCTTTTTTTTTTTTTTAGAACAGGTAATGTCAGGAGAGTCACATCTTTCTAGTGGTGGTGTGGGGGTGGGGGCAGTGGTATTAAATGAACAGTTGCCTCCCAACTGCAGTTCCAAGAATTCTAGCAAGAGCCTCTATCTAAGATAATACGTTCCTGACAAATCAGAGATGCCAGAAATTCCTTTTATAGAGAGGGAGAAAAAAATGAATAAATTAGAGGAAGGCCTAAAGTAAAAATGTCTTGAGAAGAGTGTTGATTTAGAATCCCAAAATGGAGGGCACTTGGGTGGCTCAGTCCTTAAGGGTCTGCCTTAGGTTCAGGTCATGATCCCAGGGTCCTGAGATCGAGCCCTGCATTGGACTCCCTGCTCAGTGGGAAGCCTGCCTCTCCCTCTCCCACTCCCCCAGCTTGTGTTCCCTCTCTCGCTGTGTCTCTCTCTGTCAAATGAATAAATAAAATCTTAAAAAAAAAATCACAAAATAATACAGAGTTCTGAATTCAGATGATGCTCTGGGGAGGAGAGGGCACATTTCATTGCAGGAAAGAAGAAAATTAGAGTACCCACAAAGATGACCACCAAGGCAAGAGATGGTGCAGAAAGATGAGATAGAGCTGGAAATAAACATTGTATCTTGCATTTTTTGCTAAGGACAAGTCTACTGACAGATTCCTTCTGTCAAAGCAACGTTCTCCAAGTGCTGAGCCTGACCCTCAGAGGAACATCAACCATATGTAGGGGCAGATTTAACCAAGTTTGTCTGTCTTCCTCCAGGACTGGCTACATAATTTGAAGGTGCAATGAAAAATGATAATGTGAGAACTCTTGATGAAAAATTGCTAAGCATTTCTAGACGGCAGAAACAGACAATGAAACCAAGTGTGGCGTTGTTCTAAGGAAGCCTTGTGCCCAGGCCTCAAGCCCATGAAGACTGTCTTCCCTTCACCGATTTTTCCAAAATATTCCCCCCCACTTTTTTCCCACTGCTGTGCAGCACCACTGGGGTGCTGTCTTATGACAGAATGAGATTTTGTTCAAGTGTTTTTTCAACATCATGTGTTAAAATTCTCTCTTGACTTAAACAGCAGTTTTGAGAATGGAGGGAATATTTTCTCTCATGGCCACATCAAATGAAAGTTGAACGTATCTCAAAATCTGCCTCTCCCTCATATTCTTTAGAGCATTAATTCCAAGCTTGTATTAGTGAGATTTGGCAAAATGCCAATTCTTTTCTTCTGTTCAAAAGTCAAGTGTCGTAGGAGAGAGGGGTACCTTTTGCCCCAAATCCATCGTATCAAAGGCAAAGCTTGTCTTATCACAAAATCTCCTGACACTGGTTCACTTTTTAGGATATGGTCAAATATCTCCATTTCCTCCATGTGCTCTATTTTGCTTTGCTTTGTTTTTTGGTCTAACAAGATAATTGTATCAGTGTTTCAGCAGCATAACAGAAATAATAGCAAATAAAGGACATTTTGTGTTTTTGATCATCTCATATATTTCTTTTTAAGAAATAGAATAAGACAAATACTTTTTGAATAGATAAAAAGCTATCTTTCTTTGATGCTTTCTAATCATATTTTTTGAATTTAATCATAATCTTCTATGTCTTATTAGTTTACCAACTGTGAGATATCATTGTTATAAGCACCATGCTACCCTTTCAGTGAGCTAACCACTGACAATAATACTTTTGGCTCATTAGAGGGAAATAAATAAATAATGCTTTTATACACAGGCATGTATAAAGTAAATAAGCTGTAAAATACTTCATTTATGATATATGTAATTAAGTTTAGAACTACTAAGTTCATAAAAGTGGTATTAAGAAATGCCAAAGAATTCAAAATGTTTCGTATGTTCTCTCATTTAGTTTTCAACAGTTCTTTGAAGTAGATGTGATTATCCTTTTTACAAAGAAAGAGATCCAAGGAAATTATGTTGCCCATTTTCACTCATTGGTGTTTGAATGCAGGTCTATATTAATTCTAAAATCCATACTCTTTTACATATCACCCTACAGTCTCAAGTAAAACAGTTTTACTTTTTTTCTAAGTATTTCTATTCTATTATCCTTCTTTATCCCATCTTTTGTGTTTCGTAAGCCATGTGATAAACACCCAGTTTGACCAATTTCAGGAAAGTGAGGTGACTTGTCCAAGCTTGCTCCGTTCTTCAGGAACCTGTCAGAGACTAGAATGTTGCAGAAATGACCCCAGCTTTGTTATGGCCCTAGACCATGCAGACTCTGCTTAGCTTCCCCTCCTGTTACGAACTAGCAGAATACCTTCATCTTGAGTAGTTTATAATTCTGTATGAGTCTCTACCTATTTAATGTGTATAGAATTATTATTTCCCAACTCCCATCATCTAAAATAATTATTACCCTCAAACAAGGAAGTAAACTGTAGCCACTTCCATTCTGAGAATGTAGAACTCAGCTCTTCATTTTAGGGACCATGCCAAATGCTGCTAATTGGATTTCATTTAATTGGATTAAAACCAAAGAGACACCCCCCCCCCACTTTTTGTCTGTGTAACTTCACCCTTCTTGTTTAGTCTTCATAAAACATCATGTATTTGGTAAGATAGCATTTTGGGGACTATAACTGAGGTAGCTGGTGGCTCTCAAGAAGTCTGAAAGTAATAATAATTTCTGGTATAATAGGGAGATACATTCTCACAGTAATAAATTGAGAAGAGACTGTACTGAATTCTGAGTCATTTCTAAGAATGGAGGTTACAAATGTGTACAGAAAACAGATACTTGGCTTCTTTGCCAGCTGATTTAGTGGCGTATCCATGAGGATTTGAGACTTAGTTCTCTCTACTACTCATAAGTATAGTAAGAAGCCGACCATTATTAAAGTCAACTTTGGAAGCAATTTCCAATGGATGGAAAGTGGTGAATCTTTTGTTGGTGTTAGTATGCTTTTAGATGGTTTATTTTTGGATTTGGAATATGCCAAAAAAATTAATTTCCTTGTGCCTTACCCATTGTTGTCTGTGTTTCTGTCTCATTTCTATCTGAAAGCTAGGAATCACTGGGGAAAACAAAGTATCTTTTAAAGTAAATCTTCAAAGATCACAGTAAAATAAGCAGCTAACTTATGATTTATATCAGAAACACACAATGGATTGCTTAGCTGTATGCCTGGGATATTACCAAGTTTGTGAGGAATCCATTTCCATAATTGTCAAAAATGTGATAACCTTGAACCTTATGTTTTACTCCTATTTTGACCAATTGTATAGTTAAGTGTACGTTAAAATTTATAAATTGTGATTTAATCCGGCAGTTTTCACACATTGTAGAAATAGTTTATACATTTCAGGAAGAGTTGGAGAAGGTCCCCTTAAACCCTTTTTCACTGTAGAATTCTAATGTAATAAGCCTAGGTTTGTAAGATTAAAAAGTGTGTAAAAACCAGCAAAAAGTTTTGTTGGGTTAATTTACTGGTGTGGGAAAATTGATTTATTGGCTTGCGTTAGAGTGGAGACTAAAATTTTAATCAGATGAATGTTTTGTATTATATATTTAAGCTGTTTTAAATGTTGGGCTATTAAGGAATTGGTTTCTCATGTAGTTGATGTTTAGTAGGAGAACAGTTTCTGAAGTGGTGAAAAGTTTGTATCTGTAGATGTAACTAGATTCATTAATATGCTTGCATCCATTTTTTTAATCCAATAAAGCAACATGTAAAAGCAACTTAAGAAAGAATATGCATGAATCCAGTAGAGGTTATGATTTCTGGTCCGGGTGAACTATCTTTTCGAAATGAACATAAAACATGTGTTTTGAGACTTCTTTGTCTCCTAAAATGTAGCCAATTACCTGCAGAAACTGTGTTTTCTACTTAAGTCTAGCAATACCAACATTGATAAATGTTGCTACGTCTAAACAAACTATTTTCATTGACAAAGAAGAACAACGCCATTTAAAAATCTTACTTTTTTTGGTCTGAGTGAGTAATTTGAGGAACTTCCCAAATAAATTTTACTACATGGAAGATTCTTTTACATATCTGTCTATATTTTATAGTTTCTCTTAAGTAGATGGCTATTATTTTCCTCTTTTTATGAAAGTTTTCTTTGTATACAATATCAAGCCAGAGAAGAAATTTTCCCAGCTTCAAAGATAGATGCTGATGTTTTCCCCAATGGATTATCACTTACATCTTGTTAGGAATGTCAGTGAATTGAAAGCACCAGGGAATGCTGGTTCTAACTCATGTTCCTCAAAACACCTGGTGGGATGGGCTGCAGGCAGGTCCTTTCTTCTCCATCACTGTTGTTCTTTACTACAATGATGTGCTTTACTCAGAACCATGCTGCAACCATACATAAGTTGTGCCCTCATTTCACAGATAGGGACATGGGGAAGTGTGCAACAGTTCAGGTACTTGCCTAAGGTCATACAACGACGGGTGGCGAAGCTTGGGTTTGAACACAAGTCTCTTTCCCAAGTTTATCATTGTCAATACCGATCTCGGACGGACGCAATCACATTTTTCTCTCTTCTTTCCTCCCTTTCTGGGCCTTTTCCTTCTGTCCTTCCTCTTTCCCTCCTTCCCTCTCTTTCTTCTTTCCTTTCTTGCATCCTTCCGTTAAAGCAAAGAAACCAAACACCCTCATGTTTATAAATGGAAACCTTTTCGTATCATTTTTATCCATCCCTTATTTTTGAAGGCATGCTGGAGACCAGGTACTGTAGTAGGCCCCATGGAGGGCTAAATAGTTTTGAATGCTGTCACAGTACACTGTGGTCTGTAGCGCTTTATCACACAATAGCAGTCGTTTGATTCCTAGAAAATATGACACCATCTCCTAAAAACTTACATTTCCCTTAACTAAACAGGGGCGAATTAAAATTGTCCTTGGTTCTGTTTCAGTTCAGCAGTTCTGAATGTCCTTTTGGGAAATGCTGGTAGAGAGCAAGTTCCCAATCATAGCTACTATTTTTAGTTTCATAAGGACTATTGTGTCTATAAATGGTATTCCCTTTGTTGAGGCTAATGTCTTAAATGCAGGCCAAAATCAATTAGCTATTATGTGCAACCAGGCCACCCATTAGAAAGGTAACATTTCTCTTTTGTATTTGCTGCCAGTATTTGGCACCTAAACCACAGGGTATGGAATCGAGGTGGTGATTGCTGCTTTTCTGGAACTAGCTTAAACTGACCATTTTCGTGTATGTGCTTCCCTTTCTCTCCTCTGAGAAAGGATAATTTAAATTTGTCAACATTTAATCACAGAGGAAATAAATAAAATAGGTTGCTCTGCAATTCCTTCTTAAAGGACTTCTCCAGAAAACACAGACACCCCCGGTGGCGGTTGTCTCTTACCTCCTGGCTCAGCACCTGCAGATTTGTCTTCCAGAGATGTAACTCCGACAAGTCTTCTCTCAAAGGGCAGTAGGGGTGTTAATTATCAAATGTCGAATTTCAACCATCCTGCAAACACCACTTAGCCAACTGTGATGGCAGCAATATTTGTCTTGTTAAAGACCCTGAAGTTAAATTACTGCTGTACTATTTTCCTTCAAGGCCAACTTGTTAGTTATGGTGGAAGTGAGCTATTGCCTGGGGTTTCCTCATTCATCTGGGCTTCCTTTATTATTTTAAATGATCTCATGAACGAAGGGGCTGCAATTTGCATGCTTTGTTGAGTGAATTCTACCTGACAGTCCTGTCTATGGTTTTCCTTGTGAGAAGAACAGAAAGACTGAGAAGGAATAAATTGTCTCTTGAAGACTCACGGTTTTATCTATTTCCGTCACAGAAATGTGATAGATTTAAATTTTCTTGAGTGAAGGAAGGTATGGTAACAGGAAACAGGAAGTCTTATATTCTAACATTTTTGAAGGAAGAGGGGTATTTTTTTTCTCCCACTCTTTCTTTCTTGCTTTTTTTGGGGGGCGGGTGCTCTTCGGTTAGGTTTTACCTAAAACCTTGATTTCTCCTATTGTTTTTATGGGGATTCCTCTGAAAGATATCAAATGCCTCCCTCCATAGGAAGCCCTTTCATAAGACACAGCTCTTTTCGTCTGTGTTTTACTTGACTTGCATTTGGTTTTCTCATCCAAAAGTAAAGTTCATCATGCTCTAATGCAGCTTACTAGAGTCTCCTTGAAAATGCGTGTTGTCAGACTTACGTGTGGGTCTGACTTTTTAAGGGACAGGCTGACAATCTGTGGCCAGAGGAGACCATTAAGGAAAGAGGTTTGATTGAAGTCCTGACACAGATGTTGATGGCATAGTTAAAATGATTAATTTGGAGTAAGAAAAGTGCTTCAAACTAATTAGAAAAATGGGTTGGTCATAGCCCCAGACTGTACATCTAGCCAAGGGAAGCCAGCTTTTTGAAACATGCTGGAAAAGCGACGATATGTTAAAATTGCATCCCTCTTTTTTTATGGAAAGGATAATACACAGTTAAAAACTGTGAGTTACATTTATATTGGTGGTTTTTCTGTGAGTCTTTAGGCCTTTTACCTAGGTTGATTTTGCAAATTTGCTGACTGGGATTATGGGTGCAGCCTACTTCTGCAAACAGAAATGTGTGGTTACCTTGAATTGCCCATATTAATACAAATGATCTCTCAGTCCAGTGGACCGTGTATTTACTTGCTTGCTGCTACTTTAGGAGAACGCAACATAAAAAACACCATCAGAAGGCCTAGAACGCAGTAGGGCTCAATATTTGCTTGTGTGCTGAAGCAGCCAAGTGATGCTTTTGAATATGGCAAAAGGAGAAGACTGTGACATGTTGTTTCCAGTTGATGCTTTGGTTTTGTTGACTGTTTCTGATGTCTTGTGAACTCTAGGGAAGGCCTTTAAATCTTGTCGGAACCTCTGAATTACCCTGGATGGGTCAGTTTGAGGATTATTAATGGGTACTGGCAGAGGCATATTTTCAGGTCTTTCTATATAGACAGCTAAGTTAAAATTTTCCTTAGCTTCTAGAAAAGCTAATGTTTGATATTGTAGAGTTGGCACTCTTAGTGCATAAAGAAAATACTACAGAATAGCATTCCTTTGGCCTGCCAACATAAGATCTCAAAAGCTGTTGACTGTAACTTTCTAACGAAGAGTATATGAGAAATAAGTTCTTGCCATTTTTCAGGTTTTCATTCTCTTTGTGTTCTATAAAGCCTAGTGGTGGATTTTTCAGTTAATGCCTTCAGCTACATGAAAAAGGAGTTTCACCAAGAATGTTGGGAATTCCTTTGGTGCCCAAAAGGAAATATGAAGACTCTGGAGGCTGATGAGAGAGATGGGAAATGGGGAAACCTTAAACATCATACCAGTTCCTGCAGTTTGCTTCATTTTCCTTTAAAAATGAGATCTGAAATTCTTTGAGAACTTTTTTCCTTTTTTTATGAAGCATAAGTTAACTTTCTAGCACTTTCAAGTTTAATGCAAGCTAATGTCCTTCAAGTGACAGAGAGGGGTATGTAAGCACACTTATTTTAGGCTCGTAATTTTTAGATACTTAATACATAGGTTCCATTTGTTGCATGAAGTATGCAAACTAAAATTGATAGGAGAATGGGTAGGTTGGGAACCTGTTTGTTTTAATTTAATAAAACTAAACAGACTTGTAATTCTTTTAAATTATAGTCTATTCTGTATATCCTGGATAATTAAAGTTATTATCTATGGGATGTGTGTGTGTGTGTGTGTGTGTGTGTGTGGTGTGTCTGTGTATGTGTCTGTGTGTGTGTCTGTATGTGTGTGTGTTCATGATAGGGAAAAAGTGGCCTCTTGGGAAGAATGGCATTTTGACGAATCACAGGAAATAGTAAATTATGTGGATTCCACACAGTTCCCAAGGCTATGACAAAGATTTTACCTCTGAAATTCATGAACCAAGTCCGAAGGGAGCACGGATGGAATTACAATTCAAATGGTTTACTTTGGGAGGAGTACAAGGTGGGAAGAGAATTAAATTTTCTGTTTATTTCTCCAAACAAAACCCGTTGTGATAGTCACCCTCAAGAAGAAGAGAAATGCGAACTTTTATAATACATTCTAGCTGTGTGAAGTACAGAAGCATTTATTTAACATGATGCTAACCTTAAAAAAGTTTGTTAGCGATCATAATAATAACTTATTCAAAACATTTCAAGAGAAAATAACTGTACTGCATAAGGTTCACCATAGACATGCAATGTAATGAAGTAAACGGTAATATGTGAGTGTTCCAGATTTGTCCATACTTTCAACACACTGACTCTCTTTATAAATACAGTTTTTTTTTCTTCAGTTTTTTTGTTTTCCTCTCATTTGAAGTCTTTTGGTTGTCTTGTCAATTAAGCTAATTAAGGCTGAAACTAATTCCCCAAAGGGAATATTGAACTAAAACATTTCAGGCAAATCATTTCCAAGACTTAATTTAGTCAAGAATATTAATAATATGCAAGTGGGGTTATGCATAAAAGGAATGCTATAAAATGCAACATTGTTCCTGGTGCATATAGTCAGACAAAACACTGCATTTACTGTCTCCAGAAAATGAAAGTTAACTTATGCAGTTCATCAACAGGCTTTATTATAGCATCACATAGTTGTGGTAGACCTAAGGCTGTGGGAACTTTTCACTTTTGACTCTACTCTAGGAAAAAAATGTCAAATCAAATCACTCTTTATTTTTAAAAAGGGGTACAACACCATATTGGACATATAGTTTATAGTCTTGGCTTTTCATTAATAAGTTAAGTAGTAGTTGGCGAAAAAAAAAAACTCTTAAACTCTCTGAGCTCCAGTTTCCTCCGAATTGAGGTCACAGGGATTCAGGGTCGACTTTAAGGAGCAGATTGAGGTCGGCTTCAGAAATGAGAATGTGCAGTCCTCATCCAATAATTGATCTTTAATAAAAATGTAGATTAGCATTCAATTGTGTCCCTTCCTCCAGCCCGTCTACAGAAGAACGCACTCTTGACAGTAGAGAGGGAAACATGGAGGTCCTTTCTGTCCTTCCCGACCAGCAATTTACCTCCTCCCTCAGCCTATGGACTCCCACTTCTGACCCTGCTCTCCTGTCAAAGTGAGAGACGAGGAAGAGGAGAGGTGAGAAAGGCAGAGGGGTTCGTACTTGACCTCTGCCTTGAGATGGCTTGCATTCTCTCACCAACTCTCCTTCTTGTGTGAGAACTTTCTCAGCATCTTCAGAGGCTTCTACTGGGAGTGTCTGAAAGCACCACTGTGACATCGATGACACACTTTTCTCCAGCTGTCTTCTCTGTCCTTAGCTCCCAGGAGGTGCAGTCTGTAAATTCTCTTTGCAGGAGTCTCACTAGCCTCCCAGCAGCTCTCCTGTCCAGGAGACACATAGGCTTCTGACTGGCTCTTGTTCCATCTCCTCTGTAACAACACATCTTGTCCACGGACGACACTCATCTTTGACTCCTACAAAGTCAGTGTACAGGTCAATCCCAGTGCACACACACTCTCACTTTGTGCCCAAAGCAGCTTGTCAGCTGCACACGTGCTCCTCTACATTTCTTGAATAGGGTCCAAACAGTGCATTTGGCACTCCTATCACAGAGGGAGAACACTAAGCTCTCGAGGAGTACTTCCAAAGCCCCTCTTTCCTCACTTGAGTTGAGGGGGAAGCACAGAATAACTTTCTCTAAACCCATTTTTTCCACAGGTCCTTCTTCCTTGTCTGTTTCCTTGGCCTGCACCATTTTATAACGTTTGGTGTATAACTAAGGCCAGCTGGCCAGCTTTCTATCATCCTACTCTGACATTTTGCAAATGCTATTGCATATTGTGCCTTACAACTTACTTAGCTCTCTGCTATCCATTTTATCCTGGTACCTCAGTTAAAGGAATCAGATTTAACATACTGTTACAAATGATTTAAATTCTGATAGCCTTCAGAACTTCTTAATATTCCGTATTCTTTTTTGTGAATCTAGCCAGTGAATTCCTATTTACGTCTATGAGTCTAGCTGTTCATTTTAAACATTTTTTTTTGAAGATTTTATTTATTTATTTGACAGAAAGAGAGAGAGAAAAAGATAGCACAAGCCGGGGAAGTGGCAGGCAGAGGGAGAGGGAAAAGCAGCCTTCCTTCTGAGCAGAGAGCCCAATGTGGGGCTTGATCCCAGGACCCTGAGATCATGACCTGAACTGAAGGCAGACGCTTAACCGACTGAGCCACCCAGGTGCCCCCATTTTAAACATTTTTAAAAGTGAGGGGATTTAAAAACAATTGTCATTGTAAAACCGTGGCTAAGAAATAGGGACAAATATTCTTATCAGTTATCATAGCTGATTATTCATTTTACTTTGTAAGTTGAACCATCAGTTGAGTTAGGATTGGTTCATTTTAGAGATGACCAATTTATTTACAAATGTTTCTAGGTCTGGATACATGGACATGCAACAGAAAATTCTATAGGTAAATTTCAGTTAACTGACCCCATATAAAATAAATGAAAAGTTAATTCAACCTTATAATGTCTTCATTTCACAGACTTGCCCGGAGCATCTTATGGATGCAAGGCCCTATAGCAGATGGTACAGGGACCATGGAGATGGGTAGAACTAAAATCCTCCCAGCCTGGGAAAAAACTTATGGTCTGCTCTAGGACAAGGTGGTTGTCTACAATGAATCTGAATATCACACATGTAGAGTGCTTTAGTTTCTTCTGGATGATAATTGATTATTTGGATAAGTAGCTTCAAACATCATATTAACTAGTGTGTTTTCTGTTTAATATTATGAAATATTAAGAGGGACAAAAAATGATCCATAATCCACTGTGAATATAATGCCTTTAACAAAGAGCAAATAAAATAAAATAAAATAAAAATATATGTTCATGTTAAGACAATTTTAATAGGATGGAAAACTAGGAAAGGAAAGTAACCATCTTTTATCTTGTGTCTTGTTCCCTCTTCCCTGATCTGTCTACTTCTAACAGTTCTTGCCTGTTCCCCCGGGGAATTTATAGATACATCTTTATAGCTGCATGCCTGTATATAAAGTTATCATTATAGATATGCAGATACCAACGTGCTTACTTGGTTTCTTTCCTCTACCCTATAGTTCTCTCCCTTTCTATTTCTCTTGTAGCTTTACTTCATTCTTTTTAAATAGCAATAGTGTGTTTCTTGTTATTGAGATGTGATACCAGATTATCTTGTATCTTGATGACTAAGTTATGACATGATAATGTCCTCAATCAGTGCATTCTTGCTGGATGCTTTCATTGCTAATACAAACAATGATCGATGAACATTATTATACATATATCTTTATGAATCTAAGGATAAATACCTAAGAGTTTTAATCTGAGATCAAAAGAACCCTGAGTTTTCTGTGATATTTGGAGAGATAGCCAACTTGCCCATAGGAAATGAGGCACACGTTTATACTTTAATTAGTATTTGAGTCTGTGTTTTCTCATAACCTCTGTAGAACTTTGACTGCTGAACTTCCAGACATTTTGCAAATCTGAACTGTGAAATATGTGACCTCATTGTTTTTGCTATATATTTCTTTCATTATGAAGGAGGTCAAGTTACAGTTATCCATCATGTGTGTATTTTTTCTAGAAACTTACTATTCTTTATAGATTTTCTTTTTAAATTTTGGATTCTATGTCTTTTTACTGACCTTGAGTTCTTTGTAAATTAAGGAAATAACATCTGTATCTGAGTAACATTGTATACACTCTCTCAATTTGTTTTATACATTCTGATTTTATGACACTTTTGCCAAACAAAAGTTTAAAATATTTGTGTAGTAAAATCTAACTTTTTTTTTTTTCTTTTGAGCCTTCTGGGTTTTTAGATAGACTTAAAAGAGCTCTGCCACAAAAAGATTGTAAATAAATTTAGCTAGATTTTCTTCTAGACTTTTTGCATTTACTTTTATATTTAAGGGTAAGAGGTAAAATACACACATGTATACATACACATGCATCAATATGTATAATATGTATAGATATATTTGTGCAAATATGTAATTTTAAAAAATACATATAATTTAAAAATTCCAATCAGCTGGGCCTGAAGTCCCAACACTAGTGATTGCATAATTCTTGTTTCTGCAGTGATTTGAAATGTAATTGTATCATAGATTTAATTTCCATATATTTTGGTTATGTTTCTGAATTTTTCTAATTTTATTCCATGTAAATCCATTTCTTCTTGCTTCAAAACCAATTTTAATAATTATAATTTTGTAATTAGTTATGTACCTTTTAGGGCTAGTCTTTTGTCTTTAATCTTCATCTTCAAAAATTTTCTTCAAGATTTTTTCTTTTTTTTTAGATACCCATTTTATTCACTTTTTTTATTTTCACAGGCATAAACACATTATTTTATGGATATTTTAATTGAGACTACATTGTTCTTGCAGATTAACTTTGGACAATTTGACCTTTTAATACTATCATGTCTTCCTTTTATAGTGCATGGCATGTCTATTCATTCACCAAAATATGCTATGGTATGTAATAGAATTTTAAATTTTCTGCGCATAAGTGATATTATTTTTTTTCAGATTTATATGAAATATTTTATATCTTTGCTTAGTTTTGGAAATTGTTTTCTTTCTTAATATATCTTCTACATTTAGGGGTGCCTGGGTGGCTCAGTTGGTTAAGCAACTTGGGCTCAGGTCATGGTCCCAGAATCCTGGGATTGAGTCCCGCATCGGGTTCCTTGCTCAGCGGGGAGCCTGCTTCTCCCTCTCCCTCTGCTGCTTCCCTTGCTTGTGCTCTCTCTCTGCCAAATAAATAAATAAAATCCTAAAATATATATATACATATATATACATACACATATATATGTATGTATATGTATATATATGTGTGTATATATATATAGCAAATATATATATACATATACATATATATGTATATATATATTTGCTACATTTGAATAAGAATTTTATGTAACACCCCTTTACAGAATTATCTTTGTGTTCTAGTATATTTAGAACTGATAGTCTTAGATTTGCTTGAGGCATAATCACATCACCTAAGATTAATGATAAATATGTCCCCTGATATTATTTTTATAACTTTATCTTTCTCTTATCTGATTACATCTGATTACATGATCTAGTACCTACAGAGCAGTATAAAATTATACCACATTCTTGTTATATTCTTGATTAAAGTGTGACTGATTCCTATTTCCCTATTAACAGTGATGATGGCATCTGACTCACGTGTGTGTGTGTGTGTGTGTGTGTGTATTGGTATAAAGGAAGTAGGTATTTCTATTATTATTTTATTTTATGGATTATTATACAGATGTAATAAATAGAATTACTTATAGATTATTAGACTATTTTAATATTATCAATATTGGAATTGAACTATGTACCTTCTTATATATTAAGGAGTTTAGATACATAGAAGCATTTATTTCTTAAATGGTCATCAGGTTATTTCTTTGCTTGAATGCAGCTGGGCATTTCTGTTGTTGCTTCGCTTACTATAATTAGGTTTGTGGAAAGAAAGATTTTGAAATCATGCTTCATTCTGCCATCTGAAACCAGAAGTCCTGGTGGGAATGTTTTAATTATTCATCATGGAATTTCTGTAAAGCAAATCAAATAGAGTTATGTATTTTTCTCTTGATGATTTTGCTAATGGGATTCTAATATATCACAACTTAAGAAACCCAGAGCAGCCAATAGTGTTTTAAGACAACAAAATTAATTATTGCTTGGAAATTTCTACCAAAGGGCATGTAGACTTCTGTGGGACAAAATTATACACCAGGAAAAAGAGAGCTCAACACTTATAATTTAATACATATGCAGTTTCTTATTAGCAAAATATTGTTGATAGATATAGGCAGTAGTATTTTAGGTGTGAACCAAAAATCCTTTAGAATAGATGATTTCTTCATCTGGACTCAGTGGCATGTGAAATCACATTACCTGACACTAATCGATATTAGATCCAGATGCATGGCCAGCAATTCTTGTCTCCAGTAAAAGTGAGGGGGAGTTTCCTTTGTTTTTTGTTTGTTTCTTTGTTTCGTTCGTGTTACTGATTTTTACTTAATGGCAAGTTTTCTTAAGTGATTCTTCTTAAAATTACTCTTACAATTTATTGATTAATCATTGTCATTTTCTAGTTTCCTTGATGTTATGAATCAGACTATGGAATTAGGAAAAAAAAAAAGAATTAGGAAACACCCATACATTTGAACATTTGCTTGTTCTCTTTCATTCTACTAGGTGTGTAGAATGTAACACAACCATGTTAATTTCCATAAGTATTTTATGCCCATAAATATTCATGCCATCATAAAATTTTGTTCATTTATGGTATGAAATATAACTTTCAAGCAGACCATATCCTTGTTTTTCATGATCACACAATCTTTGTCTCTCTTTCTTTGTCTTTGTCTCTCTGTGTGTCTCTCTGTCTCTGCTTAGTCTCTGTCTCTCTATCTGTATGTATGTATATATGTATGTATGTATGTATCTATCTATCTATCTAGTGGATATGTATCCCAACTATGCAAAGTCAAGTTGTCAGAGACTTCTACAGAATTAACACAAGAAGAGATAGATCATGCTGCGCTTGACAGCATCTGGCTCTGCAGTCATGATGCAGTCATTGTTCAGGATTAACAACATCAGGTTGCCTGGCAGAGGAGACACTGACCAAGAGGAAATACATTTGCCTGGATGGTGCTTACATGGCAATGCCAGCGTTGGCCAATTATACTTCCCTTTGGTAGCCACATGCTTCCCTGTTACTTACATAACACTCTACCTCAGACTGTGTTCTAAGAACTTTAAATATATTACCTTACTTAATTTATAAAATTTAATGAAATAGATGCTTTTTATCCATTCCAGTCTCAGATGGAAACTGGATGTATACAAGGCATTTAAGCAACTTGTCCAAGGTTATACAATTGGTGAGTGTAAACCAGGATTTGAACCAGTTAGTTTGGTTCCAGAGCCTATACTGTCATCCACAAGGACCCTATCTCGTTCTCCAACTGTGTTGTAATTATTCACTTACTGACATGGGCTCCTGCCAGTCTGTGTGTTTTCTGAATAAAGAGCCATGCTGATCTTGCGTACCTTTCTATTCCCAGTGATGTAACAATGTCTGGCATGTAACAGGGGTATATACACCATTTTTTAAAATTGAATTAAAATAAAATATTGCCTGTATAAGACCCCTTTTCTCATGCCTCCCTAACACACAACCTTCATAATAAACTTAGAAAATATGAAGTTTGGTAAAGGAAAGGCTAAACAGAAAAATAACTCTGTTTTTCTAACACAGATTTCATTAGGCCTACTGCTTAGTTCACATTTCTCATCAAAGCATTTTAGAATTTCTTAATAACTTGGCGCTTCCTAACACCCCACTCACTCTTTTAGCCACACAAGCTACCTCTTATGGGAAAATCTGCACAGGAGAAAAAAATCAAAAAACAAAAAAGGAAGAAGCTTTGGCCATCACTGATGGCTCCTGTCTAATTAGGAAACTTGCTTGCCTATTTGTCATATCCCAGAAAAAAATCATTACTCATTATAGCAACATTTGGTCTTATTTCCGAAATCAAAAGGGAGGCTTTGGGTAAAAGGCAATTCCTTTTTCTTTCCCAAAGAAAAATAGCTTGATGGAAATTATACTGAAGGATAATTTACATTAAATAGAGAGCTTAAATCTTAAGTCTATAGTTCATTGACTTTTGATAAATAACTACATGAAGATACTCAAAACTACCACTCCAATCAAGACATAGAACAATTCTAAACTTTCAGAAATTTCCCATATCCTCCCTTCATGCTAATGATCCCCACTCTTACCCTTTAACAAGCCCTGAAACAATTTTTATCATGGTAAGTTGATTTTACTGTTCTCAGACTTCATGTGAACCTCATAAAGGCAGAAGTTCCTAGAAAGAACTGTGATCACAATTTTGTTTTTGTAAGGTCCACTGGTTGGCTACACGGTAGGTATACCGTTCAGGGAAAAATCCTGATGTAGTAAGATGAGTGCAAGTTGAAATCACGAGAGAAGGACTGTTGACTACAGACATGTAAGGGTGTTTCAAGATTATTCTTGAGAAATATGTCTCATTCCGACAGTTTCTCTCAGCTCTGTTGCATTGTCTCTTTCTTTTGAATGACTACTCTGTGCTATGGTTTCATAACCCTCTCCATTAAGTAGTGATGGGAACATACTTCTATTCTAGAATTTTTTGTCCTAGTGGCAAATTCTGTGGCACCCAGGTGTCAAGCAATTAGATCCTAATAATCCTTCAGGAGATATTTTCTTAAGGTATTATACTGGGCCAGTGAATGCTCTGAAGAAATAATAGTATGTTTTAGTTTCAGAAAGCTTGGTTAACCCTCTACTACCTGTTAAGACTGGTCAAAATGTGACCATTGTGACTTTGATTCTATTAAATAAGTATGCATGATTGTCTTGACTATTGTTGCTGCGTATGCATATGAAAATAGCATGGCCACTGTAATTGTTAAGGGAATCAACTTCTCAAGGACGATAGCTCTTTAAAAACTTGGTAATTTGTATATAGTCATGTTGATCTGTCTGAAGTTTACATAATGAATAGTGTTTATTAGGAAAGGTGTGTGTGTGTGTGTGTGTGTGTGTATGTACATGTGTTTAGACATCTAAGACCTCCAATGTGATAAGAAACTCCATCTTTATCTCCTGTAAATAGCGAGTTAATCTTAGCACTTACTGTATCACGTTGCTGGGAAGACCAGATGAGAATATATTTAAGAAATGTTGAGTGTTATTTGGCTTGAAAATTTGTTTAAAAAGCTGGTTTCACATTGGGTGGAGGCTTTGCAAGATCTTACACATGAGTGATTACATCTAAATTCCCAGTTTCAAAAGGAGAAGAAACAGTGTGTATGGTCATAATTTTAACCAATATGATTACTTCCAAAATGCTGCTGCTTACTTTCTATATTAAACCATGTATATTGTACTGCCCAAATGGGCTAAGGTATTTTTAAATGTAATTTTGATTCTACCTGACCTATAATACTGACTTTAGAATCTACTCTCAGATAAGGAGCAACTCCATTATACTTCACTTCTTTTGCCCTTTGAGTAGAGCCCCATTTGGGATGTCATTCCCATCATCAATATTTTTTGAGATCCTACTATGTACAAGGGCATAAGTAAATGGTTTCTTTGCTTTTATGTTTTGAGTGATGTAGGACCTTACTTGCTTTGTAGACCAGTCTCTTCATTCCAGATAATCACAAGACATTAATAAGACCTGATAACTATGTAATAAAATCTCTATGGAAATTCTCTAACCCAGGGATTATAAAACATCAAAATGCAAGAATGATGGAGGCTACTATTTAAAGAAACTATTTACATACCAAGACAAAGTTAATTTAAGTTCTAGTTAAAAATGACAGTGAGAAGTCTCTTTTTTTTGTTATCAAGTGGATAAAAAATTTAAGATCTCTATCACCTGATGTGGGCCCTGATGGTCAGACATGGTTACTCTCATATCCTATTAAATAAATCTAAATCAGAAGAGCTTTTTTGGATTATCATTTGGAAGTATCCATCAAAATTTTAAATTTATGTATCTTAGGTCCAACATTTATTTGAGGATTTATGTGCACATATACAAAATGATGGACATACAGAGATTGCAGACATGTCCAAAGTGGAGGAGATTGGTTAAATGTGATGCAACTACACATATGGCATTGAAAAATCTCACATCTATCATTGAATGGAAAAAAAATGCTGAAAAACAATGCATATGCATTGATCACATTATTATATAAAAAATAGATTGATGGGTATATGCCCATAAACATTTTTAGTCTCGTAGAGACATTGGCAATAATCCGGAGAAGAAGTAGGATTCAGGAAAGCATGATGAAATAGACAAGGGCAAACTTTGAGGGACCTATTTGTTGCAGACCTAGTTATGTATGGTAACTAAGCAGCCCTTTCAGTCATTTCTAGGATTTCTCATGCTGCAAGAGCAAAAGATGAATGAACATTTAGTGAAAACAACCGGAATATTTTAAGTGGAGCTTGCTGGCCAAAATTGGCTTCATTTCTGGGGAATATATGTGAAGGTAGCTAGCAGTAAAACAGCATGGGTAGTATCTGTCTTGAGCCTTTTTCACATATTTTGTATTTTCCCATCACTAAAAGGATGCTTTGGAAACAGCCACGAGAGTCCTTCAGGAATAGCCCAATCTCTGCAGCCTTATTAGATGCACAGACGTGTGTCTCCTGGTGAGAGTCTCATGCTGTGAAAGTCATTAGAATAATAAATTAAACTTCTCTGTACCCAGGCTTTCTAAGCTTCAGGTGCATATTCCTTTTATGCTTTTTCCATTTTCCTGTAGCTTGAAGTATTGGGATTGTCGACCTATTCCTTCCTCCAAAGTCTTGCCAGCATAATGAGTTCATGGAGTCACTGATGCCTAAAATAATTTGTGGAGCTTGGATTGCAATAGCTCTACACAGTCCTACTTATTCTCAATTTCTAAGAGCTCACTGAAAAGATAAGACCTAATTAATGAAAATAGACTTCACAAGGGCTAAAATTGAAGATCACATAAAATACTTTTTGATATTTTGTATTAGAATCTGACACCAGCTTCCATTAATACCAATATCAAGATCATCTAATGGAGCCTATTTGTATGTATGGAAATAATTGCATTAAATTACAATTTTCAAGCAGGGAGATTTTGGAAAAGGCTTTGGCCACACCAAATGGAACATTTGTGAGGAAGGCTTCAGAAAACAGTAACATGTAAACTTACTATTAAGCTCTGGCCTTTTTTTCTTAGGTAAGAACACCAAAAAGCTGGGTCACCTGGGTGGTTCCATCATTAAGCGTCTGCCTTCAGCTCAGGTCATGATCCCAGGGTGGAATCGAGCCCAGCATCTGGCTCCCTGCTTGGAGGGAAGCCTGCTTCTCCCTCTCCCACTTCCCCTGCTTGTGTTCCCTCTCTGGCTATGTCTCTCTCTGTCAAATAAATAAATAAAATCTTATATATATATATAAAAAGAACACCAAAAAGCTTTAAGAAAGATATATTGTTATATATATTGCTTTAAAAATTTTAAGAAATTGGCATTCAGTTTAGAAATTTAACATAATAGAGCATTTTCCCATCATTCAAATATTATTAGAATGGGTTAATCCCCTTTTCTGTATCAAAAGGAAAAAACAAAACAAAACAAAACAATACTTACAAGTGGTGATAAACATCTAGATCCTCAAAAATAATTCTGGACTAAAATTAGAGAGAGAATATTATACCTTAAGGCAATAAATATGAAACAAAAAGTAATAGTATTTCTTTGTGTTAAGTCTCTTTGTGTGCTCTTTCCTTCTAGCCCGTACTCTTAGAAAAGATACTGTATTTCTTACCTATCTCTCCTGCCATTCCTATTTTCCCCATAGGATGCCATGTCTATTGCCATGGGCTTCCTTTCAAAACTTGCTCCTTCATGTCTGTCTTTAAATATATGGACTATCTACTGTATTTTGTCTGTTTCTGAAGAGGGGGAATCCAAAACAAACAAAGAAAAATAATCCCAAAGAGTTAGCTGCTAACTTTTCCTACTCACTTGTTCCCTGTATTTTATTTGCAAACTTCTTGAACCCATCATTTCCATAGAATTTTCTCCAGTTCTTGAAAGTTATCTCCTTAATTTTTGTAAGCTGTGGATGGGTTCTTATCAGATTATAATTTTAGGAAAGAGGATATGAAATAAGAGTTGAACCATCTGGTTCAACCTTAAGAATATTCAGCACTGTAGTCTACGTCTAAGTTCGGGACAGATAACTCACTCTGTAAAAATGTAGGTGATGTTAGGTTTATTTCTTTTAATATAAAAAATCATTTAAAAATACGGTGACTTAGGTGACAATTTTATTATTAGTGCCATGAAGACATTACCCAGCCACACAGATCTATCTATATTGATCTATTCGAGAAATACCAAACAAACACACACCCCTTAGGGTTCTAATGAAAGATGCCTCCAAATTTTATTTCTGAACTGAACTAGAGGAAATTTAGTATTTTGGGGGACAAAAATTTTCTAAACACTTCATAGCAAACTAAGTATTTTAACACAAATAAAATTAGACTCATCTCCCTGCATTCGGTTATCTTTTATGTAGCTGAGCTGTGTCACTTTCTGATGATATCTTTACCATTGTTTCTTTACAACTTTAAAAATAAAACTCAAAGTCTTTGGTAGAAAAGGATTTTGATCCTTGGTCAAGTAGTCAAAACAACTATAAAGATTAATTGGCAACCCAGATATTTAACCTCAGAGGAAATATTATATAGAAGATAAAATGGTACTTGGGAGCACCTGAAAAATTTAAAAGAGAGAAAGACTATACATTTGTATATATACTGTGGTGAAAATTGTGTAAAAATTATTCCTCAGTTGAATGTATGATCCTTCTGGGGCATCATCAACATGCTTAAGAAATTTGATGTGGTATTTCATTTTTTGAATAAACATAACATCAATTTTTCTTTAAATTTAATTACCCATCTGATCAATAGTTACAATAGAAGTGTAACTTTAATTATAATAATATGTAAGCATTCTGTTATTTTACATCTATATGATGAAATATTATATCTCCACTAAATTTTAGGTTCAAGAAAACCATTTAATAACCTGAGGAACAATGGTGATATGTTAAGAAAGCAATATACAACGTGTATGTATGTGTAGAGAGTTGGAGAGAGAAAGAGAAAGACGTAGTAGAATGTCAAGAGAAAGATGGAGAGGGAGAAAGAGAGACAAGAGAGCAGCATTTAAAGTAATGTGGAAGTACAGTGCATCAAAATAGTAACACTGCTAGAATAAGATAATTAGTCAAGTAATCTTCGACAAAGCAGGAAAAAATATCCAGTGGAAAAAAGACAGTCTCTTCAATAAATGGCGCTGGGAAAATTGGACAGCTATGTGTAGAAGAATGAAACTTGACCATTCTCTTACACCATACACAAAGATAAACTCAAAATGGATCAAACACTTCAAAGTGAGGCAGGAATCTGTCAAAATCCTAGAGAAGAACAAAAAGGCAGTACCTCTTCGACACTGGCCACAGCAGCTTCTTTCAAGACATGTCTCCAAAGGCAAAAGATACAAAAGCGGAAATGAACTTTTGGAACTTCATCAAGACCAAAAGATTCTGTACAGCAAAAGAAATAGTCAATGAAACAAAGAGGCAACCCACAGAATGGGAGAAGATATTCGCAAATGACACTATAGACAAAGGCTGATATCCAAGATCTATAACGAACTCCTCAAACTCAACACACACAAAACAGAAAATCATGTCAAAAAATGGGCAGAAGACATGAACAGACACTTCTCCAAAGAAGACGTACAAATGGCTAAAAAGGCACATGAAAATGTGTTCATTATCATTAGCCATCAGGGAGATTCTAATCAAAACCACATTGAGATACCACCTTAGAATAAGATCATTAATTTTTAAAAAACATTTATCTATTTATTTGAGAGAAAGAGAGAGAGAGAGAGGGAGAGTGTGCACGCTCAAGTGGAGGAAGGGGCAGAGGGAGGGAATCTCAAGGCGACTCCGCTCTGAGCATGGAGCCCAACGCAGGGCTCAAGCCCATGACCTAGAGAGCATGACTGGAGCTGAAACTGAGAGTTGGATACTTAACTGACTGAGCCACCCAGGTGCCCCAATTAATGTATTTTATTATAAAATCTCCTATATTGCAAATCTTCTCTTATTAACATGTATTATCTTTATACTCAGGAAAAAATGCCATTTAATTTACCAACAAAGCAGGGGGAAACCTAAAATATATGCAATTTAAAAAAAAATTTAAAAGAACTGCTTGATAGGAATATAATTGCCTTTTGTTTCTTTTTGACTTCCTATGTTTTCTTTTTTCTATTTTTTTTTTTAACCTATGAAGAACATATATCGCTCTTAGAAGAACAGATATGGTTATTTTTTTTAAAGGCAAACAATAGTCCTCCATTCTTAATCAAGTATTTTGGTGAAATGAGAAAAAGAAAAGTAATATACTTTCTCTACAACTAGATTATTACTAGTCTGGAAGGATAATAGTGCACTTTATTTTATTATGCTTTCTTCCTCTATTCTAAGTCAATAACTGAAAGGAAATATTGAGGATGATAGGTTTGGAAATCCATAAAATAATGATCAAGATGTCAACTTTGATGAAAAGAAGAGACTCAGTGTTACATCTTTCTTTTGGATGCAGACACTACTTTGTACATGGAATTCATTGAAATTATAACTAGCTCCTTAAACTCTGCATTAGTCGGAGAATTGTAAAATGTCTCTTTTTAAAATGAATTTACTTTTTAAAAATTTTTATTCCAGTGTAAGTAACATACAGTGTTATATTCATTTCTGGCATACCATATAATGAGCCAACACCTCCACACATGACTTGGCGCTCATCAAGACAAGGGCATTCCTAATCCTCTTCACCTATTTCACCTCAAAATGTCTATTTCTATACAGATTTGGGATGTTTATGTGCTGTCAATTTAGTTAACTTTTTATTGAGAGAGAAAAGTTTCAGATTGAACTGCTTTGCCTTTAAAAGTTAGAAAGGAGTCTAACATTTGGTGAAAAAGACCAGGAAGGTCCATGTATGAGTGGGCGCAGTGACGTTGGTTCAACTCTATGGACTAGCAGATGGTGTTACTGGTACTTAGACCAATCACCCAGAAGGATAGAACAGTCCTTACTGAACTATGGAAAGCAAACGGTAGAGCAGGTTGATTTATCTTCTTTGGAGTTACGACTGGGAAGCAAATTTGTTACCACTTTAGCTTCAATGCCTAGTACATGGCCTGGTACTTCATAGGTACTTAATAAATATTGGTGGAATGAATTCCTAACTCCTGAAAGTTTCGGTCTGAGCTATCCTTCCACACCACTACTGAAAAATAAAAGTTTAAGAGCTGCTGTTCATGAAAGAAAAAGCTTCATTTTAAGTGTAAATAGAGCAGGGAAAAGTGCAAAAAGTGTTTTAAATTTCTTGAATCTGTGACATCTTCAATTTGGATTAGTTTTTTTTTTTCTTTGATCTCACAAATGTTCTAAGCCTTACTGTACCCAACCCATATCATCCCTCCTTAATAAACACTCACATGCACACACCTGTGCGAGCACACACAGACATG
This sequence comes from Martes martes, assembly GCF_963455335.1. Classification (NCBI taxonomy): domain Eukaryota; kingdom Metazoa; phylum Chordata; class Mammalia; order Carnivora; family Mustelidae; genus Martes; species Martes martes. The sequence continues at coordinate 143,081,691 of NC_137888.1, forward strand.
TATGTGCACATATACACGTACCAGTTGAAGGAGGGGAGGGGAGAGGGAGCAATAAAGAAAATAAAGTTGAGTTAATAAGGGAACTGTTGAAATATCCTTGGTGATGGCTGGGGTAGCATCAAGGGAAGAGGGAATCTAGAGACAGTTGGTGAAAGAGAGCCCCTGAGTCTGGAGCTCAGTGGCGAGAAAGAGAGACAAATATGGGGAACGAGTATGGAATGGATTATTGGACCTGGGAATGACTGTAGCTGAAATTCTTCTTTCTGTCTAGTAAAATGATCCCCAAATGGTGACAGTGAGGACCGTAAAGGCAGTCCTTCCTATCATGCTTTCCAATTTCAACCCTGATTTATAGAGATAACTTTTCTCAGTAAAAAAGCAGCTCTGTCTGAAATTTCAATTCCGAACCTCCAAGGCTCTGGCTTAATTAATCTGAAGATACAATGCAGGCACCAGCTTTTCTCTCAGATGTCATTTTCTTGAAGCCTAAAATTATGTCTCTCTAACAAATAGCCCAGAGAAATGACTTTGTGGTTTTCCTTTCATACATACAGGGATGACAGATAGACAAGCCTCATGACATGTGGTTCTGGGAAGTCTTTTTAAAATTGACTTGTCTACAGACGTAAAGAACTTGAGAAACCAAGTTGTCTGCTATTTCCTCTATTGCCTTCCTGATGGACTTCTCTCAAGAGAGGGCAAGTAGATTATGACATCATTTGTGGGTTTCCACTGGGCTTCGTTGAGCCTGTGAACCTGTTTTATGTAGTTGTAATTGATCATGCATCTCATGTCTTAAGTTACAAGTCACATGAACACTTATCAAAAGTGCTGTTCAGGTTGGACATTCATTTTCAGGTTCAATACCTGTTTTATAAGTCCTGTCTTTTGGCAGATATATTGCTTTTGATAATCTGTTGGACTTTTAACTTCCATATTTCAGTTCTCTTTGGACTCAACTATGCATGTCCCTTGAATTTTAGTACTTGACTTTTAAGCATATTCGGACCAGATCCTTCCTTTTGGTTAATGGTGATGTAAACCTGGCTCTTCTACTCATGCGAGTCCTAGATTCAGAATAATAAATCACCAGAGGAGGAATAATTAAAAGCTTCTTTCAGTTCTATTATTAAATCACCAAGGAAGCCTGGACCCTGCTCCTAGATGTGCTATAATTTATACTATTAGTGTGGATTGTTTGGTTTTCTAAAAATAATAAATGACCCAGTGAATAGCATTTGGCCAGAGGCATACAAGAAACAATCCATAGTATATAGATTTGTTCAATGGCATTTAAAAGACCTTGATTAGAATTCAGTCTGGGCTGGAATGATGAGAATGCTGTTTACTGATGGCTGTTTGAAGCCGTCCTACATGGCAGAGGCTGGAGGGATTCACAAATAGAAACATTTCTTACCTCCAGTGGCTGGATCCAGCTGTCAGGAGAAGCTGACATTTTAAAAGAGAGGTATAAAAATGTCTGAATGCCATGATTGCTGATACCATTTTGTGTTTTTGTTTTCCTGCTACCTTTGTTTGCTCAGAGCTCCAGCAATGAGCTAGGTTGGCATTCCCCAGATGCCGTGTCCTCCTATTCTTTGAGAGAATGCCAGTGTTTTGTATGTGGAGTGGGGATGCTCTTCTCTGATACAATGGTTCACCTCCACCTGTGTTCTGTCAACCAACCTAAGAATCTTCTCAACGTACTTACTTAGTATCTGAAGATTGGGAGGCTTTGCTTGGGTGGCACAAGGGGTGCGGGTGGGGAGGAGAGGCAGGTACCGGTGATGAGCTTAAATAGTTAATCCTTGAAATGGCAACAGAGACATTGGGTTAGTTTTTCCCAAAGGGTTAGGGAAATCCCTGGTGTTGAGAGAGCAGAAACGTGTACGTGATGGGCCAGGCAAGTTTATTCACCGAGACGGAATTTAAATCTCTCACTGTAAAATTACACTGGCAACACACACATGCTTTACTGAGTGAGCAAATATGAGCTTTCAGGGAGCTGAGTGATAGCATGCACAAAAAACCACATTAAAACACAAAGTGATATTAGTAGCTGTTCATGTGAGTGTGCACACAGATGTGTGTGAGTGCCTCTGAGAGTGTGTGTGAGTGTGAAAGGGATGGCACACATAGTTTCGTCATGGTGGATTCAAGGTAGGCTTTACATTTAATCTAGTTCTTGCAGGAAAGGTCTAGAATGAAGATGAAGTTACCACTCTGGAGGGGGGAGGCAGTCAGACCAGCAAACTTGACTAATCCAGAGCTTGCAGAACCAGGGGATGATTTGATTAGTTCTAAGTACAAAATGGCCTTTTTGAATTACTTTTCCATAGCCTCATCACCTTTAAAAGAGTCCTTCTTCCTCATTTATTAACCTTTGAACTGGTTGTAAGTAACAAACGTGTCAGTGTTCTCTTACGTGCAAGGGATTCAAAGATCACTACTGGAGAGCATCAAATTAAAAGCATTGCCAAAAAGCATACAGTAAGGCAGTGGGAGGACCGCAAAAGCCTATACAGCCTTCTGGCGATGACTGCTGGTATGCAATGCAAATGTATTAAACAGTTAATTGTGAAAGTTTACCGAAACATTGCTTTCAGTTTGAGAGAAGAGAGTAAATATATTTCTTTTCAAAAGAACTTTATTAATTCTTGGTTGTGTTTGTTTGTAATAAGATAAATTAGCTACAGTAGCGTCATTTCCTCCTTTTGAAAAAGAAGACAATATCTAGTGGATAATCCAATAGAAACATTTCAGAAATTTAAGTTGGAAATTATTATAAGAAAATAAAGTTAAAAATGTCTTTGTTGGGAACCCTAATTCCTGACGTTTCAATGAACTGATAAGCAATGAAAGAATTCTATTTGCTTTTTTTTTTTTTTAATTGCATTGTTTTTTGGGTATGAAATTTCTGTGTCTCACTCTCAATTTTACTGTTGTTCCTCTAATACTCAGTGATTCTGAGAGACCAGGCCCATCTTTCTTCTGGGATGGAAAAGAGAAACCACTAATTGAGATGTGTACTCTGCCTACAATTACTGTTGCAAAAAACAAAAACAAAATACAAAAAAAAAACAAAACCCAAAAACCGAAGACAAAACAGATTTGTCTTTGAGTTTACTCATCTATGAAATAAAAATGATTACAGGACCTACCTCACAGCTTTATTGTGATGCTGCAATGAGAAAAACAAAACAAAACAAAACAAAACAAAAACAAAAACACACTTGAAGCCATGAGAACAGTGCCTGGAATATAGTAGGTGCTCAATTATGGTAGCTCTATTTCATGTTTATACATTAGTAAACTTAAATATAAATTTTAAAAATTAGTGGGAATAATACTAAGGCATTGCCATACATAACTGTCTCTGAAATTTTAGTTTCATAGCACAGGATGCTTGGAATTATTTTCTGGATTGGTGCATGGGGTTTCTCATATTAGAGCTCCTATCTGGAAGCCACATGCGTGTGCTGGTGATGTCATGGCCCCCTTATGTGTTAATCTTGAATTCCTTCTGACAGTTTGCTTCCAGAACCCACTGATCATATGCAATCCAATGAATTCTCAGCACGATTACTCTGGGTAAAAGCAGCTTCTGAAACTGGGGGGTAAACAGAAGGGGGATAATGTTGGGTCATGCCAAGAATAATCCACCCCCTTAAAGAAATTCTGGCTTCCCAATAATACCAGCTGGGTGTTCTCCCTAACCTCCTGGCTGCACATATGTGATGAATAATTGTGATTTACTGAAAGAAAGTGAATGGAAATGGAACAAATTGAAGCAATTAACTAAAAGATGTAAAAGGGAAACAAGAGTCAGACTTGGCCCCCAGACCTTGTGGGAAGGAAACCCTTGGTGTTGGTTAAAGAAATGGTAATAATCACTCTCACTGTTTGCAGACTGTTATCAGTGGTTAAGGTCCTTATGATTTGTGCTAGAGACTGGGAAGGAATGCTAACATATGAAACCAAGCAAAGAAGTGGCAAGTAATTGAGCCTTGAGGGATCCTTTTGGAAAGCAGGCTCGTCATTTAGGGGAATGCACTTTTGATATTCATCTAGCTGGTTTCTGAGTGCCTGTTTGCAGGAAATGAAATTCTAGGCTTTGCTGTTTGAAAAGGGTAGAATAGGGGTGGGTAGTGTTCTCAGAAGTAATCAAAGCCTTTTTAGCATTAAAAATGACTGTGGAATGTTTGGCGCTGGAGGCACAATGATGCAAATCAAATGGTATATTAGTTTCTTGTCTAGTGAATGTGGAAGCCTTGAAGATTCTGTGTATGGGTGGGTGGTCAGCATTAGAGCTTTGGACACAAGGCACTGAGGCAAAGAAACCAAGAATGCTGCACACATTTGCTGGGAAATAGGGTCTACTGCTGCGGCAGCGTGGGACACCATGGGTTTGCAGGGAGGGGAGAATACACGAGCCCAGAACTCTAACCAGTCTGACTTCCCTCCCTCTGAGTGTAACAACCAATCCAAAATGGCAGAGGTTAGCAAGAACAAGACACCTAATTGTGAAGGTGGGTCATTCACAGTCTGCAAAAATAGCCTTTTGGTAAATGTGAGTTGTTTTCTAATGAGAATACAGCTGTTAAGTTATAGAAGGTGGTATCCTGCAGGTAACTCCAACCAGCTGGTGAGAAGCTGATTTTAAAATTTTCCAGGAATTTTGCAACCTGGTTTTTAAATATAGTCATTATTAAAAATTGCACTGTAGGAAACTGTAATTAAATGAACTATGTAGAAAAAGCAATACTCATGATCCACCACTTCATTGTACTGTTTTGCTACTCTCTATGCTCTTGAAGAGCATTATATCTGTATGGCAAAGGTATGCATTATATATGCATTATATCTGTATGGCAAAGGTACTATGCAGTCATGTGCAAAGGCACATTTCTTCCTGACTCTGCATTCTGTGATGTGATAATGGCAGCTGGAAACTGGCTTCCCTTCACCACTTCAATTGCCCTTACTCCCACCCACACGTAAAACAGCAGCAATGTGGTCATTTTGAAGGTTTCACAGGAGCAGTTCAAAAGGCCCAGTGTGTTAAATGCCCATGACGCCCTCTTGCTACACACTACACCATATATGCTAAAATCAGTCTTTTACCAATTCTCCACTGACTTCTCTCTTAGTGCCTTCATTTCTTAATGGTTAATGAACAGCTTCTGCTCTAGCAGCAGACTTCTGCAAAGCCAAAGGACCTCAGGGCACTACTGCTGGTCAGATGTGCTGAGCACAGCCGTGAGCGTGAACATGAATAGAACCCAAGGTTCTGATTTCATTGGTCTGGAGTGAAGCCTGGATGCTGGGAGTTTTTAAGACTCTCCAATGATACTCATACGGATGCCAAGTTGAAAATTACATGGCTAGGCAAACTAAGATTTATTTTTGCTTTCCACCTCTCTGTAGGTATTGTCTTCCTTCCATTACCCTGCCTCCTACATGACTCGCCTGTATTTACTTTCTTGGGGACTTTTTCCCTCACCTCCCTGTTGACTGCCCAGCTTCAGGATTGTATAGTTGTCAGAAGTGCTCACAGCCCAACTGGAGGGAGTCTCTTTCCCAAGAGTTCCAGTAAAGGCCCCAGGGAGAAATTCAATTGACCTGGCTTGGAGCATGTGTTTACCTTATGGCCAATCACTGTAGCCAAGGTGATCCTCCCCCTGTCCGTACCACAGTCAACTCCACCAAGACAGACACTGGGCAAGTGGATGTACGTACACTCCTCTGGGTTAGGTGTTTGTTTTCAGACGAGATCGGGCGTGTTCAGGGTGGTATGGGCATGGACTATGTTCGTGTTCAGAATCATATGTGTTAAAGGCTTCACTCTAGTCATCAGCAGAAGAGTGGAGGTAGTCCTAAATGTGGTACCAGATTTTTTAAAATCTGGTCTTTCAACAAGTAACTTATTACATTAAAAGTGACTTTTGTTAGATGTATTTTTGATGAGTGTTTTTTAGAGTGATCCCATTTACAAATATTATAACCTCAGTACACAGAAGTCCTGATTCTCCTTTTGGGGAGTTGGTTGCCAGAGACAGCCAAAAGTTATAATGGAAAGACCACTGAGATTTCCACTCTCATCTGCCTCTGCCTAGATTTACAGCCTCAGACAAGCCCCTTAACATTTCTCTTTCTTAGCTGACATGTCTGTAAAGTAGAGATTAAAATACCTGTCTATTTGTCTCACAGGTGTATTGTGAGGATTAAATGAGATAATGCTGATGAGATAATTTTGAAAAGTGTATCAACCCTCAGCTGTAAAGTATTATTTATACTTTACTGGTTAGGCAAGAAGTGCTCGCTGTTATAAGTAAAGACAATAAACATGCAAATGCATATGTTCAGATGATTATTTTAAAGATAAATAAGTTTTCTCCCACTACATATTCTTTTGATTTGCAGATCTGATTTGGTTGCAGATTCTGTCTTTGTAAAGACAGAATTTAGTTGAAACTCTTAAAATGATTTTTTTCTAATCTCACATTTAACCCTTAAGTATGACATCAAAATTAAAACAAAAAGAGAAAATGTGCAAAATCAAAATGCACTCATGTAGGAATATGTAAAATTTATTTTCCAAATTAGCTCAGTTGGGATTTAGAAAAAGAGCTCTCATTTGATTTTATAATTTCTTCAAAACAGGTTTATTCGCTCAGCTACTTCTTCTTACCTCTGGAGTATCACCACTATCTTGTGCGCCTAGAGACTTCCCTTCAAGGCCAATCTCAAATTTATAGCCCTCTTTGAAAATTCATCATGCTAAAATTCCTTGTGCTGGTCTGTGTTTTCTTCTGTGTTTTCTGATATTACACACACACACCTGCATAGACATGGGCCCTCACAAAAACACACGGCATATTTTATAAGGGTCTGTGTTAATCCTTTCTTTTTCCAGTTCTTAAAAGCTGTGACATAGAGTGTCTCATTCTATCCCCTTGTCCCTAAGTGTACCGATAGGCACCTGTAATCCAGTAACTGCTCAACGAATGACTGAATCGGAGAATGAAGTTTTTGAAGGTGGAGAAAAGAGTAGCATGGAAAAATGGTCAAAAGACTTTGTTAGATTTTATTTTGGATTGTGGTGAGTGTAATGTCACTCAGGGCCTTCCAGCCAGGTGTCAGAATGAGGGATAGTGGGAATCGCCTAGTTTTTTAGGAGGGGAAAGAAACCCATGTGTGTGCGTGTGCAATTGATTTTTAACACTGTCTTGTACTTATACTTTAGAAAACATGCTAGCTCATCATCTGCGTGGCTTACTCTGGTAAGTGGCAAGGGACTCTGATCCTCTCTATCTGTTACAGGTTGCCCCACATAGTTTGCAGTCTATAGGTTGCAAAGCCAGCTGGGTTATGGCTTACAGTGGTATAATAAAAATAAAACCTAATACATAGTGGTTACTCTGTGCTCAGTACTGTTCTAGTTGTTCTGGTTGCTTTGCATATTTTCACTCATTTTAATGAGCTGGCACCATTTCAGAGATGAGGAAACCGGGGCACCGAGGGCTGAAGTGAATCGCCCATGTCACACACATGAGTAAGTAAGCGATGGAGCTAAGGTTAAGTCAGGGTAGGGGGAGCCCAATCCCATCCTCGACTCACCCGGATGCCAGTGTGTGAGCTGCTCCTCGCCGGCATGCAGTAAATATAGAGATGGAGGATAAGTGTGTCACGTCAGGGGTCATGTCTCCTGGAACAAACTGTAGGCCAGTTTGAGTGTTGTGCAAGTCGTGTGGAATTACATGGGCTATGAACTGTGCATGAGCCGTGAACTGTAGGACGACACACCCATCCGCAACAGACTGGGAGAACGATGGTCCTTCACCTCAGATCCCTCAGAAAGCACAGCTCCGAAGCATATGCTGGGCTGCAAGGGAAGAAATAAGGTAGTAAATCTCCTCTCCTGTGTCTCTTGATACTCCACGTGCTACATCATGTGCACCAAGTGTCATTTGTAATTTGCCCCGTGGAAGCTTGTTTTATTTCTTGGGCCCGTAAGGAAGGAGATGTGAGAGAAAGGTCCATAAGGGGCAGAGGTCACATGACGTCCTGCTCTCTCTCTCGACACTGCCAAGTAGCAGTTTGAGTTCCATAGTATGATTGTCACCTTCCTGCAATCATCCTGTGACGTCTCTGGACACGGTGAGCCTATGAGAGAAGCAAGTTTGCGGAAGTGTAAATACTTACCAACTTTATCTCTGGTCATGTGGTCTAGAAGATTTGGAAATGGTATTAATCGAACCCGGTGTAGGTACGGGCTTTCTTTTTATGGAAAACAATAATTGGGTCTTCTAGCCACAACCTACTAGTCTGGAGAAATGGGGTTTGGGTGGATTCCTATGAGGTCACCTCCATGGGATGGGGGACAGGGGCATATGCCATTGTGAAAATTATATAAAAGTAATGTTGTTCTTAACTTTATGTAGCAAATCAGTGCCAGCGACACATTGTCCAGAAATTTTCATCTTTTAAAAAAAATATTTAGGGGTGCCTGGGTGGCTCAGTGGGTTAAGCCTCTGCCTTCGGCTCAGGTCATGATCTAACGGTCCTGGGATCGAGTCCCACATCGGGCTCTCTGCTCAGCAGGGAGCCTGTTCCTCCCTTCTCTCTCTGCCTGCCTCTATGCCTACTTGTAATCTCTCTCTGTCAAATAAATAAATAAAATCTTTAAAAAAATATTTATTTACTTAGAGAGAGCATGAACACAAGTGAGGGAGTGCAAAGGGAGAGGTAGAGAGAGAATCTCAAGCAGATGCCACACTGAGTGCAGAGCCCAGTGTGCAGCTCGGTCCCAGGACCCTGTGATTATGATCTGAGCCAAAACCAGGAGTTGGACACTTAACTGAGTGCACTATCCAGGTGCTCCAAAATCTCCATCTTTTAATCCAATATGGTAACCCTTAAATTATACCACCCCTCCTTGTTCTAACTAGAGAGATGTATCTTGTTCCTCAGCAGTTGACTATCTTTGGGCCACATATCAGACATGAGGTACCTGGGTGGGAGTGATGTGTCTGTTTTGTCTTAGTTGTTGTTATTAAGTCATCTCATGTGTTTGGTATTCTGTGTTGGGTGTGAGACCAGATTCCTCTCCCTTTCTTGAAAGAAACAAAACAGTGTCCGTAGCCTAATGGAAAAAAAGACTTTCTTTCTTTCTTTCTTCCTTCCTTCCTTCCTTCCTTCCTCCCTTCTGGAGAATCAGAAAAAAGAATTTTGATAAAAACTCATAAATGAATATTGTTATTACATGAGCATTTCTTTGCAGTTTTGAATGAAATCAGAGCCCTGATAAAGATATTCTGAAGGCTTATGATACACACAAAGTCCAGATGCTTCCACAGACGAGTCACACACAGAAGGAAAGGGTGGAATTTTTGGAAGGCATTTAGTTTTCATGTTGTCTTAGTCAAAACAATGAAAATTTCTTTTCAAATAAACCACCAACTTACTGCAATGGAAGACAGACATTTGCCTTGAGTCGTTTGTGTCATGGTCAGTAAATGGGAATACGGAAGCAATCACTCTGCAGAACACAATGACATGAATCGTCTCACACAGAGTCATATATGTGTAAAAGTGTGAATTTGTACTTTGTACTTTATTGATTTCTTCCTTAACACTACTTTCTGCATCTTCAAGGCTGCAAGTTGTCATTTGTGTTTTTTTATAAATTACCTCACTAACAAAGTTCACCCACCGCCTGTGGTTGAAGAGAAGTTATATGATAATGAATTCTCTCTAGTGTTAAAAGTTCTTCTGTTAAGTCTTGGGAGCACTAAAATTCAAACAGCTTTTATTGGATGACTATTGTATTCATTGAGGTTCTGGAGCCAATACATTATTTTGACTTGAGAAGGTAATACTTAAATTACAGTATGATCTACTAACATACCTCTCTAATTTTATTGTAGACTCTACATATGTAGTAATCTAGGATTTCCCCCCCCATCTATACTCCCTTTCTAGACTGTCACCATTTAAACAAACTGTCACAAAAATATTTTTTTACAATTTTTTAAAAAGTTTTTATTTATTTATTTGACAGAGAGATAGAGAGTACAAGTAGACAGAGTGGCAGGCAGAGGGAGAGGGAGAAGCAGACTCCCTGCTGAAGAGGGAGCCCTATATGGGGCTTCATCCCAGGACCCTGGGCTCATGACCTGAGCCAAAGGCAGACGCTTAACCAACTGAGCCACCCAGGCACCCTGTATTTTTTACAATTTTAACATAGAGTCTAGATAGAAAGAATTCTGAATTTTGTTGTCATTTTTCTCCTATGTCTTTTACTAATTCTATTTAATTAGGCCAACAAAAATCTTTAATTGATTAATGCAAAAAAAAAAAACAACCCTGTATACACACACTCATCCAAACACATCATTAGTGACCCAACTGATGGGAAAACAAAACAAAATGAGAAAATCTGTCCTTGTATGTAGGGTATACGCTGTAATTGTCAAAAGGAATGGCTTAGTGAAGCATATCTTCACTTATACTTATGCTTTTCATGAGCAGTCTCCAGGGCTAAAATGTCACAAATGATATATTCTTTCAAAATAAAGATGTGTTTTATTTTTAGGATGCTACTTATAATATTTTTCCAGATTATATTTTCCAGAATACCATTTCCAGAATACAGTGAATTTGTGTTTTAGTTTTAGTGTTGTGTGTTTTAATAAGGATTGAATGGTTGAGGTATTCCTTTTCTAAGAAGAGCTCAGTCTCCCCTCACAGCTCAGGGTTTTGTGTGGAAAGAATGGCAATGTATATACTGACCTGTTCTATTCTGCATCTGATTCTGAATGCACGTCTTTGGCTATCAACGTTCGTTGATGCTACTTACCCCTTGAAGATGGGGGAAAAAGCTGTAGAAAGTTATTTCTGTAACATAATCTTTCTTCTATGACTCTTGTAAATTGATTTGCCGAGAGGGGTTCCTCTCAGCCTACAAACATGTTTTAAAAAATCAATGCAGATGACTAGTTAATTTATTGTGATTCATACTCAAACTGTTATGTGCGGGTATGCCCTTAAGAGTCAAGGGTAGGATGGCATTGTTAGGGTAACATCTAATTCCTTACTGCACTATGTGCTCCTTGAGGTTGGTTGTCTCAATCAACTTTACTATCCAGCACCTAATCCAGTATCCGGCCGTGTATTGTAGTAGATAAGAGAATGTGTGATCAGGGATCGAGACTACCCAAGTTCGAATCCTGGCTATGCTACTTACTAAGCATATGATCCTGGAGATGTAAGTTTTCAATATTTCACTGTCTTCAACTGTAAAATGGGGGCGATACTATTATTTACCTTATAGACTTCCTGTAAACATTGAATAAGATCGTGCACGTTACTTAGCCCACAGTGAACAACTAATGCATGTCAACTACATAATAAAGATTATTATACCTACCAAACTTTGAAGTAAACTGTTACCTGAAGGTGATTGGTGACTATGAAATTACGATGGATAAGCGTCTACATCAGTGAAGTGGAATTCTAACTTTGCTTGGAGAGTAGAAACACATCCACCAAAAAGAGATAAGTCAGAAAGACTCCAGACGTATTAAATAAGATCTGAAAGGTTGTGAAGGTGCGAAGGGAAGAGAAAGAAGCCCACAGCTACTGCTTTCCAGTCCAGAACTTTTTATTGAACTACCTGTGTCATGAAACGGGGAAAGAACTTTTGCTACCAGTGATGATAATTCGATGGTTTCACCTTATGAATAGAGCAAGCGTGAGTCTGTGTCAGTGTCTGGAGTCTAAATGAGAAAGTCTGCAAAGAGATTTGAGCATTCCAGAGGTTTAAAGCTGGAAAAGCAATAGGCAGTTTCCTTCCTCCCTCGGCCACTCGGCAGAAAGTGTCCTTACTCCCAGGGGCTTCTGACATTCCTCCGTGTTGTGTGCAGAGGGGAGAGAAACGCTTTCTAGTTGGCTCACATTACCTTGTTCTGGTTAAATGAAAAAGTATTAGCGTACGTTCCTTGTCACCACAATTCCAGCTGTCCAAGCCAGTGCTCTGGAAGCAGAGAAAAACGATCTTATAACTCCTGAGGTTAAAAAAAAAAAAAAAAAAAAAAAAAAAAAAAAAAAAAAAAGTAAAGAAAAGAAAGAAAGAGAAGAAAAGGAAAAGGAATGTGTTGCGGAACAAACCTCCCCAGCTCTGACCTTCTGCTTCCAGCCTCCTGTGTGTGACAGGAAGGGAAAGTGGTAAGGCTAAATAATAAATACTCTTAAGTGAGTGGTTAGGTCAGCATTGGCTGATGGTATATAGTGTTTGCCATCCAGGAAGACAGTGATTGGAAGACATGCTCCTTATGGAGAAAAATAGACCAGATTTTTTTTGTGTGTGGTATGCTGTCCCTGAACACATGTTAAAATGACCACAGTTGTTTTATTACCCAGCAGAACTTCAAGGCTAATCCCATTACCTCAAGCCGCTGCCCAAGACTGTCTGGTTAACGCTCAGACCCTAGCTGCGTTTTCTGGAACTCACACAGTCATATACAATATCGCTTTTATCCTCAAACTTTTCTTGAACTCTCTCTTTCACTTTTCCCACTCAAATTCAAACTTGAATATCCCAGAAGACACTGCTGCCCCTAAAAACACTTCAAATTGGGGAGCGTACCCCACTGGTGCCGGGAGGACCTCCCTTGCTCTCATTTTCAGATCACTCTCTCCTCTTCCTCTGTGGAAACCCCACTTTTGAGTCTCATAGGTCTTCACACCATTATCCCCACCCTTCAGTCCCCACCCTTCATTTCCAGGTCATTCACTGGATCTGGATCCCTTATGAAACCTCGCATAGTCTTGATGATTATATTTTATTTTATTTTACTTTATTTTATTTTTATTTCATTTCATTTTATGATATCTTATTTATTTGACAGAAAGAGAGAACAAGGAGGGGGAGCAGCAGAGGGAGAGGGAGACGCAGGCTCCCTGCTGAGCAGAGCCCAACATGGAGTTGATTTCGGGACCCTAGGATCATGACCTGAGCTGAAAGCAGACACTTAACCAACTGAGCCACCTGGCCACCTGTCTTGATGATTTTCATACCTGCCTCTTAGTCCCTTGCCCTCTTTTCTAACAATTCTTTATTTTACCTCAACCACCCATCTAATGGCCATATCCTGGACCTTGTCATTACCAGTTACTAAAATCCTCCAAAATCCCAATTTCAGGGGTCCTTCTCTTGGATCCCTTCTTCCTGTTTTATAGCTTATGACTTTGGGTATTCTGATTGCAACACTTTTTTTTTTTCTTTTTTAATCTCATTAAGAACTATGAGTCATTGGAATTTTTCATCTTTTCTTTGTTGTTCATTCTCCTCATGTCCCCACATCCGTCTATGTTCTGCTTAGCTTTCATAGGAAACTACTCCTAGTCTTTTACATACTTATATAAACTTCCTTGTCCCACTTTTCCTTCTTTGATCTACTCAAGTAAAACCCTAATCCTGGTTTTATCCATCTCTCTCTCTCTCTCCCCCTCTCTCCCTCTCCCTCCTTCTTTCTCCCTCTTTCTCTCTCATGATCTGCATGCATACCCCTCGCCTGAGCCCCGCTGGAAAAAAGGAGGTTCTCTACCATGCTTACTGGTCTCACTTTACATCATGACCACTCCCCTCAAGTGAGACTTTAGTGCTACTGTACAACCTGTTGGATTTCCCTGGTCTATTCTTTCTCCCACTCCCCTGGAGGACCAGTTTGTGCATTGTCTCTCCTCTCTCCTAAGCAGTGTTTACCCAGCTGATAACTTCGCTTGCTCTTTCACTGAAAACAGAAGCAAACAAAAGAAAACTGAAAATGCTGCCACCACGCTATCTTCCAATGGAGTTAGTCGGGTCAGCTTACAAAGCGGTAAGTGTACAATGCTTCTCATCCTGTGAGGAAAAAAAAAAAAAAAAAAAAGAGGGAAAGCTCTTGACTCCATTTCCTTTTCAGTGACTGTCTAATCTCTGCCCCATTTGAAAGCAAAACTGCCTACCAGATAAGGCTCTATCCACTCTTTCCACTTGCCCTCTTTCTGCTCTCTTGAAGACACCCCCATCTTGTTTCCATCGCTAATGCTCCAGCAAAGCGCTTCTTGTCAGTGTCCCCAGTGATCTTCTGTTGCTCAGACCGAAGGACCATTCCTGTTTCCCATTTCACTTTTAGTTCTTGCAAACATCTGACACACTTGGTCAACTTCTCTTTCTAAAAATTAGCATTGTGAGGCATAGTTCTTTCTGGGCCCCTGCTGGCTCATTAGCTGCCTCTTCTCGATTGTCGTGCCTGGTTTCCCTTATTTCGATCTTGGCGGACTCCAGAGCCCAGTTCTGGAATCTTTGGCGGTCTTTACCCCTGCTCGCTTCCTTATTGAACTCATCAGAATTCACATCTTTAAATATCATCTGTATCCTGCTCATTCCCAAATTTATATTGGTAAGCTTGACCTCTCAACTAAACTCCAGGCTTTGTAAGGAAACGAAAAACCAGCACTTTCGTTTTAGATACTAAATAGTAGGAGTTCCAAAGTTAAAATATCCAGAACAAGTCATTATTTCCCCCTCAGACTTCTTTGCCTTTAGCTTTACAATCTCAATGAAAAGAAACTCTGCCTTTCTACTTGACTCATGTCGAACTTTGATTTTTTCCTTTCTCCCCCCTCACATATCACATAGAATTAATCAGCAAATGTCAGTGGCTCTCCTTAACCACTTCTCGTCTCACCACTTCCACCTCTATAACCCCAGCTGAAACCAACATAATCCCTTGCCTATATTATAATACCTTTTAAACTAATAACTCTGTTTATATCCCTACCTCCCTATGGGCTGCTCTCTACCCTGCAACCAGAGTAAACTTAAAAATGTAATCAGCTCACATCATTTTTTCTGCTTTAAGCCTTCTAAAAGTTTCTCATCTCTTTCAAAGTAAAAGCAGAAGTTTTTATAAACATCTGTGAGGTCAGGGCGCCTGGGTGGCTCAGTCGGTTCAGCGTCTGCCTTCCATCAAGTCATGATTCCCAGGGTCCTGGTTCCCCGCTCAGCGGGGAATTTGCTTCTCCCTCTCCCTCTGCCCCACCCCCTGCTCCTCCTCCTCCTGTCTCTCTCTCTCTCTCAAATAAATAAAAATAAAATAAATAAAATAAAACAAAATAAATTAAATCTTTAAAAAAATAAACATCTATGAGATCCTCCTACTTTTCTGCCTTGCTTTCTTCTTTCTTAATATACTCTGGCTACACCATCTGCTTATTACTCCTTGCGCTAAAAGGACCCCAGCCCTACTCTCTTGCCACCACACCCCCAGTGACTTGTTTGCTCATTCCTTCAGGTCACCCCATCAGAGGATTATACATATATATATGCATTTACATGTGTATACATATGTATATATGCATTTACATTTATACATATGTATATATGAATTTACATGTGTAAATATATGTATATATGCATTTACATGTGTATGCATATGTATATATTAACTATATGTACACGTGTGTATATATGTACATATATGTGTACATTTAATATATATAATTAACTATATAATTATACTTAATTATTTTTTATATATGTATAATCTTTCACTCTACTCCTAGCTTTCCATATGCCTTATTTTGTTAGGTAGGTGGGCAGATAAATCATTTAGTATCTGACTCTTTGCAGTAGAGCGTGAGCTTCAAGAAGGACAAACTTAGGTGCTTTGTTCATTCCTGGATTTCTAGCACCTAGAGGAGTGCATGGCACATAGCAGGTGCACAATAAGTATTTGTCCGATGAAGAGCAAGTATTTGAGCTTGGATTTTATTGTCTTTTTCATGACTGCAACATTTAACCCTGGTTTGCTTTCCAAGAAGGCCAAATAAAGGAATACTGTAACTAGAGAATTCAGAATTGAGTTAACACCGTTTTGTGTCCCCTGCTCCCTCCCCAGTGTGTGGGGAGGCAACAATTTTCTGCTGCAACAAGGTATCACTTTGTCAGTACAGAAAGAGCATGAAGACTGGATGTCTCCCTCTCTTTAATGCAGACTTGCCAGGAGGCAGTTTCCTGCTGTGCTGGTCTGAGCATTTGAGAGAGTTTGGGTAGAGGGGATAGCACTTAACTAAAAATGAAATCCTCTCTTGATTCTTCTTCTTATTATTAACTTAAAAGTGTCATTTAATTGAATCCTTTTGGAGAATTCTCGTACCTCAGGAAAAATAGTGAAGTGATAACAGCAGAATCACTTTGACTGTCCCTCTGGACAAGGAAAAAAAAAATTAAAATGTGCGAAAAGATCCAGCTCTCGTGGTCTGTCATTCCCCTTTGATTTCCTAGGTATGTTCCCTAGCCATTGCTTGTCATTTCCCTTCTTTGCGATTAGCTTGGCTTTTTAATTTTTGTGTTACAACAGCTTACTTTTGAGGTTGCTGTAAGTGATGCCAACCTCTGATAAGTCTACGCATTTAATCAGAAACAAATAATGGGGGTAAAGGTGACTCTTAAGCTACAGAGTTATACTTGGCTCTGCATTTGTGCCCGTGCACTGGGTTTAAGTCCCCGCCATGAGGGCTTTGTCCTAGTGACTGCACTGATGAGGGATGTGTACAGCCTTCCAGACAGCCTCAGGCATAACTTATTTATGGACTGGGCACTCGTAAGTACATTCTGCCTCCATGGTGGGTTTACCAGGCATTGCAGGTATCTGATTCAGCATCTTTAGTCTAGTCAGTATCTGAATTTTACATCGATTGGGTCGTGATAGGGAGGCTTAGCCAATATTTCTTTCTTGGTTCTAAAATTCTGTACAGTGACAGACACTGGCTCCAAATAAAACAGGAACAAAATCCCCAGCCTTTTTGGATGGCTGCAGCCTCCGTTCCTGTCCACTGAATAAAGGTTGGGGTTTGGTTTGGTTTTCTGCTGTTTGGGGGCCATGCCGTGGGGAGGTTGAGTCCTTTCTAGGAAGGGCTCCAGAACTGCCCCATGGAGGTGGGGATGGGAGTTGGTTGGAGGCTGCTTGTGGTGGAAGAAGTGGGATTGCTGTAGAAAATTTCAGGCACACCCCACACTCTCTTTACTGAGGCGGTGTGTTTGTGATGGCTTCGATCGTTCTAACTGGGCCTGGGAGTGTTCTGGAGATTGAAAGATTTTTAAAGGATTCCTACCAAAAAAAGGTCCCTTGGTACCACCTCTGCTGAAGACTAAAGTTTGGATTGACGTTTGCATGGCTTTATATCAAATTCTGTTCTGAATGAGTAATAAAGCTGTGGAGATTTTAAAAATTCTTTTGAAAATTAAAGATTGCAAAAATCCCTTTGCTCCCACCTCCCCTGTCTTGGTTGATAACTTGGGGATTTCCAAATTCAGGATGGACTGTCACTCTTCTAAAATAAATAGATTTGGGAAATACGGTTTTTTACACAATATTACCCAAAATATGTTGTATTGCCACATATTTAAAGAGATATTCTGTGATTAAAAGAAGTCTTATAGTCAAATAAGCATGGCAGACACCATCTGGTAATGTGTTTTATTAAATCTAAGATACTATCGATTGTAATATAGACCATTTTTTTTAGTGTACCACCAAGAAAAATTGCCGCCAGCTAGACTATGATTCAATTAATGGAAGCATCTCCATATCAAAGATGTTTTCATAGGAAAAAAGGCCATGCCTTTGAATGTATAAAATGCAATGTATGCAACCTTTTTGGAGAGTCGCAGAGTACATTAGTATGTCATGGGTTCTGAAAGGTACTACAGTAAAAATCTCTGCTGAAATTCTTTTAACTTGGAATCTCCTAAACCTCCTGATTAGCCATCTGAATTTCTATCACACCACCCAACCTCATAATATTTATTAAAACTTCTTTGGAGATAACTGATGGAATATTATTATCTAAAATAAGCATGGCAAAGACAGGTGATCTATTGAAAGATTGGGAGAAATAGTGAGAAAAAGAAGAGAATAAATGAAAGATGGCCTTGAAAGAAAAGAAACGCAACTACACAGCTAGGACAACTATAAAGAATATTGAAAAAAAGTCAAAGATAATATTCTGAGCAAGCAAAACTTGGGCAATACCTGTCTGTGACTTAACTAAAAGGAGTCAAAACTAGAACCAAGGTGGAGAGAACAGTGGTCTGAGGTTGTGATTGATGAGAGTTGATGGGGAGAGACACAAACCCAAAAGCTACTGCTGCCTTTGATATCATCTTTTCTATGACGATAGGACTTCTCAGAGAATGCGGTTTAAATCTGTGTCGATGAGTGGCCCAGACTGTATTTGTGAATGTTCTATGGGAAAGGTTGCAGGAAAGAGAGATATGGTTCAGGTCCTTGGTAAAAGTTGCTCACTTCAACTTTGCAAGTTGAAGTTGCATCAACTTTGCAAGTTGCATCCCCCCTTAGCTGTAAAGGAGGATGGACAGAATTGGGTGCTTGAGACCCCCTAGAGCAGAAATGTTCAGGGACCAATGAGTCTCAGACTCTCAGAGTCTGTTATTTCTGGAATTGTGAAGGAGATATCCTCCATGAAGTTATCTACTTAATGAAGTTATATTTTGTGGAAGACATTTGAAATAAGGGAATAATAATAAGAAAAGAGGAGGAATATATATCAAGAATGTGATATAGTCTATATGTAATATAGTATATATAGGTATAATATATATACATATTGAAAATATTTTTTTATTAAACTATCTACAGAAATGTAAAGTGACAGCATGGTGTAACCCATTGACAATTAAATGAGAAGACTAGCTATGAAACTGATGTTTAGCATAATAAATGAGTTACAACTGTGATAAATGGGATTCAATTAAGAAAATATAGAAAAAAATAAAAGATTAGGTGGATTATAAAACTTAATCAAATGGAAATGGGTATTACTGCAACTGCAGTAATTACTGCAACCCTGTTTTTGGTTAATTCTCTATTTCATATATTTGGAAATTATCAATCATGAAAGTAAATTTTGTAAATTTTGTCTCATTCATCATTGCCTCCCAGCTCTTATGTTAGTGCCTGGATTACAGGAGTCAATCAATAAATATTTACAAAATATTTGCAAAGTAAATTTATGAATAAGTTAAATGTGATTTAGTTAATCACATTTACTACTCATGGTATTTAATAATGTATCCTCCTTAAAGCTTTTAAATCTTGCCTAGCAGATGATATTCTTCTGCATCATTTTTTAAAATTACGGATAACAAAATATTGCAAAAAACATACCCTGATACCACAGTGGGGGTAAGGTTACATACAGATGTTAGTTGCCTCAATGTGATTGATCCGTCACTACTGCACATCTGTGATGGCAAAGCTAACAGAAGAGAATCTGCCTTGACCTTTACTCAGGGGAAAAGAGGTCATGCCAGGCATCACTTGACTGTAGTTGACTGTCACACCATTGCAGAATGGCACAATATCTGCAGAGAAACCATAAAGGAGCTTTCTCTTATTCCGTATTATAATTGTTGTTCCAAAGCAAAGGGTCTAATTCACCCTGCTGGCTCCCCACCCTCCCACTGCCCTTTTCTGAAGGAGGCATTATTTCCACAGATTTCTTTAACAGTGAGTAACTTTTGCTGGTTTGTGTGTGACAATGACACCACAAAGGTGAAGCTGCATCTTTGAAAGTCACTACTCAGATGGGCATGAAGCGATGTCTCAGCACCACAAGGATATGAGTCATTTTTCTTTTATCATGAGACTTTGAATTGTAAACCTCCAATATATATTTATGTGAGAATATGTACAAGGAGATATATTAAGCTCTCTGTCACTTTTCATTCTAATGCTTCCTCAGAAGAGGTGAACCTTTCAGAATATTTTATTTGAGAGGGGTACCTGGGTGACTCTGTCGGTTAAGCATCTGCCTTTGGCTAGGGTCATGATCCCAGCGTCCTGGGATCGAGTCCTGCATTGGGCTCCCTGCTCATCAGAAAGTCTGCTTTTTCCTCTGCCTCTGCTTCTCTCTCTTTCTCTCTGTCTCTCGTGAAAAAATAAAATAAACTCTTAAAAAAAAAAGTTAAAAAAAAAAAAAAGCAATACCTGAACCTGTTGGTTAGAAATGAGGAGTTCAAAATCAATTGTGTGAAAATCACTTCTAAAAAAATTTCATTTGAGAAATTTCCTTCCTTTTTATAAAACCTGAAACTTGATTTACAATTTAGTGTATTTCAGGCGCCTGGTGGCTCAGTTGGTTAAGTGACTGCCTTCGGCTCAGGTCATGATCCTGGAGTCCCGGGATCGAGTCCCACATCGAGCTCCCTGCTTGACAGAGGGTCTGTTTCTTCTGCTGACCTCTCTCCTCTCATGCTCTCTCTCTCCTCTCATGCTCTCTCTCTCATTCTCTCTCTCTCTCTCTCTCTTTCTCAAATAATATATAAATAAAATCTTAAAAAAATAAAATAAAATTTATCATGTTTCTGTGACAATTCTCAGAACAATCTGGTTGTATATTTTTTCCTTTGGTAATTTGATATACTTTCATTTAACTCTTAGCAGAACAGAATCTTTTCCATGACTTGTAACATGATATACTGTGTGAACATATGTGCAGGCATATCCTATGTCTATGTGTAGTCATTCACTCACCATTTTACAGAATTTGTGACCCAGAAACTATTGGATTCTGAGAATTAAAAGATGCATGGGACTACCATCAAGGAACTCATGATCCAGGATATGACACAACTATGTGAATAAATATAGTATAATGTAGTAAGGAATAGGAATGGGTCTTTTGAAATTATGATGGTTGAAACAGCAGAGACAGTTGAAGAATTGAAGAGTTCAGGGAGAGATGATTTAAGAAGTATATGCATAGAAGAACATGCATGCACACACACACAATAAAAGTAATTAAGTTAATTATGGAGTGGGAAAACATCAGGATAAAGAGAAAATAAGAAGGACTGATGGATGATGAGCTACCTAGATACTCAGTTAATCTTATACTTAGCAAAACCAGGCTCACCATATAGAACAAAAACATCAATGTTACCGATTCTATTAAAGTGTAAGTCAGATCACGTGATTTCCATGCCCCAGACCCTTTAATGATTGTCTACAGTCCTTGCATTGGTCTCCATTGCCCTCCGTGATCCTGTCCCCATCCCTTGTCTCTTTGACTGCATCTCCATTACTGCGTACTCTGTTCCTCTTCTGCTTGGTTCCCCCTTGCTCCAGCCACAGGGGCCTCCTTGTGGATCCTCAGACATGGCCTGGCTTCATGTCTTCTTCTGTCTGAAAGACTCTTGCCTTAGAGAACCACACCTCCTTCAGGGCTTTGTTCAGATGTTACCTTTTTAATCAAGTCTACTAAGACCACCCTTTTTAAATTTATAAACTGTGCCTCCTGCCCCTTCCCCCAGAACCACCTGCCATCTTCCAATATTACTCTGTTCAGTGGTATGTTGGGCTGGGGGGTCCCTCTCTAAAGAAGAATGCACAATACTTTCAAATCATGAATGCCATTTTCTAACTCAAACGTGAAAAGCATCAAGAGCCAGTTATCATGGGACCTCACTCCTCTATTGCTGTCACATTCTTCCGTAATTTTCCCTAGCCACCATTGGAACAGGGCCATGCCAACCTTCTGGAATTAGTTATTAGCTTACATATTGGCAATAAATACATGAATGCTCACCTCAATGGGGTGTGAGAGAGAGAGAGAGAGAATGTGTGGGTGTGTGTGTGTGTGAGATATGTATTTATATAAAGGCATCTAAGATATTGGAAAAACATTGAGTCAGAAAGAAAAGTGCTGGCACATTTCCCATTACTGTTGTGACAACTATGAACACTTAAGTGCATGCTTATTTTAATAACACCTTATGTTTTTATAGAACATGCTACTTTCATATGTACATTCACGTGCCATTATTTGCATTTTATAAAAATAAATCATTGAAATTATTTTGATGTTAAAACTTAGATTCAGAGATCAGTGACTTGTCCATGATCAAATTCCTGCTAAATGATTCCTTGACTGTTGTTGGTTTTATATATATATACACACACACACACACACACACATATATATATAATGAATATATACATATAATGGTTATATATACATATACACACACATACATACATACATAAATAATAAGACATACATAAATAATAAGGTCAATGTGGAGGGAAACTGGAATGAGAAAATCATTTTGAGATCAAAGTAAAAAAAGCATCAGTAGATACTAAATCTAGGGAGAAATTTTTGATGGGTGATTATGATTTTTTGAAGATCATTAGTTGGAAGCTAAAAAAATAGTAAGTCTACAATGAAAAAATCAGCCAACACTTTGGATAATCAGTATCACCAGTGGTGGGGGAAGCAGGCATCACGTACCTTGGATGTGGCATCCTGAAAAGGACACTGTATCACTTACATATGTTCCAGCCAGGAGTAATGTATCACCTGAATTTAATCACAAGGAGACATCAAATGAATCCAAGATAAAGATCATTTTTAAAACAACAACTCTTGAAATTGTCGATGTCATTAAAAAAAAAAAGAAAGAAAGAAAAAGGCCAAAGAAATGTACCATGTTAAAGGAGACTAAAGACGACAATGAAATGTACTGTTATGGGCTCCTATACTGTGGGGAAATTGCTATTAATGGCATTCCCCCCTCCCAACAAAAGTTTTTAAGATAGATAAATGGATGGACAGGTAGAGACAGAGAGAACAACAAATTAAAAGCAAATAGGGAAAAAATGTAACATATAAATCTGAGGGCAAGGTAGCAGTATTTGTTGATATTCTCTGTACTATTTTTGCAATTTTTCTGTGTTTGGAATTACTGTGTTTCCAAATAAGACATTAAAAAAAATAAGGGAACACTAGGTTATCATTTAGTATAAAAGTTAAGAATTCTTGATTCTTCTGAAAGAGTTTATTTTCTATACTAAATGCCTAACTTACAATCAGGCAGGGAGGGACTTAGTCTCTTGGGAAGGTAAGATGTTTTGTGCATAAAAATAGTATTACAGAGGTGTTTGATATGTTAATATTTTACTGCTTTTTCATTTTTTATTATTTATTATTAATGAAATGCAGTTGTCTTTGAAGCCTGCTGAGTGTTTAATAATGAAATTGTGCAAAGTTCATTTTCAAATGTCTGTGCCCCATATGTGTTAGAAACACAAATTCAATATGCACTTCAAATCACTTTATAAGGGGAGGACTACAGAGTTAACCAACTGATGCTTTTTAACTGCATGTTTATATACACAACTGCTGGAATGACTTGGCGTGTTATGAGTGTGTGTCTTATATGCACAGTGCCCATTTACTGAGCTTTTGGTTATACGGTCCCAGACGTCTATTTAAGTGCTCATAGTATAGCACTCTCCAGTAATATTTCCCATGGTCTACCGTTGAATTTATTAATTTTAAAAGACCAATTATATTTTTTCTTAGTATGCCACACTTCTTTTTGTAAATTAGAGAAAATCTGAATTTGTGGGGATGCTGTCAGAATATTGGCCTTGATCTTAAATGGTAACTGGGTTGAATGTTTCTCCCAACCTTTCCCATTTATACTCTCTGTGTGCCGTGCAATAGTTGCCCTTGGCTAGTTTGGAATGAGGCAGTAATGCTGACTTAAGTGCTTAAGAGAAGCGAGAGATCTCACCTAACACAGCCATGCTCCAAGCTCTTCTCCCTTATGTGCCCCCTTTTCCTCTCCTTCCTCAGCACCCATTACCCTCCTTCTGCCCTCAACCACCTCTTACAGATCTTTTCTTCTGAGTTTTTCTCCACTCTGGCCACAGGAGAGCTGAAAGCAGGCAATCCCATAGCTACAGGGTCTTGCTATGGGATCAGTGACAGAATAAATAGTCGAAATGCTTCCATGATGACCAAGTGCTCAAACTGCGGTGAGGAAGGAAGGATGTGGGAGAGACTGCTTTTAAATCTCCCCTTGGCCTTGGGGAAATTATATACATAAGTACTCTGAGTGCCGTTAGCAAGAGTGGAGAGTTTCTAGACACAAATGGACCTGAGTTTAGATCCCTTCTCCACCACTTACTAGCAGGGTAAGCATCAGAAGTCAACCTCTCGGAACCAAAGACTCCTCATCCATCAAATGAGGTAATGACAATACCAACTCGGAGGATTCTTGGGATGGAATGAGATTACACAGGAAAACAACCCCTGCAATGACTGACATGCTGTCCAACTTGCTATTAGTGTTGTTATTTTAGTCAGAAATGTTATTTCTTTAATTTCAGTTTTGGGGGGTTCACTCTTCAACCCCAAGACAGTCTTCCATGAGCTCTTTTTGGTTAGGAAGCAGGATGGACACAATTTGTGCACAGCAGTTCATGGACGAGTGAGGCAAATCCCTCTCCCTTACCTCGCTAGTCCTCGAGAAGTGGCCCAGTGAGGTCCAGTGAGCAGTCCCTAGAACCACATGCCAGCGATCAGAGTAAATAAAATGAGCTTGAAACTGATAATAACCATATCTTGGATTGGTAAAAGCCAGAATAATAGTTATTATTATTATTATTATTATTGACTTGAAAAGTCTTCTGAATTAGAGATGAAAAGATCTTTCTCAGATCTTCCCCATTGGCAGAATTCCAGCCAGAACACATGGCCATTGCCTGTCATGACAGTTTGTGACTAGGGCTTCTGGAAATGCTGTCAAGACGGGTACGTGGTAAAATAGTGTTCTGAGTGCTTAAAAGACCCCCGTCTCCCAAGAATGCCATGTGCTGCAAGTGTCAAGTGACCTGAGAAATGTTTACATGGCACAAATAAAACCAAGAACTGTGAATCTCAACGTCTATTTTTTATGGTGTGTCAACACGCAGGAGGACCCTTATAAAGGAGAGAATGTGATTTAGGCTCTTTGAAGAGGAGGGTTTTGGTGTTTTTGTGACAATTTTCTGCTGTACATCTGGGAAATGTTTGTTGAGAGTGTGAATCACTTTGTAGCTCTCCTCAGAAAGGCGTTTCCGTTCCCCGTGCTTCCAGGCTGCCAGCGCGAGGCAGTGTTCCTTGGCTGAATGCCAGCTTTGGAAAATCATTTCTGCCTATATCAGGCCTCCTCTCTCCTTCTCGTCTGGCCTCATCCTCTTTCCTTGTCCTCAAAAATATTAACTTCCTTTCTTAAATTACAGGGCCATAATCACTTGGAATGAATAAAGAGACAAAGCCCAAATCTCAAACAGCTGTAGTCTACATTCTCTCTCTATAGACCCACATGTCCATAGGTATGTGTGTATGTTTATACACATACAAATTAGGTATACATTTACGTGGACATATAAACATGCACACACATCTACATATGTTTCCTTCTCATAGGCTCAGATCAGTAATAGTTTGGTGCTAAAGCACTTGAATTTGAAGGTGGTTTTAACAAAAATCAATTCCTTGCATTTGTGTACTTGGGTACAATTTAACTGAGCATCTTGACTGAGAAATAAATACCCTTAGATGTAAGTAAAAGAAAATCTATCTATCAGAAGCTTTACACATTCAGGTTTATTTATCTTTTATAAAAAGAAGGCTCAGAGAGGCACTCTAGGAGTGAGTAGCTGCTTGCAAGTGTCAGACACCGGTAGTATGTTGGCCTTAGCCACATGATCTCAAAATAGCTGCAGAAACTCCAGGCGTCGTGCCCTGATTACATCAGCATCCTGCATCCTGCCCATGGTCAAGGCCTCACGAAAGCCAGAGGGAAAGGAACAAAATCCAAATATGTGTGCCAGTGGAGTCTATAACCTTGATTAGAGAAGTTAAATTTTTCCCAAATACTGAGACAGCCAATTTCCAATTATGCTGTTTTGGCCAGAACTGTCCCAGAGCCACTCCTAGCTACAATTCCGCTAGGCAGGGAGAGAAGTAGAATGAAGGATGGTGGTTGAGTCAGCTAACCAACTGTGTTTTTGTGTTTGCCACATGACCCAAGAGAAGGGTGAAAAAAATATATATATATACATACATATATACATATATGTATGTGTGTATATGTGTGTGTGTGTGTGTGTGTGTGTGTGTGTGTGTGTGTATTTGGTTGGCTTGGATAGGTTATGAAAGAGTCTGTGGGGTCAAACCCTATGCAGGTTGTTATATTTAGTTTCAAAGAAATGGAGCAAAACTTTAGCAGAAGTTTTGTGAATTCAGAAGCAAAAACATTGCACTGAGCAGAATATTCAGCTATTGCAATAAATCAAAATTTTTCATGTCTATTTTCCATCCCTTCTAAGGAGAAAAGCTTGATAAACCTACTAAGGCAATCAAATGTTGTCTCTATTTAATTCTGAGACAAATAGTTGAATTCAATTCAAGGAATACTTATGTGCTATCAACTAAGTTCAAAGCACTGTGCTTAATGCCACAGGAATTCTGACACAAGCTACAACATGGATGAATCTTGAAGATATTATGCTCAGTGAAGTACAACAGACATCAACAGACAAATATCATATTATTCTGTTTATATAAGGTAACTACAGTAATCAAATCTATAGAGACAAAAAGTAGTCCACTGCTTACTAGGGGCTGGCAGGAAGGGGAATAAGGATTTATGATATAATGGATATGGAGCCTACTTACAATGATGCAAAAGCTCTGGGATGAATGGTGTTTGCTAATGGTTGCATTACAGCAGGAGTGTACTAAAGGCTAATGAGTTGTACACTTAAAAATGGTTAAAATGGCAAGTTTTCTGTCATGTGTAGTCAGTCACAAAAAATTAAGAAAGCAAATCTGAAAAAATCAACCAAGAGCAAAACGCCTGCCATAAAAGAGCTTACGATTGAGTGGCAAATGGGACAAGTACATGACTTAATCTTAGACAAGGTGGGATGAGTGTCTGTAGGTTTCAACAGGTTGAGAGATCATATTTGCTCAGCCAAACAGGAATTTTTCTCCATTCCTATGGCATTTACTCATTTAAGGTGGATCTTGGTGAATCGGTGCAAGTTTTACAGGAGGAAATGGCAGGGATGATGGTGAGACAACTGAGGATGATCATGACATTTCTAAGGGAGGAGAAGTAGATTCCTTTGCATGGAGTATGGACTAGAAATAGAAGGGGGATGTACTAGAAAGTTCCGAGAGTAAGTGAATACTACGGTAGAGAGGGTCTATGCAATTTATTGTGTAGTTGGAGACCACTGAAGGTTTTGGATGAGATATTGATTTAATCAGTATTGCTCTCACCTCAGAGAAGAAGCAGTGCAAATAAAAGCAAGACACAGTTACACCTCTTGATCTTAACTGCTGATATAATTCAGGGTAGAACAGAGCACACTCAGATTTGAATCCAGTTGATTGGAAGTGGTCTCATTTCCCCCTATAGGCATTCCTGAGGAAGATAATGAGTTAACCTCTCTTTACTTCAGTAGCATAACCAACCAGTGCTAGGACATAGAGCTGTGCTCTGGATTTGATATTGGGAATCATTCTCTTAAGCGCAGTGGCTAAAACTTTACCAGAGGGAGAGAGAGAACTATTAAACTGAGTTTGGAGCCTTTGAGATATGCCTTCTGGATTGTATAGAGGTGGGGAAGCAGAGGGACTGGCATCCCAAAAGGGCAGGTTTGGGCAGCCAAACACATCGTGTAAGGAAGGCAGAAGAAAGGAATGCTCGAAGACTGGAATGTAGTTCAGGAATGTCAAATGTTAGCATGCTTTCCCAATTTGGGGAAGATGGCAGTCCTTTGGATTGGGTGATTAGAAACCTCAAAGGACCTGTAAGGGTTCCTAGAGTGGTTCTGGCACAACTCAGTTGAGAGGAGCTTGAAGAGGGAGGGTGAAGTTGAGGGAGTGGAAGAAATACACATGGGTGACTTTTTAACAAAGCTCATTAGCCAAGGAAAGAGAAGATGAAACAAAACCTTGGGAGGAAAGCAGGAACCAGTGAAGGGTGTTTCACCCTGGAGAGATCCAAGCATATTGCCAGAAGCTAATGAAGGAAAAGGGAGAGATTTAAAAATGCAAAAGAGGGTAGTCAGAGGGGCAGGAATAGACAGGGAGGATGGAAGGAAGAGCTTCGATGGCCCTACACTGACCAATGCTGGAAAGAACCACAGAAGATTAGAGGAAGAGTTAGAAGAGAATCAATTCCAGGTGTGAAGGTAAAACCATAACAGCTAAATAGAGATTGTTATAGAACCTGGGTGAAGACCTGTTGATGGGTATTAAGGAAGGCACGGGTTGTAATGAGCACTGGGTGTTACAGGCAAATCATGAGTCACGGAACACTATGTCAAAAAATAATGATGCACTGTATGGTGACTAAAAAAGCATAATAAAAAAAACCAAAAAACAAAAAGCAAAAGACAAGAAGGGATCCTAGAAGAAATAAATGATAATACAAGGAAGGACAGATTTCACGACTCAGCTTTCCAATACTTGTGTAAATGGTTTCTGCATGCTTTCTGTCTCCCTAAGCTTTATTGAGATATGAATAGCATTTAACATTGTGTAAGTTAATGTGATGATTTGATACACATATATTGTAATGTGATTACCACAATAAGGTTAGTTAACACATCCATCACCTCACATAATTACAATTTGGGGGAGTGTATATTGTGAGAGCATTCAAGTTCTCTCCTAGCAAGTTTTGAGCATATAATACACTATGGTTGACTATGGTTACAATGCTGAATATTAGATCCCAGAACTTATTCAAGACTGGAAGTTGGTACTCTTTGATAAATATCTCCCCATTCCCCCGACGCCCTAGCCCCTGACATTCTATGATATTTCTGCGAGTTTGGCTTTTTAAGATTCCTCAGATAAGTGAGATCATATAGTGTTTGTCTTTTTCTGACTTATTTTTACTTAACATAATGCCTTCAAGATTTATCCATGTTGTTGCATCGTATTTAAGTGTATTTCTTCATATATAAGTGTATGTGTGTTTGTGTATAAATGTGTGTGTACAGGTGTATACACACAAACACACGCATGCATGTATGTATATGTGTTTTCGTTATACATTTGCTGATGAACACTTTGTTTTTTTCCATGTCTTTTTATTGTGAGTAATGCTATAATTGCTATAGGAGTGCAGATATCTCTTTAATATAGTGATTTGTGATATAGTTTGATGTAATTTTCTTCAGATACACACTCGGAAGTGGAATTGCTGGATCATAGGGTAGTTTTGTTTTCAATTTTGTGAGGAATCTCCATACTGTTTTCCCTAATATTCCCACATGCAGTGCACAAGGATTCCCGTTTCTCCACATCCATGCTAACACTTGTTATTTATTCTTTTTTAAAGATTTATTTATTTATTTGAGAGAGAGAGCGCACAAGCAGAGGAAGAGGTGGAGGAAGTGGGGGAGAGAAGCAGACTCGCTACTGAGTGCAGAACCTGAAGGGATGTGGGGCTTGCTCTCATAACCCTGAGATCATGACCTGAGCCAAAATCAAGAGTCAGATGCTTAACCAACTGAGCCCCCCGGTCATCCCAATTTTCTTATATTTTTGATAATAATTATTCTAACAGGTGTAAGTTGATATTTTATTATAGTTTTGATTTGTAACTTTTTGATGATCAGTGATGTTGAGCACCTTTCCATGTTCTTGAGGGCCATTTGGATGTCTTGTTTGGAAAAAATGCGCTGTCAGGTTCTTTGCCCATTTTTAATCAGGTTATTTATTTTTTCTATTGAGTTATATGAGTTCCTTATATATTTTGGGTATTAATTCTTATCTGACATGTGGTTTAAAAATATTTTTTTCCCATTCCTTAGGTTGTCTCTTCATTTTGTTGACTTTTTCCTTTTTTTCTCTATGTTGAAGGCTTTTAGTTTGATATAGTCGACTTGCTTATTTTTCCTTTTGTTGCTTGTTCTTCTGGTGTCACACCCAAAACATTGTTCCCAAGACCCGTATCCAGGAACTTTTTCCTTGTGTTTTATTCTAGGAGTTTCAGGGTTTTAGGTCTTACATTCAAGTCTTTAACCCATTTTGAGTTAATTTTTTTTTATTCATGTTACACACATCTTTGCAATTTTAACAGGGATTGTAATGAATCTGCAGATCTTTTTGGGTAGCATGGGCATTTTAAGAATATTTATTCTTCCAACCCATGAACATGAGATATCTTTCCATTTTTTTGTCTTTAATTTTTTCCATCAATGTTGTAGTTTTCAGTTTACAGATCTTTCTTGGCTAGATTTAGTGTACAGATCTTTCATGTCCTTGGTTAAATTCATCCCTAAGTATTTTATTGTTTTCAATGTGATTGTAAATGGAATGATTTTCCTTTATTTCTCTTTCAGGTATTTCCTTGTAAGTGTATAGAAATGTACTAGTTTTTGTATTTTAATTTGTATCCTGCAACTCTACTGAATTTGTTCATTAGTTCTAACAGTTTGCCATTTCTTTAAATGCAGTGGAAGGTAAATGTTCCCAGTGTTTTAAGCACTTCATGAATTACAGTTAAGGAAACTGAAATCTCAATAAGGCACTGCCAAGAAAAATGACAGGATCCATAACGGAAGGCTAATTAAAAAAAATAAAGCTGAGCAAATAAGTAAGTGAACAAATGAAATACACAAATGTTTGTAGCATCTTTATTCATAATTTCCAAAGCTTGGAAGCAATTAAGATGTTCTTTGGTAGGTAAATGAATAAATAAACTGTGATACATCCAGACAATGGGATATTATTCCGTGTTAAGAAGAAATTAGTTATCAAGCAGTGACAACACATGGAGGATACTTCAATGCATATTAACAAGTAAAAGAAGCCAAACTGAAAAGCCAATTATACTATATGATTCCAATTCTATGATTTTTTGGAAAAGTTAAACTAAGAAGACAGTAAAAAGATCCATGGTTTCCAGGGGCGGTGGGGGGGGGGTGGTGAACACAGATGGAACACAGGAACATGGGTGGAATACAGATGAGCTTTAGGGAAGTCAAACTATTCTGTATGATGCTACAGTAGTAGATACATATCGTTATACATTTGTCAAAATCCAAATGTCGAACACCAAGAGTGAACTCAAATGTAGACTTCGGGCTTTAGGACACAATGACATATCAATGTCAGTTCATCGATTGTAAGAAATGTACTACTGTGGGGCAGGATGCTGATAGAGGGCAGAGAATGTGGGTGTGCAGGGGCGGGAGTATGTGGTAATTATCTGTACTTTCTGCTCAGTTTTGCTGTGAAACTAAAATGTTCTAAATACAAAGTCTGTTATAAATAGTGGGCCGTATTGGATATAAATAAATAGAAGTTTCCAGAAACAGCTAGCACTTGGTGCCAAAAACAACCCGTATTAAGTATAATTATGAAGAATGCTATATTCCATCATTTAACATGATACAAATATACTTTGATAAGATCCCATCAGATCGTTGATAAAATAAAGTTATAAGCTGTTATGTGTATCTCTCCGAAAGAAACATGCAGTCTACCTAGGGTCTCTTATGTTGATAGTCTTTGCATTTTCAGTCTAAAATTTGTCAGGAGAGTGGAGAGTTTCAGAACCATGCCTTTTCACCCATGAGGAACTATTCGATGCCTTCACTGGTGCAGAACTATAGGAAGAAATATCGCTTTTGTTTACTACTGCTTGTTTAAACCCTGAGCATGTTTTAAGAGGAAAAGTTATGGCAAGACCATGTGGCTTTTAATTTAAATAACGATAATGACTTAAGTGTCATAAAGGAGCATGATGTGTGGAATAACATCAGTGGGAAGTTCTGAATGAAGATTAGGGATAGACATTTGCCTTCCTTTCAAATGCTGTTTCTACATCAAATGAACTTTGATTTAATTTTCCTTAAACCTTGTTAAACAGAGACGCTTCCGTCAGCGAAAAACCTCGGCGCTGAGGACGTACCCATGTCAGTGTTCGCACACACGCTACACCTCTTTTCTATCTCGTGGTCTTGGTAGGATGGTTAATTTTTTTAAAACTGGAGAAGGGATATTGCCTCAAATTAAAGAAAGATGGCTTTGAACAAGTTGGCCCAAGTTGGCATTTTAAACGTCAAGAACGTGAGCAAAGCTGCCAATCCTGTAATTTAGATAACAACCCAGACACCACGCTGCTGTGTGTTAGTTGTTGAGAAGCGTGAATGATTGCTACTCTCACCGCTGTTTACTTTATGCCACTGTGTTAACTTTTATACCCATAATGGCAAAAAAACAAAACAAAACAAAATATTAAATTAAATTAAATTAAAAAAATAAAGACCCTTAGTAATATGTTGATACATAAGGATATATATGTGAAAAAAAAAAAAAGTAAACGCTATGGCTCTCGGGCCATGAGAGACAGGGATGTAAGAGAACCTAATGGATAAAGAGAGAGCTTATCTGGAAGAGCTAAGGGAGAATTCAAGGTCGTACTGAGGACTCCACAGAAACATGTCTTAAGCCAAATACAAAACAGTTCAATCACCCATCCTTGAAATCAGGCAGAATATTTCAAGAGATTGTGTCTTACTTGTTTTTAGATTCCCTGCCGAGAGTTTGTGTTCAATAAATGTTCCTTGAATGAACACATTAAGCAGTGATGTGGGTTTTTACAACACAACCAAAAATGTGAGTAACATTACATAGTAGTTTTGAGATATGCTCTATCTTTTTTTGTTTTCTAATAGCAATGGCAGTGAGTTAGCGATATCGATCTTCTCAGAGAGATCCTGTAAATGTTTTCTGCTTTGATCTCCAAGTATTCTCGTATAGAATCACAATCGGTAAAAGAGCAGAGGATTTTGGAGAGACTCCCCCCCATATACCTTGTACTGACTCCAACATATAGCCTCTTAACTGATTTGGGAGTGGGATTAGATTTTTTCCCCCCCCAAGAGGAGGGACAGACCTCTGTATGCAGTTTTCAGTTTGTGGCCCAGAACTTTACACCAGAGAATATTCAAGCAGGGTCCATAAAGAATTCAGATAGAGGGGCATGGAGATGAACCAGAGTTTCCAGGCACACAGTAACTCAGTGGGTCCAAACACAGGGAGACAAAAGACACCATAAGATCACACAATAGCCAAATGCTGTTTATTTACTGAGCATTTAATTTGTACAAGGCCCTGGAGCGATGAAGGAAAGTGTAAGAGGATTCTTTAATGTTTTAAGCTAGGAGGATAGAAGGGAGAGGGAGTTGAGCTGTTGGTCACAAGTCATTCAGATATGACCCATTCTCAAGTTGAGTAAAAAATTGCAAACTCAGAGATTAAAAGAAACATGCACATATCTCCTACCTTCCTATAGTTCTAGGTGTTACAGCTGTATGGGGATGTATTTCCTTCTTTTGGCAGGAAAACGTCTGGCCATGCCAATTTTCCCATCTTCCCAACACCCTGGTCACTCAACATCCTGAGCTAGGATGTGTAAGGTCTGCACCTCCAACCTTAGGCCCAAGTCATCGTGGGGCTCACAGGGAAGGGCAGACTTGAGGAAGCAGTGGGATTTCTGGAAGGATATTTTGGAGTTGTTGAAAACTCTGGTTTGAGGCAGTGGGAGGGTCAGTGTAAATTCTCGAGAAGTAGATGCAACAAGGAATTACAATTGAAATGGAGGAAACACAATCGTTTTTAGTTTTCCCCTTTTCTATCAGTGTTAAAATCTGATCCCAGATGTGAAATTAGAGACCCTTAGCCGTAGAGAAACAAATTCTACCTTGCTTTTTGTCTAGGAAAATAATAAATAATCAAAAAATGTTAAGGTCTACAATGTAGTCCCAGAGATAGTGCTGTGTAGTTTCCAAAATGCTCAGTGACTTCTCCCTTCCCTATGAAACTTCTTTGAAGTAGAAATTTGAATTAATCTTATGTCCTTTTGCTACTGACAAAAGTCTGTGTCTGATATAACATCCTCCCTAACTGGATTACACGACTGCATCATAGATTGGATCACGATGAAGGGCATGAAGGTGTAGCTGGGAGACCAGTACCCTGGGGTTAGAGGGACAATTTCCAGCAATGCTTCTCAACCAATCCAAGACGAAGATCAAGTTTTTGTTTCTTTCCAATCCATCGCAGACAGATAACTTTTGTGTCGTATAAAACCAGACGTTGGACAATGTCAGCCCGGCCTGAACGTGTTTAAATTCTTATTCCCAATTTCTGCGATTTGACCTTGTTGCACACTCATCGCGCTGATGCGAGGGCACAGACGGTACTCCAAGTAGCACTGATTTAGTGTGCTTTGCTGTTTATTTAGGGGGATGGTGATTTTACCTCTCAGACATTCTTTTCCCCATTTATAAAATAAAATAAAGTGGGAACATACTAGATATTTGCTGAGATTCTGTGTTTCTATCTTACTTTGATAGTATTTTCTTTTTACTAGTTAGGAGACAGTTCTCATATGTACAGTCTACCATCGAAAATGGACACCATTAGGGGATCCTGAATAGTTCAGTCTGTTGGGCGTCCTGCTCCTGGTTTCAGCTCAGATCATGATGTCGGGATTCTGGTATTGAGTCCTGCATCAGGCTCCATGCTCAGTGGGGAGTCTGCTTGAGGATTCTCTCTCTCCTTCTGCCCTTCCTCCCACTTGCACACACTCTCTTTCTAAAAATCAATCAACTGATCAATCAATCTTAAATAAAATAAAATAAAATAAAATGGTCTCCATGAAGCCACACTAATATAAATGAGTGAAGAACATATTTTAGCTCAGGGTTTACAGGCTGTATTTTTGCAGAGCTGTTGTTTAATTACAGCACCATGTTCAGAGTAGCAACATTTTTAAAATAGCTACTGTAAGGAAGGACATCATCTGGACTTTCTAATGATCCCTCCACCCCTGTGTCCCTGGGAGTCCCAAGTGCTCTGGGTGGTATAGTGATGAGGAGTTGTCAGGGCAACCCTGAGTGATAAATCTGCAATTTGCTTCACTAACAAGAGTATGTGTATTAGTTACAAATAGATCTGTTCTGAAGATGACAGAGTACCTGCAAAATGGATACATTAGCTTTGTTTTCTGTCCCAGTACCTGTAGTGAAAAAAAAAAAAAATACATGCCCAAAAGAGGGCAACAAAAATGTAGCCGTATAAGTTGATAAATATTGGGTCTTGGATAGGTGTTTGACTGTGGGGTGATTATAATGCTAGGTGGTTCCTTTACCCTCTCTGAATGTTAATGGGTGATAATAAAAGTAGAAATGGAAGAAACATTTATCTAGAGTCACAGGTCCCAATAACTACGGGTAAATGATTGTGCTTAGTCATTTTGTGCCTGTGGTTTATGTTTTGAGAATATGTTTTAAATTCTAGGATCAAAATGCAAGTTTTCATGGATTTTAGAAAGCTATTCTCAAAAGGAAGTTAGATCTTATGGGAAAGTCAGCATTCCTCATGAATAAGTTATTTGGAAGACTCCATGCTATTTCTAAGAATTAAAGACTGTCAAAACTTTCTGTGAGAAGACAGATACTGCAGATAGCCAAACCATTGTTTATGCCCTTGGATGTTAACTTCCAGACTTCGTGCGTGGTCCTGTGTCTATGTTTACAAAAAAAAAATCGCAGAAAATTTATTTGCCAAGTCATGCTTTTAAGAATTCCTCATTCTTAAGTGACTTTAAGAAAAGAAAATTTTTTCCAACCCACACTTCTGAATCCATAAATATTCTTGTCTACTTTTTAAAAATAATTTTATGGCAAATCAGGCAGGATATATTATTTTCATAGTAAGCATCATTGTTCTATGATATATTGTAAGTACCTTTTGCCACACATGTGGTCATAATGTTTCTTGGGTAAAGTGGGAACAGAGGGAGGTTGTATTAATTTGAGGAATGAGTCACTCTCACACACACACACAAACACACACTTGCTGAAGCACATCTTGCTTAATTCAACCTGTAAGCTGTATGGCTTTTGTTCAAGTGTTTGCTTCATTTGTCACCTAAAATAGTGTGGAAAATTCAGCCATTTTGGCTGTATTTGCAAGTATTCAAGGTGTACCTGGTGTGATCTAGGGATTTATTTGGGTGATAGACTGTTGTTTTGACTTTCTGACTTGCCCCTGTTGGGAAAAGGTGAAGACATTGCCCAACGAGCTTTAGAACTTACAGGCCATCTTGAAAGAGTTGTATTAGATAGATTAAAACAGTCCTTGAATATCACCACAAAAACGCCAACTGAACACACACAAATTTTCCCCCCACTGTATATCCTAGTTGTTAAGAAAAAAATAAAAAAATAATTTCTAGACTATCTTCCAGAGAGATGCAAATAAACACCCAGACTATGTTTAACAAACATTCAAGTTACACTGTCAGTCATTCTGATGTTTGCCTGGAGGCAAATTAAAGCAGATATCTTTGGTGCCTTTCTGAAGGAGACATTCGTTCAGCATTGTGATCTGCTCTTGGTGTGTTAAATAGTCGTGGTTCACGGGTATGCTATCTTCAAATTCATTCTGTTGAGCCTGACCTTCAGATAATGTAAAAAAGCAATTAGTTTTAAAACAGTGGGAGTGCCGTCAGTGTGAAAGAAACAAATTACATGATGCGGTGATATTTTTAGTGATTTTTAAGGAGATTATTAAAAATGAAATCTGCACTAAAAGCTGTGATTGCAGTCTTTACAACTGGCACAGGGCAATGTATTCTTTTCGAACACCTAGATTCCTTAAATGACAATCCAGGCCCCTTTCTGTGCCCTAATGAAAGGTGGTCTGGCTCATTAAGTCACATCACAATTCCCCCAGAGTAGTCAAGCCAAACATTCTGTACACATGATTTGTTAAATTCTACCCCTCTGCCTTGTCATTCAATATTTCGGCAAATATTTATAGTACACATATCATGAGCCAAAACTGGGCTTGGCATTAGAAACTATTGTTTTTCGCACTTAACTGGATCCTTCCCTGCGTTGAGAAAATCCTTATTTGTGTGTACACACAAACCCACTCACACTTTCAGTGTTTAATAATTTTTAGTCAACAACATTATAACTTTTTGTTGACTGTATATTTCAGTTAGAAATAGCAAAATGCCATTCTAGTCCTTTGAAACTCCACTTCTTTTCATTTAAGTAGGGGAGCTATAGCTAAAATGGGCAGGATTTTTTAATATAAAAATCAGATTTGCTGTCCTTATTATAGTCTTTTATCTGTAGCCAGGTTTCTATTGCCAAGGAAGAAAGGACTTAATGTTCTGAGTTTGATCACCATTAAAAAAATCATACTGATGAAACACAAACACGTGCTGATCTTCTGGACAGGGTCTTGAAGCTCTCACATGCAGAAGCTGTCTGGTACACTTTGTAGAACTAATGCAGATTTTAATGCAGTTCAATAATAAATTTATAAACAAGTACAATACAAATGCCAACAATGACTGGTGATTACTGTCTGCTTGCTTGAACTAGGAGCGTTTTTAAGTGGTTTGCATTCACTCAATCCACTCAATCATCGCCAGATTGGAACAGCAGTTACTCTCAGTTTTCAGGCTTAGAAACCAAGGCTCAGAGAGGTTAAATAATTTCTGCCCGAGTTCCATACGTGACCTTGAGGAAGCGTGTATGCCAACCTCAGCGGTTTCCAGGATCTTTGTCACTGTATTCTGTGGTTGAATGATAGGGGCAATTTTGCTCATCAATATACTCAACCATATTTGATTAAAATATGCGTGGACATATAGGACAGACAGCTACAATATACTTATCATAATTTGATTGAAGTACGCAGAGTTGAAGAATCTTAATGTAGTGGATACAATGTGCTCATCTGAATATGATTAAGTTATGGAGAGTCAAAGAATCTTAAGCACATGCTATGGGGTCCAACCACTTAGCCAGGCATGTAAACATTCCTACAACTTCTCCCTCTTCACCCTAAGAAATGCTTGAGTTAGACTTGAGCATCTCACTGGCTTCTGTGGTTGAAATGACTCATGTCACTCCCAAATCTCAGCATAGCCTTCCTAACACTGAATATGGATTAGTGTCCTCCAAAGCCAATCTGGACAAATCAACATCGTGCAGTTAGGTTGTTGGGATTGTGCGTGTGTGTGTGTGTGTGTGTGTGTGTGTGTGTAAATGTTCTGACGGGTAATAATAGGATAATTCACATTATTAATGGAAAGAAGAGACACTACAGGACTTAGAGGAAAGCAGTCCTTCGAGGTGACTTTTTAAAAGCTGAGTAAATGAAATATTTCTGTCTAGCGAGTACTGCAATTACGATTTGTTTTGACTCAAGTTGGTCTTTGAGTTTTTTCT
The DNA here is from genome assembly GCF_963455335.1 of Martes martes. NCBI lineage: Eukaryota > Metazoa > Chordata > Mammalia > Carnivora > Mustelidae > Martes > Martes martes. Next base: position 143,119,889 of record NC_137888.1, read on the forward strand.
CAGTGATAACCTTCCTGTCCTTACAGAGTTTCTGATAAAATTTTTCAACGCATTTTTTTAAGATTATATTTATTTATTTATTTGAGAGCAAGAGAGAATGGTGGGTGGGGTGAGGAGCAGAGGGAGAGAGACAGGCAGACTCCATGCTGAGTGCGGGATCCTATAACTCCGAGATCATGACCCAAGCCAAAACCAAGAGTTGGATGCTTTAACTGACTGAGCCACTCAGATGATCCTTAGCTTTTTTAAATGCAACTATCGGGGCTCCTGGGTGGCTCAGTGGGTTAAGCCTCTGCCTTCGGCTCAGGTCACGATCTCAGGGTCTTGAGATCGAGTTCTGTGTCGGGCATCTGTTCTGCGTCTGTGGCGAGCCTGCATCTCTCTCTGTCTCTGTCTCCCTATCTGTCTACTTGTGATCTCTCTCTCTGTCACATAAATAAATAAAAATCTTTAAAAAAAAATATAACTATCATAGTAAATAGCTCACCTGGTCAGAATTTGGTTCAAATAACAAGAAGATCCTTGGTTTATTTCCCTTATCAGTTCAAAATGGTGTGTTTATGATTAAGAATACAGAGTCTGGAGCCAGCTTGCTTGTACTGTAATACCAGCTCTGCTAAACACCAGTTATGCATTTAATCTCTCTATACCTCTGTTTTCTCATCTGTAAAATGTTTGGAACAGTGTGTGCCATACTGTAAGTACTATAAACGTGATGGTTTAGAGAATTAAAAAAAAACAACTCTCAGGCTTAAGAAGCAAGCATAACCTTATTCTTGGTATTTCATTTACAGAATCAACATTTGGTAATGGTATTTAAATTACCATGTAACCTTAACCGTCTTATGTGCATAAACAGGTACAGATCTCTGGCTCTCTGATGTCATCATAATACATTATATTTTTATTTCTTCTCTTTCTGAATCATGGAATGAAATTACACCAGCAGATCCTAGCTCTTTTGAAAAGCATCCTTCTTGTTATATTGTGTAATCACTATACTAAACAATTGTGGGTTTTTTCTTATTCTTCTTTGGAATATACACATTACAGAATTGAAAAGTCTCCATCAAAATGCTCATCTATGAGGAGGCTGAGCTAGAAGCCTTCTCTACAAAGAAAGTATTTGCTTTTTTTTTTTTTTCCTTAATCCAGTAGGTTTATATTAGTCCATGGCTGCCAACTAAAATCCCTTTCTTTTAAGGTCATCATGTCACATAATTAGTTTATTGTTGCAGTCAGGTCACTACCAACCTTTATTCTAATCCCAGTGCAGAATGAAATAGAGTCTCAGAATTGGAAGGAACCTCCAGGTCATCTGGTTCAACTTGCTCATAGTATAAATGTGAAAACAGCCTTTGGCAGATTAAATGTCACATAGCAAATGACTTAGCTGTCCATCAGTATCTCAAAAAACGGTTGCATTTATTTAGTTAGTTAGTTTTAGAAAGAGAGACAGAGAGCATTCGGGGGTGGGGGAGAAGCAGAGGGAGAGGGAGAGAGACTCTCAAGCAGGCTCCACTCCCAGCACAGAGCCTGACACAGGCTCAATCTCACAACCCTGAAATCATGACCTGAGCCGAAATCGAGAGTCGGACGCTTAATTGACTGAGCCACCCAGGTGCTCCAAATAGTTGGATTTTTTAAAGTGACTATTTCACTTATCTATTCCTGCATAACAAGTAATAGTAAGTAACATAGTGGCTAAAATAATCATGATTTATTGTTTATTTATTAAGCTATTGGCTTATTGAATAATGTCACGGTTCTCTGCATTGACTTCGCAGACCTTCTGCTCCTCGTGGTACTGGCTAGGGTCACTTGTCCAGTTCCACTTATCTGAGAGCTCTGCACGGGCAGCTCAGTTCTCCTCATGGCCTCTTTCTCTCTCTGGGGTCTCATCTGCTCGAGTCTCTCCGTGTAGCCTCTCTGTCCTACAGGATATTTCTGTGACCAAAGTAGCACATGTTTCAGCCCTAACCCTTAGCACAATCTTACTCACATTGGGTACAAATGATTGTTCTAAAGCTTCTCTGGAGAAATCAACTTCAAGATGTTATGCTGTTGGGATTATTTCCTTACAGCATGATGGCTGGGTTCCAAAAAGGACTACCTTAAGAGAATAAGCCCCCGTGTGCAAGTGGTCATGAACATCTGCTTGTTGCTTACTTGTGTGTATCTGTCAGTCAAAGCACATCTTTGGGCCAATGTGGGAAGACACTGCCATAGAGCATAGATTATAGAAACTGTGGTTCATTTGGAGCTACCAATGTGCCTGCCTCCCAAAGTGGCAGATAATTTATGTGGTTAAGGTCAAAAGAGCAAGTTGCAAGAACATGGTATATTTGCACATAATGTAATGCCACTTCAACTAATTAATTAGCTTCAGTATTCAGTGCACAGCCGTAGATGGGTTGTAGGGTCAGGGGACAGGTGAAACCTTCCAGAATATCATGAGCAACAGGAATGTTTCATTGACTTTGGTAGCCCCTGTTTCCTTATTTCAGACAGTTAGACCGTGGTAGAGCCAGCCAGCTCTCAACGTTTCAATATTTAAAACTTTAGCCATAAGACCAGAAATAAGCCAATATTTTTAATGCATATGTAGTACAAATTGAATGCATGTGAGAGCTATTTTGGGTGTGATTCACCAACAGGAAGAACAAGACTTTAGTATTAATCTATTATTGAGATGAAAATTGTTCTAGCTTGAACCTACACTGAACTGCTGCAGATTATAATTCAGAAGGCAAACAACAAAAACAGTGCTGCCATTAAACTGCAGGCTTCCTGACAAATATCACCTATCAGCATGAACAAACAAATGGAGGCATGGATTGGTCATGAAGCTGTATCCTCTATAAGGTTTCTCTTGGCCTCTCTTAAGTCCTTGACACACACCTGTGTCACTGACAGCTAGTATGCAAATTGCCTCAAAGCTCCATTAGGCTGATCCAGGCAAGGGAAGCCCATCTGTCAGTTCTGTGACACTTTCCCTCTTGGAGTCTCATGTGGGAATATGTCCTTGAGACACCCAGATGGATGAATTTGTGCCAGTGTCTGGTACCACCAACCTTGGAGGAAGTTGTCACTTCTGCTTCTTCTCTTGACTTTAATATTTGATCTCTATTCCCCTCTACTCCAAAATAATAAAATGTTAAGACTAAAACTCAAATAGATGGTAAAACTTTTATTCTCAATAAAAGGATACATTATTTTTTAGGCACAGAAAACAGAACATGACGAGCCCACCATTTGGGAAATTGTGGTATTCACTGGGTGTTTTTCCATACTGTGTGTGTGGTCTGGTCTTCTCAGGAGAGAACACATGATTTCAAATTAGCTGGAGCTTGTCAGCTGTTGCTGATAGCTGCTGGAAGGTTTTGGAAAAGACAGTGGCATGGTGTTGTTTTAGCAGGCCTGCCTATTAAGGGCATTTATTGGAAATAGCTTCTTGATTCCTATCCCCTGCCCCCTTCTTTTTAAACGAAGACAACACAACAAGTGCATGTAAGCGGTTGGAAATGGAAGTCCATTCTTTGATGGTTGTAGGAGTAGATTCGAGTGTCTTGCCCATCGCAGGTTGAAATCCCCAGGGACAGTTGGAAGTGGCAACAACAGCATCTGAAGAGCAGCTGTTCTTTGATAATGATATCTGTTCATTAAAAACAGACTTCTTTCATCCATCTGGTCTACCAGAAAGATGCTCTCATAGTTCTTTTTAAATGAAGGTAAGGGGGCATGAAAGGAATGATTACCCCAGCATACATAGAAAGAAAACACTAAGGATCAGAAAGTAGTTCATAGAAATGTACAGTAAATTACAATCTTGAACCAGAAGGGTAGAGCATTTCTTCTTTGGAAGAATTCTCAAGTCCGTGGCAAACCATGTATGCAGGTATGTGAAGGGTTTACAATAAGACAAGACTGATGCTTTTGATCATTTTGGCATATAAATAGTTCATCATTTTATCAGATTAGAACCTGTTTTCCATTTTCAGGAAAAGGTCCAGAAGCCGTACTGTTGTTATTGACAGGACTTCAAAACTGATTGTTATTTGCTAATAGTGTTTCGTTAAAAGTCTGAGCAGAGCATCTTGCCAGAGAGAGAGAGTAAAACTTTTATGCCCAACGGTGTTTGGATGAGCAAGATAATTATACCCTTGTCCACAGCAGATGCTCTGTTCTTCGCTTTGGCAGTTTCCCTGTTCAGTGTGCAAATAATTTTCTCTACTGAAGTTGGTGGCTATTTGCTACAGATATATTTCTTCTCCAGCAAAGAATGGATCTTTTCCACCACCATTTGCAAATAGCAACTGAATTGATTGGAATTTTTATTGTTTCAAACACACACAGAGATCTGATCTGAAACGAAAAGAAATACATCTGCATGCTCCATATCCATCAAAGAAAGTGATACTAAGAAATAAATTATGTGCCAGAGTAGTTGCAAAACTCCATTTTAACAATTATTCAGGACGCTTATCAACATCAAGATTAAAAAAATTTAAGTCTCAAAGTTGATAGGCCACTAAAACTTTAATTCAAATATATATAAATGTAGTTTACAATAGAAGAGAACTTTATTTGCATGCATTTGCAAAAATCTTCTAATCACTCTTACTTCTGTATTTCTGTAACAGGCAAAATTCACTTTATGCGTATATTGGAGACATAAAATATGAAGTTCACTTGGCCTTAGTTTTGGTAGACATCCATGACTGTCCTATGTTTGAAAAAATTGAATGTATACCCCTTAACCAGTGATTAGAAAATATATTTCCATAAGCCATTCTGCTTACTTCTTTTAGGGTAGCCCAGCTGCCATGGTTGTGTCTACAAGCAGCAGGCTAGCAGGTTTTTGGCAGAGAGCTACAGTAGAAGAAGAAAGGAGGAGACGTATTTACCATAGCTCCCTTTCTCTGTTCTTACTACAGGATCCCATGAGTAGAAAGGCGAGTATAACCTCTCCTCAAGTTGCCTTGTTTTCACAACCACATCATGCAACATGCATTTACCTAATAAAACTAAGAATATAATTAGAGGTTAGATTTCTGGATTATCCCTGGATCTCCCAAGAATAATCATTGTTGACAAGATGTTTATGGCAAAACTCAACATCCCGCAAATGATTAAGTACCAACTGACAGATTTACCCTAAGTATATATGTAAGTGCTGAGGTTCAGAGGGGTGCCTCTTTGCACCCTGTCCTCAGCTCTCCAGCATGCCAGGGGTGGAAATAGTTACTGAAGGATGAAATATTGCACAAAATATTTATCATCAGCAGAGGCGTGAGGAAAATGTCCCCTAGAGCCTTGAACAGGGAGGAGATAAATCTGCCTGTGATAAAGGTTTCTCAGAGGAGGTGAAATTTGAGTCAGAATAAATAGGTTTTGCTACCGGGGAACCAGGAGGAGGGCATACCATATAGTGCAGCAGCATGCATCAGGATGCAGTAGAGTCCTCTTTTGCCAAATGCCTTTATCAGAACGTTCTCAAATACCACAATTAGGTTAGATTGCATGAAAAAGGACCAGTGGTCCTGTTGCAACATTGACAAAATTTCTCTCCTTTTGTTGGAGAACAAGCTGTAGCTGAAAAATCAGGAGAAATCCAGTAGTCTTGAAAAGAGTAGCAGACTATGAAATGTGTTTAAATCTATTTTTAAAAATATTTTATTTGAGAGGGAGAAAGAGAGAGAGCACAAGCAGGAGGAGGAGCAGAGGGAGAAGCAGACTCCCTGCTGAGTGCAGAGCCCCATGTGGGGCAGGATCCCAGGACCCTGAGGTCATGACCTGAGCTGAAGGCAGAGGCTTAACCTACTGAGCCACACAGGGGCCACCCTTGTGTTCATATCTTAATAAAGATTTACAAACTCAAACATTCATAAGTAGAGTCTTAGTTGTGTGTAGTCAGACTAATGTCACTTGAGATATCAAAGGTGGTGAAAGTAGGAATAGCAGTACAATGGGATTCTAGATAAAAGCAGAGTTCAGTGGCATTAGTGATAATTTTTATTGAGATGGTACTTGGTAGGACTTCCAGATTATCTTTATCTTGGATCCTCAGTGTTAGATTTTCATCATGACTTCCAGATGAAGGGAAATGAGTGTGTAAGGACCATTCACAGAACTTAATCACTGTTTAAAATGCTGCATCCCAAGTTATAAATAACCGAGGAGATCCTGTATAAAGTCAGGCATTTCCTTTCCAATACAAGACTCAGTGTTTGTGTCAGGGGCTTGGCTCTTCTTTCCTTCCCTTCACCTAATTTTTCTCTTTCTAGGCTTTTGTTGTGTCTTCTCTTCTGTAATTACGCACACCTTGACTCATCTGTACTTCTACACCTTTCTCCCTTTGGGAATGTACTTGTTTACACTCTGTGTAAAGAAGCAACTTTGGGATATTCTTTTCTCTTTGTAGAGCATTCTTTAAAAATGTTAAGATGAGGTACTTTGGGTAACGTGTGTCCCTTCCTCTCATTGAACTGTCTCTGCACTTTCTGGGTTTATGCTGTGACTGGTCACATCCAATAATGAGGTTTTTGCAAAAATAAAGATTGGACTGTAATCAAGTAAAGAAGAACTACCTGGTTAAGCAAGTTTTTATAAAATATCAGAGAAAAATATACCCTTCCTGTGAGAGATAGACCACAGTCAAAGGACCACCCACTCTTTCCATTGACGGGTGAATAGCTGAATCTGCTTTCACTGCACTTTTGGTTCTCTAGGTATTACCACCAAGGTCTTTTTGTGGGAGAAAAAAAACGAGTTAGAGCTAAAAACAAAGAAACATCATTCTTCCTCAGATAATTTAATTACTCAGAAATGCTTTTTGGCGAAACATCGTTTCTAGCATCTTCCATCTTCCTGCTATTTATCCATACTCTGGATTACCTCATTCATTAGTTCTGACAAGTGACTGTATTTGTACCATTGCCTGACAGATGTGTTACATGTTTCAGCTTTAAAATATTCGGCTCTGAGTTCAGTGCTGCATACTTGGGAGATGATGTTAAATCAGCCTTGGCGACGCACCACTGTCATCATGCCAAATAACTCAGGGGAAAAATGATAAGGATATAAAGAGATCAATAAGGCAAGAGAATCCGTGCTTTCAAAAGTAAGGCAAAATATGAGAAAGATGATCAGTCAAGCATTGGGGTGTAAATAAAGCAAGAATATGCCATGTTTGGGATACCCTTCCGCTACAGAGAGCCATTATCCTGAGAGTAGTAAATTTCTCTTACGTTTGCCTAACTCCTTTAATATAGGTCATTCTAAAATACAGCCATAAAACTCACTGGCACATTGATCAGTCTGCATTGCTCTTCCTTCCCTCCTAATAGAATAAAATGAGGGGATGGCTGATGAATGCTGAGAAGGACAATTCCCAGGCCATTTAGATGTAAGCGGTCACACCAGAGCATTCTCCTGCTTAATGAAGATGTGCATAACTCGCATCTTTTGTAAATGTAAATTATGCAAATGTATTTCTGCCCTTTGAGATGATATTACTCAACAGGGCCCTCATAAGTGTCCAGTTGTGCTGGAATTTTGGGTGAAAATCAAGCAAACTGTAGAAACTGGTGATTTGGAAAGGAAATTCCTTACTGAGCAATAGGTACTCAGATGTGCACAGAGCAATAGTTTTCCTTTTGAGCAAAAAGCATCACATTATTTTAGATTTGCAAGAATAAATTGGAGTGGCTTGCATACATAAAATTGTAAAAGTTATGAACATTTGGAAATACAAATTTAAATTTCTGAATCCTAATGGTCAAGGAGATGTTGTGAAAATTCTTTAGAGTCCTTGAATGTCAGTCTAAGGAAGACTATGAAGGGCATTTCAGGATTTCCCTTTTTTTTTAAACATGGGGAAGAAGTGTGAAAATGAATTTTTGTTTTAGGAAGATAAAGCTAAGGCCGCATGCAGGATAGATTAGAGTATTCGGAGCTTGGGAACAGGAAACACAATTTGGAGACGGTTACATTAATCCATATGTGAAGTGGAGTGCTCCCAGACAAGAATAGAAACAGTGAAATGAATGGAAAAGACAGATGTGTGAGACACTAAGAAAGAAGCATAAGCGGGACTTGGTGCCTGAATGAGACAGAGCCATGAAAATAAAAAACAGATGTATCCATATGTTAAGTCACCAATACACAGTTGATCTGTGAATGATGACTGCTAAATTCAAGTGGAACATTCAAGCCATAATGTATTGGGACATGTCCATGCCATGACCTGGGGCAACACTTCATGGTGCTCTTCAGCACAGTGAGCTATCAGGAAAAGTGCCCAGAAGAGGACACTGGAGGACATGGGCTCAAAGGAGGCGGAAAGAAGAGCAAGTGGCAAAACACAGGTGCACATGATCACACAAGGTACTTCCCTGTGAATAGGGGAGATCACCGATCTGTAGAGATGGAGGGTGGCTACAAAGGTGGGCTGAGAAGTTAGTGGCAGCAGGGTTCCTTAGAAGCCGATGAAATTGAAGCTGTAGGGCCCCTCGTTTTCCCCAGCATTTCAGTGATTCCCTATATAACCTTGTGTCTTTTTTTCTCTTTTTAAGATTTTATTTATTTATTTGACAGACAGAGATCACAAGTAGGCAGAGAGGTAGGCAGAGAGAGAGAGGAGGAAGCAGGCTCCTTGCGGAGCAGAGAGCCTGATGCGGGACTGGATCCCAGGACCCTGAGATCATGACCTGAGGCAGAGGCTTAACCCACTGAGCCACCCAGGTGCCCCTAACCTTGTGTCTTAATTTTGTATCCTTCTCCTTAAAAATGGCCAATGATGCACCATCTAAATTGTTTAACTTTACGCTGACCAAAGCCATATTTCTCTGTTGCCTAGCAATGTGTTCACATGGTGATATGGGTTTGGAAGTTTTGTAAAAGAAAGATACTTTAAGACTCTTGTCTTTCTCCACTTCAGCTTCCCCATTGCAGTTTCCCTTTTGTCAGGTGGTGATGGGAGATGCATTTAGTCTGGATTTAATGGGATATACATTGTGTCATCACTAGCTGTTCTGTGGTAAGAATGGTTTCCATACTGCCCACTGTACTGATGTCCTGGGCATTGTGGCAGGGACATGCTGCCACTAGGTCCTATTGTGATAGGTGTGTGGCCTTTGGTGCCCAACACTGCAAGTATATGGGAAGTAGAAGAAAAAAAAGATTTGTAAGATCTGAAGCCAAAAGACAGGTCTATGCAAAATTCTTCCCAATTTTTAGTCCCCACATTTACCATTCTAACAATTTAGAAACCATTACCATTAATGAGTTGTAAAGCTGTAAAGAAAACTATTCTAAACTCTCAATAAAAAAAAAAAAATTCTATCAAGCACTAGAAGACACAGAGAATTATCTTTTTATTCTCTTTATAGAAAATATTAAGAAGCTACTGCCATATGATGAGGCAATCAAAGAGTATGCAGAAAAAAAAGAGGGAAAATTATTTTGAAGTGTGTCAGGGAGTTAATATTATTATTTCTAGCATTTTTTGAATGTTTGTGTTATCAGCTTTTAAAATTGGTGACTTCTTGCAACTTCTTTTTTGATTCTAAATAAATATTTGTTTTTGTAACCAATTTCATATTTATACATTTTATTCTTTTTTTTTTTTTTTAAGAAGTCTCTCTCAAACTGTGTGTAAGTTTTAGGCACTGCAAAACCTGTATCTGTCCCCACGTTGGTGGGATGTTCATTTTCACAAAGTACATAATCTTAACCTTTAGCCATGTATGGCCCCATGCTGATCATTTTGAACTTAAGCATCTGATGCAGTCTGAATATTTGTGTTCCCTGAGCATGTGTTGAAATTCTAATGCCCAATGCGATAACACTTTGCAAGATCCTCAGATATGAAGGCGGAGCCCTTATGAAGGAGATCAGAGTTTTTATAAAAGAGACCCCACACAGAACCGCCTTGTCCCTTCCATCATGTGACGATACAATGAAAAATCTGGGAGCTGGAAGATAGTACCTTTACCCGACCATGCTGGCCCCCTAGTCTCAGACTTCCAGCCTTCAAAACTGTGCGAAATAAAATTCTATTGTTTGTAAGCCATCCAGTCTGTGGTATACTTTATTACAGCAGCCCAACAGACTAAGAAAGCATCTGTTGCTTTCAACTTTCATGGTGTTCAGACTATTTATCTTTAATCATTTGTCTCTACTTTATAATATTCTAATTCTCTAATTATTATAATCAGAGAATATATATTAGTGGCATATATACTAGTGGAGTACATTCGTATTCCCTAAAATCCTACACACAAATTCCAGCCGAAAAGAATGATTCTTATACCTGAAACTAATGTAACATGGTATATCAACTATACTTCAATTGAAAAATATGGCACCCCTGGATGGCTCAGTTGGTTAAGCATCTGACTCTTCGTTTCGGCTCAGGTCATGATCTCAAGGTTGTGAGACTGAGCCCCGAGTCAGGCTCTGCGCTGGGTGTGGAGCCTGCTTAATTCTCTCTCTCCCTCTACCCCTTTCCCACTCTAAAAATCAATTAATTAATGAAAAAATAAAAAGAATGTTACATTTTCTGCATAGCATAGAATTTGAGTAATATATTTAAGTAGAACTTGGAAACTGGTTTAAATCAGAGATGTGTGGTTCAAATCCAAATCACAGTAGACTATATACCAAAGTCAGGAAGATGTTGATATGTAAGATTGCTCTATTTGGAGAATTTCACCAATTATAACTAGTTTGATTCAGAAAAGTATTTTCAGAAGTACACAAGGGATCTTGAATTATTGCCAATGGAGAGGAATTGATTGTCAGCTATCAACACTCCGTTGCCAGGAAAACAAATGTTAAATAATTATTTTATTCAGTTTTATAAGGGAACATATAACAAGATGAGTTCTCGTTCACAGGAATACCACCCACTGAAATTTAAGTTGGAATGACAGTGATGATTTCCCAATTTTCCCAATTTCTCTGTGTCTTCAGTAACAAATAATCTGTAAGATCAGATAGGGAAAAGGTATAGGGATATTGATTGGTCACAAGAATTGGCATATCAGCTACAAACATAATCTTTATTTTCATTCAGTTCATAAACAAGTCGTATTTTTATTTGACCTGCCAGTGTGAGATAAGCAGCTCAAAGTAAATGGAACACATTGACTCATGCCATTTTCATCCTTTTAGTCAAGAAAAAGCAAGTGCAAAACATGGGTGGGTTTCTTGTTTTTTTTTTTTTTGGTGGGGGTGGGTCATTATCTCTGTCTTCACATAGGATTGAAGGTTGTATCCACAATAGAAACAGTGACCAAGATTAGAGATGTATCTGTCTGTCTCAGATTGCTAACATTCAGCATTACCTGGCTTTGCCAGAAGCCTTGGTGCTGATTGAAATTAACAACTAATGGAATACCATAAATAAAAGGAAACATGCCTTTGCACATAGTTTAGCCAACCTCAGAGTGTGTGGACAGTCAACATTTTAGAATATTATAATATTAAAGCCCTCCAAACAGTGCTTCTAGCCAGAGGTGGCTGTGCTAGAAGAATTCCATGCTTCGTTATGCCTACATTGGTGTATTGCATATTAAGAAGGATTCTGCCATTATGTCCCAAAACATATAGTCTATGTTCAGGAATCTCTACCTTCCTCTGCTCAATCAGAACATAACACCAGTGGATGCCTGTTTTCACTGGATAAATAATATCCTCATGCAAAAAAAAGTCTTAAATATGAGTTTACTGATAAACCATAATCCATTTGAGTGAAAGTTCCTACCCTGGTAGAGAAAGTTCTATGTTGTTAATCTCTTTTCTCATTTTTCTTTTATCTCTATTATTATTGATTTCTGGAAACCATAAGAAAAGCAATGAAATTAATTCCATTTATTACCTTGAGAACAGTGGTTATAAAATTTGACCATTTCTCAGCTCTCTTTATTCCTCTACTTAAAATAATCACTCTGAGAAGTAAAATATGTTGTTCTTTACTTATTACGAAAAGCATAGGTTACAATAAAAAAAAAAGATATTCTTTTAAGAATTAGACTTGAACAGAGGCACTGTGTTCTCTTGTCCTTTATTGTTTGTTTTGTTTTTGTTTTTGTTTTTGAGAGAGAGAGAGAACCCGATATAAGGCTTGATCTCACAACCGTGAGATCATGACCTGAGCCCAAATCAAGAGTTACATGCTTAACTGACTGAATCACCCAGGCGTCCCTGTTCTCTTATACTTTAGTAGATGTAAAAATAGACCACATTTGGCAAATTTCTCGATCTTTCCTTTGCTTTCTATCCTGCAGTTACATGTACTGAGAACTCTATGCTATTATTAATGGGATCAACTGTTTTCTCTAGGGGTGCCTGGGTGGCTCAGTGGGTTAAGCCTCAGCCTTAAGCTCAGGTCATGATCTCAGGGTCCTGGGATCAAGCTCCCCATTGGGCTCTCTGCTCAGTGGGGAGCCTGCTTCCCCCCTCCCCTGCCCGTCTCTCTGCCTACTTGTGATCTCTCTCTCTGTCAAATAAATAAATAAAATCTTTTTAAAAAATCATTAAAAAAAACCTATTTTCTCTAATTTTGTTTCAGGACTTGAAGGAATAAGTGTCACTGGTTATTTTATCTTTCATAATATTTTCTCATAATAATATTTAGTTTTATGTTACTGTTGAACTTATATGATAAATTCTAAGTTCCGTTTTATACATATTGTAGTATGGATTAAATTTGTATTTAATCTGAATTAAATTAATACAAATTAAATTTGTATTAAATCTGAAAATTAGAAAGTTTTGGTCTTTCTTTGGTATAATGTAACTTTTCTCTATTTTGATCCCTCCAAGTCAAATTTCTAAATGGAGATTCTTTTTTTTTTTTTTTTTTATTCATTTATTTGACAGAGAGAGATCACAAGTAGGCAGAGAGGCAGGCAGAGAGAGGGAGGGAAGCAGGCTCCCCGCCGATCAGAGAACCCGATGCGGGACTCAATCCCAGGACCCTGAGATCATGACTCGAGCCGAAGGCAGCGATCTAACCCACTGAGCCACCCAGGCGCCCCTCTAAATGGAGATTCTTAAAGCCAGTGGGTTTAAGAAGTCTATGTATAGAAACAAAAAAAATTGTTTCATTTACAAATCTGTAAAGCGCTACATTTCTAGCCTTTGCTACACTGCACAGATTTTGTAAACTTGAACAAGTTGTTTACCCATTATCAGCTAAAATTTTGGGTTCTGTATGATGCTGGTTGTAAGTAGAAAGGGTGATGGGATACATATGTGTTTTATCATATATACATACAATTTAATATGTAAAGTTAGCTTGTTAAAATGTTTAACCTAACAAGTTGTTAATTAACCCATATCCTGAATTGATCAATGCTTATAAAACTATTGATACCATTATTTCAAGGAGGCAGCTTTTATTATTACTCTAGTAGTTAATGCTATACTTTGTGCTTTGTTGATGGATGCTGTCATAGTTTAGTTTCTTATGTTTGGTTGTCTCTGTTTTGATTCTGCTTAAGAGTGAGCAAATCCGTGGTGTTAATGTTCTGCCCTCAAAGAGTTTAATTTTAAAGTAGACCCTGAGTGTTTGTACCTCAAGGAATGACAACATAAAGCTACTTTCTTTTTAAGAAGTTCTCTGTCGGCTAATGAATGCAATGGTTCTCTTTGAGTCCCATCTTTCTTCAGGAAATTCTGTTTTCTGTACTGTTCCTCCATGAGATCATGGAGATTTCCTAAATCAGTCTGCACATTCCACATTCTCTCATGGTGTCTTCTGGACATAGCAACTGAGACAGAGACACCAAGAAATTCATATTCTGTTTTCTGTTTTCCTAGGTATTCCTACCTTCCTTCCTACTCAGGCATATAAACTCTTTCCTTTGTTTATGTCTCCTAAGATGCTGGGCCACTAAATAGCATTTCAACTATGGTCACACCCATTTTTCAATGTAATGGGATGCTGGAGGTGGATGGTACTGCATGTGAGAGTTGGTCACTAAATTCTCAGAAATTCTATGAGCCAGGTTTCAACTCTTAGTAGGTTAAAACCCACCCTGGAAGAGTATTTACATTTCAGAAATCAGCAGCGTTATATATTGGAACTTTTGTTTTTGTTTTTTCCTTGCAGAACTGGAATAGTAGCAGTAATTCTGAGTTGGTTTTCTGTTTGGATTCCCCAATCCAGCCGATTTGGCTTCTGCTGAATAGAGCAAACTCTGAGGCTTCTTTTGAGGAGGCAAAGGGATGGTCACTCTTGGAAAACTCTTTTAGTAATTACACCTTTGAAAAGCCTGTTATTTCTGTTTGCTGAAGTATACATATAATTCTCCAAACTGAAACAAAACGAAATAAAATAATTTTCTGGAATATTGGAGATGTGTTGTAAGCACTTTGGAATGTATAAATGTATGGCTATCCCAATTTTATACTAGAGAGTATTTGTTATAGTTACCCTAGGGCACATATCATACAATGTACTAGAAATTAGAGAGATAATTAAACTGAAATAAACAGTTTAAATAATTGTTTACTTATAAAATATCCTTTCAGGGCAACGATTTTTAAAAACGTAATTATTTTTGGAGTTAGAAGCTATGAAATTAGTATAGCTTATTTTCTGTATATAAAAGTCCTTTCAGTTAAGTGCATGGCCATTTAGTAGTTAGTGTGTTATTTAACTGATCTAAGCTTTTCCATTGGCAATAAGATATATCTTATTTTAATGAGTACTTTCACAATTTGTAGATATTTTCCTAGAACTTGTGTATTCTAAGAATGGCTTCCCTTGTAAAAGTTTTTATTTATCTTAAAAATAACTCTTCTAATAGTCTTCTCATCAGTTTATCTGAAGTTTAACTAAAAGTAGTACTAATTGAGCCTAAAGTCTCATCAAAGAGTGACATTTCTTGATTCTAATCTAGAGAATTTCAGTTTGACAAGCATCAGTGAACTTTGGATTATTAAGATTTTACGCTCGACAAACCAGAGTTTGCTAGATCATTCAATAGACCGACCAATATTCCTCTTACTCAAAAGAACACTATTGTTCATGATAACAATGGGTATTGTAAAAAGCTTTAGGATTTATGTAATAATAATAGCAAGTACTCATAGAGGGCTTATTGTGTTCCTGGCTTTATTCTTGGTGCTCTATACATAATTATTCATTTGAAATGTCTAACAATCTTTGGAGGTAGTTATTATGCCCAGTTTCACAGATGAGGAGACTGAGGCAGAAGAATTCAGGTAATTTGCCCAAGGCCATACAGACAATAAGTGGTAAAGCAGGATTTGAACGTGGGTGGTGTAGCTTCGGCATTTATGCTCTTAGTCACTACTCAATAATAATAATAATAATATTTCCTTCTTCTCGAGCCTTTGGAGAGTCTACCAATTTGCCAGTCTCTGAAGCATCATTTATTTAAAAAGAACAAAAGTAATTTGGAGAAGGAAAAGCAGTACTGTCTTTTCTAGTTTGTTGTCTAGTTTCTTGTTTAGTTTGTTGTCTTGATTCTGGAGAATATCAGTGGGGGAAAAGCACCTCCAGTAATCCTGCAACAAAGAAGATGCACTAGAAATTGGATGTGTCCATACTATTTTGAACATTCTTTAAGGTACAAGGCAGACTGACTTAAAATATACTGAGAACAGGAGACTTCATACAGGTTTACAAATAGGAGAAATAAAAGTTTGAAGGTATTAATATAAGCTTCTGATTTAAAAATTTTAATAAATAAATTAATGATATAAAATGCCTAATATTCATTTTATTATCAGGTCACTTTTTGTTGAACTTGAGCATTAATTTATTCTCATAATTATCATCTCATGGCCCAAAATACAATGAATGTTGAAAATATATTCACAGAAAATTATCTGTGCAAGTGCTCCTTCCAGTTTTTATAATGAAGCGATTATTTTGCATGTATTAATTGCTGTTGCATATTTGATCTGTGTTCCAACATTGTCTTCTTGAGGAAATTATTGTGTTTTATAGTCCAAATTTCTTAGATTTAGGACTTTTGAAGCATAGGTTCTGTTTGCATTTAATTTTGCTACATCAATAAAATATGAATGAATTGGCTAATAAAACAACATAACTATTTTATGTCATGGAATATAGGTTATTGTTTATGAATTTGCTAAATTGCCTCTGTAGTTCACTGTAAGAACACTTCTCCTTTTTTGCCTTGGTTCAGTTTAGAGGGAAATAAGATTGGTAGAATAGCCTGTAATACGTGGGAAGTAAGGGTGCTCTTCTTTTGGGAAAAGGAGATGATATACAAAAATGCAGGGCCTCCTCCTCCCAGGCCAGAAGCTTGCCTGGTAAAGACAGAGACATCTATTCTGTACCAACAGTTTGTCTCTGTTGCTCTTCTTTCTTGGTATTAAGAGATTTTAAAATACAGATGAAACTTTGGTTTTGATTAAAAACAAGTAAAATACATCCTGTGCTTCTCACAGATTATATTTTACTTTATGGAGATTGCTTTTAATAATTTCCACTTTTGGCTAAGTGAGGTAGCAGTTGAAAGAGAGATTTTAAATGCCCAAATAGACCCACTCTTGAAGGAGAAAAAACTTAAATATAGTCTGTACTGAAAGGAGATTATTTGCACTTAACAAAACCCTAGGCAATTAATTGCAATTAATACATGTAAAATACATGCATAGAGATCATGACCACTATTTAGCTCAGTACATTTAAGCCATGAAGTTGTGTGGTATAGTCTGGGGAGAGGCTGCCTTGTATCTGTAGGAATGGTCTAGTTCAGTTCTACCATTCAGTAGAATGGTATGAGATGGTGTAGATGTTCTGTGTCTTCCCATCCAATATAGAGGTTAGTAGTCATGTGGTTTTGAACATTTGAAACATGGCTAGTGTGACTGAGGAACTGAACTTTTTTATTTTAATTAATTTACATCAATTATATTTAAATTTAAATAGCTACTTGTAACTAGTGGGTACCATCTTGGACTGCACATATTTAGAGTTCAATCTGGAATTAACTGGAGTGAAGACTGCCTCGCTTTGGGTTCTGAATTTGCCACAGAGTAGCTGAACAACCTTGAAGAGTCATTTAAATTCCTCGAATCTCTGTATTCTCATTTTTGTTTTCGGGGTGGTAATAATAGCTACTTCCAAAAGTTCTGAGATCATCCAAATAAATCAATATGAAGTTCTTAGAACAATGCCTGGCATATAGTGTATGTTCTTTTTTTTTTTTTTTTTTTAGTGTATGTTCAATGAACATTAGTCATGCTATTGTTGTTAATTATTTTATAACCTTTTGTGAATATTTAATTACTAGAAACTAAAAAAGAGGCATAAATGAAATAGGCTTAAAGTAATAAAAGGATCATGTTATGATATGGGGTGAAACTTGAGGAGGTGACTCTAGAGGAATGTGTGAGATTCAGGTAAATAGAAAATAATCATAGGATGGTCATATGTTCTAAGTTTCTTTGGACAGTCTCTATTTATACCTTGTGTCCTGATATAATTATCAATGTCTCTCTCTTTTGTTCTCAAAAGTACCCAGTTTGTAGGACACACTTTAGAGTCACCTTGGAAAAAGGCAGAAGAATGCAGCCCAGGCATTCCAAGTGAAGGGAGGAAGACAAAATAAGGTATAAATGCAGATGTCACTGTGGTATGGCAGGAGATCTGCACAAGCATTGGAAGTAGAGCAAAACAGGGTTAGATAGGGGTTAGAGAGACATTATGTACCTGGAATAAAAGCCTCAATAAAGAAATCAGATTTTGGGGTACCTGGGTGGCTCAGTGGGTTAAGCCAGTCTGCCTTCGGCTCATGTCATGATCTCAGGGTCCTGGGATCGAGTCACGCATTGGGCTCTCTACTCAGCGGGGAGCCTGCTTCCCCCCTCTCTCTCCCTGCCTCTCAGCCTACTTGTAATCTCTTTCTCTCTGTCAAATAAATAAATAAAATCTTTAAAAAAAAAAAAAAGGAATCAGATTTTACTGCACTTGCTCTTTATGCTATTATCACATTGCTCCTGTAAGTCAACATAGATTTGCTTTCAGAAAAAGCAAAAAGTAAATTCTGGGCTAATTGGACAGAGTCACCAAAAAAGTCATAATACCATTTGGTGTTCTGACTGACCTTCCATTATTGGTTGTAATTTTTGTTACACATGGTTTGAAAAAAAAAAAAAAAAAACTTCATTTTTATCTCCCATTAGCTACTAGTAACCAAGTCAATAATAGTTTTGGTTAACATGGAAATTAGTCAATTGAGTGGAAATGGCTCATTATATCTGTTTTTATGGCTGAAGAAGAAAACTTTTCAAGTGTTCATTTAGTCTCAATAAAGTACTAGGGCAGACATCTTACAGTGGTGTCCTGTAAGCTGCATCTGCCGGTCTTCATTCTGTTTAGGGTAGCATACATCACAAAGCGAGGGCAACTCACTGTTGATAATATTACTGATTGTAGTTTTCAGGATACAGATTGTTGGATTAGGAAACATAGAATATTACATAACATAGAATATTACAAAAAAACCAGGAAACAACTCAACATGAGATTATGGGGAAAAAACTAAAACAAATTAAGTAATAAAATATATTAGTTTATAAAATAATAAAATAATTTAAATAATTAAATAATTAAATAAACATATCTTATAAGGTATAAGAATGTGACTCAAGTGTAATTCTTTGGCTCTTTGTAAGGTCTCCTCTTTATCTCTGGTCACATTTGGAATTGAGATGCTGACCATTGGCTCTCCCAGAGATCTTGTGGAGAGATCTCCACAAGAAGTTATGATGACTGGTTCTAGGTTTTCAGCCTTTTCCCAGTGATTCTAGCCCATTACAAAAGCAAGTATTTGAATTGATTTCTGAGATATACCCGGGAGAAAGAGAACAGAGGTCTCATCCCGGGATTATGGTCACTTTTGATATTTCTGGGGAATTCTAACAATTACTGTTCATAGCATAGATGACATTGTAATCTCTACCTTGGGTGCCAATCATGGCATTTTTGTTCTTCCCCCCCTTTGGATGAGGAATTAATCCTTATTAATATTGGAATCATGAGCTATTGGGGTTATTTTCCAAGTATAGCCTTGAACTTAAAACGAATGCCTTAAGTTCCTCAAATTTTGAAATGTTTTTTAATTTTGCTTATTTTTCCTTAAAGAGATCAAGAGTTGGCCAAATTACAAGATGGATGGGAGCAAAGGCCAGATGTCATTGGCATTTGGAGGACTAAGCAATCTTTATAAAAGGCCATTGGCATCATTTATAGCAGCCACTCTTCTCTAGCTTGTAAATTTGTTAATGAAATTGGTTTATAGGTGCTTGAAATGAACAATAACTAGTTTACTTGTGTTTCCAAGTACCATGAATTTTAAAATGTCATTTAATATCCAAACCTCTGAATGGAATTCAATGACTTTAGATTAATCCTATTTGTAAATAGCACAGAGCAACGTGTGATTATGCAATCTGCTGAGGTTTTTAAAAACCAATATTTACTGCAAAAGTGAATCTCATCCTAACAGAATTTTAATAAAACCTCAGTAGTGATTTGTAAATACCTTGAAACTAATTAGTCATTCAATCCACAGTGATTGTTTCATCAGTGCTCAGTTACTACTTTTTGATTCTTGATGAAAATGACAAACCACAGTTCTAGTGACATAGTTTCATCTCAAGAATAGTGGCTCCTTTGCTTAAAAAAAAAAAACCATTGACTCTTGTAGCAACTCCTTCAAGATACATTACTCCAACTGGGATTGAGAGAGTAGTGTTTCTTTTAAGGATCTGTGTCATGATGATGCTGATGAAAATAATAAGATCAACAAGTATTTATTGAGTATTGACTCTGTGCCAGGCACTGTGCTAAATACTTTATATGTAATTTATATATTAAAGCCTCATGGCAGTCTTACGAGGTGAGATCATCGCAATTCCTATTCTACTCATGACTAGAGGTTTAAGTGCCTAGTTAGTGGCAGAGCAGGATTCCCGGAGGGCAATGTGGAGCTCTTAAACACAAGGTTACCACTGTTGACAGTGGCTGTTACTAAGACCCCTTGACAGAGAATGTGCAAGTGATTGCCTTTTGTGAGGAGTCTTGTCCTTTATTGCTCATTTCCATATCTGATCTGTGGGTAGGAAAAGAGAAGTGGGGCAGGTTTTCACCAAACTCTGTTCTAAAATGTGTAATGAAACAATTGTTTTATATAGTCATATTCTATGTAACAATTGGGCAATTGCCTAGCATAAAATTGCAAAGCTATCATATGTGTGGTTCATGCAACCATGGCTCAAATCGCACGCCATGCCTCGGATATTCATTTAGCTGCATTTATTCTTGCGCACGTGGACAAAATTCATACGCACCCTCATTTGAGATTATTATAGGCACTCCTGTGACTGCGACAGTTCTTGCCATGTCCACTTGCTCGTGTTGTGTTCACACTAGAGGAGAGGTCTGCAGAAGCAAGGCTATGTGGAAATTACACTGTCTGGGAGAGGAATTCAATAGCTTGCAGCAGTGTGATCCACTGAGCAATGGATTGCATGTGTACATACAGGCTAAATAATGTATGATTTAAGACAGGAATGTGGTTTGTATTCATTTTTGGATAGTAAAAGACTTGGCATGTCAGTCCCATGGGAGACTTTATCCAGGGCTTTACCCTTGAGTGGATAAAAGAGTACAAATTCTTTTGCACTGGAGATGAATAAAAACAAATTGGGGAGACCATCAGCAAAACAGACTGCTGTGTGATGGAGTCCAAGGCTACTCTGAAAAACCACCAGACCAACTGCTTCAGGATCCTGCCAGCAACCAGATGCTGGGAATAGAATTGACTGCAGTTTGGCATCGAGGCCCTGTGATTCCCAGCCAAGGGGAATTGCATGCAAAAAATATTTAAAATTCTCTTTGTGAAAGAGTTATGTTTTCAATAAGAGGAAGAAGTATGTTTCAGACCTAGTCTGCTGCAGATGATATCTGGCATACCAGCATCTTAGTTCCGGAGGGTAGAGGCATGGGGAGTCGAACACCATATATACATGGTGTTCGACACCATATATACATACATTTCTTACCCCCATATATACATGGGGGTAAGAAATTGAACTTCGGTGGGTGAAGGGGTTTTTCAGTGAAGTGGGTTGTAGGCCACTGAGCGCTTTTACCCCCCGATGGGGCATTTGACAATATCTGGAAACATTTTTGGTGACCACAACTTGGGGGGAGGGTAGTGCACCTGTCATCTAGTAGTAAAGGACAGGGGTGCTGTTAAATATCCTATAATGCACAGGGCAGCCCCCTCCAACAAAGAATTATCTTGTCCAAAATGTCAGTAGTGACAAGTTTGAGAACTCCGGTTTCAAATGAATTAGATAGTGTGTGTGTGTATTACAGCCCTGCCTTTTTTTCGTCTAATATGTTTGACACTGTATGAAAGATGATTTTTAATGATTTGCTTTACCCTATTGATATGTGAGCAGCATTTATTTGGATATATCAAATGCTTTCTGTTAAAACACAAAAAAGGGGGAAAACAAACAAAACTATAACTCATACTCTTCATGTCCAATTTACCTCCAACATACGTAGGGGTTGAAAAACACGACGAACCTCCCTCCAGACCTACACACACAAATCACACATTTTGTAAGAATGTAGGAGGACCCGGTTGATTCACTTTTCAAACTTGAAAAATGAGGCATATTAACAAAGCACACTAAATGAATCAGCTGTTTAGGATGATCTACAAGCCAGTTCATTTTCCTGTTATCAAATAACACACCATGAATCTTGACGAATGAACCCAATTGCTTGACATTATTTTAAAAACTCGTAACATGCTTGCTTGTGATGGTCACTTCCCCTTCGAAATTAAATTTTAAAATGGACTTCATGTAAATTCTGAGAGAGGAAAAGGCTTATTCACCTCCATTTTGACTGTGTGCTGTTTATCCTCCTGTTTCTTTGTCTCCACCTTGTACTTGGATGCACCAGAGCCTCTGTCAGTGTCATTCTCCCAAGTTCACGGTCAGAAAGCCACTGGGTTTATTGGTGTCCATGTCATTAATACGTGAAGTTCTAGAGCGTGGAGGTGGGGACTGTGTGGCTTCTGGAGTCAAACTTCCTAAGTTCAAACTGGGGCTCCAGCTGTGTGACCTTGAGAAGGTCATCTGCCCATTTTGCACTTGCATTTTCCCATTTGTGAATGAGAAGCATTTTATTTGCCTCATTGGGCTGTTACATAAAATGCTTAGGAAGCACACCGCAAATGCTACCTGTAATTATTAGAATTGTTATCTTCCAAAATGGATGTCAAGACATTTTATTTCATTTCCCAAAGAGAACACTGGCCCTGATCCACTGATGTGGCGGCTCCAACGTGTGGTTCAGAGGGCTTTCAGCCCCAGCCCCTGACACCTAACAGACCCTCCCAGCCATGCTGCTGTGAATAAACATCTGAGGGAAATCTGCGTCCTTGCCAAGCATGTGAAGGTTCGAGAGAGAAATCCCATCTCCCTCCTTCAATCGAGTACCATCTGAAGGCCCTCTTCTGAAAATGTGCCTTTGGACTGGTTGTATTCAAGCTGACACTGCAAATTCGTAACCGCTCCGGGGCCCTGCTACAACGCAGCATTACGGTGCTGGGTAACCCCCACTGTAAGTCCTCACTGCTCCTAAATAGGATTTATAAAGTGTGACTTTGAGCAATATAGCAAAGTCGGTTTTATCTGAGGGAAAATAAATTCTTTTGGTTACTAACATTTTCGAATTTCTTCTTTAGTGCCTCAAAATGATTTAAAAGCTAATCAATGATAAAATCCCAACTCCATCTGAAGACAAAAGAATTGAGAAAGGTATCAGAGCTGCTTTTAATTAGTAAAGTGGTTGCTATGACCCATTAGCCTCTAAAGATTATTGCCTTTTTTTTTTTTTTTTTTTTGAGATGCTGTAGTTTGGTCATTTGTCTTTGGCACCAGAGCATACAACATTGCTTTTTGCTTTTCACAAATTAATTCATTTAGGCCTTTGCATTTGTCAGACATTCCGGGAACCTTCTGCCAATGTTTTGTTGATTAAAGGATGTGTATTTGGAAAGTGGGTGGAGAGGAGGGAATTTATAATTCTTAACACCGAAAAATGATTTACAATGCAGACTACTACCTGAATCATTCAGTATATCATCAAAGGACAAGTGAAATATTAAGGATTAGGGAGAGATGGGCACTAGGTGTTAAAATCTGTGGGTTGCTTGGCTCAGTAATGCTGGAAAAGTCTACCTCTTTCTGCAGAACTTCTAGAACTCACAAACAGGGATATGACAGAGAAAATCACGTTTGATTGTGTGTTTTTTTTAAAGGGCTTTTGGAATACATCATTTCTCTGCAACAGCCTGGTGGTACTATCTCTATTTATAAATCACATACCTCACTCCCATGCATACAAGTTCCCTATGGTCATCACAACTTTGATTTACTTTTGACTGTTTTGTTAATTTATTTATTTTATCCTGGTGAATACGTGGGGCACTTTGGAGGGCATATTTATTGTTTTAGGCACCATGCAATTTACTGAATGGTATTTCTGGCTATGGAAATGCTTACAAAGACCATGGGAGTGCGGGGAGGGGAGAAGTAAGTAAACACACATTGAACAGCCTGTAAAGGATGCTTTCTTATTTGATCAGTCAGGGACTCAAAGTCTGCGCTGGTCCATCAGATCTATGATACATAGAGCTGAAGACTTTTTTTTTTTTTTTTTTTTTTTTTTTTGGCTCCCTAGTAGTTTTAAAAGCTGTGCAGTGGGAAAAGCTGCTTTAAACAAAGCCTCATTTTAAATGAACCCGGAGTACAGAATGGAATTCAAAGAATTTAGGGAGAGGGGAGGTGAAAGTGGTAACAAACAGCTTTTAAAAAGCCCTGGAAAATTTAAGAGAATAAAAGCACATAATGGAAATAAAAGATAAATCCCATCTGTCCCATTGGGAGATGCGAGACAAGAAGCTGCTTTAGCAAGGATTTGTTGAAGACCTACTAAGTGCAGGGCTTAATAAGAGTTAGAGCTTAAGTGTCATGGGGCGTCCAAGGAGTGAAATGGAATTTTTTTAAAGAATTTATTTATTTATTTGGGAGAGAGAGAGTTGCGTGCACAAATGCAGATGGTGGGGGGCTGGTGGGGGAAGCAGAGGGGAAGGATAAGTAGACCAGTGCTAAGCACAGAGCCCCACCCCGGGCTCTACCCCAGGACCCTGAGATCACGACCTGAGCAGGAATCAAGAGTCTGATGCTTAATCGACTGAGCCACCCTGGCGCCCCGAAACAGAATTCTTAGATCAAGGAGGAATAGTTTTTCATGCCAGCCAAGAAACTTCATGCAGTTTTTTGCAGATATTAAATTCCTAAAGGCAATAGATATTTCATTTTATTCAAACAGTGGGGACAGAAAGTTCTCCTGTGTGATTTGTTGTAAAATTCCACGTTAAGAATGTTGGTAACAAAAGAGGTAATGCCTAAGAAATGGTTGAGGAGTGTTTATTTTAAAGAAGGAGGTTCTAGGTTTTGCTCCTCTCGTGTCTACTCTCCCCCTTCCCCATTCCTTAAAGAAACTGCCCAGGATACTCTTGACCAGTTTGCGTTTGCACGTGAGCATTCTGTCTTCTGCTCTCCCTCACTTTCCTCCCTAAGAGGAGAGCAAGACGAAAAAGGGTTCAGAGGATAGATCTGGTGGGTCTGCAAGGTGGACCAGAGCCTGGCCTGGGAAGGCATGGAAATTCAGAGACAAGGAAGCATCTAACAATCTCTCAGAGATTTTGGCAGCTGACTTTATTTTGAAATCTAAAATGAAGGAACAGATGAAGCTAATACCGAGGGTTCTAGCATGGGAATTGATGAATGTCAGCAAGACCAAAAGAAACGGGGTCGTTGTGCTGGGTGGCTGGGGTGGGGGATTGGGAGATGAGAAAGCAGAGATAATGAGTTTCATTTGACATAACTGTGTCTAAGAGGCTTTGTCATAGCTGGGTGAAAATATGGACTGGGACAAATCTGATAATTCTGGAAGGTGTAAAACAGACTATTATAGCAAGAAACAAGGCTGGCTACTGCTAAAACCTGGCCTCTTGTCACTGTGGGCTAAGTGTTGTGTTCACTCATTTATCATGTACAATATAGCCTAAGTATTTATTAAGCACCTACTTGCTGTTTGATAAGTATGCCCCTTCCAACCCCTGATAATATAGCTAATGTGTCTTTAGGTTAAAACTTGGCTAAACATTTCCCCACTGGAATCTTGACAAATGTGTTCATTGTGCCTTTAGGTAACATTGTAGGTTACATTGGAGAATATCTGGGATAGTTATATAGACTAATATCACTGGCAAGACAAATAAGAACCACAAATATTGCCATTATTATTATTCTTGCATTTTTATTATTGCTAGCATTTTATTGTGCATCATAATTTCCAGGAATCATTTTGTTACAGGAGCTCATTAAGTTTTCATAGACACCTTGTGACATACTATTGAGAGTACTATTTTTATCTTCCTCATATGAATGAGAATGTTGAGTCTCAGAGAGGCTAAGGCACCATCCAAAGGTCACACAGTCCGTAAGAGACACAGCAGGATGCAAACCCAGATAGTGCAATTTTAGAACATCTGAAGATTTGCCTACGGGACAAAGAAATAATGCATAAAGAGTAATATATCTACTAATTCTGGCATGTAGAGTTCTAAAACCCTTCCACTGTATATTCTAAGTTGCTGGGGATCATTTTATCTTTTTATTTTGTTATAAACTAGTTTGACAGGTTAGAATAGTAGTTCTCTACTGGGGGAGACTCCCCACTCTCCCTGTCAGGGGACACCTGGCAGGGTGCAGAGACATTTTTGGTTGTCACAACTGGAGGATGGGTGCTACTAGAATCTGGTGGGTAAAGGACAAGCATGCTGTTACTATCCTGCAGTGAACAATGGAGGTTGTACAATATAATGAACACGAAGGGTCCTACAGCAAAGAATATGCCCTCCAACTTGGCAAGGCTGCCTAGATTGAGATTTAAAGGGGATCTTGACTGTTGTGAGAGGTTGGTGGCTCAGTATTGCAAACAAAGGGGGTTCACCATGAAGAAGCAGATTTGGGAGTGGGAGAAAGAGGTAAGATAGATTCGTCCATCCGTTCTTTCCTTGATAGATTCACTATAGAGCAAGTTCTGTCTGTGTATTAGGAATTCTGTTGGAGAATGACGGTGAAGACAATAATAGGAGGAAGGGTGTCTTTCTGTGTTTTGTTTTGTTTTATTGGAGAGAAGGAGGGAACAGGGAGTAGAGACAAAGCAAAGATGTGGCTGTTGAAGTGAAGTAGGAGCAGGGCTTTGGTGCCAAGAGTGAAGGAACCATGTTCTTCTAACAGGGAGGGAGGTACCACACTACTTTACAAGTCTAAGGAGAATCACAGCAGACTAGCTCAGAAGCCATATGCCACTGGCAGGAGCGCCTGGGAGCTTCTTTTTGTCCCATTTATGGCTAACACACGGATCCAAATGCAGGTCCAGGGTGGGGGCGGGGGAGCAAGTGATGTTCTCAGAAGTACCTAGGGCGGGGATATAAAGATGTGTGTGCATGTGCCGGTCAGAGAGGCCGAGAAACTTGTCTTGCTTTCGAGGTGCGCTGGTGGCCTGTGAATCCGTGCTGGCTCTGTTTTTCCAGTAACAGCCTTTTCTGTTTCCAGCAGTCCTATGCACCAGCTCCCCACCCCATGGCTCCTCCCAGCCCCAGCACAAACAGCAGCAGCAACAACAGCAGCAGCAACAGCAGCGGGGAACAGTTGAGTAAAACCAACCTGTACATTCGAGGCCTTCCACCAGGCACCACTGACCAGGACCTAATCAAGCTGTGCCAACCGTAAGTGCCCCTCGGCTCCCCGCGCCGTGTCCCACCCCACGCCGTCTCCTGTGCGCTCTGGGCACGCAGGACTCGGGTTTGCACTCCGTATACCCCTGTATTGGTGCCTCAGTGAGGAAGACTCTGCTAAATGGGACTTAAATTTGAGCTCTAAGTTGAGCTCAAGGAGCTCCGGATTTGCATACTTTTTGTTGGGGGAGGGGAGGTTCCTGAGCAGGCAAACCTGGGACAGCGGGGGCAGATAGGTAGGTTATTGACCCAAAAGACCGTGAGCAAACATTAGTTGGGCCTTCAGACCTGACGTGGCTGGTGGGAACAGTGGTGGATCTTGTAAAGGTAGCTGCTTTTTTGGAGAAGTGTTAGCGATGGGACTCTCAAAAATTTTGAAGTGGTAGATTTCAGGATGGTGACCTCCCCTGTTGCAGAGTTTTTCTGGCCAGTTCTTGGTAAATATAAGTTCAGCCAGGACCAGGTAATTGGGGAATCATAAAACTAATACTCCGCTTTCCTTGAAAACATCTCCTTCCACCTCCAGTGAAGCTCTTTCCCACCAAGGCCAAGAACCATACTCGGCAAGTTGTTTTGGATTTGCTGGGGAATGTGGTAGTGATTAAATGCCCTTCAGAAATGTTTTTGTTAATCTCTTACCCACCAACACTTAGGTTATTAACACTCTTATTTCTGTGCAAATAGAATAAACATATTTAGGTTCGCCCTGCAAATGAAATTAATAATGGATAAAGAATTAAGACTCATGGATCTGTATTTTTAGATTGCTATCTGATTATTTTTAAAGTAATATCAGTGTTGCTATTTGTCACTTGAATATGCCTTAGCTGGGTATTTTTAAATTTGGGGAAACTATTACTCAATTTTTCTCCTTCTCTTTTGCAATGCTTTCACAAGAAGGTTGAGAGGATATTTATTTTGTAAATTTTCCAACCTCTAAAATACTGAAAGAGGATAACAAAGTGGACGGTATTTATTTGTCTTTGTTCTGGATTTTAAGATTGGGAACAAATATCAAAACACCAGGAAGTGCCTGAAAAACTGAAACACAAATACCTAACTCTGTAATCAATTGACAAAATAATCAATGTGGATTACGGTGGGCAGGGGAGGGGTGCTGTTGCCACTGCCTACCTTGATTTGTGGAGGAGGTAAGGCAAAACTTGGAAAAATAAATATTTACTTAAAAATAGTTATTTAAACAAAAGGAATGTGCCAGGGCTAAGACATATAAATATATGTTAGGTTTTGGTCTGTGAAAGGTTGGAGTTGGACTTGAAGATAAATAACTCAACTTTTTCCTGTGGTTGTTAGAAAAACCTAAACTATTTTGAAAAGTAAGGACTTTTGAAAATGTGAAAGTTTGTGGACTTTATGTTAAAAGTTTCTGAAGAAGTATCTATTCATGGATGCTGATAGGAAAAAGGGTAGCTATGATCTCTGACTTGTACTGGAATCTCATTTATAAAAAATATTGATGGGCTTAAGGAAGATATTTTCTCTTTGGTCTATACCACTCAGAGAGCTTGTTGAAGCACAGATTTCTGGGCTCAGGAGATACTGAGTCACCAGGCCTGGGGTGGAGACCAAGGATATGCATTTCTAACAGGGTCCCTCATATCGTTGCTGCTGGTTTTTGAGAAAGAATACTTCTCTTTTCAATAATATGGAGACCACTGACTATCTCTAACATGTAACACTTACGAAGTTAGTTTATGGAGGTAGTTGAGGTAGAATCCTGTGTTTTAAAACTCACTCAGCCACTGTGTGAATTTGAGGCAAACCATTTAATTTACTCTCTTTGAGCCTCAGTTTCCTCTTCTAAAAGAGTGTGTTGACTTTGATTATTTTTAAGTGTCCTTGTACTACCAATGGTGCTCGGAGCTGCCTTTGACTGGTACATCAGGATCAATTGTTCAATACTCAGGAATTCCCTGTGTGATGTGTTCCAGACCCAGCAGCTTGAAATCAGCCATGGTGGGAGTATTTCTATCACAGGAGCCAGCAAGCTCTAGAAATAAGGGCATTTTAAATTTTATCTTGTGTGTTTGGAGAGCTGATTTCTGAGCACACCACTGATGTAGCATTATACTCTAGATTTCTGTGTCTGTGTCCACTTTTTTTTTTTTTTTTTTTTTTAATAAATGAGTTAATATTTTTTTTTTAATTTTTATTTATTTGACAGACAGATCACAAGTAGGCAGAGAGGCAAGCAGAGAGAGAAGGGAGGAAGCAGGCTCCCTGCTGAGCAGAGAGCCCGATGCGGGGCTCGATCCCAGGACGCTGGGATCATGACCTGAGCCGAAGGCAGCGGCTTTAACCCACTGAGCCACCCAGGCGCCCCTGTGTCCACTTTTGATAGAATGTTGCCAGAAGTGTATAGATGGAAACTGTTACCTAAAAACCTGTATTGGTGTTTTTAACTCAGGAAAGAGATTTAGTGACACAGAGATGTTATTTTGAAGAAAGACGTTCTGTTAATGTTCCTTATGTGCATCTGAGAAATTTAGAGAATGCTGAGAGCTCAGAGGGTACTGGTTATTTGTTCATATTAGTTTTTGCTGGCTAATAAGATCAGTCCCATGGTATTGTTATTATAAAGATGTTTGTGGGTTCTCCAGTTACTGAAGTGGTCTGGATCTGGGGTTTATTGCTCAGATTATGTTTCCTAGAGAATTTTGGAGAAGTGATGTGATCAAGCCACATAATGCAGTGGGGATAGTTGTGTCCTAAGAGATCTGGTTGGGGTCCTGGCTCTGCCATCAACTGGGTGTGTGGCCTTAGACCAATGACTTGTTTTCACCCTAACTTTGGTTTCCCCCGTGTATGAAATAATGGGTTTAAACTCGATAATCCTTTAAGCTTCTTTTAGCCCAAAGTTCTAATATTTCATTGAGGCCTTCATTATTTCGTGGTGAAACCTGCTCTTGGATGCTTTTTCATCTTTCTCCAACCCCCTTTTCCACTGTTGGCAGGGCCACAGCCTGAGTTGGTTCAGCTATATCGGTAAGACCTGATGTATGGGGATGCCTGTGGTAAGAGACCAGTGCACGTTGTGGTAAGAGACAGATGCACGTCACTTGTAAAATCACGTTCCTCTCTTGTAGAGTCGGTCTCTTGCATTGGTCATTAGTACTTTACATTAGTAGTTTTCTAAAGATTCAGATCATTTTATGTTCCTATTACTCATCCAACACTGTAGAATCATCTTACCTACAAACATAATATTTGTAGATTTAAATGACCTTGCCACCACGATTGATTTTTCATGTTTATTTCAATGAAATTATAAGTATTTTAGAGTTAGTATTTCCTTATATTATAGGAAATACAGTATTTGCTAATATCCATAGTAATAAAATAATAGAAAAAAACAGAGATGTACCAAAAATAAGCATAGATATATCTAATTATCTGGTATTAGAGTGCAGTAATCCACATTAATACTAATGAACAACAAGAAAATGATATTAAAATAAAGAAATTATATTACTTCTCAATGTATAATCTGAGAGCAGATTCTTATTAAGGGATTCCATACACATTCATCATCAAAGCTTCTATGTTCAGGGGCGCCTGGGTGGCTCAGTGGGTTAAGCCACGGCCTTCAGCTCAGGTTGTGGTCTCAGGGTCTGCCAGGATCGAGCCCCGAATTGGGCTCTCTGCTCAGCAGGGAGCCTGCTTCCTCCTCTCCCTCTGCCTGCCTCTCTGCCTACTTGTGATCTCTCTCTGTCAAATAAATAAATCAAATCTTAAAAAAAAAAAAGCTTCTATGTTCAGATCACAAGTAAAATCAAAGAAAAGACGACAAGACTAAAAGATGATTTCACTCTACGGGAAATCTCTCTAGTTACGTTTTTGAATGGGTTCATCACATTAGGTGTCTTATAGGAGACACTTTGGTTAAATACTTTGTAATTGTCTTTATCTTGAGAAAGCTCAAAGAACTTTATTCTGTTATCAATCAAGAAATATTTACAGAACACCTTTGCTGCATGCCAGATACAGTGCTGACGATTCATTGGTGAGTAAATTTAGGCAAAGCCCTTGCTTTAACAGAGCTTATATTTTACTAGGAAAAATAGACATCAATGAAATAATCTTATAATTCGATGTAAAATTGCAACTAGTGGTGACTGGCTGGCTCATTCGGTTAAACATCTGACTCTTGATTTTGGCTCAGGTCATGATCTCAGGTTTGTGGGGTAGAGCCCAGCATTGAGTTCCATGCTCAGTGGGGAGCCTGCTTCTCTCCCTCCCTGTCTTTGTCTCCTTTGGCGCCTCCCCCTCTCTGAACAAAACAAAACAAAAACAAAAACAATACAGCTGTAAATTGAAAAAAAAAAAATAAAAGAGGAGCTTGGAACCAAGAGTGTTTATCACATGGGATCTGTCCTAGTTAGGGCAATGAGCAAAGGAATCTCTGAGAAAGTGACAACCAAGGTAAGATCAAAAGAAAGAATAGGTTTTACTAAATGGAGAAGGAAGTAAGAGCATTCCAGGCAGAAAGAGCCTCGTGTGTGTAGAACCAAGGGCTGGAGGGAGCATGGCAAGTACAAGGGGCTGGAAGAAAGCCAGTGTGGTTATAGCAGAGATGGAGAGATAGACTATGGGGCAAAATGAGCTGGAAATATGGGATAAGGCGATTTCTTTGTGGATCATGTTGGGAAATGTGTTTTATATTAAGAGCAATGGAGGAAAACATTGGCTTGTCATAAACAGGAAGGTGAACTAGTCAGATTTTTGTTTCCAAAAATTCCAACTGCAGAGTGGAAAGAAGGCATCCTATGAGATCAGGGGATAATCAAGGTAGGAATAGTTGAAAAGCAAGCGGGAAGAAGACTAATTCAGTCAGAGAAGGTGTGAGGATTAATAATTGTGGTGGTAGAATAGTTATGTGTGGTGAAAAATATCTTTTTTAATATATGCGTTTATTTTTCCATTAAAAAACAAAGACTTGAGAGACAATTAATCTAATGAACTGGAAAGAAACTGTGAAGTAGTATGGAAGACCCCAATCGGTGATTTTTAATTAATCTCTCTCTCTCTCTTTTTTTTTTTTTTTTACCTACTCATTTTTTTTTAACCTACTCATTTTTTTTTTACCTACTCATTTTTTTTTTTTACCTACTCATTTTTTTTTTTACCTACTATTAAACATTTAAGGACTGCAATATTAAGAGCACTACAGGCAAATGTAAAGAAAATTAAAAACTCCTATTAATTACACAGTTCTATTCGTGGGATGAGTTATCTGTTGGAGATCATGGGTGGAATGCTTGGATTATATACTCTTCAGCTTATCTCAAGAGGAGGAGGTAGAAGTGGGGAAAGATAGATTTGACTTGAGGAGGGGTGGTGCATTGCAACTTATGGCCCAAATAAAATTTAGGTGGTATAATCATTTTTTACATACAAAACTGTATTTCCTCTCTCAAAAAAATTTGGTAACTTCTCTGATATGATTATAAACATGCCCTTAAAACACATTGAAATTGCTCTTAAAAAAAAAACAACCCACCTATTTAACATAATAGAATTTAAAATGGAAAATGAAAATCATGATGTATTTATATTTTCTACATCTACAATCTCTTTTATCTAACGAACCTCAAGACTTTCAACTAATTTAACTAATACCTTGCTCTGGAAAGCTCTGGTCATTAATTGCCCCACTTCCACATGATTAACTAATCTGGCATTGATGACAACTCTGTACAGGTACAGACTGAGCTGTTCTTCTGTCAGAAAATGAGCATGTGGTTACCGCTAAGGCCACCTGAAGCAGAATGAAGGGAAAGGAGGGAAACTCTTGGCTAGGTGCACACATATTTCCAGTCATCACCGGAAGACCAGGAAGTCTGCTATCCTGCCCTCCATTTTTCTCTAAACGTTCTCTCTGCTAAGCTATGACACCCTAGCTTTGCTCCCTTTAAAATGAAGCTGTAAATGTCACTTCAGCCTTTAACAAGAGAGAAGAAATGCCCCGAATGAAAAGCCAGAACAAAGTAGGGGTCTTTGAGCTCCCAAGCTGAGGGTCTGCCCAAGCTAATCTCCCCGACTTTCACCCAACCCTGCTGGATGTCTCCTGACGGTGTGTGCCGAACGCTGAATAGTTAGAACAGACTCAAGTGTCATCCGCGCTCCGAGTGCAGAGTCCATTATACATGGTGTTAGACAGTTTTGACAAATGCACCGACACAATCAAACCTTTTATCAATTTAAAAGTAACCTTGTCACAGTAATCTGTCAAACTGTTCAGATACAACTAAAGGAAAACAAGTCATCATGCACTCCAGAGTAACGGAGTAAATAAGAAAAATGTGACTGGAAAATTTTTTTTAGTTCTTTTCTACTGTGTCAATGTAGATTTAAAAGTTCCCTCTAATAAGACCCAAGGAAATTTATTAGTAGCTTGCTCCTGAAAGTTGGACTCAAATTACAGGGCTGCTTTTGAGGTATCATAAATCTGTATGGAGGCAGGTGTGAATAGGAAGTGAATCTGAGGACCTTTGAACACTCCTTTGTGCAATTTAAATGAGAGAGTGCCTTTATGGTCCAAACTAGATGTCTGAATTCATTGAGTCAGCATAGACCTGACACTTGATTACATGTATTAATTCCAATGTGTTTATAATTATATTTGCCAACTTTGAATTACAAACCAGACACAGTATTTGGTTTGTAATTAGTTGATAATTATCATTAATAATGAATCGTTATGTTTATACATATAAGCCACGTTTATTGTGGATTACATAACATGTATTCTAAGTTTTTATATTACCTCATTTAATGCTCAAAATGCCCTTATGGGAACATGGGGGCGGCTCAGTTGGTTAAGCATCCGACTCTTGGTTTCGGCTCAGGTCATGGTCTCGTGGGTCATGAGACTGAGCCCCATGTCTGCCATGGCACTTGCTCGAGGTTTTCTCCTTCTCCCTCCCCCCACCTCACGCTCATGGGCTTGCATGCACCCATGCATGCACTCTCTCTTTCTCTCTCAAATAAATAAGTAAATAATTTTAAAAATAGCCTTATGAAGTGGGAACAATAATTCCTGAGTTTAATAGTTGAATAAACTTAGAGGCTTAGAAAGGTTAGGGGCCTTGTTGCCCAAACTTACACAGACACCAGCACTCAAACCTTGCTCTGACTTCAAAGCTCTTATTTGTAACCACTGAAACATTCATTTGATGAGAATGAGGATGGCATAAGTCACACGAGTTCTCACATGCTTGGATGTCCATGAGAATCCCTTGAGAAAACTCAAAAAAAATATTAGTATCTGGATCTCACCCCCAGGAATTCTGATTTAACACATTGGGGGGGTCAACTTAGATATTAAGACTTTTAAAAGTCGGCTCAGGTAATTCTAATATGGAACAAAGTTTGGGAACCGTTGGAGTGAATCATGCTCATGCTAATAGAAAAATATATTTTAATCATGTGTTTTAACTTCCTTACTCTGGCTTGCAGTGAATCTAGAAACTTCTTAGGAGCTACCAATTTGTTTTCAGTTAACCAGAAGACTTAAAAATAAATTTTATTAAGATAATTTTGGGATGAATTGGATTTTTCGGTCAAAAAATGGGATTTTTAGATTTATGCATGGAAAATCAAGCCCTGAAACAGGGCTCTAAAAGCACTTTAAAGAATGTCCTTGGAAGGATCTCGCTTTACTTCTTCACACAATTTTCATTAAGTCAAACATTTCCTTAACATTCCATTTTTAAAAACATTTGCATTTAATTAATGATTGAGCAAGGAAGTCCTCCTATTTTGACTCATGTAATAACAAGCTTCTATATGTCTACATTTTTCCTGCTGACAATAGTCTAGTGAACATATCTAGTGAATCATAAAAAAAAAAAAAAATCCTCCAACGTTTGGGGGGCATCCTGGAAATTATTGTCCTACTGATTCATTGAGCATTCTTTCATTATTGGTTTTTGTTTTTTTGGTTTTTTTTTTTTTTTGTTTGTTTGTTTGTTTTTTACTTTGGACAAAGAAGATTCTGTTGAATGTCCATGATTTTTCCAAAATCTATTTATTTAAATTATTGATATCTAATACTTCTTCCTAGAAACAGAGAAGGGAAAAATAAAAATGAAACCGTTGAGAGCACAAGTATAACATAGGTTACTGTGTTGGTAGTCACACAAAAAAGCTGGGGATGGGGAAGGATGTGATTAACTCTCTGTGGATGTGCCAGCTAATGGCCTGGAGCTCTGGGAGAAGTAGAATTCCAGGCAGGTATCTTGCTGAGTTCCTGAAATTATGAGGGACTTGAGGTTCAAGGGCAGGACTCTTCGCAAGCTCAGAGGGTATCTTGGTTTTCAGTTTGCCCAGTGATATTCTAATTGTCAAATGTGGCTGACTTTTTTAGTCCTTAACCTTATTTGATCTCTGTGTTACTTAAAAGTCCTTAACCTTATTTGATCTCTGTGTTACTCTGTGTTACTGTAAAGCAGGCTTACCTCTCTTTTATTCTTGAAATGTTCTTCCTGGGCTCTCATACTATTCTTTCTTGGGTTTCCTCTTACCTTTTAAAGATTCTTCTTTCCAGCTTCTCTTTATCGGTCTTCCTCTTGAATATTTTGCTGTTTTCCAGAGTTTGGACCTCCTCTCTTCCTGCTTCACAAAGCCTACTTAATAACCTCAGCTACTCTGATGATTATTAATTCTACATCTCCAACTCATGGAGTCTTCTCTTAGTCCTAGATCCTATCTCATTATTCCTGACAGGTTCCAAATTTGTAACCCAAAAGTTACCAAACTCATTGTCCAAAAAAGGATTATTCTTAGAATTGTTCTTTCTTCCGTGTTCTCTTTCTCTGTGAATGGCACCATCCATCCACCCCGTCATCCAGATTAAATAAAAAAACAAAAAACAACAATAGAAAATAAACCTTAGAGTCATTCCTTTCCCCAACCAAGAAGTAGTTGCCAAAGTACATAGATTCCAATTGCTTGGTATTTATGATATCCAACACCTCTTGTGCTTCACTACTGCCATTGTTTATTTACTCATTTATTCAAAGGTATTTATTGAATGTCGTCTATGTGCCAAGCACTGCAGATACCTTAAGGATTGGTTAAGTCTTGGCATAGAGATTACATTCTCATGGAGAGACATAATATATCAATAAATAAATAGTTAGAGAAAACACCAGAATATGCCATGAAAAGAAGGTTGAAATACCATGAAAAGGGAGTCCTAAGTAATGACTGGCAAGTTATTATAGACTGGGTGACCTCTTTGAGATGAGCTCTCAATTTCAAGAAGGAGACAAGCATATGATATTCAGAAGGAAGGGCATTACAGGCAGATGTAAGCTTGTACCAATGTCCAAAGGTGGAAATGAGCTTGGTGTATTCAAGGAACATAAAGGTCAGAATAGCAAAAGAACAGTGAGTAAGGGGAGGTGGGGGAAGAGATGAAGCAAAAATAAAAAGTGCAACAGGCCAAATCAGTAAGGTTTTATGAGCCAGAGTAGAGAGGTGGCATTTTATCCTAATCTATTCATTTATTTAGAAAAGTTATTCTGGTTAGTCTATAAAGAACAGATTTTAGGGACACATGAGGGAAGAGGAGAGCTAAAGATCAAGGAGGTCATTGTGGAGGTCCAAGCAGGAGACGGTGATGGTTTGGAGTAAGATCATAGTGGTGGAGGAGATAAGATGTGATGGATTTGGGATATATTTTAGAGATAGTTTTGATGGAAGTTACTGATGATAGATGTTACTAATATGGCAGGATGGTTGAGGAAAGAGAAATTAGGAATAATTCCTAGGAATTCCTCAATTTTTGGCTTTAGCATCTAAAATAAGTATAAAGTCATTTCATCAAGTGGGGAGGGTTGTGGGAAGAACAGTTTTGGGTGGATAGATATCAAGAGTTCTCTTCAGTCTTGTTATTTTTGAGATCTACTAGACATCAAAAATGAGATACCAGTTGGCAGTTTGATATATGACTAGTTTCCAAAGCAGAGGTTAGAGTAAAAAAACGTAGACTGGTAGTCATAAGCATTATAAGTGGCATTAAAACAGATACCAATGTCAACAATATAGTGCCTAATATGTGCTGAACATTATTCTAAATAAGTTACATGTAAATACTTCATATTACACATGTTAACTCAGTTATACTTCATGGGCAACCCCCGTTTTATAGGTGAAAAACCAATGACACGAAGAACTTGGTGAGTTTCCAGTGTTACACAGCTGGTAGTTGGCAAGTCAAGGGTTTAAATTAAGGAGTTTGGTTTAATAGTTCCTCACTTAAACATGATTCATACACAAGGTATGTACACAGCAAGAGAAGTGGTCTCACAGCTCAACGTTCTGAGATTCTGAAAAGGACAGAAGCCAACAAAAGTTTATAAAGGAACAAGCAATGAGACTGAGGAAAACTAGGAAAGCAGGTGAGTGTGGGGGGAAGAAATTATCTCAAGAAGGCAGAATGATCAAGGATCTCGATGACATGCTACCGAGAAGTTAAAAAATGTATCAACAGACAAGTGACATTGGGTTTGGCAATATCAAGGTCATTGGCAAGCTTGACCAGGGTGGTCTTTGTGGGGGAGTGAAAGCTGAAGTCTGTTTGGTGGGCCTTTCTGCAGGGTTGTTATCTGACAATCCTTGCAAGTAAAAATGCCTGTCTCTCCTTTGTGCCCAAGCCATACCAAAAGAGCCTATCTTTCCTCACACTGTCTTTCACTGATCTTCTGGTTTATTCTCTCTGTCTCTCTGTCTCTAACTATCTTTCTCTCTCCTCCTTCCCATTTTCCTTAACTACAAGCTTTGGAGGACAGCACATTCATCTTGCTCATTTTTGTACCCTTAGTCCTAGCACAGTTCCAGGTATTTAAGTGGAAATGATAAATATTTAGTAACAGACGAAATCCCGAATCCATCAGTAATGTAAAAATGACTACATTGGATTTACATCATGAAACTTGTTCAGGGTAGACATTAAGTTCATGGTGGGAGACATAGGAAGCAGGGTTTCCCTCAGACCCTGCATACCAGACTGTTCCACCAGAGTGAAAGAAGAAAGGTTTCGAATTACAAGCTCTTTTATTGTCTGGATCCCAAAGAGAGTTTTGGAGGGATGCCTCGGGATAGCTTGAGTCCCATGCATTTCAGGAACCAAATAAGGATCAATACTTTGCTTACTCACTCAGTAGTGCTGCTGAGGCAGGAAATAACCATTTATTCTTGCCTCAGCCACCAGGTTTCAGCTGTCAAACAGATCACACTGTGCCACTAACTGCTAATTCCATACCTAATGCAAAGTAATCTGGGCTCACTGAATGCGGAAATTTTCTTTTTTTAAATTTGTATTCATTTGACAGAGAGAGAAAGAGAGACAGTGAGAGAGGGAGCACAAGCAGGGGGAGCAGGAGAGGGAGAAGCAGACTCCCCACTGATCAGGAAGACCGATGTGGGGCTCAATCCCAGGACCCTGGGGATCATGACCTGAGCCGAAAGCAGGCACTTTAACAGCTGAGCCACCCAAGTGCCTCCGGAAATTTTTTTTAGCTCTGGAATCTTTCTTCAGGTTTCTCTTTGCAACCAATAACTTTTGGGGACACAAAATTGGAGACTCTTGAAAAAAGACACAAAGTATATCTGTGTATTTGTCACATTTTAAAAACGACAACTTGCTATCTGAAAATTGGCAAGAATATGATCTATATATGTAATTTAAAATCATAATTTAACCATATGATTGCAAACAAGTAATCGTTACAATTTATTCTTAGAAAGAAAATTAGAAAAAACCTTTTAGCTCTACTTTTTATCTATTATAGTCATCATATCTCTAACACTGTGGTGTCTCTTGATGAGTGAATATCTTACACAAT
The DNA here is from genome assembly GCF_963455335.1 of Martes martes. Taxonomy (NCBI): domain Eukaryota; kingdom Metazoa; phylum Chordata; class Mammalia; order Carnivora; family Mustelidae; genus Martes; species Martes martes. Next base: position 143,158,677 of record NC_137888.1, read on the forward strand.
AAACATGCCCCTAAAATTGTTTTAGTTTTTTCAATGAACATTTTTGAGAAGTAACACAAAATACATTACTTTTAAGTGCAGGATTTGATGAGTTTTAACAAATATATGTACCTGTGTACTAACCACGACAAGCAAGATGTAAAATAATTTCATCATCCCAAAGCTTTTTAAAAATACAATCATATGCTATGGAATTCACAATTTGAAATCACCTTACTTGAGAAGGAAAGGAGACAGCATTGTACCATGGGAATAACAGAGAATTTTGAGTCATTTGTGGATTCTATTTAATCTCTTACTGGTTGTGAAAGTGTGATCAAGTCACTTAGCCCATCTGAGCCTATGAGTGACTGATATATGTTGAACCCCTAATAAATGCTAGTTATAATTATTCACTTATACAATGGGGAAAAAACCCTTATTGTCATTCACATTTACATGTATAAGGACTGAATTTGTATAATGACTAAATTAAGTGGAGCTCACCCATAATTTTAAGGAGTATATAATCAAACAAAACACATATTTTAGTTTTTATATTATTCCTGTCTTATTTGTCTCTATGTAGCAGTGAGTCCTTGTATTATCTTATAATATTTTGTATTATCATTGCTATTCGTTGTTTAATGATGCATTTATCATATACAAATTCACAACATCAGGATAAATATACACCATTTAGGCTCTATCTAAAAGAGGAAAATTAAAATATAGTGCAAAACAAATTTTAAAACACTTACAGGTTTAGTGCATAAATATGGCCTAATGATATGCTTTTAAAAAATAAAATGGAATTTTTCAAATCAAATTGATGCCAAGTATTTTAGCTCTTGAATATAATAAAGTTATTTTAAACATATATGACCGTCTCGATCAATGTGTTTATATTAATGGCATTCTGATATCACTTAGACTTTATTGTGAGTCAACAAGTTGAATTTGGTTTAGGTTAAATCAGTTCTTATCAACTAAATCTTCTTATAAAGTATATATTTAAAAAGTATTTCCTCAGTGCTTCCATTAAATGAATTTTAGATGTTCCTTTTTGTTTATCAGCAACCTCTATTTATTTAAATAGCTATACTAAATTTTGAATCAGGGAGACAGATGCTTCAATAATATCAATTACTGAAACATTCTTTTCATAAATATTTTTTCATGTCAAACTTGTTATAGGTTGAATTCTTTCTCAGAAAATATAGCAAACCTGTTATTTTGTTTCTCTGTGTAAGTAGCCTTGTTCTCTTTATATCATGAGGACCACTCAGGATTCAACTCTCAAATCTGTCATTTTTTAAAAAAAATATATTATTTATTTATTTGAGAGAGAGAGAGAGCAGAAGCAGGGGGGAGCTGCAGGCAGGGAGAGAAGCTGCTCCCCACTGAGCAAGGAGCCCGATGTGGGGCTCGATCTCAAGACGCTGGGATCATGACCTGAGCCAAAGACAGATGCTTAACCAACTGAGCCACCAGGGTGTCTCTTGAACCTGTCATTTATTAGGTATGTGTCTTTGGACAAGTAACACTATTCCTCTGTTCCTCCGTTTCTCTTTCTGTAAAATGGATGTAACAATCGTAACCGCCCTTTTAGGGTTACTAAGAAAACCGAGTGAGCTAATACCCAAAAAGCATTAAAATAAAGCCTGGTATGGAATAAGCCCCCAGTGAGTACTATGCATGTGAGAACTTTCCCCAATATAAACTGAAATTAACTTGCTCCTAATGTAGGCAATCTTTGCGAAGCTGGTGGTCATTTCGTTCTATCGATTTCTAGCTCTGTACTGAAATTTTGTATATCAAACATCCTATCCCAAGTGGTATTGTTGTTGTTGTTTTCCCCTAATTCTGGTGTTCTTGCGATTCCTTACTTCTAGACTTGATTTATGTAAACACAATTGTCTTCATCACCTAGGACCCGGACCTTCACTATTGGTACTTGCTGCCCTCTACACAAGAGTTTTCAAAGGCATGGAGCCTGACATTGATTCGGTACCTAGAAACTTGAGCCTTGCTGATTCTTGCACAGGAATCTTGGGAAAGCGACCAAGTTTAAGATAAAGAGCTGACCTGTTTCACTGATTCATGCTTCGGCATTAGAGAGCGAGCCAGAGGCGTAATCTGTCAATGGTCTGCATGTCTCAACACAGAACCGTGCCACAGTCACACAGTGAACTCTGTGATCGCTACAATTACCTGCGTGCTTTCCTGGATAAAGTGTCCTTATGATACTCTCATGACCACAAGCCAGACAGAGACTGTAAGCAGTTCAAGTAAGAACTAGAAATGAGGTTATCAGAGAACGGTAAAAGGCTTCCCCAATTTCAAAATTTAAAAGGGGAGTCATCTTGCACTAATAATGAATGACACCTCTGAAAGAGGGAAAGGAGGCATATTTCCTGGGAATGCTTTCATGTCAGGATCGTTTTGTTTGAGTAGAAAGTGATTTGCTGTGGGCCTTTACATAAATAGTCAGTTCTTGGTTCTCTGCGTCTGTCCATGACTCTGTTTTCTCTAACTCAAAAGGAAAAGGGTCATATTTATTAGGGTACAACTTCATGCTAATTCCTTGGAAGACGAATGCATTCACATTCATGGCCTATTTGGATACCAGTGAAAAGAGCAACAATGACAGTGAAAGTGGACATTTTCGTGAGTTTTCTATACCAAATACTGTTACAAGCACTTGTCAGGTAGAGTGACCAGCTGTTTGTGGCTTGTCCGGGAGTTTCCCAGTTTCAGCGCGGAAGTCCCTCATCCTGGGAACCCTCAGTTCCAAGCCAAGCAAAATGCTCATTTCATTTAGTGGAACTAAATGGAAGCAGTCCTTCCATTTCCAATGAGTTACTATTATTCTCTTCTGCCCCCAAAGCAACTAAAGCACAAAGAGATGAGATCATTTGGAACTATGTGTAACTACTGACATCTCCTACAAGTGGCGGAATGGAAACTCAGATTCAGGCAGTAGAGCCTAGTCTCACCCTCTTTACTTGGTTCACATGTGTAGTAGAACCAGACCTTTTTTTTTTTTTTAAATTAAAAAAAAAAAAGTTTTAAGTCAAAACTTGGCCTAGAACTTGGGTACATCAATCCCTATGGATGTAGAGAGCAAGGGAAATTTATTTCCATGCCATTCCTTGGTGACACCAAATTACAGACTCCAGTCTCAGAAATACCTGTCTGTGGGCTTGAAGGAAGGACTTCTTGAGGCACTACACAAAAATCAATTAATGACTTGGAAAGTTCTACCAAATACCTATAATGCTGAGCAGGTGTAGCACTTTGCCTCATAGCTGCTTCAATAGTGTTGAGTGTCTCTTTTGGACGGAAACACCTCGGCAACATGTGTTTTGTTTTGTTTGTGTTAGTGACCTTTCTCCCTTTTTAAAGAAAGCATGAAAAACTCTACACACAAATTATGATAAAATGCCTGAAAGTATATAATTGGGTTTTTAAATCACTATTTCCTGATTATCAGTGTGACATAAATGCCCCTTGATATAGTTTTATCCTTCCCATCACTCACTATCTGTGTAAATGCCAAATGTACCAAGTAGAATCATATAATTCCCAGAATCAGTGAATTAGAAAAGCAGTCGCATAACAATAAAGGAGAATGGTCAACAAGGTGTTATCAACTTTTAACTTTATTAAGCAATGAGTGAAACTAAACAAAATACCTCCTACCTATTATTTTTTAGCACATAGATCTAGTAGCATAAATTTACTATCATTACCACATTTTTTTCCCCAAAAGATAAAAGGGCCATCACTTTCGTGTAAGGCAAGAAAGTTAAGCTTTGGGGCACCTGGGTGTTTCAGTCAGTTAAGTGTCTGCCTTCGGCTCAGGTCATGATCCTAGGGTCTGGGATCGAGCCCCATGTTGGGCTCCCTGCTCAGCGGGGAGCCTGCTTCTCCCTCTCCCTCTGCTGCTCTCCCTGCTCCTGCTCTCTCTCTCTGTCTCTCAAATCAATAAAATCTTAAAAAAAAAAAAAAGACAGCTAAACTTTATCTCAACATAGGTCAAAAATAGGTGTTTTATGGCAAAAATTTTTTTCACTATACTCTTGCATCACACTCTCTTGTTTTTTGGTACCAGTGTGTCAGTCTGAGATGCCACGGTCAGTGAAACACCACACAGGACTCGGGTTTCCGATTTGCCCCATTTTGTTCTTTACCACAGTCATTGTAGAATTTCAATTTCACATCCCTGTGTTGACAGAAATGCTAGCAGGACAGTTCATGTTATTTCACTCATTCGAGAGTTTTCTGGGCAAAGTGAGAGAAGCTGAGGGGAACTCCAGCCCACAAGGGAGGACCAAGAAGGAAACCAGCTGTAGCAAGCTTTGCGTCGGCCTAGAATGCCCAAGGCAGGAGATTCTCAGCTTAAGAGTGCTTAGCCCCTACTCAGTGTTCCCAACTGGCCAGTAAGGAATGGTTGGGAATGCATTTAAAAGGCATACACTTGGTCCAAGTAAACATTGCTTAGAATTGGCTGTTAGTGCAGTGGCTGGGAATTGGGAGACCTGAAATCTCTTCCTAGCTCTGTCACCAAAGAGCTCCATGACGGGACAAGTCCCTTAATCTGCCTGAGCCTCGGTTGCCCCTCTGGCTTTATGACCTTCCAGATTCCTTCTGTTACAAAACATACAACTGTTTGATTTCCATTTTTCTGAGAGCCCTGCTTTCTGCTAATGAACTACTATGTACCAAAGCATTAATCGGTCTTTACTGAGTAAGTAGATTTGTCTTTTCAAGTATGACATTCAATTTTACCTGGATTTTAGTGATTGGTTTCACCTAAATTTGGAATCCTAGGTTGCCTTTGTGCAAAGAACTGCTTGGTGTTAATACTAATTGTTAAAACAGTGAAATTGCTGCAAAGGTATTACTCATCTTTTGTTCCTGATGCTTCGTTCATAGAGGTATTTTAGAACCTGTTGAAATATAGACGCCCTATGCCTAAACCATGGTGATAAATAGAAAACAAACACATAAAAAATCAAATTAAGAAGGGATAAGGAAAACATGTATTTAATATACCAAACTATACCAAAAATAGTGGGGCACATTGGAAACGTGGCGAGTTTCCCAAAGCAAGTTCTATGGCCAGTAGACACCACCACACACCACCACCCCCAACACACAGTGTCTATATGCTTATTAGCACTTTTATATTAGGAGACTGTAATTTCCTGGAGAGCATGAATGGTGTCTTCTTCACTATAGTTTCCCCAACATTTAGCTCAATGCCTGACACATGTCAGGTGCCCGGTAAGGATGTGTAGCATGAATTATTAAGTATTAGAACTAAGAGCCCTCTGGATACTTCTTCCATCTTAAACTCATAATGTTCACTCCTTAAGACAGAATGGGAAGAAATTGCGTCATATAGAAATCAAACTTCAGAATAACTAGTTTGTATTAATATCCCTTTGGATATTAAAGCTGTAGGACCCCCCTTTTCATAACTGCAAGGTCCTGAGCCAGATAGCTGGAGAGGTGTAGATGGTGAAGATGGTGAAACAAGAAAGAAATTCTCATAGCACATTGTCTTAGGTACTTTCAGAAATCAGTTCCAGGTCTTTGCACTTAAATAAAAAACAACAACAACAAATAAATGAACAAACAAAAACAACAACAACCAAAAACCACAATCAGTAAAGGACATTAGTAAAGAGTAAACAGACAACAGACTAATCACGTTGCAGCACATCCTACGTGAATGGTGTGACCAAATCATGGTGTAACTCACAAGTACAATAGTACGATTTGCTTGATCCCCTTGGTTTACCCTGAGAAAAGAAAAAAAAAAAAATAAAATCATTAACTGCATAGTGAGTGTTATGAAAGATATTTTGGGCCAACGAAGACCAGTCGGACCATGAGCTTTGCAGAGGAGATGTTTTCTGTCTCCAGGTGTGTTTATGTTTACAGGATGTGAAATTATACATTTACACATGACATCAGACAGACACATGGATTTTCCTCTGTAAGGTGCTAATAGCTGTTGACTGTGCTATGCACAATATTTATCTCCCTAATGGGAAGTGTCCCTCCTAGTTGAATCTCAACTTATTTACCTCTCTGTCATGTATCTCATGGACAACCACCCTTGGGGATATGTGGGTCAGTCTTAAACAGACAAAGCATAGATTTGCAATCTATGCTTTCCTGCAATCTGGTACAATGGAAGGAAAATAACATTAGATAGGCCAATGGCTTTTTAGCTGCCTATTTTTAGAACCCTTGACATGACTGTAATTATGGACATCCTTATTCTGTTCTCTAGAATCAACAATTTCTATAAAATCTATACCAAAGATCAGATTTCTGAAAACAACTGGAAAAAGGGAGCTCTTGTGATTCCAGATGTCAATATGATGAACAATTAAGTTTTCTGACATAGAGAGTGCCCATCAGCCAGTATTAGTAACATGATGGATCAGTAAACTTCCAGTGCTGTGGCATACATTTTTTGCAAAAATTGAAATCAGTCCAGGAGAGCTGGAGAGAAGAAACAGTTTCAGCTATTAGGCCAAAAGAATTAGTCATCATTTATGTCTCACCAAATTACTTGACCTTTGTTTGCTTGATTTTCCAATGAGGATCTGGATTATAGTTCACAAGAACAGATAGTAAACATGCAGTGAAGTGGAGAGAAAAATATATTGGCCCTTCTTGAGTGAGTAGCTCAAATCAAGTATTTTATATTAAAGAGAAGAAAGCTAAAGTTACAGCTGGGTTCTTATAAGGTTCCGAGGAGCTGCCAAAATGAATGCAAAATTTTGAAAGTATGCTTGAATGCACATTTTTTTTTTCCTGGATGAAGTTTACATGGCGTAAAAACATTTCTAAACATTGGTACAGGCTCACCTCATTTTATTGTGCTTCACTTTATTGTGCTTCGCGGATATTGTGTTTTTTGAAAATTGCAGGTTTGTGACAACCTGGCATCAAGCAAGTCTATCAGTGTCATTTTTCCAACTGCCTTTGCTCACTTTGTGTCTCTGTGTCACGTTTTGGTAGTTCTTGAGATACTTCAAACTCTTTATTATTGTACTTGTTTGGTGATCTGTGATTATTTTTTTTTTTTAATATTTTATTTATTTGACAGAGAGAAATCACAAGTAGGCAGAGAGGCAGGCAGAGAGAGAGGAGGAAGCAGGCTCCCTGCGGAGCAGAGAGCCTGATGCGGGGCTCGATCCCAGGACCCCGAGATCATGACCTGAGCCGAAGGCAGAGGCTTTAACCCACTGAGCCACCCAGGCGCCCCTGTGATTATTTTTTTAAAAGATTTCTTTCTTTCTTTATTTGAGAGAGCATAAGCAGGTGGGGGTGGGGGGAGCAGGCAGAGAGAGAGAGAGAGAAGAAAGCTCCCTGCTAAGGAGGGAGCCCAATACAGGACTTGATCCCAGGACCCTGGGATCATGACCCGAGCCCAAGGCAGATGCCGACTGAGCCACCCAGGTGCCCCTGGTTATCTGTGGTTAGTAATCTTTGATGTTACTTTTGTAATTCTTTTGGGGTGCCACAAAACATATATGTGTTTGTCACAAACACCGATATGAGGCGGCGAATTTAGTGGATAAGTTTTGTGTGTGTTCTGACTGCTCCACCCACTGGTCATTCCCCTGTTTCTTTCCCTTTCCATGAGCCTCTCTAATCTCTAAGAGAAAATGATATTGAAATTAGTATGATTAGTTACCCTACAATGGGCTGCAGGTGTGGAAGTGAGCGGAACAATCACTTGTCTCTCACTTTAAACCAAAGCTAGCTGGGATTCAGCTTCAGCTTAGTGAGGAAAGCGGGTTGAAAGCTGAGGTAGGCCTCCTGCACCAAACCATTAGCCAGGTTGTGAGTGCAAAGGGAAGTTGTTGAAGGAAATGAAAAGTGCTACTCCAGCGAACACACAAATGATAAGAAAGCAAAATAGCCTTATTGTCGACTTGGAGAAAATCTTGGTGGTCTAGACAGATTAAACCAGCCACAAGACTTCCCTTAATCCAAAGTCTCATCTAGAGTATGGCCCTCAGTCTTCAATTCTGTGAAAAGCTGAGAGATGTGAGGAAGCTGCAGAAGTAACATTGCAGGCTAGCCAAGATTGGGTCATGTGATGTAAGGGAAGAAGCCATCTCCATTGCAAGGGGAAGCATCAAGTGCTGATATAGAAGCCACAGCAAGTTATCCAGAAGATCTAGTTAAAGTAATTGGTGAAGGTGGCTACCTTAGACAATAGATTTTTTTAAAAAAATTATTTATTTATTTGACACAGAGAGAGAGAGAGACACACACAACGAGAGAGGGAACACAAGCAGGGGGAGTGGGAGAGGGAGAAATAGGCTTCCTGCTGAGCAGGGAGCCCAATGTGGGGCTCGATCCCAGGACCCTGGGAACATGACCTGAGCCGAAGGCAGATGCCCAATGACTGAGCCACCCATGTGCCATTAGGAAATATATTTTCAGTGTAGGTGACATAGCTTTCTTTTGGAAGAAGATGCCATCTAGGACTTTTGTAGCTGGAGAGAGGTCAATGACTAGCTTCAAAGTTTGAAAGGACAGGCTGACTCTCTTAGGGGCTAATGGGTGACTGTAAGTTAAAACCAGTGCTCACTGACCATTGTGAAAATCCTAGTGCTTTTAAGAATGATGCTAAGCCTACTCTGCCTATAAATGGAACAACAAAGCCTGGATGACAGCACATCTGTTTACAACATTGTTTGCTGAATATTTTAAGCCCACTGTTAAGAACTACTGCTCAGAAAAAAAAAAAAAAATTCTTTCAAAAGAATACTGCTCATTGACAATTTCTTGGTCACCAAAGAGCTCTGATGGAGATGTAGAGTGAAATAATGTTGCTTAAATGCCATGGGATGCCTGGGTGATACAATTGGGTTGGGCAACTGACTGATGGTTTCAGCTCAAGGCATGATTTTGAGGTTATGGGATTGAGCCCTGTGTTGGGCTCCATGCCCAGCATGGATTCTGCGTAAAGTTTCTCTCTTCCCCTCCCTTTGCCCCTCTCCCTGTTCTCTCTTTCTTCCTCTAAAATAAATAAATAAATCTTTAAAAAAATTAAATAAATGCCTCTAAAGTGGCATTTATTCTGCAGCCTGTGGATCAAGAAGTAATTTTGATGTTCAAGTCTTATCATTTAAGAAATATGTTTTGTTAGACAATAGGTGCCATAGATAGTGATTCCTCTGATAGATCTGGACAAAGTAAATGGAAAACCTTCTGGAAAAGATTCACCATTCTCAATGTCATTAAGAACCCTTGTAAATCATGGGAAGAGATAAAAACATCAGTATTAACAAGAATTTGGAGGAAATTAGTTCCAGCCCTCGTGGATGACTTTGAGGGTTCAAGACTTCAGTGGAGGAAGTACCTGCAGATATGGTGGAAATAGCGAGAGAACTAGAATTAGAAGTGGAGCCTGAAGATGGGATGAGTGGCTGCAATTCTGATGATAAAACTTGAGTGGATGAGGGGTTGCTTCCTATAAATGAACAAAGAAAGTGTTTTCTTGAGATGGAATCTGCTGATGAAGATGCTGTAAAGATTGTTGAAATGACAGCAAGGGATTTAGAATAGTACATAAATTCAGTTGATAAAACAGCAGCATAGTTTGCGACCAATGACTCCAATTTTGAAAGGAATTATAATGTGTGGGTGAAATGCTACCAAACAGCACCATTGTTTGATAGCATTGTTCATGAAAGGAAGAATCAACTGTTGCAGCAAACTTCGTTGTTGCCTTATTTTAAGAAATAGCCACGGACACCCCAGCCTTCAGCAACCGCCACCCTGATCAGTCTGCAGCCATCCATATCAAGGCAAGACCCTCTGCCAGCAAAAAGATTATGACTTGCTAAAAGCTCAGTTGTTGGGTTGCATTTTTTAGCAATCAAGTATTTTTTACTTAAGGTATGTACGTTGTTTTTTAGGCGTAATGCTTTTGCACACTTGATGCACTATAGGATGGTCTCAACATAATTTTTATATGCACTGGGGAACCAAAAACTCCATTTGACTCATTTTGTTGTGATATTCACTTTATTGCAGTGGTCCGGGACCAAACCTGCAATGTCTCCAGGATATGCGTGTATACATTTTAAAGGATTCCTGGATATACAGCAACTGAAGACATATAATTCTGCTATTAATATGTTTATAAATGGAAGAAAATCTATGTATTCATGGAGTTTACTCTGAAAGCTCTTTGAATCCCTACTGCTTCTCTTGCTTGCTAAGACAGAAGCCTCAGGGATAATGGCAGCCGTTTCTGGAACACCGCATTTACCTAATCGCAAATGTTTTGCTGTGAACCCATTTGGGAGAGAAATTTTAGTAGGTAGCTTTTGCTTTTCAGCCATTTTCTCTGGAATGCTATTACTCCTCTCAGGCAAGGAAAACTCTGACGGAAGTCTTCCACAGGAAGTAGATACCATTGGAATGGATTTTAGGCAGGGAAATGCTCTGTGTCTCTAGGTTGGCACAGCCTGGTGAGAACTGTTGAACTGTAGCATTTCCGTCATGGTGCCAGCTCGATGGCTAGACGCCAGGATTGCTATTTGGCAACAAGCAGCCAGACAAGCAGCTGGTTATTGCAGCGAATCTGAGCAGTGTGCCTGAGGCCATGACTCTGGTGCCAGATCCTCCAACCCAGTTAGCAACTGAACCCTTGAGGCTCTTTCTGGCTCCGGTCCCTTCTCGCCTCGTGATGAGCTTTGCCCTGGCGAGGGTGGTCTCCAGCAGGTTGTCCTGCCTGGGCCCTGAGCTCTGGCGTCTGGCTGCAGTGGGATGCTTCTAGACCACCTAAAGCAGAAAGAACACTTGGCAGCGGTGACTGTCTCTGTGGGGGCACTGGCCAGAGCGTGCTTTCACTGGAGGCTGGCTGGAAGAGAGCGGAATCAATGGGAACTGCTGGCATTCCACTCAAGCCAGGGGCAAAGAAGTGACAGCCTCCTGGCGTCTGCCTTTGGCCCTGCTGGCGTCTATTTTGTGCTGTCCTTTGTGAAAATTGGTAAGACTGAGGGGCCTGGTGAGCAAACTTGTCAAGAGGAAATGGAGGGGTGGGGGGAGAGGAGGTGAGAGAGAAGAGAAACTGGCCCAGGAGATGCAGCCATAATCAACGAGTATAATGACATTAGCAATGGGTGAGCTGGGTCTTAGTAAATATTCTCTATGTTTCCAAAGTGGGGGAAAAAAAAAATCCCTTCCTGAGGCTCTTTAACTCTCTTCTTCTGCCAGAACTTCTGGACCTTGAGAATAGTTTGATGTTAGGCTATTGGACAGGAGAGAGCACAGCTTTTCAAGAGGCCCCGTCTCCCCGTAGGTGTTCCCCTCCGGGGGTCTGGCACCATCTGCAAGTTTGCTGCAGCTGCTGATGAATTTAAACTGAGTTAGCAGGAGTTGGGCACAGCATATTTGGAAAGCACTCATCCTTCTTCTTTTGTTGCGATGGGAGTGGGGAGAAGGGACTCTGGCAAGATCATTTTCCCACTGTTCTCTAACAGACACCAGAATGCAGTTTTCAGCGCTGTGCCCTCCATGTTGATTCCCTGGAACGTGGAGAGCTATTCAGAATGGTTCAAAACGAAGTCTGACAATTTGAACATAGCCATCGGGTTATTCTCAGCATATTTCAAAGGATGCCTGTAATTTCTCCTGGGGAAAGTTGAAGTATACTACAATGGTGGATCTATTAAAAATATTGGCACAGAGGAACAAGGACTCCATTGTGTTTAATTGCTGGGATTCCCGTCTCACCACAGAGGACAAGTACCGACAGGATACTTTCTATGAAACTTGTCTTTTATTCCTAATATTTGATCATTTTCTGGAATGAGACATATGGGGCGAATGTCTATCACTTAATGTAGTTGAAGTAAATAGAATAAAACATAGTTCCAACGTTACACCACAACTGTAAAATATTTTTTCTCTTTCTTTGTTTTTAAGATTTTATTTATTTTTGTCAGAGAGAGAGAAAGAGAGAGAGTGCACACAAGCAGGGGAGCAGCAGGTAGAGGGAGAAGCAGAATCCCCACTGAGCAGGAAGCTCGATGTTGGACTTGATCCCAGGACCCTGGGATCATGACCTGAGTGGAAGGCAGATGCTTAACCGACTGAGCCACCCAGGCACCCCCTGTTTTTTGTTTATGATCAGGTCTGCTGACATTATTTTAATTCTTTGGTCTTTTATCCAAGAAACATTTATTGTTGAAATTCGCCACGTACCACTGTCCTCAGGACTTCGTGGTGCACAGACCAAGCAAACTCACATCTACCCCATGAAGGAGAAATCTGTTACTAGTTTAACGAATAAGTATTTCACTCAAAAATAATTTCATAATAGATAGGATTGCATTACTTACATAGAGACCCGTTTTGGTTGCCAAAATAGCACAAAATAGCACATTGGCATTTGGCCTTTTTGTCCACAAAGTCATAGTTGGATAATTTGTGTTTGAGCCTTCATTCACTCCATTACCTTCCTCATCTGTCCGCTCAACTCCCACTCATCCCTGAGAAACCAGCTCAAATACATTGCATCATGCATTCTGTATTCTTTCTCCAATTATCACAAAATCGTTTGCCACAGCGTGCATATATATTCCCACTTCACCTTATTTTTGTGTTGATTATCACATTTACCACCCCGTGTTCTAGTTCATGTGCACCTATTAATCTCTCCTGCTAGATACTGAAGGGAATGTTCTGAAGGGAGAGCTGTTTATTTTCTATATTTGTGTGCATTTTTAAAAATTTCAGTAACATTAAGTTATACAGTGAAACGAAATTATCACAATCTACAGCAAGTTTTTTTTTTTTTTTAAGTTTCCAGATATGAAAGTTCTGTTGATTCTGGTTATTTCTAGTAGTTATTTCCATAAAGTCTAAATTAGTAAATATTGAACCATGGCTCCTAACAGAATAAGGTTTCTGTGAAACTCTGATCTTAGCATTTTCATCGACCTATCAATACATCACTTTGGTTTAATGTGTGTTTCTGTTTAAAGACTCCTATTTAATATATAATGTAAGTCATTAACATTGAACTCATGGCCAACAGCCCTCTAACTCCTGCCTGAACAAAGGTTATCTAACATGCATTCTCTCTATGAGACTGCCAAGAATCTGGAAGTAGCAAAATTAAACCACCAAATCAGTAAAAGTTGATTGTGCATATAAGAATGGTTTCACAAACTGGGAGCTTTCAAATCCAAAACTGACACGAAGCTCAGAAGGCTGACATTATAGGATGGCTTATAAAGTGAAAACAAGGAAGTTGTTTAACCTTTACAATGATTGGTTCTTACAGTGGGGGTTTCCAGATGGCAGGGGATTCGTTGAAAGTGATTATCTTACACATTTTTAGGGAGATGACTTAAGTTTCTTTTATGATTGTCGGAGGCATTTACAAGAAATAACCTATGTTACATTCATTTTCATGAAATAAGCTAGTTTTAGTTGTGCTTACATGGCTCAAATGGTTTTGTCTGCTTGGGGGATTTTCAAGCCTGGCTTCCAATTTTATTTTAACAGCGCATTGTAGCCTTCTTGCACTTAGGAACACTAAAGAGCACTTCAGCACTATGCTTGGGGGGTCATTGTAAACAGGAAAAAAAAAAAAAAAAGTGAAAAATGTGATACTAAATAGACTGCCAAAAAGACATTTGTTTCCAGTATGAGAGCTGAAAAAGAAGGCAGAGCATTGCCTGGTTCAGCTTCAGCGGAGAGCATGCATATCAGGCAACTCAAAATTTTCACCTCATGGCGCATATCCACAAATGACCGCAAAACCACTGCGAGAGTTGATTTGGGCGTCCCAAATAAAGTTCAGTGAGTAGGTACATTCACAAGTACAGAATCTGTGAATAATGAAGATCGGCTATATACATTTGATACCATAGTTACCATTTTGTTTAGTCCAAATTGGGAGTGTGGTGGAGTATAGAATTAGAAAAATTAGTTTCTGTCGACTATTTTAGAAGTAGTGAGTAGGAAGTTTGTATTTGAAGTAGATCTTATTTTAAAATTATGTGATATCTAAGTACTTCTTATTTATCTTGACTGTTTAATTCAGAAAAGAAAAATGAGACCATTTTGAAAAAAATGTGTTTTCCAGAAGATAATCCACACCCCCTATAATTTACTCTAATATAGAAGTTAATGCAATATTAACTAAAAATAAAGTATTGAATACATAAAGGCACATCCTGAGCACAAATATCTGCACAATGGATTTTCAGCAGCAGCAATGAGCTTGACTCAGAATAGAATATAGATATGCATGTATTATTGATGCTAATTCACTCTGGGGAACTTCCCTGTGCAATTTATCCAATCTACTATGTACCACTGGATATAGTACATGCATCTTTTTATTCATCCTATGTGGGATTATGAACAGTACCAGAAGGATGCATTCATTAAGATTCATAGGAAAGTAATGACCATTTTCACAGTAATAGATTTTTTTCTAATAGAAAAAAATGGGTATTGTACTTCCAAGACATTATTCAAGTATGTGTGCGTGCATTAAGTATTTGAGAAAACTCAGGAAAAAAATTAAACTCTTGCATCTCTAAATGGATATTTTCAATTAAAGAACCAAGTGTTTGTGTGTGGAAAGTGATCTGAGAAATACATGGTAAGACATACGTCCTGCTGTAGCCCTAAAAATACCGGGGTGAAGGGAGCCATAGCACAGGAATTCAACAAGTCTACATTGGTGAAATGGATGAAAGGGGCCAAAAGACACAAAATTCCAGCTATAAAATAAATAAATCACTCGGAGGTAATATGCAGCATGTTGACTATGGTTTCTAATACTGTGTTGCATATTTGAACCTTGCTAAGAGAGTAGATCTTTAAAGTTATTACAAGAAAAAACACAAGTATATAAACAACTTTCGTAAAAGAATGATAGACATAAAATAGGGTGACGAAGATGTAGGCAGAATGAGTAGACCTAGAAAGTGTCTTTAGAGATCGTAGTGTAATACTTGTGTAATATCTTTGCATTATGATGAGACAGAAAGAAAAGCATGAACAGCAGTACAAATGGGCCTTCACCGAGCACACACAGAGCCACACTGCAGCCCAGGTTCACTAGTGTCTACAGCATATGGCATGGGTTGGCATGGAGGTAGATTTGACTCACTCAAGTCAGTAATCTGGGAATAATGCTTCACTCCGTCTTTCTCCACCTCCACATCCAATCAGGTGCCAAACCCTGTCATGTCCATCTCCTGGATTTCTCCTCTGTTTGTCCATCCTCCACCCTTCATCCTCCCCACTAGTGCCTGCAGCAGGATCCTGTCTCTTACTGAATAGGTCTCTTGATTGTTCCCTGTGCCTTTAACAAAGGCTCTTCAATCTGTACTCTACATTGCAACTAGAATCAGCTTCACCTTTTGTGATCCAGGCAATGTCACCTCTAAGGCCAGAGCTCACAGTCCGAGTAGCCCCACAGTCCTTGCATGTCATAAAGGCCATTCAGGATCAGCTAGGTTTTCCATTTCCTTCTCCAACCTTTCCTCTTAGCATCTCTCACCTTGCACTCTCTATTTCAACATCAGTAAGCTTACCTCGTGTCACTACAATTGCCATGTCATCTTTTGCCTCCAGGCTTTTATACCTGCTGCTACATCTGCCTGGAATCCGCTCCCTTCCTCATCACTCTCCTAGCTAGGTAACCCCTATACACCTGTTCAGGTGCCAGTCTACATGCCATTTTGCCTAGGAAGCCCTTCCTGATTCCTCTCACATTAGACCAGATGGCTTTCTGAATTTTTCGAACAGGATCCTATACTTATTATGTAATCAATCCACAATGTATTACAATTACATCTTTTTTTATTAAAGGTTTTTTATTTATTTATTTGAGAGAAAGCAGATCGAGCATGAGCTAGAACACAAGTGAGGGGAAGGGCAGAAGTAGAAGGAGAAATAGGCAACCCACTGAGCAATGAGCCCGATGTGGGACTCGATCCCAGGACCCTGAGATCATGACCTGAGCTGAAGGTAGATGCTTAACCGACTGAGCCACCCAGGGGCCCCACAATTAGATCTTTAAATTGTTGTCCTCCCCTCCAACTAGACTGTAAGCTCCTTGCAAACAAGGACTATGTTGTATTTACTGCTCTGTATTTACCAGTATAAATTGAATGGGTACAAGAACAATCATAAAAGGCAGTGAAGATTTTTGAAGGAAAGATAGTGCTGAAATCAATGCATAGCTGGAGATAACTCTGTATTGAATATCTATACACACATAGTTCATGGTTACTCATGGTTAAGCCTTTATAGAAATAATTATATAGAAATAATAAGAGACCTACTAAAAATCTTGGCAGGATAAAGAGAGAAATAGCTGTTGTTTCAGTTGTTTTTCTTTCTTTTTTATTTTTAAAAGATTTATTTATTTATTTGAGAGAGAGAGCAAGAAGAGAGAGAATGAGCAGGGTGGGGGGAACAGAGGGAGAGAAACCTTCAAGCAGGCTCTCCGCTGAGCTGGGAGCCCAAAGTGGGCAGATCCCACAACCCTGAGATCATCATCTGAGCTGAAATCAAGAGTCAAATGCTCAAATGACTGAGCCACCCAGATGCCCCCTTTCAAAACACATGCTTTGAGTATTGCAAATTACCTGTCTTTTTTGAGTACTTGGGTGGAAAGGGGTTCCATAGGATGAATACTAGCACCATACTCTTAGAGAAGCATAGCTGTAACATTTTATGAAGAGTTAGGACTATGTCTTCTTTTATTCAATTTCCCTAAAAGTTTTCTCAGCAATTAGTTAATTTTCCTGTGACATCATGAAGGGAGAGAGCCTGTGTGGTGAAGTAATTGATGGAACAGTGATCAGGAGACCTTGTTCTGAGCCTGTTACCTTGGCTAAGTTATTGTGGCTCTGCCAAAGAGGCTGCTGGGATGTGTAGGTAGAAGTCGCAAGTCCTCTGTTCCCTGCTCAGTGAGTTATTCACAGCCTGTTATGTGCAGGGCATGTCCCAGGGTCCATTGATAAACACACATCATCTTTTCTTCATTATCTTTAGGAAGTAAATTGACAAGGTTGGCTTGCTTGGCATAAGCTTCACCACCATCCTTCCCCACA
This sequence comes from Martes martes, assembly GCF_963455335.1. Lineage (NCBI taxonomy): Eukaryota > Metazoa > Chordata > Mammalia > Carnivora > Mustelidae > Martes > Martes martes. Next base: position 143,175,800 of record NC_137888.1, read on the forward strand.
TGCTTGGACAGTTTGATAGCATACTGTATCATGCAGTACTACCACCGAGGAGAGTCCTTCCCGTCAGGAGTGGCATCGGGCCGAGCTCGTCTTGAATTTGAAGACTTGATTTATATTCTCTTTTTGTCCTATGACCAGCTGAACAATGACACGACCATATAACACTCATCTAAAAAAAAGTAAAGAATAGCATTATTTGTTATCTACCTGTTTAGGATGCCATAAAGGCAAATTAGAGTCTTCTTATAAACTGCCCTCTGCTTCCTGGGCACAGGTGCTTATCATCATGAGAGAGGTTCATTCATCCAGTCTTTAACTAATTCAGCAAATTTCTGCTAATTGCCAGCTATGTTTAAGCTGCTGTGATAGGTGCTGGGAATAAAAAGTGATTAGAGCAAAGATCCAGGCCATGAGGACTGTAGAGGTGAGTGGGGAGACAAAGGGAAGGAAATAATCGTAGCAGTATGCTAACTGCTAGGTGCATTTCTAACTTCAGACATTTCTGCCTTAGCTGCATTTCTGTCATGCAGCCCCTTTGAGTAAGTGCAATAGAAATTTTAGTTCAGAAATGTGCTAATGCAAAGCAAGAATCCAGAATTGAAGGAACCATGGAACCACAGGGTTTGAGTGGGCATTAAAATGCATTAAGTGAAAAGGATTTTCTGATGCTCGAGTTCCATCTGAAACCCAAGTGCCAAGTGGTCCACAAGCTTAGCTTGAGCACTTCTAATGAGATGAACTGGGTGCCTCTTGATAGATGTCATGTCATTGCTGATCAACTCTCATTGTTTATGAGGTATTTGCTTGTAACAAGTCAAAATACGTTTTGCTATACCGAGCAAAACTAATTCTTCTTTAGGATAACAGCCTTGCAAATGTAACAGGGTCATTGTCAATGCCCTTGGGTCTTTTCTCCAGGCTAAATAAAAATCAATACACTGTTGGTAGAAGACAGTTTACTGTCCCAAAGTCTTTTCTGAATATACACAATAGAATAGGATTTTTCAATGTTCCAGTTACAATCAGGAGGAGCTGAGATCAGTCTGGTGGGAAAGAATTAGACTGGAATAAAACACAACATGTCAGGGTGTTTTACATTTAGTAACCATAAGTATTGTTTCATGAAAGTTTTATTTGCAGGTGTGTGTACATGTCTGTGTAGCTGTATATTTCTGTTGGTGTAAATACTGAATCCCAGATTAAAATTAATTCCTAATGTGAATCACAATAAATAAAACAAAATACCACTGATACAGCCCCACAGGAGACTTCACATGCCTTAAATAAATGTTTTTTTGAATGTGTGCTTAATAATCACCTGGAGGGTTTGTTAAACGATCGTTACGTCCCATTTCCTTCACTCCCCTTGTCCAGATTCTGATTCAGAGCACCTGGTGTGGGATAAACTACATCACATTTTAATATGAATTGCGTTTTTAATAAGCCCCTAAGTTCTGCCACTGCTGATCTGTGGAGCCCACTCTGAGGTCACCACTGCCCTAAGTGACACATGACTAACTACATAAAAGCAGAGTGAAGACCTGGGTATTCATCTATATAGTAAATGTTTGAAGATGCTTAATTTAGTTAGTAATGCTTAATTTCTTTTATATTTTTAAGTCAAATTACACACAAATAGAAAGTTTTAGTAATTTCTACTCACACCCCACATTGGAAACAGTTGGTGAGTTGGGAATAGTGCTTGAAGGGGAGGTCAGGGTTAGAGACATAAACTATAGAAGGGCTTCCAGAAACAGTATCTGATTCCCAGGAGTTAGCTCATTTATACTGGTTGATCTCTGAGAATGCCTGACCCACCTTAGTTTCTGAACACATGGTTGTCCTGTGGTCCTGTCAACTAGTGAAAGACAAATCTGCAAGCTGCAAAATAAAATATGTGCATTTATTTGGGATTCTAGGGATTGTACTCCAGAAGACACAGATTTGACTGTAATCAAAAGCATGTTCCAGAGAGACAAAGGTTAGAATTTTTATAGCAGAAAGAGGGAATTTGCATAAGTTACTTGAAGTAAAGGTACTGGTATAGCTACAGTTCCATTAACCTGTATGTAATTAGTTGCCAGTGTAAATGTTAGGCAGAAAGTCCATTTATGTCCATATAGCAAATGCCTTGGCTTTTAGCTGAGTTCAGCAAATATTCCAAGAATTGGAGAAAGAAGATGTGCATAAGCCCCACCTCCTCAATGTCCTCCTGGCTTCGTTTTAAATAACTCTCTTAGTAGTAGTTATTCCATTTTCTTCTCTGTGTTGTCAGTCCTTAATTCATCTGGGAGAGAACTTATCCTCAGTGGTCTCAGTTTTCTTTTATGATCTTATCACCAATTCTATCTAACTTCTCCATTCCAAAGTTGATTTTCCCTAACAGAGAACCCCAATGCAAAATAGCCTAGAAATTGTGTAAAATATTGATCATTTCCAATGGATGCCTAAAGTTTCAAGCAGATTTCCTATCTTGATTTTCTCATTGCGTGGCTGTTGTTTCTCCATAACATTTGGTTCTCTCTTCTTCCTTTCATGGGCTGCTTGTTTTATCTAAGAATTATTGGAAGGCCCCTTTTGAGAATACTTCCATGTATAGTATGCTTGCGGTTTTCTGGGACTCTCCTACCCTCTAAAACTGTCTCCAGAGGTATGCATCACAACATACCCATTCCTTTCTCTTTACTATCTCTCATCTTCCTTCCTGAAATCCAAAGCCTCACTTGGCTTTACCTTTCCAGATCTTCAGCAGCCTTCCCATGCTATAGTCCCTCTCTCCAGGACACTTCTGTTATGCAGACAGTGACAGCAGTGACAATAACACAATTCACACAACTCTAAAAATATTAGCAGGCTATAACGATTGCAAGAAGAAGCTTTGCTACACAAGGATTTGGAAGGCATACATCTCTGTTATATTGCAACATTGTACAGGAGGAACTTTTGAGATATACACATAGAGGCAGGAAGTGGTGCTCTACTCCGTGAAATATTTTTGGATTCTTAGTATTTGGGGTTGTAACAACAAGAAGCTTAAATATAAAACCAGAGTCTACACTTTGGAGTTCAAATCTGCCACGTATTAGCCTTGTGAAGTTTGGGCAAATTAATTTTCTGAGTCTCTCTTTCTCTTGAAAATGGAATAATAATGTACAATGAGACTGGGTAACTAAAGGACATGATAAAATATAAAGAATTACACTAAAGGAAGATTCTGTCCTAATTACCACTGTTAATCTGATTTCTGAAGTACAGCTTCATTTGTTCAGTTAAATCCTATTTCTCTATAGATCCTTTCTCAAAGGTGTTTGAACAGCAACTTTAGATTGTGTGCCTCCTTTTGGGAGAGGCTGTCTTCAAACTATGCTATTTATTCCTTTAATCTTGCTGTTAATTCCAAATAAAACTCTGGCTACTTTTGTGCTCTTACACTATCATATATCACCTCCTAATTGGATGGCATATTCTATTCTCATTTATTTCTGTTGCCCATTCATTAAGCTTTCTGGGCAGGCTGGAACCAAATGTTGGCACTTGCCTGGCTTCAGCCATCGATCTGCTGTATCTCACTTTTCTTGATTGCTTCTTAAATGTCATTGCTGGGATAATGCTGCTTGTTCTGCTTTTCCCAATGTCACCCAGCCCTTAGAATAGATACAACACCCACTTCACCCCTGCTCCTCCTGTTTTAGCAGTCTCAATAAAGCGCTTTTGATGCTGTGCCAAAATGTATAAATGTAAATGGCTACTGTGGCTGGGTTGTTGAGAATGATAAATCCATAAGCTAGAAGGATGGATTTTACCAATAAGAGCTCTTTGTTTAGTGCTTTTTCTTAGAAACAAAATACTTGAGAAAACCAAAACTCAAATTTCAAAATGAAACCTCTTTTTTTTTCCCAGCATTTACAAAATGCTACAGCATTTTAGATATCGATTCAACAAATTTTTAGTAAGTGCTGATTATGTGACTGTGCTGTGTTGGGTGTTGGGCTATCAAAGGACACTGGTATAGAGATAATAGTGTCCTTGGGAATCCTCCAGTCTAATGAAAAGAAGTGGACGTGAAACTACTAGAAACTATGGAAGAAAAGCACAGAGTATTCTGAGAGTTCATGTTAAAGGAATTGATATAAGCTGGAGAGATAGGTAACCTCAGAGAAGAGCGATATTTAGGTGATATGTGTCTACAGAGTGTGGACGTGGTACCACGTGCACATGTGTTACTATTTAACCCGCTTGTAGGTAAATGTTTGGGCATTATGACTGCTAGAGCCACAGGCTCTTGATGAACATCACAGGTGGAAAGTTGTTCTTCAGGTAAAAAAAAATGAGTATACACAGCTCCGACTCAGCTTTAATGTCACTTCCTCATCTCCCTCAGTTCCTCCTCTGCCCTTCCCTAACTCCCAGAATAGAGGTACTCCTGCCTGCCTTGTTGCCTTCTGATACATCATTTCGTGTCCTTCAGCCTTAGCCACACGGCACCACTACCATCATACTGGACTGAGTTATTTTCATGTCTATGGTCCTGCTTTAGTCAAGAAACACTTGGGGGATAGAATTCAGATCTGATTCATCTCTGTATTCCCAAGCCAGTGATAGAAGAAGCCAGATATATAGTTATAAAACACATAGATGAATACTAAATAACAAGCACAATGATGATAAACACTTTCATCTACCTATCTAGTACAATTTCATTTCTCTTTAAGGTCAATGAAAATAACACAAAGGGTTTTAAAGATAGAGAGTGAAAAATGTAAATCTGGCTGTTTCTTTTTCCTATTTTCTGAAAAGCCACAGCAGAAGTCATGTGAATAAAAGACATAAACATCAGCAAATGGATTCGTTGGTGTTAACCTCGCTGGCTTCTTGGTGTAAAGCTTGGGCATTAGTAGTTAGGCAATACATTTTAATGACTGTTTCTAACATACAAGTGTATACTTAGAGCTGAGAACACTATAGCACTTAAATAATTAATAATAAAAAATTAACATGTTCCACCAGAGAAATGACTTCTATTATCTCTGTCCTGTTGGGTGGTCTCCATTTATCTTTTTAAATGGCTTTATGATTTGGAATCAAAATAGAGGGGAATGTGCATTTCCTCTGAAACTTTTGTTTTTCTTACATATTTAGTGAGGCCCCTCAGCCTGAAGGCCTTTCAGACACTTTGTATTTGTAGGCTCAGGTATCTATATGGTAAAAAAGAAAAAAATCTCTTTAACTGAAATATTTTGTGTAAGGTCCTAAAAAAATGCATTTTCAAAGACAGAAGTCATTGCTATTTAGAGTATTTATTTTCCCAAAGCGACTAGTTGATAGTACTGACTCCTTAAATTAAAGTTTCCCTAAGAATTCTTTCAGCCATGCAGATTTTGAAATCACTTGAAGGGTACTTTACATATATGCTTTGTTATTTTATTTCTTAAATTCTGTCCCAATTTGGGTCTGGGGATATTATGGTGGAATTGCCTGGGAGAAAAAGATTTGGTCATTTTGGTTTGCCCTGGGCCATCTAAACAGCTGTGTAAGCAGCAGGTCCTGGAAACACTGGGCTCACGACTTTTGGATATAATTCAAGAATCAGCGTGACTTCACCGCAGGACCTCACTCACTGCCTCTAACTGTTCCTTTGTGGTCATTCTGGAAGTCAGAATTCAATATGAATGCCTCTTGAGAAATACTTTTAATGAACTATAAAAATCAGTAGTCTGAAGAGAAGGCCATTTCTGATACAGTGATTATACTCATTTCTGCACACCAATGCCAATTAAGGACTATAGACAGACATGTCACAAGAAGGAGACACAACACTATTATTGCAACCACAGCTGAATTATGGCAGCTGACAGAACACATACCTGCAAGTTGGTGATTTCTCTTGAAAGGTAGAAGTCAGCCTCCTATACTTTACATTCTCCTTTCAAGTGCCCCTTTCATGAACTCTCCAGAATACTTTAATTTTAAATAATTGTTTTGATTTCACTGACCTAGTCATTGTTTGATTATCTTTTTTTGGGGGGGGCTCCTTTTTGAAGATTAAATATTTAAGACTAATTTTTTTTAGATCATGCATTTGCACAGCTTTTGAATTCTTTTGAAATAAAATTGCTCTTAATGAAACATCTGAAAACATGAACAAACAGTGAATAAGCAGAGTTTTCTAGAATAATGATGCTATTGTTAAGTGATTGAATTCTTGGGAGATTAATATCATGGTGTACTGGCATGTTGGTTAATTCTAGCCATAATTTAACAGTAAAACCTACTAAAGAAAGCAGGAGGCAGAACGGCTTGTCAGACACAAGGCACACACATGGAGCTCAACACAATAACAAATTAAGCACTGTTTATATATAGACATGGTTGGTCTTATTTTTTTCCTAATCTGTGATTTAGGTAATAATTGCACTGTAATTTTAACTCTGTGCAGTTTGAATATTGGCTTAATTGTTTTATTACCATTGTATTTACTGATACTAATACAGGTTGCCAGCGAAATTTGGCTCTGTGTCCCTAAATCTTTATTTACATAAGACCGGCATTGATTTAGACTTGATAACACATATCCCATTTCCACTAGATGACTCTAAAATTGTTTGACCAAAGGCTATGGGGACATTTTAGGCCAAGTGAAAACGTATAATTAAATTTCTGAAGAGTTCTCACATTCTCTAAGCCAGGCTTTTCTTTCTCTTGCATATTTTACAAAATTCCCTAGATGAGACCAAAGTGCTTTTTACTCAAATTCTGGCATACTGTGCACTGTCTGCATGTATTAACTATAGACCATGAAAACGTATTAGCTGAAAGCTATACAAATTCTTGCAAGAGAAGAAGACAGGAGCCTCCCATAAGGTTCCAGCCTATCTTTCAGCTAGTCAACTTTGGCCAATGCAGAGTCTTACTAACTTGAAAGTTATCTTGACTCTTCATACAAAGTTAATTTCTTCTAGCTAAGGTTCAACAAAAATGCATGGAACTGCATGCCTTCTGTGTGTGTGTGTGTGATGAAACAGTGGGTTTATGGCAGCCATGTGCCTATGAAATCCCTGGGGATTTGCTAAAATGTAGATTCTACACCAGTAGTTCTGGGGTAGGGCCTCAAATTCTGCATTTGTTAGAAGCTTGAGGGGATGACTATGCTGTTGCCCCATAGACTGCACTTTGAATAACAAGATCATAAAACATGACAATTAAACATGCGACATCGTCTGTAGGTGGAAGAATTGGGCTTCAGAAAACATGTACAGAAAGGGTACTATTAACTTAAGGAACTGACAGCTTATTAGGACTTTTATCAGGGTAGAGGAATAAATAATGTTTAACATCTTTGCCTTTTAAGCAAACTTTAACCTTTCAAGGAATGCTATTAGTCATTTCAGCGGCTTTTTTCCTCTACATTAATGTGGTGTCATGTATGTATAATACAGAAATATATACGACAGTGGAAGTGATTTCAGGGTCATGAAAGTTCCCATAAATTGGGTTGCTTTTGTTGATTTTGTGGTTTTACAATGAATTTGTGAGTCGGCGAGCAGTCTACATGCTACACTGTTGATGTTCTTGAAATTTTCCATCCTTCGTCAAGGAAGGATAAACCAGAAGACCTTCACGTACTCCGACTTTTGTGGTGGCAGATCCCCCAGAAGGCTTGTGGGTTGATAGAACGTAAGCTTGTTTAGATAACCGTACACAATAACCCATTTGTTACCTCCATAAAGCCTCAGGTTTTTATATAGACGTTATACTTGGAAGAACATCATGTGATGTGACCTAATCTGGAATAAGTTAAGGGGCTGATTCTGAGAACTCAGTACAATACAGTAACTTTGTAGGACCTGCGTTTTGGGCTTTAAAGTATAGACAGTATTCTGATATCTTACGTAGTATTTCAGAAATGATTGACTTAAGAGAAACGTTTATTTTAGCTCTTAATTTTGTCTCTCTGGCAACAGCAGGAAACATAGTTTTATTTTGACTGTTAAATACTGATTATTTGAATTCTTTTTTTTTGTTTGTTTTGTTTTAAGATTTTATTTATTTATTTGACAGAGAGAGAGGTCACAAGTAGGCAGAGCAGCAGGCAGAGGGAGAGGGGCAATAGGCTCCCTGCTGAGCAGAGAGCCCGATGTGGGGCTCCATCCCAGGACCCTGATATCATGACCTGAGCTGAAGGCAGAGGCTTAACCCACTGAGCCACCCAGGCGCCCCTATTTTAATTATTTCAATAATTATTTATTTAATGAGTTTATTTTATATGGAGTCAGTTTTCTGGGCTAGAAGAGTCTTCTCCAGACCTAATGTAAATTGCCTCAAATTGACCAAACTCTTTGGAGACAGAATCTTCTAAGGAACAAGTATTTGGAAACATGGGTGTTCTCTAGATAATGTTATTTTCAGCTGCTATTGTTGCCTGTATTATTCAAAGTAATACATACATATACACACAGTTTCAACATTCTGCTTCAAAGCATAGTAAATTATAGAGACATAACAGGACATAATATTACCAACATTTAACGCTTCTAAAAAAATCAGACCATATACTGAAAGTAGCTCACAACTCAATGAAGTTACAGTATATTGATTCTCAGAAATAGCAAAAAGGTATGCCTGAAAATTTTGCCTAATTTACATTTGCCCATCAAGTTTCATTAACACATTGTTTACTAACCTGTAAAACTTGGAAATCTTACAAAGGATGATAATATTTTATTCTCAGTGGTTTAGCAAATGTTACAGAAGTCTGCAACATTAAATGTTGGTAAGCTTGTGAAGAGCCTAGGATTCTGCTGGTGATCCACCATTTTGGGAAATAACACGTGTTCTGCGTGCCTCCATCCCCTCCTGAACACAGAGCCTCGCAAAACTCTTGCACATTTGCACCAGTAAATAGATATGAAACTAGTAATAATAGCAGAGTTTATAATGGAAAAAATAAAGAGATGTGTATGGATCAGACTAAGTGAAAATAGGACCGCTATAAAGAAATTATAAATCATGTATCCAAAGGAACACTATAACCCAGTGAAAATAAAATAATCACAGTTTCTTGCAGCAAGATGATTGAATTAATTATTTAAAATATTAAGTGAGGGGGCGCCTTGGTGGCTCAGCCATTAAGTGTTTGCCTTCAGCTCAGGTCATGATCCTGGGGTCCTGGGATCGAGCCCTGCAGGGGCTCACTGCACAGCGGGAGGTCTGTTTCTCCCTCTCCCTCTGCTTGTATTCCCTCTTTCAATGTCTCTCTCGCTGTCAAATAAATAAATAAAATTTTTAAAAAAATATTAAGTGACAAAAATAAAATAAAATAAATAAAATATTAAGTGAAAATAAGCAAGTTGCAGTAAAATACATAAGCTATGATTCACTTAAGCTCTAACCTGAACAAACCTAAACTGTATCTATCATATATGTATGATAAAACATAGAGAAAAGCAAGGGATATTTTATTACAGAATACTGGGTAGTGGTTATCTATGGAGGAAAGTGTAGGAAATGGGGTTAGAGAGAGGCAAGCAAGATATTTCATAGTTAAAATTAATAATTAATTTCTTAAGCCCATGATGTGTATTCATCTGAAGAAGTTTTACATCTTTTACATAGATCATAAATAATATTTCACATATTTAATATTCATTTATATACCTATTAATATATTTACCTAAACTCATATGTAATTTAACAATCATATATACAATTTTATATAATATGTAATCATAATAGTTAAAATAAACATATTTATTATTTTTAATTTGAATTCTAATAAATTCAGTATCCTGAATTATAATAAATCTTAATGCAAATAAAACAAAACAGGGTCTAGATAGAAACACTAAAATCTAAAAAAAAATAAATCTGTGACTCCACAGACTTTCAGTTTTTCAGTACAATATAAAAAATGATAGTGATGCATATCTTAAGTTTTTAAAACGTCTGTTTTTTAAATGCAATTTGATAGTCAATTCTTTAAAATCCTATTATACTGCCATATAACAGGAAGCTGAAGTGTCAAAGTGTCAAAGTTCCATAGTGTCAAAGATTTCTCTGAGTCTTTCGAAGACATGTCACTTATGTGCAGTGAATGAATTCTCTCAGTGTATCAACAACCTTAAATAGATATATTACTTATTTCCCAAACAAGAGTAAATCTTTTCTTAGTGGCCCCACTGTTGAGGCTGTAGGGAGAGACCTCTCTACAAGCACACATACGCAAAGACACATAAACACAAAGATCTCAATGCTGCCTCATGTTATTTTTTTGAGAAACACGTAATTTCTAAGAGGAAACAATGAACGTTAGTTCCAAAGATACTTGTTGCAATATTAATTCTAAAACAGCCAGCAGATACATACATTGGTAGGTGTCCTCTGCCCACACCTATTTTCTTTGGAAGTTGTCTGTTATGCTAACATACAGTGTACTCATGATCTGTATACTTGAAACAAAAACAAGAGAGTAGAAATGTAGCACATGAGCTGTCACCTTTACATTCCTGAGGATATCTTTTGGTATTTGGTAACTATTCATTAAGAAAAAAGCGAATGAGTTCATCAATTGCTGAGTTAGTGATAGTGAAGATTCCCTTTTAAGTATGTACATTGTAAACCACCCAGTAAGGATCACTACTTTTTTCATGCCTGCTTGTCTCTGTGTGGCTTACAGTGTTAACATTTTCTAACATTAGTGAAAGGATTTTTGTGTTAAATACATTGATTTTGACATTGCTTATTCTTAAAAGTCATATAGAAAGTCCTTAAAAGCCCTAGTACTGGATACAAGATTATATAGGTGGTATGACTATATGAAACACATAAATAAGAACAAACATATGTAGAAAAGGAAATTAACCAACATAGTAAGGGTTTGTGTGGTGATATTATGAATAATTTCATCTTCCTATTTTTTTCCCTACATTTTCCAAATCTGACTTTATGAGAAATATTATCTCTATAATGGAGAAAATAATCAATGTATTAAAATGTCAGTACTCAGGTGAGGAGTGGGCTAAAGACAATTAATAGAATTTCAATTCTATGGGCATGACATGTAGCTTTTCTTCATTACATTTAGTGTTAAGAAAAGTGGAACCAATTATGCTCTCATGCATATGAAAAATATATGCCATCTAAACGTATCAACTTTTACTTTGGCTTACCAGTGGTTAACTTTAAGACAAGTGAACAAGAGGCCACCTCCTGAGCAGAATATATTACATCTTATCTGTATAGATACATCTAGATGAAGTCCTATTGTGTAATACACATCTGTAACCATAGCACATGTGGGGAACAGCTGAATTTTTCTTACATTTTCCCTTTAGCTCCTGACCTTCTCAAGTGTCATAGGTGTGTTCTTTTCATGCAAGACATTTCCCCAGTGGAATGAAAGGAATGTACTCAGGAGTGTGTGTGTGTACCTGCAGTAATAATGGCAGAGTTAAGGCAAATGAACCAGAAGTCACTGAGCTAAACAAATTTTATAATCTACAGACTTTTTAAATGATGTTTTTGGAACTATTTAATAAAAGCACCCTGAATTTCCTGACCATTAAATAATTGAAAGATTGATCATTACCCCAGCAACTACTATTTTTGAGTATCTGCTATAAGCTTTTCATTAAGCCTGAAGGCTTAACATGCATTCTTTTATTAAGTCATCCCCTTACCTGGTGTGATAGTTATATGTATTTTACATATAATTTAAAAAGTACTACTGATAATACAGAGACACTATAAAACAAATAATCCTCAGATAGGTAATTGGATTTCTCCATTGGTTTATGTTATTATGAGTTATTTGAATATCCACTGGACAGTGGGCATCCTGCTGTTGATCAAAGAACTGGATCCTTTGGGGTGACACAGAGCAGCTTTATCCAGTATACCTCTGACAATTTATTTTATTTTTTTTATTAACATGTAATGTATTATTTGCCTGAGGTGTACAGGTCTGTGAGTCATCAGGCATACACACTTCACAGCACTCACTGTAGCACATACCCTCCCCAATGTCCATAACCCAACCACCCTCTCCAAATCCCCCTCCCCCCAGCAACCCTCAGTTTGTTTCATGAGGTTAAGAGTCTCTTATGGTTTGTCTCCCTCCTGATCCCATCTCGTTTCATTTTTTCCCTCCCTACCCCCCATAACCCCCTGTTCTGCTTCTCAAATTCCTCATATCAGAGAGATCATATGATAATTATCTTTCTCTAATTGACTTATTTCACTCAGTGTAATACCTTCTAGTTCCATTCACGTTGTTGCAAATAGCAAGATTTCATTTCTTTTGATGGCTGCACAGTATTTCATTGTATATATACACCACATCTTCTTTATCCATTCATCTGTTGATGGATATCTAGGTTCTTTCCATAGTTTGGCTATTGTGAATATTGCTGCTATAAACATTTGGGTGCATGTGGCCCTTCAGATCCCTATATTTGTATCTTTAGGGTAAATACACAGTAGTGGATTGCTGGGTCTTAGGGTAGCTCTATTTTCAACTTTTTGAGGGACCTCCATGCTGTTTTCCAGAGTAGCTACACCAGCTTGCATTCCCATCAACAGTGCAGGAGGGTTCCCCTTTCTCCACATCCTCACCAGTATCTGTCATTCCCAGACTTGTTAATTTTAGCCATTCTGACTGATGTTGAGGTGGTATCTCACTGTGGTTTTGATTTATATTTCCCTGATGCAGAGTGATGTTGAGCATTTTTTCATGTGTCTGTTGGCCATCCGGATGTCTTCTTTGCAGAAATGTCTGTTCATGTCTTCTGCCCATTTCTTTACTGGATGATTTGTTCTTTGGGTGTTGAGTTTGATAACTTCTTTATAGATTTTGGATACTAGCCCTTTATCTGATATGTCATTTGCAAATATCTTCTCCCATTCTGTCAGTTGTCTTTTGGTTTTGTTGACTGTTTCCTTTGCTGTGCAAAAGCTTTTGATCTTGTTGAAATCCCAATAGTTCATATTTGCCCTTGCTTCCCTTGCCTTTGGTGATGTTTCTAGGAAGAAGTTGCCATGGCTGAGGTCGAAGAGGTTGCTGCCTGTGTTTTCCTCAAGGATTTTGATGGATTCCTGTCTCACATTGAGATCCTTCATCCATTTTGAGTCTATTTTTGTGTGGTATAAGGAAATGGTCCTTGTCTGGTGTAAGGAAATGTTCCAGTTTCATTCTTCTGCATGTGGCTGTCCAATTTTCCCAACACCATTTGTTGAAAAGACTGTCTTTTTTCCATTGGACATTTTTTCCTGCTTTGTCAAAGTTTAGTTGACTGTAGAGTTGAGGGTCCATTTCTGGGCTCTCTATTCTGTTCCATTGATCTATATGTCTGTTTTTGTGCCAGTACCATACTGTCTTGATGATGACAGCTTTGTAATAGGGCTTGAAGTCTGGAATTGTGATGCCGCCAACTTTTCAACATTCCTCTGACTATTCATGATCTTTTCTGGCTCCAAATAAATTTTACGATTATTTGTTCCATTTCTTTGAAAAAAAATTGATGGTATTTTGATAGGGATTGCGTTAAATGTGTAGATTGCTTTAGGTAGCATAGACATTTTCACAATATTTGTTCTTCCAATCCGTAAGCATGAAACATTTTTCCATTTCTTTGTGTCTTCCTCATTTTCTTTCATGAGTACTTTATAGTTTTCTGAGTACAGATTCTTTGCCTCTTTGGTTAGATTTATTCCTAGGTATCTTATGGTTTTGGGTGCAATTGTAAATGGGATTGACTCCTTTATTTCTCTTTTTTCTGTCTTGTTGGTGTATATGAATGCAACTGATTTCTGTGCATTGATTTTATATCCTGACACAATACCGAATTCCTGTGTGAGTTCTAGTAGTTTTGGAATAGAGTCTTTTGGGTTTTCCACATAAAGTATCATATCATCTTCAAGGAGTGAGTGTTTGACTTCTTTGCCAATTTGGATGCCTTTAATTTCTTTTTGTTGTCTGATTGCTGAGGCCAGGACTTCTAGTACTATGTTGAATATCAGTGGTGATAGTGTATATCCCTGCCGTGTTCCTGATCTTAGGGGAAAAGCTCTCAGTTTTACCTCATTGAGAGTAATATTTATTGTGGGTTTTTCATTGATGGCTTAGATGATACTGAGGTATGTATCCTCTATGTCTACACCATGAAGATTTTTGATCAAGAAAGGATGCTGTACTTTGTGAAATGCTTTTTCAGCATCTATTGAGAATGTCATGGTTATTATTCTTTCTTTTACTATGTATTGTATCACATTGATTGATTTGCAGATGTTGAACCAAGCTTGCAACCCAGGAATAAATTCCCCTCGGTTGTGGTTAATAATCATTTTAATGTACTGTTGGATCCTATTGGTTAGTATTTTGGTGAGAATTTTCACATCTGTGTTCATCAAGGATATTTGGTCTGTAATTCTCTTTTTTGATGGAGTCTTTGCCTGGTTTTGGGATCAAGGTAATGCTAGACTCATAAAATGAGTTTGGAGGTTTTCCTTCCATTTTTATTTTTTGGGGACAGTTTCAGGAGAATAGGTATTAATTCTTCTTTAAATGTTTTGTAAAATTCCCCTGGGAAGCCATCTGGCCCAGGGCTCTTGTTTATTGGGAGATCTTTGATTACTGCTTCCATCTCCTTACTAGTTATGAGTCTGTTCAGGTTTTCTATTTTTTCCTGGTTCAGTTTTGGTAGTTTATATATCTCCAGGAATTCATCCATTTCTTCCAGATTGTCAAATTGGCGGGTGTATAGTTGCTCATAATATGTTCTTATAATTGCTTGTGTTTCTTTGGTGTTGGTTGTAATTTCTCTTCTTTCATTCATGACTTTAATAATTTGGGTCCTTTCTTTTGGATAAGTCTGGCCAGGGGTTTATCAATCTTACTCATTCTTTCAGTGAACTAGCTCCTAATTTCATTGATTTGTTCTACTATTTTTTTGGTTTCTATTTCATTGATTTCTACTCTGATCTTTATTATTTCTCTTCTCCTGCTGGGCTTAGGCTTTCTTTGCTGTTCTTTCTCCAGCTCCTTTAAGCATAGGGTTAGGTTGTGTAATTGAGACCTTTCCTGTTTCTTGAGAAAGGCTTGTATCACTATATATTTTCCTCTCAGGACTGCCTTTGCTGTGTCCCACAGACTTTGAACCATTGTGTTTTCATTATCATTTGTTTCCATGAATTTTTTCAATTCCTCTTTAATTTCCTGGTTGACCCATTCATTCTTTAGTAGGATGCTCTTCAGCCTCCATGTGTTTGGATTCTTTCCAAATTTCTTCTTGTGATTGAGTTCTAGTTTCAGAGCACTGTGGTCTGAAAATATGCAGGGAATGATCCCAATCTTTTGGTACCTGTTGAGACCTGATTTGTAACCCAGGATGTGATCTATTCTGGAGAATGTTCCATGTACACTAGAGAAGAATGTGTATTCTGTTGCTTTGGGATGGAATGTTCTGAATATATCTGTGCTGTCCATCTGATCCCATGTGTCATTTAAGGCCTTTATTTCCTTGTTGATCTTTTGCTTGAATGATCTGTCCATTTCAGTGAGAAGGGTGTTAAAGTCCCCTACTCTTATTGTATTATTGTTGATGTGTTTCTTTGATTTTGTTATTAATTGGTTTATATGGTTGGCTGCTGCCATGTTAGAGGCATAGATATTAAAATTATTAGATCTTCTTGTTGGACAGACCCTTCGAGTATGATATAGTGTCCTTCCTCATCTCTTATTATAGTCTTTGGCTTAAAATCTAATTGATCTGACATAAGGATTGCCACCCCAGCTTTCTTTTGATGTCTGTTAGCATGGTAAATTGTTTTCCAGCCCCTCACTTTAAATCTGGAGGTGTCTTTGTGTCTAAAATGAGTTTCTTGTAGACAGCATATTGATGGATTTTGATTTTTTACCATTCTGATTCCCTGGGTTTTTTGATTGGGACATTTATCCCATTTGCATTCAAGGTAACTATTGAAAGATACAGATTTAGTGCCATAGTAGTGCTGGTAAGGTGACTGTTACTGTATATTGTCTCTATTCCTTTCTGGTTTACTACTTTTAGACTCTCTTTTTGCTTAGTGTACCCCTTTCAATATTTCCTGGAGGGCTGGTTTGGTGTTTGCAAATTCTTTTAATTTTTGTTTATCCTGGAAGCTTTTTATCTCTTCTATTTTCAATGATAGCCTAGCTGGATATAGTATTCCTGGCTGCATGTTTTTCTCTTTTAGTGCTCTCAATATATCATGCCAGTTCTTTCTGGCCTGCCAGGTCTCTGTGGATAAATCTGCCGCCAATCTAATATTTTTACTATTGTATGTTATAGACTTCTTTTCCCGGTCTGCTTTCAGGATTTTCTCTTTGTCACTAAGACTTGTAAGTTTTACTATTAGATGATGGTGTGTGGACCTACTTTTATTGATTTTGAGGATAGTTCTCTCTGCCTCCTAGATTTTCATGCTTATTCCCTTTGCCATATTAGGGAAATTTCTGCAATAATTCACTCCAGCATACCTTCTGTCCACCTCTCTCTTTCTTCTGGAAAGAAGAAATCTGGAATCCCAATTATTCTAATATTATTTTGTCTTATGATATCCCTTATCTCTCAAATTCTCCCCTCCTGGTCCAGTCATTGTCTCTCTTTTGCTCAGCTTCTTTATTCTCTGTCATTTGATCTTCTATATCACTAATTCTCTCTTCTGCCTCATTTATCCTAGCAGTAAGAGCCTTTTTTTTTATTGTACATCATTAATAGCTTTTTTGATTTCAGCTTTGTTTTATTTTAGTTCTTTTATTTCCCCAGAAAGAGCTTTTATTTCTCCAGACAGGATTTCTCTAATATCTTCCATGCCTTTCTCGAACCCAGCTAGCATCTTGA
This sequence comes from Martes martes, assembly GCF_963455335.1. Lineage (NCBI taxonomy): Eukaryota > Metazoa > Chordata > Mammalia > Carnivora > Mustelidae > Martes > Martes martes. The sequence goes on from NC_137888.1 coordinate 143,192,674, forward strand.
GAATCGTCATTCTGAACTCTAGATCTAACATATTACCAATGTCCATATTGATTAGGTCCCTTGCCTTCCGTACTGCCTCTTGTTCTTTTTTTTTTTTTTTTTGTGGTGAGTTTTTCCACCTTGTCATTTTATCCAGATAAGAATATATGAATGAGAGAATAAAATACTAAAATGGTAGCAAAGACCCCAGAAAAATGTATGCTAACCAAATCAGAAGAGATCCGAAACCTGGGGAGAAGAAAGGGGAATAAAAAGAAGTTTAAATTAAAAAAAAAAAATTAAAAAGATATATATTCAACTGGTGAATAGAACAGAGCCACGCACTTGATTTGGGGTGTATTTTGGTCCCTTAGAAGAAACTACCTCCCATAATTTTAAAGAAAGAAAAAACTTATATATATATATATATAAAATATATAAAAGGGTAATCACAATGATAGGATAGAATATGACTATAAAGATGGAAATTAAAAAAAAATTCTAAAAAAAGAAATTAATAAGATAAGTTGGTTGGGGAAAGAAAGAAAAAGAAATTGGAGAGAATTTGCTCAGGCTGGAGACTAGAACAAAGCCCTGTGTTAGATTTAGGGTGTATTTTGATCTATTACAAGAAATTGCATCCCAAATTTTTTTAGGAAAAAACAGTCCTATATGTATCTGAAGAATAATGTAAGATACAATGAAGGATAAAATATGACTATAATAATGAAGGTTTTAAAAGTTTTTTTTTTTTTTTAGAAAGGTATTGTTAAGATAAACTAGTTAAAAAATGTTAAAAGAGGAAAGAGGCAAAGTTTTAAAAAATTAGAATAAGAAAAAAATTAAAAATATAATTAACTTTGTAAGACTGAAGAATCATGGGGAGAAAGCTATGAATTTCATGCTTTGCTTTTCCCTCTTCTGGAATTCCGCTGTTCTCCTTGATCTCTGAGCATGGTCTTGGCTGGATGTTCTTGCTGATCTTCTGAGGGAGGGACCTGTTGCTGTGATTTTCAAATGTCTTTGCTCAAGGTGGAATTGTGCTACCCTTGCCAGGGGCTGGGCTAAGTAATCTGCTCGGGTTCACTCTTGGGAGCTTTTGTTCCTGAATGCTTTCCATGGAGCTCTGGAGGATGGGAATGAAAATGGTGGCCTCCCAATCTCCAGTCCGGAGGAGCCAAGAGCTCAGGGCCCCACCCCTCAGTGTGCCCTCGGAGAAAAGCAGTCAATTCCTCCTGTCTCCCTGGTCTTCGGCTATGCTCTGAGCTCACCTGGCCTGTGACCAAGCATTTCTGTCTCTGGCACACGGCCCCATTTGGTGTCTCCAAACCCAGCAGATTCCTGCCTCCAGAGACGGAAGGTGAGTCTCCCTGGATCTGCCACTTCTGGGGTCCCTGCTCAAAGAACAATGGCCCAACTATGCCACAGATCACGGTTTAAGGGAACCCCAACCTGAGAACTCACTCCTCAGCTCTGTCTCTGTTGCCGGCTTCCCTGCTCTGATACCTGTGAGCTCTGCTACACTCAGACAGCCTGGATCCTTCTTTGACCCCGCAGGGCCTGAGACCACACTGTCCCCATGGGGGATCCACCCCCACTTAGCCTCAGAGCAATGTCCTTCAGTGGAGCAGACTTTTAAAAAGTTCGAGTTTTGTGCTCCGTTGCTCCACCACTTGCCGGGAGCCAACCCCTCCCCCCCACGGTCTATCTTCCCATTGCTACAGATTCACTTCTCCACACGTCCTACTTTTCAGAAAGTGGTCGATTTTCTGTTTCTAGAATTGCTGCTCTTCTTCTCTTTGATCTCCTGTTGGGTTTGTAGGTGTTTGGGATGGTTTGATAACCATCTAGCTGAACTCCTGTGACCTGATGTCATCTCAGTCTGCTACTCCTCTGCCATCTTGACTCAGGTCTGGGATTTTGAACTAAAGCAGTGGATGTGGGTACAAAGTTAGAAGGTAAAAGCCTTTGGGAAGATAGTGGGGGCAGCATTGACATGGTTGAGTCTGGAAAATAGACTGAACGATCATTAGGGATTACCAGGAGGAGACTGAGCAAGTGAAGAAGAAATTGTGAATTGAATCGGTATAAATGAGAAGCCATATAAGTGCTAAGGCATGTGCTTCCTAAGTGGGTTTTGGCAAACATTTAAATGGTGACATGCTGGCTCTACCAAATTCAAGGGGCAGCTGGCTGGCTTAGTCAGTAGAGTATTTGATTTTTGATCACAGGGTCCTGAGTTCGATCCCCACATGTGGTGTAGATTTTACTTAAAAACAAAACAAGAGAAATTTTACCCAAGTGATCATTTTTATGCCATAAAGTAAATATAGAAGCAACAAAGCATAAGGCAGGATTTAGTAAGAGAACAGGAGGAATGTCAACATGCCACACATTGTAGTAGGAGTTTTAACACACACTGTTTTATTTCATCTTTTTAGTCATTTCTGAAAGCAGATCCTACAGATCAGGAAAACTGGGGTACTGAGGCATTGAGTAACTTTTCCCACATCACAGGGTTGGTGGAGTTCAGATTCCAGTCCATATTAATTGAACAAAAGCCCATTTTCTTTCCACATTGGTGGGCCAAATTTTAAAGAATGTTAAACATGCTGAAATGTGCTATGATCAGTTGCAGAAAGTACACAAAAGATGTGATTTCAATCGTGTTTGCACGGAAACCCCTTTCTCACAAGCTTTCACTAAGAAGGTAGGGTATATACCCAAACTATGAATCGGAAATATATAATCTAAAGTGTAGCTCAAGGGTTACAAACTCTAAGAACCAGCAACTTAATGATTTTGTTTTGTTTTATGTTAGAATTTGAAAGTATTCATCTTTGGTCTGGTATATTTGCTCCACGTTTATATCCATTTCTAATTAAAGAACCAGCTTTCGCATTAACCAATTCTAATTATCTGCTTGCCAGTTTTTTCACTATATTAGCAGTCTAATTCAATCAAGCTACAAGTTAGCCACTAGTTATTTTAAGTGAAGGAAGAGAGTTAACATAGACACGGCCCATGTGTTTTCATTGGATTTTCTTTCTAAAAAGTACCTGAAAAAATTCCAAACCAACTCTACGTGGGTTTTAAGTAGTGATTATGTTGGCTATTTTAAGCAAAAACTCTGACAAAAAATTATAGTCTGCCTTTTCAACATGGAATATCATTTGATCAAAGGCAAATATTGTTTGCAGTTTTGAAAGTAGTTTTCCGTGTCTGCAGAAAGCTCCCTTAGTCTCTGGAGCCTTGTAAGTAACTAACCACACGTGCTTTGCTGTTGGTGTGTTATTCTCTTGAAGTGGTGGTTCTCAAAACACTATCTACCTATATTGGCGTCACCTGGGATCTTGTTAGAAACGCAAATTCTTCAGACCCAACTTCTACTTATTGAATCAGTATTTCTGGGAGTAGGGCCCTGTGATCTGTGTGTTAATAAGCCCCTCCAAGAGACTGTAGTGCAGATTAGCCTTCAAGGACTGTTGTCTTACAGTTGGTCAGATTGTAAATGTAGTGTTATAGCCACAGAATTTTGGTGAGACTATTTGCAGTGTGAAAATAGTAATTTACTAAATAATACACTGGTGTAAAAAACAAACTTTTTTGGAGGAATTGTTTTAATTATTCCAAAGGAATACAAAAAGCTTCTGATTGCCAAAATAGTGCCCTTTCTTCAAACACTTCCTCTTTTGAGAAGTTTTCTTCAGTTCTCCCAACTGGATACTCTCATTTTGTGTTCTTTGTAATGTGTTATTCTCAAATTGTAAGTTAATAAATGACATTTTGGTTTGTGCAATGAACTTGTGAAATTTACTTGGTGTGGATCCATGATTCAAGAGTTTGATTATCTCTGGAGTGGGCAAGGGAGGGAAAGAATGTCCAGACTATAAGGCCAAGAATTAGGTTCTAGATTATTAGTTGTCTGTTCTGGGTCATACTGGGATATTTCTTGGCCTCTGTCATCCACTCAAATGTTGGATGACAAAGAGGTTGGAGGTGTTAGGTTAGGACTTGGAGGGACCAACTGCAAAATCATTGAGCAAAGCACTAAAAGGAGGAGAGTGGTCTGGATATTTTCATTTCTGTTCTTTATTCCAAAGCTTACCAGTCCTTGGATAGGTGTTATTGTATTAGTTTGCTAGGGCTGCCATAATAAAATATGGCACACTGGGTGGTTTAAGTGACAAGAAATTTATATTCTTACAGCTCTGGAGGTGAGAAGTATGAGATCCAGATGTTGGTGGGGTTGTTTCTTTTAAGGCTGCTCTCCTTGGCTCACAAATGGCTGTCTTACCCCAGTGTCCTCACATGGTCTCTTCTTTGTGTCTATCTTTGTCCTAATCTATAAGGACACCAGTCATATTAGATTTAGGCCTACCCATATGACCTTGTTTTGCCTTAATTATCTAAAGGCTGTCATTCCAAATATGGATTACATTCTGAGGTGTGGGTGGTTAAGGCTTAACTGGTGGTTAAGACTTCAACACATGAATTTTGAGGGGACATAGTTCAGCCCACCATAGTTATTGCTAGCTTTGGTCACTCAGTGGTAGATTGAACTTGTAAATGTTTCAAACTATTATTGAGCTGTGGACTTCTCTTGTAGGTGGAATCTGACTGATGTGGCCCATCAAAGGAATGGCCCCACCACATTCCTACTGGATCCCTAAAGCCATAGCTATAATCCATTAGCATCCCCAAATGCCAAAGAATGAATGAGCCATCTAGAAGTAGGCAAACAACCACATTTGCTGAAAGGATAATGTTTCATCCATTAAATAAATGCAGTACCTTTTTTGAGTCTGGTATCAATACAGAAGGCATGCGAAAAATGAGTTAGCTGGGAGTTAATTGACTGTGGAGACTCTATTTTCAGTCTTTGCCTGTATTTTTTGAATTAATATACACAGTGGGTGATTCAGCAAAAGGATTTAAAAATAAATTCTTTATAGAAAGATCCCACCAATTTGATGTCTTCATAATGCATGAAGAGTAGACCCATAATAGCTCTATTTTCTTTTCAACTTTGGAAAATAAAAGATGCCATTAGTTCAAATTAGGCTTGTATGTGGAATAATCAAGTATATCAACAAACAGTTTGACCCAAATGCTGTTTAAGAATAAGAATAAATACCAGAAAGAATTGGTTGTTCTTTAAAAAATTAAATGTAAAACTTGAATTGACAAGCTAAGGTAAAAGTGAGTTAATACACAACACGTAACTACATAAAACTCAGTTATGAAAACGTAAAATATAATAATTGGGTAGTTATTACAGATTGGCTACTGTTTTACAGAGTACTCTTAGAACGGAAAGAAAATGTTATTTGGGACCTGGCCGCATTTGGAGAATGCATGGCCACTCTGGATAGCTGGTGAATATGTAGGTATTATGTAGAGTCACATATTTTTATGTCCAAAAGCATCCTAGCAATGTGAATTAGGGGCTACTCACATTGGCTTAGAAAGGGTGTTGAAAGTAAGAATCTTGATACTAAGTGTGTTCACTTCATTTATTTGTTTCCTCCAAGCAGTTGAATCCCCCTGGAGGAAGTTGACTGTGGATAATCCTGTACCTCTTCTAGCTGTATGAAATGAAAGCATAGAAAAGTGAATTGGATTTTTCTGAAAGCTTCTGGCACGAGTGCTCAGGTGTCTACTTCCAGGCATCATCCTGAAATAATCTGGTCGCATATTTTGTGTCCATTATCAGATTTTGCTTTCTGCTCATGGGTGTCATAAAAAAAAAACAAAACCACATTATGAATACTTAGAGTCTGGAAGAGTAAAGAAGTGAGATAACTTTTGTTTGGAAATACCTTTTTCCTCAGAAATATTTTTTTCTTCAGATGTGTGAAAATATGTTATTAGCCTGTTTAGTAGTTTTTATTCTAGTCCATTAGGATACTTTAACAAAACACTGGGAAGAAAGATTTGATATAATTCTTCACAGGTATATTACATAGGTGGCTTTTCTGTTTATGGTGGTTTGGATCTAAAAAAAAAAAAAAAAGTCTAACTTTATTTACCTTCATCAGATGTTGATTTTGCAGAGCATAGAGAATACAGCACCAGCCATGCAGAAAGTACCTGTTTGTCACTGGGAGAGTTCAAACACGAACTGGAACCAATGGCCCATTAAATACCTTCTCTCGTTGTTTAAAGCATATCACAGCTTTGTGAAGTAATTGTTAATGCAAAATACTGTAACTGAGCCAAAGAATCAAATTCCTTTAACTCTAGTCAGACTAGTGGCTGAGTCAGGAACTCTCGGTTGTGTTCCATTGTTTCATGATTGGGCACTCTCGGAAAGCCTTGCCTAGAATGTAATTAGGAATAGGGAAATCAAGAAATAGCATAATTTGCCTTTTGGTGTGTGTGTATGTATGTGTAGGTGAGTGAGTGATTTTCTACTCACAGTAGCATTATAATGCTTCCTGGGACATAAAACTTTGTTTTAGAAAAGAGTTGCTTGCCAAAATATTCACAAATGCTTTCCATAAAAAAGTATTTCCTTCCTTTCCATTTTTTTTTTTGCTGTAATAAAATGATAGCTATTTTTTTTTACATATACTGAATTTAATAAAGGAAAAGAAAGACATCCTAGTAATATTGATACAGTAGGACAATATGCACATCATAGGCTAAAAGTCCCATTGGGAGATGTAATTCAGTATGAGATACAGTAATTTTTAATTTCTTTTTTAAAAGATAGATCTAAATTTTAATTTGGGAGGTACTTATATATAGAATTTTCAAGAGTAGCTTTAGAAACCAATTAAGAAGGATTTTTGTCTTAAGGGTTTGTATGCCTGATGTGAGATGGTTATAAATATTCTAAATTCTTTTTGTTCTCCTTTAGTTTTTACTTCTCCCAAACTGTATTAATAGTGCTTTGTGTGGAAAAAAAGTTTCAACAAATGTTCCCTTTCTTCTCCCTTTTTGTTTTCTACACTAAGATACATGCAGTCTTTCAAATGTTTACTTGCCTGAATAGCCCAAATCTAGCAAACATTACTGTTGTTAGTAGGTACAATTATAGAGGGGCACCTGGGCGGCTCAGTCAGACTCTTGATTTTGGCTCAGATCATGATCTCAGGGTTGTGTGATCCAGCCCTGTGTGGGGAAATCTGTGCTCAGTGAGGAGTTCACTTGAGATTCTCTCTTTTCCCTCTCCCTTTCCCTTCCCCATGTTCATGTTCTTTCTCTGGAAAATAAATAAATAAATATTTTTTTAAAAGGTACAGCTATAGATACCTTGAACCATTGTAGACTGAAGAGACCATGCAAATATGATAGTATTTTACTGGTTCTTTTCATAAAAGAGAAACTCTTGGGATGAAATAGAGCTTGAAGGAGAGGCTGTATGTGTTTGTTGGAATGCGGATGCTGGGGGATGACAAATTTTGGAGGAAGTGTGCTTGTATAAGAATAGGTGTGAGGTACTAGACATTTCAGTAGTACCTAACAAACATACAAATAAACACAAGCTTTGAACCTATGGGTATTTGCATGGTTAAGGACAATGACAACATAGTTAATGTAATCCCTAACATTAAAAATAACAATATAAATGGTAAATGAAAATTATCCTTTTCACAAATAATTTTACCTTCCAAATTTCTTAGTGGAAGATTTTGACAGTCTAAATAGTAATGTTTTGAGCTATCCTTTGGGACTCCCCCCTTCTACTTCTTAACCACCTTGGCGAATGCCAAGGACTAAACATTTTTATATAGCAGATAACTAACTAACTAACTAACTAACAGGAAGGAAATAATTACAAGAAGAGCTAATATTTAATGAGTACTTATTCTATGCCGCCACTGTTATCATTTTAGGTAAACCCCACTTAACCCTCAAAACAACCTTATGAGGTAAAGGTTATTATCATTTTATATATTTGTACATAGATGTACATATTTTAAATAGATAATAGTCTAAATGAATATTTAAAAAATAGATTTATGTAATTATAGGTGGTGAGATGATACAAAGGATACTTAAGGCTTACTTAGCCAAACCGATGTACCCGGGCTGAATTGAGATTTGAGCCATGGCAGTTTGTTGTCGTAACATATTCTTTTCACTGCTGCACTCGATTGCCCTGGAGTTGACTACCTGGATTCCCAAAGACATGGTGATCGATTAAACTAGAAGGGTTGATATATATAGAGTCTCTGTTTTGGAGGCAGTTGATATAATGGTTAAGCACTACACCAATCTTAAAAATCCCATATTCTGATCCCTCCTATAACTTTCACAAAGTATGTGATTTTGATCAAGTTACTGATCTTGTAACTTTTGCAAAGTGGTAGTAGACACTTACAGGCCCAGATCTCTTTGATTTATTGAGCTATAGAGTTATAGTTATAAAGGGGTAGAAAATGCAGTGGTACCAGGGATGCAGGTAGCTGTAATGTCAGGATTATGCTGGCAAAATCTACTCAATTCAGTTTTTGGATAGCTTCATCCCAGTTCTGGCTGGCTTTAACAAAGGGCATGGAGGCGACTGGTGGGAATTACCTCAGACCCCTTCATCTAAGTATATACAAATATTCTAATTCCTATTATTACCTATTGATAGGTCAGCTCATAATGATTTTCAACGCTATTGGCGCTATCATTTTCATAATGACATTAAATCTGTGAATTTCTAGAGGACTGTCAGTGCATCTTTGGTCAAATCATCTGAGAGGTGCCTGGGTGGCTCAAACAGTTGAGTGTCTGACTTTTGATTTTGGCTCAAGTCATGATCTTGGGGTCATGATATCAAGCCTGTTGTTGGGGTGTGTGCTGGGCATGGAGTGTACTGGAGATTTTCTTTCTCCCTCTCCCCCCCACCCCCCCAGCTCAGGGGTGCTCTCCCTCTCTTTCTCTCAATAAACAAGAAAACAAAAATTCCAAAAACATCTGGGGGAAAAGAAAAAAAAAAAAAAGAAGCAAAGCATTTTTAGCACAATGTCACTTTCAAAACTAAAATATTAATAAATGACCACCAAAATGTGCCAAAGATTTAATGACATAATAAAAGGTATTATAAATGCAAAAGAAACAGTGGTGATAGGGAACCTCGTTTATTCTGACATGGGACATTTACTCTTTGTCATATATACTCACACTTCCTTAGGAACACAGAATTTAAAAAAATACCTTGCCAAACATGTTGTGACATGGCTGAAATCTTGAACACAAGTACGAGTTGTTAGTAAACTTAACACTTAAATTTGCATTATAATTTATCCATGTTATGATGATTCAGGAGCATCCTTCATGGAATCCTAAAGAAAGACAGGGTTTTAGAAATTATCTTCTTCAGTCCTGTCATTTATACCTTAGGAAACAATCTTAAGGAGAGTGAGTTTCAGGGGCGCCTGGGTGGCTCAGTGGGTTAAGCCTCTGCCTTTGGCTCAGGTCTTGATCTCAGGGTCCTGGGACTGAGCCCCGTATCAGGCTCTCTGGTCAGTGGGGAGCCTGCTTCCCCTCTTCTCTACCTGTCTCTCTGCCTACTTGTGATCTCTCTTTCTGTCAAATAAATAAATAAAACCTTTAAAAAAGAAAGGGAGAGTGAGTTTCATTCTCTGTATTACCCATCTTTAAAAAAAAAAAAAAACCTAGACTGGGTCTTCTGCAAGAGATGATAAAATAATAGATATATTTATATGTATTTATGGCAGAAACTTCATTGTAGATGATGTACCATTGGATTACTTATATCATTCACTTATTTATAACAAACATTTACTGAGCTCCTATTACATATGGTGGCAGGCATTGAGAATACAAAACTCAGTCCTTCTCCTCAATTAACTTACAGTATGTATTTAATAACAAAAAATCCTATTTATCTTAGGAGCATTGCTAGGAACTCTCAATATTTCAATTTATCACTCTCCCAAATCCTGAAAGGGAATTATTAGAATTCTCATTTTCACAGATGAAAAAAACAGCTTTGGAGAAGTTGTGTTAAACTGTTCAGCATTGCCACACTAGGTCAGCGCCAGCACTGGAAGTAAGCCCTGTTCAGCCTGGAGCCAAGGTCTGAGCTTTTCTCCAACAATCCACAGTATGATTTACTTTGATCACAATCACACACAACCCCCTTTCAGCCACCTATGACAGCCTGACAGGTCTATTTTTGAAGGCTCAACCCAGTGATTATGTAGGGAAGCGCATTCTGGAGTTATAGAGAAGAACTGGTGAAAAGAGATCATCCAGGTGTGAAATGGGAGTACAGAGCTTGTTTTTTTGGTTTATTCCTGCTCAATTGTGTGTGCACCAATGTTCATTAAGGTATTTTAAGCATCTTCATTGGGCTATAATAACACGGATTTCTCTTTCTCTCTCTCTTTCAGGTATGGAAAAATTGTATCCACAAAGGCAATTCTGGACAAAAACACAAATCAGTGCAAAGGTATGTGTAAGGGTGTCTGTACCATGGATTCTTGCCTAGGCTGTTGGATCGATGGCACCTCCAAGGCAGAGATCCAGGCATCAGCTGCACAGTGATCATGATGTACAGTATACGGCAAACCTCTTTAATAATGCTGAAGCTTTGATGAGTTGTATTTCTAGTAACATTGTTCATTAATTTTTTTCATTAACAAACAAAATGAAAATCACAAATCAGAACAAGTATCAAATTGCTTCAGCGTAAAACTAAATTACCTCTTAACAACTTTGGGTTGTCTGATTTGAATGATATCATCAGTGATGCAAATTGATTTCCTATATAAAAATGAGGAACTCTGGGGAAAACTTTCCCATGCAAAGCACGTTTTAATTTATCTGTTCTTTAAAGCTTTCGCAACATTGGTTGACTAGGAATGAGTTTTCAGATGGGCCCGTTGTGTCTAAACTTCTGCTGTCAGCCTCCCTTGGGATCTGAGTGGTATCTTATTAAGGCTTTTTTGTTTGCTTGTTTCCCCCTAGAAACATTTCTGGAGTTATTTTACTCTATCTGTGACTTGTGTTTCTTCATGTCTGGGAATCCCATACTCTTTCAAGGGTTGCATACATATATTATTTGTGAAATCTGTATGGTCTCCCTTGCATGACTCAGTTCTTACTAGAAAATTGGAATGCTTCTTGTGACATATGTTATTTGTTGATCCTGTAATCCAGCCTTTTTTGTAATACTGTCATCAAGAAGTATGGAGAGCCAAGATCATTCTAAATACTGCCCCTATTTCACATACAGATATAATGTGCATATGTTTTATGAACAGACACTCATATACTAAAAATATATCCTAGCCTACTTAGGTAATGATTGGATGTATCATCAATTAAAAAAAAAAGCATTTTAGTCTCCTAAAAACTCACAAATGCATTAGGTATTTAGGTACTATAAGACAAAAAATAATAAGACAGGTTCCTGTCATCTAATAGTTAAGTTTGAAAAGGAAACCAACAAGAAAATCAAGGAACTAATCCTAACATGCTTACTAGAATCAGTGTTATTGGCCTAATACATGTGGAAGTGTAACAGAGATATCCATAATAGACATACACACCAAATACTGTGAGAGGAGAAGATAGAGATTTCTTTTGGGGGGATGAAGTTTATAAAGGCAAGTCAGAATGGATGAGCTTGGGAAAAGTCTGGGAGAAAATTTTAGAATGTAATTGAGCAGACCCACATAGCTAGAATAGAAGAAACTCCTAACACTCCAATCCACATTTTCTTGTAATTGCTTATTTAATTCTCTCTCTCTCTCTCCCCAAAGAGCCTTAAACTCAATTAAGATAGGACCTGTATAACCTAGAAAGCTTATCTTCAAAGGGATGTGTTGCAGGGGAATGTTTGGCTATCTGCTGGGAATGCTAGCAGAAAATATTAGAAAATATCTCTGTTTCTAGATCAACCTCCTGTGTGTGGTTTAGAACATATTGGGATAATTTTACAAATGCATATGTTTTAAATATATAAATGAATTATGGGTTTGCTGCTACAACATACTTTTACTCATTGTACTATGGATTTAAAAACTGGTTTGGAGACTACTAGTCTCATAATAAGCACCGATAAGTACAGAAGGAGATGGAGGGAGGGAAAGTAGGAGCAAAGGGAGAGAAAGGAACGGAGGAAGAGAGGGACCATGGAACATCCTAGGGAAATCATTTAACCCACTGAGCCCCCCAGGCGCCCCATTCTAGGGAAGTCATCTAATGGAAGGGCAACTAAAGATGACATGATGGGCGGGCAGAGGGCTATTAGAGCTTTTGCCCCGAGGGCACTTTGAAGAAGGTGGAGTGAACATGTTGTCATGATACATGCACAAGTAAAGCCTCCGGTTGCCTTTGCAGCATTTGGAGCCTGTGGATTATCAGTAGTGATTCTGAATCACAATCTTCCTCAAGTGCATGGAGGTGGGTCTCCTAAAAATAAGCACTCATGGTCAGAACAGTATTATTGTCACTTTCATGTTGAGGGAGAGCATTATTTTAATGACATTCTGAATCTTATTTGGAGTATTCCTTTCAGAAAAATGGCCCTTGAAATGACTACCGTAGAAACAACATGCAGTTGGGAAGAGGCAGCAATTATACTTATAAAAATTGTTTATAGTTGTCCATGATAACCACGGGAGTGCATTTCTAAGGTTAGAAGGAAGGTGTGACATCATTGAGGCATTCAACGAACTGATGAAACAAGACATTGAAATGATCATCTAAGTCTTTATTGAAACAGCCAAGAATTGAAGCAGTAATAGTGTTGGGGAAGGTAACTGATCCAGAAGGTATTTGTGGAGCGCTAAGAGTGACCATATCTGGGGATTCTATAGACAATAATGAAAATGAAGAGTTACTGGTTATAAGATTTTAATGATGAAAGATTCTAAATTGGAGATTTTAGGTAGGAGTGAAGCCGAATGGACTTAGGAGCAGGGAGGACTCACCACTTACAGATCCATTGGGAGAAGAGATGTTAGAAAGGAAAAACAAGAAACAAAAACCAACAAACACTTGAGAAGGCTGCAAAGGAGCAGTGCCTTCAGGGTGAGTCAAGAAACCATCAGAAACATGCAAATTAAAGTAATTTGCAGTGATAATTTATATCCACTTGGGTAGCAACCATTATTTCATGCGGGTCATCCAATGCTGTTTCCTGTTCCCATCTGGTCACCCGTCTTTGTTGGTATCATCCTAAATTGGCAGAGGCTTTTTAAAAAGTCAGTTTGGAAAGAGCAATAAAGGGCATTTTTTAAAAAATATTTTATTTACTTATTTGACAGAGAGAGATCACGAGTAGGCGGAGAGGCAGGCAGAGAGAGAGGGAAAAGCAGGGTCCCTGCTGAGCAGAGAGCCCAATGTGGGGCTTGATCCCAGGACCCTGAGACCATGACCTGAGCCAAAGGCAGAGGCTCAACCCCCTGAGCCACCCAGGTGCCCCAATAAAGGGCATTTTATTGACACTAGTAATGACAGACACTGAGAATGTTGCCCCAAATATTTTATTTAAATAAATGTTTAAAGAACATGTAAATAGGCTCAGACTGAACATGCTTTCATTCCCTAATGGACACAAATATAGACAACCTCCCAATTCTAGCTTATGGAGCATATGCAAGTGATACAGCCATTGCAATGACAGGAAAGAAGACTAAACTGTGTCAGATGATGAACATATTTATTATAGGAAGTTAAATGAATATAGAGGAATATAAAATCATGTGTAAAATAAATACAGAGCTAGGTAAGTATTTGACAGTGAGTATGGCTTATAGTTATGTCTGTGGTGAAGCCAGACTGCCTGGTTTGGACACTGCCTCTCCACTAAGTGAACTGTGTGATCTGTGGTAAATGACTCAACTTTCCTAAGTTCCTCAATTTCCCCATCTATGAAATAATAATAATAATAATAATAAGGCCTGACTTGATGGTTAAGTGGGTCGTACATGGGTAATACTCAACAATACAAAGTGTCAGCTGTGGTATATAATACTGGCAATGTCAAACAAAAAATATATCAAGGGGTGGGAATATGGGTGGTAGATTATTATTAACTTTACATCTCTTCAAATCTGTTGTATTTCCACACAAAACAAACAAAACAAAAACAAACAAAACAGTTCTTGGAAAAATGATCTGGTTTTAGTTATATTTATGTTTTGTGGTTCTTTTTTATGAATTATGAGGGCCTATGACTATATGTTTTTTTGTTTCTTGTAAAATAATGTCAGATGAAAACAGTAACGGATTGGGAGAGAATGTTATGTTTTGCTTTTTTAAATAATTGGCAGATATTGAGTTCTTCTTGACCATGGCTTTTTTAAGGAAGGATGTGGAAGGGGTGAGGTGGCTTTTTCAAGCATGGAGCTTGTCATTAGAGAATGCAAATTGGGTGTGGTCTTCTCTGAGACACCTGCTTCTGAACCATTTGCAACTTCGCCTCCAGACTCAGGCTGTGCAATCAAAACCAAATCTTAGGAAGACAGGATTTACCTATTTTTGTTTTTAAATATATGGTATGAATTCAATTTTTCATGAGCTGTTGCACATGCAGTATATTACATGTGAGTTAGTGTTGAGTGGGGTGTGAAGAAGTACATTCACTAGTCTCCTTGGAGATGAAAAGAAAAAGCATCAAAATGAACCTTGATGTATTAGCCTAACCTCAGACTCTTACCCTAACTTAGCATCTGAAAGAAAGGCTTTTGTTCCCTCCTTGTGTAACACTCACACCCTGAAGTTCTATACAGTAGACAGGCCCAGAGAAACACACTTGCTCTATTCTGGAAGGGGTCATGGAGAACTCTTTCAACATAACCTCTCGTTTTCAAGATTGTTCTTTCTTGGGTGGTGGCTGTGGCAGCTTTCGTTCTGTAAAATATGGCAACATAAAACAAAACAGTCACTATCAGGCCAAAATGACCAGAAATTGCTGAACAAAGCAGTCAACAGCTCCAGATGGAGAGTAATGAAAAGCAGACCACAGTTCATTCAGATACTCAAATGCAAGGACCAAATAAGGGCTATTGTATAAGTCACAGAGATTTGCACTGCATTGTTTTTTTGTTTGTTTGTTTTCTGCTTTTCTCCATATGTTTCCCTCTGGGTCCAGTGTATTTACTAATTTAAAGGTCAGGGGAAATTAAATGAAAGAAGCCATTGAAAACATGGTATAAATCTTCAATGAATTTACTTATCTCTGCCTTTTCCTGCTTTTTAAGTTTGGCTTCTTCTGTACCCCTCCCCACACCATTTTTTCTGACAGGCTATGTGTTTAGAGCAGAGGGAGTGAGTAATGGATATTCCATAGAAAGTTTCCATGCCTAATAGCCATAGGATATAAGTGTAGTTAGAGTGTGCCAAGCATACCAACTTCTAAGAGTTTGAAATACTCCCTTCTGCCTTTGTTGTCACAAGCTGGTTGAATTATATTTATGGAAGCTTATGTTGCCTTTAACATTTCATTGGACCCTTAAAATCGGAGTTGAAGACAAGTATCTCAAAGTTCTGAAATCATCCATGGAAGATATCGTTCATTCTTTATTAAATGAAATCATAAATTGTTATTTCTTCTATAAGGAAAATAATTCTGTATGTTCTAATAATTTTATAAAGAGGGATAGAACCCTCCTAGATTGTTTCAAGGGGTGGCGTGAACAAATCCTTTTGGCAGTTCTAGACACATGGCCATGTTATACATTTTAAAAAATGATTTATTTATTCATTTTTAGAGAGAGAGAAGTAGGGGTAGGTGGGGAGTAGGGGTAGCGGAAAAGAATCCCAAGCAGACTCCCCGCTGAGTGTAGAGCTCAATGTGGGGCTCAAACCCACAACCTAGACATCATAATCTGAGCCGAAATCAGGAGTCAGGCGTCCAACAGACTGAGCCACCCAAGTGCCCTGTACTTTTTTTTTTTTTTAAAGTATTTTAGGTAACTAAATATGAGGCCATATACTTGGGCAGATTTGGAAGTATTCAATTTATTTATCATTTAATTTTCTTCCTTACTGAGAGGGAATATTTATATAGCAAATGAGGGAAGTATGGATTTCTATATTGAATCCAATGAACATGGAGGAAGGAGGAGATATTATATGTTGTCATATTTTTATGTAAAATCATTGTAGGGTATGAGGTAGCCCCTACTACCTATGGACGTGCACCTGGGTGGAGTATATACGTGTAAATGGAACTATCTGGTTTCCAGAAAATAACACACCTACCCTGGGCTTGTCCACATAGAAACAAAGTAGATAAAGAAACTAAGGGCACCCAGGTGGCTCAGTGGGTTAAGGCTCTACCTTCGGCTCAGGTCATGACCCAGGGGTCCTGGGATGGAGTTCCGCATTGGGCTCTCTGCTCAGCGGAGAGCCTGCCTCTCTCTCTCTCTCACTCTCTCTCTGCCTGCCTCTCTGCCTACTTGTGATCTCTGTCTGTCAATAAATAGATAAAATCTTAAAAAAAAAAAAAAAAAGAAACTAAACACCATGAAAAGCCTCGTTTCTAGTACCCATTATTTCCCCAAATCAGTGCAAACTAAAATAAATGTTCTGTACCTTTTGAGGGGAATAGGGACCTCCCCCAGGAGGGGTCACAGTCTATTGAGCAAGAAGCCCATGAAGCAAAATGACTTGAAAAACACATTTACTCAATTTTCAAATAATGGGATTAAGTTTTTTTTTAAAAAGGCGAAAACATCTCTATTTAGACAACTGCATTTTCCTTTGGAAAATGAAATGTGATATTTCCCTGAACTTCTTTTGTGAAGTTTAATCTATTCCAGTATTAATTTTACCACTAATCACATGTAATCAATACATAAACATATTTGCTTCATTTGGTATTGATATTGACTTTTATTTTCATTTCAGAAAATGTTAGTTTGTGTAGGAACTTTGCTAACTTCTGTCAGTACATCAAGCTTACTTAGAATCATCCTCAAGATACCTTTTATAGGGAGTTTTCATTCTGGACATCTTTTAAAAAAAAAACAAAACCACCAATTTTTATAATGTTATAGCCAGAGTTTGGAAAGAATAACTTCTTTGAAGGTAAATGGTCTCTATTTGTTGTCTCTAGTTTCTGTAGACACCTACAACTAAAGATGTTTTCTCCTGTTAGAAATAAACTTCCAATCCTGTTATTTCCAATGCAGCATAGTAAATACTTTGGAGGGTTCTTTATTATTATTTTTTTTTAAGTTTGTTTTTGTCGTCATTGTTGTTGTTATATTTATTTATTTATTTATTTATGAGAGAGAGAGAGAGAACTCAACAGGCCGAGGATAAAGGGAGAGGGAGAGCAAGACTCTTAAGCAGGCTCCATGCCCACCATGGAGCTCCATCTGAGGACTCAGATTATGACCTGAGCCCCTGAGCCAAAATAAGGAGTCAGACACTTAACTAACTGAGTCACCCAGGAGTCCCTAGTATTATTTTATTTTCATTTTTATTATTATTCTGTGTTAACTTTGAGAAGTCTTTGAAATAAATGCAAAACAAAATTTGTACTTATATTTTGGTGGTCATATAACTACACAAGTTTCTTTAAAAGTCTTTTATAGCTATATATTTACTCAGCATTTGCTTGTGGTCATTTTTAATATACTGACTAAGCAAAAGTAAAACTATGCACAGATATTAAATATAGTAGGTAACACTGCTATTTAAATATAAAATTATATTTTTCATCATTTAATACTATAACCTACCTTCTTCTTTGCACATGCAGAAATTATTTTATTGGAAAGAAATTTTAATAATATTTGTGGAGTTTAATACAGCTTAAAAACAAAATGGTACAGTAATGTTGTTTCCTCCCATAATCTGAACATGACTTTTTCCTAATCCATATTTTTTAAGTTAACAGAAATCCTTTTTTTCAGATATTCTGTTTGTTTCTGTGTTTCAGTTCCCTATTTTTGGAATTTGACTTTTGTTAATACATCTAAAATGCTCTCTCTTCTTACCTATTTTAGTCTATGTCGATTATTTCTTCCTAAATTCACCTATTCAAGGAATTTTCACCATCCTACTTAAACACTTTACAGGGATGCCTGGGTGACTCAGTCAGTTGAGCATCTGACTCTTGATTTCTGCTCAGGTCATGGTCTCAGGTTGTGGGATCGAGCCACGTGTTGGGCTCCACTCTGGGTGTGGAGCCTAATTAAGATTCTCTGTCTCCCTCTACCCCTCCCCTCTGACTCACTGGGCACTCTCTCTCTCTTTCTCAAAATACAAAAAACATTTTACAATATTACCACCTTTGAACATCATCTGGAGTCAAAGATCTTATGCCACGTTATCACTCTTGCTTTTGTGATTGTAATCTAGATAATAAAACTCGAGATTCTGATGGGACTTATTTTCCATTGTTAAGGTATTGAGGAAATAGGACAGTTCATAGTAGTTACTTAGATTTCAGAGTCTTTATCTTTCTCTCTGGGAGCCTTTGATGTTGCATCAATGGAAGGAAGGGACATGGCCAGTTATATATTCTACAGGTCTGTAAAAACACCAGGGGTACAAGACATACACAGACACATGTTTCCTTGAGTTATTCTTTAAGCATTTTAACTGAGAATATTTTATAAGAATGGAATTATGCCTTTTATTGTTTGAAGTTGTCTGTTTTCACTCATCAGTAATTTCACAAGTGTATGGAAAATCCAATATGGTAATATATTTTAAATAACATGCAAATTATAGTAATGTAGAGTGGACAGATATGATATATGTTTGGCCAGTTTATCAAAATAAATGTAAACTTGTAATACCATGTAAATAAACATCCTTTCAAATACAGGATTTCAAAACATGTAGATTTTTCAAAAGAAACTCCATTTAGTTCTTGAGGGATTTTCCAAATGAAGTCTATACTATGAAAATTGCTAAGTAATAATTTTAGTTCTCTTGGACAAGTTATGTAACATCTCTAAAGATCTGTTTCCTCAGTTGTTAAATGAGGTTATTTATATCTATGATGAAAAAAGTGTTTTTAGAATTACATGGAACCATGTTTGTAATATATTTGGTACATACATCAAGTAAATTTTTCTATGGCTTTGGACTTGGATTTTTTTCTGATAAGAACCAGATTTTCTAGAGCTTCTACATATCTTGCATAATTTAATGCAATTCTAAGTACATTTTTAGCACTCAAGGATTGTGTATTTTATGAATTGACACATATTTATCGAGTCTCATTTGTTAATAGCAAAAACTGTGAGTACTTATAGGATTTTTTCCCATATATTTTGGTGTTGGCTATTTGATAGCCCTCAGGATTTTTCAGGGCTAATAAACCTTATGTCTTTGAGAACAAACATGTTCTGTCACAGTAGCAGGTGGTAGAATTCATTCTAATGGAGTCAGATAGGTTCTGAAAAAAATAAGCTTCTTTGTTCACCCTTTGTTATGTTGTTCACTTCATAGTGTTCACAAGTTCAAATGTAAAAAGGAAAAAAAAAACAAAGGCTAAAGATTCTTGCTTCCTTAGTTTTGAAAGTACAGTGAAGGTATATTTAGTTTAAGATATGATTAATAGTCATTTGATTTGATACTTCTCAATGTTCTTATTGACTCATTGGTTATTCATGTTGCTATTAAAATAACTATTTTTTCTGTCCTTTAGTGAAGAAATGAGACCCCCAGAGTATGAAAGAGAAAAACTCGAGCATGTGGCTAAAAACCCCCTAAACTACAAAAACATAAATTGAATTTGAGAGATGAATGTATCATGTATTATGGTTCTCCAAGTGCTCTAAGCTCAAATGTCTATCCATAAAATGTTGGTGATACAAGGTCTCTATTTCATATGATCGTTTTAAATACTGGTGTGATTTTCTCCCTGTGTTGTGGAGTAAGAGAGAAATAGCAAGGTCTGCATTTAATCTCTATTACGTCTCTTAAGAAAAGGGCAGCTCATTTTAATTACTAGACGTCCAGATAGACCTATTGATCATTCAGCTTACATCAGTCTTGAGTTGGAAGGAAGGAACCTGTGTTCATAAAGCATCTTCGGAACACCTTCTCTATGACACTTATAAAGATATAACTTCTCTCAACAAGAAATGGTAAGATGCAGATTTCACAGCTGTTTGCATTCTCAGGGCTCGTCTACTATGGGAAAAGCAGGGCTAAAACAAAAGATTTTAGAGAAACAGTGTGAAAGAACATACTGAGCTTTGGGTATAAGGATGATGTGGCAAATAACCACTTTTGAGACTGTGCTGAAGTCATGTGGTAAAATTCCAAGAGAAATATACTCTAAGCTACCTTGGAATTTATAATAGATAGTTGAAGTACAAAATATACCTTATCATTGAAGGAATGAATGAAATAGATAATTGAAGTAGAAAATATACCTTATCATTGAAGGAATGAATGAAACAAAAGATTAAAAAAAAAAGAATTATATGAAGTGAAGTTAGAGGCTCATTTAAAAAAATACTATTAAAACACTAATTAAAAAGTCTCTCAAGGTATTTCATGAGGTATTTTCAAATAAGAAGGGGTAAAGGACCAGAAAATCTTTAATTTCATATTTAAGACTTCAAGAAATTATGACTAATACTATATATTTTCATAGAGAAGCAGGTGATGACTTTGAGACTGATTTGACTAGAGGAAACCTTCTTTTCAAATATTTTTAAAGTAAAATTTGTGTATGTTCATTTGACATTATGATGATTTGACATACATATACATAGTTAACCAATTACTGTCAAGTTAATTAACATATCATATCCCCACAAAGTAATTTTGTGTATGTGTGTTGAGATCACCTGAAAGCTACTCTCTTAGAAAATTTCTGATATTCAGTGCTGTATTAACAATAATCATCATGCTGTACACTAGATCTCTAGAAACATTCTTCCTACAGAGGAGCCATTTTGTACCCTTAGATAAACATCTCCCCATTTCCCCCAACATTTTGTCCATGATAATCACCTTTCTACTCTCTGCTCCTAAATATTTGGCTTTTTTAGATTCTGCGTATAAGTGAGATCATGTAGCTGTTTGTTGTTGTTTTTTTTTCTTTGTGTGGCTGGTTTATTTCATTTAGCATAATGTCCTCCAGATTCATCCATGTTGTTACAAATAGCAAGATCTCTTCTTTTTTAAAGCAGAATAATATTCTGTTGTGTACATATACCACAATTTCTTTATCTATTCATTTGTCAGCCGACATTTAAGTATTTTTTCCTCCTTTGGCTATTGTGAACATTGCTGCAACAAACATGGGGGAGCATATGTGTTTTTGATATTTTGATTTCATCACCTTTGGATGTGTACCCAGAAGAGGGATTGCTGGGTCATACAATAGTTCTATTTTTAGTTTTTGAAAAACCTCCACGCTATTTTACATAATGGCTATACTAAATTAAATTCCCGCCAACAACATATAAGGATTTCTTTTTTTTCCCCCACATCATCACCAGCATTTGTTATATCTTATCTTTCTAGTATAACCATTCTTTTCTTTTTTTTTTTTAAGACTTTTATTTATTTATTTGACAGACAGAGATCACAAGCAGGCAGAGAGGCAGGCAGAGAGAGAGAGGAGGAAACGGGCTCCCTGTCGAGCACAGAGTCTGATGCGGGGCTCAATCCCAGCAACCTGAGATCATGACCCGAGCCTAAAGCAGAGGCTTAACCCACTAAGCCACCCAGGTGCCCCTCTAATATAACCATTCTGAACAGGCATGAGGTGATATCTCATTGTAGTTTTGACTTGTAATTCTGTAATGGTTAGTAATGCCAAGCATCTTTTCATATACCCATTGGCCCTTTGAACGTCTTCTTTGGAAAAATGTCTGTTCAGATCCTTTGTCCATTTTTTAATAGGGTTGTTTGTTTCTGCTATTGAATCATATGAGTTTGTTATATGTTTGGGATATTAACCTTTTAACAGATGCATGGTTTGCAAATATTTTCCTCTGACTAAATAAAAACTTAAGCAGCCAAAATCTCCCCGGCCATCTGGGTGGCTCAGTTAGTTAAGCGCCTGACTCGTGATTTTGGCTCAGGTCATGATCTCAGGGTCGTGAGATTGAGCTCATTGTTGGGCTCTGCACTGGGTGTGGAGCATTTTTGGGATTCTCTCTTTCCCTTTGCCCCTCCTCTCTCTCCCCCTTTCCTCCTCTAAACAAACAAACAAACAAACAAATAAAAAAAAGAAGCAGCCAAAAATTCCCATACGAAAAGTAGAATTTTCTCATCTCTCCCAATTTTTAACCACTGTTTTGGAACCAAATTAAAATAACCACCAGGTGAGATAGATATACATTCATAAATATTATTATATATTAATATATTCAATTATATATATTATACACATATAAGTACTTGTGTATGTTACATATAAGTACATACATATGTTAGTATGTCTGCGTGTGAGAAAGGGAGACGGGCAAAATATATATGAGATACGTGTAGCCTAAGAGAATTTTAGAAATCATAATCTAAAGATTTGCCTTAAAGTTTAAGTTTAGTGCAATATAATTTTATTAAAAGGAGTTTGAAGTGAAATCCCCATAGTTGTTTGTAACTAAGCATCCGCTGTGTTACGTAAACTAAAGAAGTCCTGGGGAACTTGTTCTGCCTTAGATAGCAGTCAGGTTCTTTGTGTCTTTTTCTCTATTTTGTGAGGAGAATGTAGGACAAGTCATAGAGTCAAAGTTGCACAAGCAATTATCAAATAAGAGCTCGTTCAAGCATGGATAAAGTGTGTATGTATTTGAAATCTGTGTTAAAATTTAATGTTCCTACTTTGTATCATTGTATTTCCACCAATTATGGCCTGGTAATATGGACTATTAATGCTAAATATCCTATTTATATCCTATCTTTTCCAGTTCAACCTATCTTTTCTCTTTTATGTCTTCCCCCGGTTACTAGTCTAGAGCCAATCCTTTGGCTCTGTTCTTGTTAAGGACATTTAAAAAAAAAAAAAAAGTATAAAACTTTCCAGATAAGATTATTTCAGTTTACAAGGGAGCTGCTGTAGACAATAAAAAGCCGGCATGGTGTAAGAACCGGTAGAAGCATCAGACACATGGCAAATCAGAAGATAGCTCATCTGTTTGGGGAGGAAGACTTTAAGTACCTCTGTTAAACTGCAGTCTTGGGTAGCATCAAGGGCTATGAGGCCTATCAGCATTCGCCAATATTTTAATCTTTCCCATCTGAATTCCCTTAAGCGTAGGAAGTAAACTCTTCAACCTATTTTCCACCATCCTAGTGACCAACCAATCAACCAGTGAACCACATAAACACACTAAGGGACCAGGACAAAAGAAAATAAATAAATAAATAAAAAGAAATGAATCCCAACAGGAAAGGTCAGGAATGGTATCTTTAGTTTGTTGGCCCAGGAGAGAAGGCCCGCTTAACATAGTGAGCTACGTAATGAGTTGAGGAGGAGTTGCGGAGTCCTCAGAAATATGGTAAGCAGCAGTTATGGGGACAGGAGATATATTTTTACTGATATGCTGTGCAACTCAGCCTTGGTTCAAATAGTGGTTAAGCATACTGGAGTCTATAAGTCTCTTAGAACATTCCTGTCATTCATCAAAAGGGAAGATTTGTCTAACAAAAGAATGTTGTTTGGCTACAACTGCTTTAAAGTATTTAGATGAGAATCCTTTTTAGTGGAGGCTAAATCACTGTTAATTTTCTTAAAACCAGCCCACTTTACTCACTTTCTTACCTACTTAGCTCGTGGGCATGCACGTCTTCAACTTTCAACAGCGTATGTCTTTTTGAATGGCTATCAAGTAACTCCAAGAATTATTCTCTGTCCCCTTTGAACTGATGAGGAAGCAAATCTGGAGAATTTGGTCGAAGCCTAACCCTCTGTTATTTGCTCTTCCTCCCATAAAATAATCCCCCTACATAAAGCTAGCAGTAAATGATCCTGGATGTTATTAATGATAGGCAGACACAAGGACAATGTTTTCATTCTGTGTAAAGGTGGACACTTTGAAAAACAAACAGACAAACAACAAACAACAACAACAACAACAACAACAACAAAAACCACAAAGCATGCAGCAGTTTTTACCCACCCACTTTCAGTCCACTGGAAACAGCATTGACTGGGGGTTCTCGCTCTGTCCTGTCACTACTGTGGCTATATATGTGCATGCAGATTGTGCCTTGAAAACATAGGCACCTTTTGACAGTATTTTGATCATTTTGTTTCATTCCACGTACTGTTTTTTTGAGAATGGTTTTCTGTTCACTTCGGTTTTGCACTTAAGTTATACTAACCAATGTCTAGCCTTCTACCTGGGTTAACTTTAAAGTGAGCGCCAGTGTCATCAATTTTAAGTGGGAAAATATCACAGGATTATGGATGGCAGTAAGAGGACAAAATGCGGTTGATAATTTCCCTTCCTCTCAGGGTTCAGAATGAGGCATGTGCTTTCTTAAAGGGCTTGTGTGGTAGTTTCACAGCAAATGCTCCCTTTCATCTTGTTTAAGTTCTGTTTGGCTTGCCTCCCGTGTTTGCTTATGAGGATAAGGTTAAGACCTCTGAAGAGGCCACTCTATCCCAATTACTTACCCAGGCTCCCCTCTTTCCTTTAAATAGTATGCACTTAGCTGTGGACAGTGGTTTGGGGTCATTATCTCCTTGATGGATGAACCCAGGGACAAACAACTAATTTCTTATTTGGATTCTAAGAGTATGATAAAGTTTGATCAAAAAGACTTTGAATGTTTTGAATTTATCCACAAACCAGTCCTTGCCTCAAAACACACAAATGCCTGTGTCAGTTTTTCCTTTTTCAATCTGGTTTTTCTCAAAAAGGATCTGCCCCCAGCCACAGACTTTCCTATTGTCTCAAGTTGCCTGAAGGCTTCTAACTCCAAACCAAAGGCTGCCTGGTCTTTCATTTCTTGTGTTTTAAAGAAACTTGAAGCATCTGTGTTTAGTTTGGTGAACAGCTCTATTTCGGCACAGGTTTTATTCCCTCGACTTCACTCTAGAATCCCTTGTCCAAGTTTGGAGTCTGAATTGTTAGAATGTTGGGACCGTAACTCCACTTCTTCCTTGTCTGGTCCCTGAGAGTTGTGTCTCAGGCCCGATGTTCTACTTCCAAATGCTTATCTTATAAATATGTCCTCATTATTGGGACCGTTGAGAGAATTATGTTACTTCTCCACCATCATTTGCATGTGGACTGTTTTCGTGGATGGAGTTTTTGTAGGAAGTCGTGTAGTAGCAAGGCAGCCATGGTATATTTATAACCAAAATTAAGTGATTGTTAGGCAGGGCATGGGTATATTTTGTTGAGTTTCTTGTCCATCTGAAAAGTATTATCAATAGGCATCTATGAATTCCTTATGCATTGGAAACCATAACATCCTCTATGACTTGGTATTTTTGTTCCTCCATAGTAACCAGCTCGTTTTGACATTGCTAGTCCCTTGAATTTTTTTGGACAAACAAGGGGAAAAGGCATGTAAAGGCATTCTCATTTAGATTTAACTCAAGAGGTAAAGCATTACCTGAAGCTCTGTGTGGCAAATGGTTTCATTTGGGCTTTGTTCTCTAAACAATTTGTAGACGGTTGTGTTCAGAATTCCTAGCCCTCATTAGCTAACTGCACACATGTGGAAACACAGAGCCTGTGACCTTCCGATTCACTCCAGAAATCTAAACTTGGTCTCCAAGTTTAGAGAGGAAATGCTTCCCTCTCTTTCGCCAGAAACCAGACTGATATTTTGTCCAGGTCACACATACGTCGGTGCTATCCCAGCCAGCAGGGAAAAAAATGACCTCCCGGGTAATATGTGCGTCATTGAAATTTAACTATGTCCTTGGTCCAGGGAGCAGAGACTCGCTTAAAGTGCCCAGAACCTTAGGATTTTTTAATCCATAAAACATCAACCCAAACAAAGTGAAAATTATTGATAATTGGTGAAATTATTGATCATTTGTCCATAAAAAGTCAACCAAGAAAAAAAATTAATTTAGAGGGGCAGTGGAGATGCCTCTTTTTTTATTAGATTCATTTAAAAGCAAAAGTGCTTTTTTATGACTACATTTCAAGAGTCACTAAACTTCCCAACCCTTTGAGCAAATAAACTTAATCATATTTTCTTCGAAGAAATGATATTTTAAGTGTAGGAAAGCTAGAGACATTGATAATCTTTACATTATACCATTGAAGCTCAGAAATAACCTAAAAATGTAAAAATGGGGAATGATAAAACTCTGGTTAAAGCAATGGAGTGTTTTGCAGCAATTTAGAAAGATAATTATTAAGACTTTGAACAGCCTGAAAAACTAGCTGTAGTATGATGTTAATAGGGAAAAAGAAAAATAGAAAAATCTATGTATGTTTTGCTAATAACTAGGTCAAAACATAATCTATGATGATTACTTAAGATATTTTTGCTTGAGATATCTTATTATTCGTTGACACTTGTGTCTTCTTTTCTGGACTGTGACTTTTTTGGGAGAGTAAACATATTTTACTGTATCTGCAAAACCAACACCTAGGACATAATAAGTGCTAGTAAGTATTTCTCAGTTAACGCTTTAAAAGATAGAAAAAAGAAAGCAAATTACAAAATCGTATTCAATATTTGAACACAATTCTATAAAAACAACACATTCAGAAGGTTAAGGACTTGAAGGAATCATGGAACAGTGATTATAGATTACAAGGATTCTTTGTATGGTGATATATTGATTTTTGAATTTCCATTAAATTAAAAAAATAGTTGTGCTGTCTGGAAAAACAATGATAATGAGCACTATCAGCATAATTTAACAGTGTTGAAATGCAAAAGAAGAAAACACTCATTTATTCAATAATGAGAAAATTTAAAGATATATATCTTCATTAAAATGCAATTATATGTATAAATTTGGGGGTCTCTATCATTTGAAATGAGATTTCACAAATGATAAACTTCAAGTTATTCATCACAGAATATAAGGCTTTTCATATCTGGCCTGTCCTGTACTCTCTAACACAAATGTCTTTGATAATGTGAGCCGTGTGCCATTCTGGGACTGATGGAACATTCACATTGTAGTCCCTGTGACTAGCACAACTGGAATTATACAATGGGCAACTCACATGGATGC
Organism: Martes martes; assembly: GCF_963455335.1. Taxonomy (NCBI): domain Eukaryota; kingdom Metazoa; phylum Chordata; class Mammalia; order Carnivora; family Mustelidae; genus Martes; species Martes martes. The sequence goes on from NC_137888.1 coordinate 143,219,720, forward strand.
ATTGATGGTCCTGGTCAACTTTTGTCTCTTACTACATGTCCAACCACACCTGGTTACATGCAATGTGTAATGGCATCAAGGTTCCTATTCCCTTTGCTAGAAACGTTACCCAGCACCCCCCGCCCCGGTATAAAGTCTGGTATTTATTGACCACTTGCTACATACACAGAAGTTATGCTAAGAGCTTTATAAACATTATGGCAGTCAAATCGTTATACCTATCTCTCCAGTTTATAGAGGTGAGAGCCAAGGAAGTTGTTCGCATCCCCACAACTATAAAACAGCAAATATAGAATAGTAATTCAGGTTTGCTTTGTCCTGAAGCCTGGCCACTTGAGCTCTCATCCGTCATCTCTCTCCTGTGCTATTTCTCTGCTCTTCCTGACTTGCAAGGCTCAGCTGATGAGCACTCAGTCTTCAGAGCCTTCCTCTGCCCAAGCTGACTCAAAGATGCTTTCTGTTACTTATTTACTTTTGAGACAAACTTTAAAATATTTATTTATTTAATGTTTTGCTTTAAAATAACAATAACAAACCCATCACATTCTAACATAACCAACACATTTCTATGGAAAATCAAGGATGCTTTCTCTGTATGCCTTAAGAAAACTTTTTGCTCTCCCAACATTCCAGCCAGCACTGAACAAACTGGGTGTAGGCAGTGATTTTTCACTATCAAGACCTATCAAGAACAAGAATTATATATTTCTTCAGAAAAAATAAATAAAGACTGAATCTTTTTCGTTTCTCATTCACTTGTACTTAGCACATGCTTGAAACATGAAATCCTCATCCAGCCAATGTCTGGGAAAATAAAATAACAAATGGCTTAACCACATCTGAGATTCTCAGTACATGGATGTAGTACCAAGAAGTCATCATGTATGTGATTTTGGTTGTGATTAGAAACTGGGACAAAATTGTAGCCATTTATCACGTAGCTGCAGTAAGCACAAGTTCTTGTGAAGAACATTTGGACCCGGTACTTGGGCAATTCATTTGCCTTTTTCAAACAGAGCCTTGATCATGTCCCTTACCTGCTGAAAACCTGTGACTTGTTATCCCATTCTTTATTGAGTCTGAACTCCTCAGTATGGGTTTAAAGGACTTGCATAATATAGATCAATTCACAGAGCTGTTTATTCTGTTTCAACATTCACCTTTAACACTAAGCAGGTGGGGCACTTTAGTCTCCTAACACATCATGCTTCTACCACCCTTGGGTTTTTACTCAGTTCATCCTTCTTTACCCCAGAATACCCTCCATATTCTTCTTTTCTGCAAAATTATTCATAGACACCATGCATGTCTCTTGGTGTTGCTTAAAACCACAAGGCATTGAGCTCCCACTATGTGCCAGGATTTATATGGTGCAATTTATAAACATGCTGTCAGAAAAAAAAAATTGAGTTTCCTTTTGGTTAATGACAAAGGAGAAAATCTTTCAATGGAGATGGGGGACTTGATTCAAGTCAAAAGTTGATTTCTAAATATGACTTTGACTCTCAAATGTAACAGTGATTCAAATAATGCATTGTTGTGTGTGAACAGAAGACAGCAGAAAACTAGTTCTGTGCTTGGATGTTTTGTGTGACTTTAATATTAAGTATATAGCATTTGTGGAGAAGAGTTTTTACGGAGCTGGTGAGTCTCTGTGTTTGGTCTACTGACTATCCCATGTCAAAAGACTTCAACCCTGTATTTAGCCCAACACTTTGCTAATGTCTGCTGCTGGTTATAAAGGGAAACATGGAAAAAGAGTTTGAATTGGTAGGCATTAAAAATGGAAATTATGGGCCCTTTTCATAGGACTATCATCTATAAAGAATAACACCCAGTTTGCCTTTACTTGGAGAACATTGCTCAATCATTCACCGTTTATAAGAATAATAACAAAATGGGATTTTCATATTATGACTTAAAAGTTGAGGGGTCCCACTGTGTCTTAGGAAAGACTAAAAACACATGTGTCACAAGACTAACTGAAAACAGAAATTTCATATCTGTTCATGTTCAGAGTCACTTTGCTGACACTGTGCTCCTGAGTTTGGAATTCCTTAGAGAGCAGAAGTTGGAAAGTAAAAGGCGAGCTTTTCCAGTAACATTTGGTTTAAATTTATCTGCAATTAAAATTCTTATATTATGGTAGTCATATTTTTCGTTTTTGGGTTTCAGAAACATTTGTAAATGTTTCTGATACGTTTAGCAAAGGCCTCCCTTTTCCTATAATTTCTAACCATTCATTCTGATTTATTAAAAATATAAGGCAAGAGAGAGAAGAAAATGGGAAAATCTGCACCATGGAAAGGTCATCTTGCCTGTCTTTCCACAGATAGTCCTCAGGATTATTTAAGAAATGGAGGATTGTTCTGTGATTATATTATGTGGATAGTAAAGAAATGTATCACATATTCCTAAGTTTTGGATATGAACGTTTGAAAATGGTTTCCAAAAAGGAACTTATTCCTTAGATGTAGCATGTGATGGGTGCAATAAGAGAATTTTGATTCACCTGATATTGCAGTGTGAATTAAATTATTATCTAGAGACTGTGACTATTGCATAAATCCTTCTTCGGTGTAATAATTGAAATCTGTAAGACTATCCCCAGATATTCCTGGACTAAGTAACCTAGATCATCTTGACACTTTAAGACTTGATCTCAGAACCTAAATATAATTCCATTTATTTACATTTTCCACTTGATATCTGATCCAGCCTGCTCTAGAGTTCCCTTTTCACCAAGAAACTGACCCAAAGACTTGAGAATTAATACCAAGGAACTTTCAGGGAAAAATAAAAATGAGAACGAAGTAAACAAGACAATAGCAATGGTGGGGAGAGCTAGAATCCTTCCTGTTCCTTGTACATCAGTCAAGGACAAAGACTATCTAATATTTCAAATTCTGTGGTATGTCAACACTACTGTGTGCTGGGCTTCCAACTTTGGCATTTAGAATATAGATAGATAGATAGATAGATAGATAGACAGACAGGCAGGGAGAGGAGTATTCTGACATGCATCTTTTCTTTATAATCTTTGCTGCAGTTCCAAAAGTCCTTAGCTGGGGAATATATTTGGAAAGTGCTGCTTTTCTGCTCTCAACACATTCAGGTAACCATTCCAAAGCTGCTAAGGTTCCACTTGAGAGGTAACTTGCTATTACCATTTGTGCTGTGTGTCATAAATGGGCCCTATTATTTTCACCGAGACCCCTTAGCAGCAGTTCCAAAGGAGCGGCTCGAGATTTGATTATACAGGTCTCTCTCCTGAACACATCCTTTCACATTTGACATTTACACTGGTTGCGGATTTTTATGTAACTCATTAGAGAGCAGTCTGAACCTTAAAAAGGTGTTAGTCTTCCTAGAACCCTCTGGCAAAGCAAAGTCTTTTATTGGACTTAAATGTTTTGAGTTGAAACCTGTACTTGTCTGATTGGAAAGTGTTTCAGGGAACAGATTTTGTTATTTTTCTAAGCGAGGCTGCAGGAATTGAGCTGGAGATACCACTGACCGAAAGGAATTTTTTTCTCCCCTCAAAGAGCTGAGAACCAAAGGAAATGACTCCAGTGTTTAAAATCCTTTTATTTCCTCTGTGGACGATATCTGTGCAGCTGAGGCGAACCATTCCAGTTGGCCCCCACCCAGACTTTATGGGAACTGAGATTAGGAAGTTGTATGGTCAAAATAGTCATTGTACAAATTGCTTCCAGTCTAAAAACCTCAAAAGTTCTTGACAAAGCCATGATTTCTTGCCACATTTTATTTTTTTCACATGGGTGACTGACCTGTCATTCATTCATTACGCTGCCAGGATTTCTTCAGTTTGTGTGTGTATATATATATATATTTTCCATTTATTTTGAGAGGAGGAGGCCGAGTTTATGAGAGAAGTATGCGGGGTTTCTGTAAAACTTCTCTTTGTGAGACACCACGCATTTTGCCCTTTCTGTTGCCTTCTGTTTGAAATAAAATATTTCTGGGTCACAGTCAAGCATATGAAAATGCTTTCTTCCTTTTCTAATTTCATTCCACACTTTTCTTCTTGCCTGGATTTTCTATATCTGAGAAGAATAAAATACTGGACATGGCCTCAGAATTCAGCACCCACAACTTTCTTTGACACCATCATGCTCACTCCGTGGAGAAAGAGAATGTATTCATCACTCTAAGATATGATATGTCCTCAGCTACCTTCTCCAGGCTGTGGGAACTTATCTGTCTGTGTATTTCTGATGCCTAGTATGGTGCCTGCCCTGTTTGGCGGGCTAAATGAATGAATGAAGCAGGCAAGAATGGGCAGCGTGTAATAGTGTTGGAATGCATACAGTAGGGGAAGAACAATTATTACAGGCTTTTAAAACTCAGGGATTGTTCTCTGAATTAGAAACCGTGTTGAGAGAATAGCAATAGATGCAATTCTGTGCTCCTCTAAAAATGTTTTCCTTGTATCTTGTCTGCTTCATGGGAAGTCGTGGAAGCTGGAGGCTTTCTTGCTCTGATTAATATTATTCCATACCAACCTAAAGCTCCTCAGATTTTTGTGCAGGTGGCTGCTCCCCTATCTCAGTGATTTTCTTTCTAAGAAGTCTTTGGATTTGATGGGGAGTAGTAGTTGTTCTCTAGTTTAACATATACAACACATTAAAATGAACTTTAGGGGCACCTGGGTGGCTCAGTGGGTTAAAGCCTCTGCCTTCGGCTCAGGTCATGATCCCTGGGTCCTGGGATCGAGCCCCTCATCGGGCTCTCTGCTCGGCGGGGAGCCTGCTTCTCTCTCTGCGTGCCCCTCTGCCTAGTTGTGATCTCTGTCTACCAAATAAATAAATAAAATCTTTTTTAAAAAATAAAATGAACTTTAGTCACCTGACATTTGCCATTGAATGAGATTTACATGAACTACTTTTTCAGTCTAATATGATTTGATCTGACATTTGTCAAATATCTATTTTTGATAGATTCCATGGTTGGTACAAGGATAAGAAATAGGGAAAAATACATACACACACACACACACACATATATATATTTATATATTAGTATTTATATACATACTAAAACTATATTTACTTTTATATATATTATACATATGAAAATATGTATTTGCTTTTATATATAATAGTATGTATAAATATATATTTGCTTCTATATATACTATAGTTTTTATAAATAGTTTACATATATTTACATATGTAAACTAAAAATATATTTATATATATATAAACTAAAACTGTGTTTTCAAATATATGTAACTAAAAGATAATATAAGGTTTATAGTTAGTATAATTACCTAATAATCAGTGAACACTTTATGATATGAGATCTTCTTCTAATGACTCGACATGTCTTAACTTGTTTAATCCTTAGAAAAAAGTCTGTGAGTTGGGTGTTAAGGTAATCAGAATTCCACAGATGAGGATACCCAGGCAGTTCTCAAGACCATTCATTCTCTAACCCACAGCCCCTGCATCCATGTAGTTCCAAAATGTATTCTCTGAACTGTTCAATTTGGAGAAGATGGAGTGACATCTCTCAGGGAGGAGATGATATTTGGTCTTGACTCTAAGGGATGAATGGAACTTTATGTAGCAGAGACAGCAAGGAAATGTCCACCTAAAAGAGGAAAGGGCATGGCAGTGGCTGGAAGCTATAGACAGGCTTGCATGGCATTTTCTGACGGCCATAAAATACAGGGCTTGCGTGTATAGGAACGGTAAGTGATCCAACCTGAAATGCAAGCTCAAGTCTTATTGGGAGTTTTCCTGAATAAAACCCAGAGTAAAGAGGAAATTACAGGGGCACCTGGGTGGCTCAGTGGGTTAAGCCTCTGCATTCGGCTCGGGTCATGATCCCAGAGTCCTGGGATCCAGCCCGCTATTGGGCTCTTTGCTCAGCGGGGAGCCTGCTTCCTTTCCTCTCTCTGCCTGTCTCTCTGCCTGCTTGTGATCTCTATCTGTCAAATAAATAAATAAAATCTTAAAAAAAAAAAAAGAGCAAATTACAAAGCCAATGGGAACAAGGAGAGATTCACAGGTAGACGAGAGCCACGTTTTGGAAAGTCGATTCTAGCGAAGGAAATTGGGATTGACAGGGAAGGAAGAAAGCTAGATGCAGGTGAGGAGGGTGGATCCTTTACCTTGCATTCTGTTAGTGTAAAAGCGCACAATGAGTGATCAGTGACTTAAACCATTTTTCCCTGTAGCATACCGACACTGGAGGGAGGTGGTCAATCCAGAGCCAAAATGACAACTCCATTACTTAGAGACTTAGAACTCACCTATCCTTGGTGTGTGCCTTTTTTTCTTTATGCCTTCTTCCACCTGTGGCTGCAGATGGCTGCCCCCCATCCCCCTTAACACTCATTTGCATTTCAGGCAGGAAGAATTCAAGGAGGCTATGGGGCAGAAGACAAATGGCAGTTGAATGTGTCCTTGTTCGAGAGTTTTCCACTTAAATGTCATTGGCCCTAAACTGTAACATGATCATGGGTTCATGATACCCAGGTGAGGCTGGAAATTGTGGTTTTCACAGCTGGGCACATTGCCAACCATTAATAAAATAGAGTACTGGTAGGAAGAGAATTCTGTGAAAGTGGCTATTACAGTTGTCTGTGTGAAAGTTTAAGAGGACAAGCACAGAGGGTTTTAGAGCAGAATGGTAAAGTGGAGACACGTGTTAAAGAGAGATTCAGGAAGATCTGGGCACCAATAAGATGAGGAAGCCTGGGAGAGGAGAGGGGAGAGCTCAAGGAAGACTATAGGTTCTGACTTCTGCACCTGGTCACTGATGGTGGTTCTGAGATGGGGAACAAAGACAAATCAGTTTTATGGACAAAATAGTACATTTGATTCAGGATATATTGAGTATGGTATTCCACTAGGACATGCTATTAAAAAAAATTGGTAAGTTGGTATAAACAGACCTAGAGGTCAGGAGATGATGATACAAGGGTCAGGGTCATCTAAACCATAGCAGCATTGATTAAATCCCGGAACGAGGGGATATGCGGTGGCACATAGCAGAAGACTAAGGAGAGTAAGTGTTTAAGGGCAAGCAGGAAAACCCAGAGAAATGGACAGGGCTTATTGTCATAAAAGCTAAAGGAGTAACATTTCTAAAAAGGAATAGTCAACGGTGTGAAGTACCTTAAATTTCCAAGGCAGCAGGGAAGATGTTGGATTAGCAATTTCATCATTATTAGTGTTCAGCAGATGTTGAAAGAAAAAAAACCCAAAAGTACTGACACATGTACTTCTTAACTATGTATGTTGATTTCATATTCTTACAGAGACCAGTTGTATTTAGAGAAGAGGTTATAGAAAAGTCAAGGTAGTTCTAAAATCTACTGAAAGATAAAAGTGGTACTTGGGGATAAGAAACATCAAGGAGATATTGAAACCTACAAGGAGTAGAGTTCTAAGTGAAAACATTGAATCTTACACAACATGCCCCAGTTTGTTTGTTTGTTTGTTTCTTTTTTTTTTTTTTTTTTCATAAATATCAATCTTGTAGCCTTTGCAAAACCGTGACTTGTAGAACATCTGGGAGTAACTATGAGGGCAGGACAAAAGCCTGTTGTACATTAGTCAGAGTCCATTGCCGTGCCTACATTTTTAAAAATCGTCCTTGCCTCTTTGCTCTTTCTGACTGCAGGGCTTTCATTAATGCACCCACAAGTGTATATTTGATGACCATTGTGAATCTGACACCAGACTCGGCCCAGACCATGGAGCGTAGCTGGCACCGGGATTATCAAGGACTCAGTCAGATTCACTGTGGTTCATTTTGGAAAAGTACTAAACAAATATCCAGTTTTCCCATTTGGACCACAGCCACTTAGAGATGAGTTGTCTCTTGAATTTTAAAAATAGAACAGCTAGTTTGCAAGTTGTCGTGATAGTATTGGGACGATGTCATAGATCTTCTAGATAATCAGACTGCTGTGTCTGTTTCTTGTTTTAGGCTATAAAGTAGCCAATTCCATGCATGAACACATACAAATAATGAAAATGCCTCAGGAAAAATACAGAAAGTTCCTGTTGTTAACAAATGCGTATGGATAGTTCTTCCTGACCTCTTCCATAGTAAAAGAAGGCCATTATTAAAGATGCATCCTTTAACAGAAGGGAATATGAAAACATTTGTAGGTTTCAGGGTAAATTAGCAACTCTCTTTTCACCTTGGCAGGAAATGTCTGAAGTTTAAGTGACCATTTTCATCTTGTCAACACACTTCACCACTTTCTTTGTTCATCTTTCAAAACTGGTAAGATTTGGTAAGCTTATTCACAGTTTGTAATTCGCTGAAGGCAGGGGTCCACTTACACACTGTTTGTTACAAGGTAAGGAAGATGATGTTTCAATTGTGTCTTAACAAATAAAGTATTCAGTTTCCCCATAAAGATTTTATGGTGATGTTCACACACAAACACAAAACAAACAACAAACTGAAAATGATAGGGATACCTACGTGAGCAAGGCTGCTGGGGGACCACGATAGAGATGTGAAGGGAATAATTGCTTTACATAGGCCCAAAATATATTTCTGTGCCCCCCCAACCCAGATAATAGCCTGATTGGTAATATTACAGTAAAATTGTCATACCTTCCATTGATAGTTGCAATGTACATTGGTACAACTCTTCTAGAACGCAATTTGTTCATATGTTTCAAGGCCCATAGACATCTTAGCTTGGCCTTTACACTACTGGGAACTAATCTTGGATCAGAATCTAATCCAAACAAAGAAAGTCACCTGGAGAACCATACAGGAGAAATAGTGAGGGTGGAATTGGGGAGGGACTACGTGAATAAAGAAGAATTAAGAGATTCAAGAAGCGTGAGGACAGTTTGACAGAGTCAGGTGATGGTGAGGGTAGGTGGAGATAGGAAGGGAGAGACGAGAGAGCCTGGAATAACCTGGACAACTGTCTTGGCTCGTTCACCTAGAAACAGATCACACAAAGAGAAGAACAATGCTAGACAGGTTCCACATGTTTGCATTTAGGACTGTTGCCTTTGAGAGGTGTGGTGACCAAGTGAAGATGTCGAGTAGACAAAAATACATGTCTGGGATTAGAATATATCCAGGTTGGAAACATCGATTTGAAAGTCAAAGGTAGATACTGGCAAGCAGCCACCCCCAAAAGAATTTTAACCATATTTTTATTGAACAGAATACTAGTACGCAGTAATCATGGCGAGGACTAGGTTGCATCTTGGGAAAATTCAAATGATATAATAGTAAGTAAAAAATGAGAATAAATGCATTTCTGCAATGATTGTACACTCTATGCATAAGGGAAAGGACTGGAAGGAGACAACAAAAATGAAAATACTGTAATTTGAGTGGGTATAAGATGACGAGGATTTTTTTCTTTGATTTGCTATTAACATTATTGTTACTATGTTTGTGCCACATAAATAATTTGAAAACATATATATAGGAGCTTACCCTATGCGCTGCCCTAGAATTATGAAACTGAGGGTTGTTCTTAGAAGTTCTTGATTTTTAAACCTATTCGTGCAGTAAAATAACATATTAGATGCCCATGTATCTGAAACAAATAATGGGGGAGCACCATAATTGGAAGCTTTGGTGAGAATCTGTATGCCTTTAGCTTCCCAGCCCCTCCAGCTCTTCTGTCACCCCTGAGGTGTGAGCCACAGTTGGAAAACCATCCAGGACTACGCCATTCTCCTCAGACGAGACTGTGAATCTCAGAGGTCCACCAGAACTCAAATCTGGTTTACCTGTCAGGCAGGCTGGGTTTTGGCTCTTTCTATCTGCAAACATCCTCCTTGGCTTTCACACTTCCTGTCAACTAGATCAGTGAGGGTGGCTTTATGGGGTAGCTTTCACTGCTGAAATCTCAAACTTGCACCTCATTTTTCCCGCCAAAATACATTCACACTGCTGTATTGGTATTCTAATGGAAGCTGCACACTGGCATTGCAAGGTATTGTCATTATTTGGTGTTTTATGGTAACTTTTTCTGTGATTTATTGATTTATTGAGTGTGTCGCCAGAAACTTTAACTTTGGTTCTAATTAGAGTTTCCAAATAAAACATAGGAGCTCCAATTAAATTTGAACTTCAAATAAACACAAACACATTTTTAGTAGAAGTATGCTTAATATGAGTTTTTAGTATAAATGTGTCCTATATAATTATTATTTTGTTTACCTGAACTTTAAACTTAACCAAATAACATGTTTTGGTTTTTTTTTGTTGTTGTTGTTATTTTTTCGCTACATTTGGCCACCTTAGTCCCACTATTAATATGGTACTTTCATTCTAATAATCTAGATCTAGTGAAGTAGCCATAACCCACATGTAGCTACTGTGCACTTGAGATACGCTTAGTCCAAATTGAGGTGTGAGTGTAAAATACACACCAGGCTTTGAAGACCTAGTACCAAAAAATGAGGTAAACCATCTCATTAACAATTTTAATAGTAACTACATGTTAAAATGATAACATCTTGGATAGGTGGTTAAACAAAAGAAAACTAATTTCTCCTCTTACTGTGGCTGCTAGAAAATTTTATTTATTTATTTATTATTTATTTATTTTAAGACTTTATTTACTTGAAAGAGACAGCATGAGTGGTGGGGAGGGGCAGAGGGAGAAGCAGACTCCCCACTGAAGGGGGAGCCTGATGCGGGGCTGGATCCTGGGACTCCGGGATCATGATCTGAGCCAAAATCAGACGCTTAACCGACTGAGCCACCCAAGCACCCGCTAGAAAATTTTAAATTACATTTGTGTCATGTACCATATTTCAGTTGGATGGTACTGATTTTCTGGACCTAGGGAAATTCCAATTTTTATCTTCTTATTTTGCAGAAGATATTTCCAAGAAGGGAAATAAATACAGTCATCACAGAAGGCTGAATAGAAGTTGTACAAGATTTATACAAAACAAATGTGGCTCACCTAAGCTGAGAAAAATGAGAGTGTATCTTTAAGTTGGTGGAAGTAGTTTCATTTGATAAACACTTCAACGCTTTGGGGAGGATTAGTTCTTCCAGATCGAGAATGCCTATGTACTATGCAGAGATTAATATAAAGGGTGAATTATGCTTTATTGCTATCTCTCAGCAAAACACTAAAAGTGTTGATTTCTTTGTGATTTCAAAGATACATGTACCATTTCCTTATGGATTCCCATCATAATTCATTGGCATTTAATTATATTCAACGAGGTTAAAAAGTCTTATGTCATAGACACGTAAATTTGGAAGGAATTACAATGTTATTACCTCCAGGTCAAGGTTCATATCAAAACTAATATTAACTGTTTCATCTGCCTGTAATGTACTTTCCCCAGAGAGGGTATGGGGTCACTGTTGACCGTGTTCAGTTCTCTGCTCAAATGTCATTTCTTCAAGAGTCCCTCCCATGATAGTATTATCTAAAATAACACCCTGTCACTTTGTCACTCTTACCACACTATGTTATTTTTTGGTATATTCTATTTTATTCCATCCTTTCTTGTACTAAATATTTTGTCTTTTTTTCTTTGCAACTAACATAAAGCTTCATGATGCCCAAATTGCTCACTTCAGTAGCCTCAGAAATTGGAATAAATAGTGCTTAGTTCATAGGCAGGTTTTGTGATCCTATGCCGTTCAGATTTTTCTTCGTTCATTTCCTTCTTACTGTTTCTTGTTATTTAACAATCTATATCTCAAAACTCAAGTTTTAATGGGTCTTCCCCACTTTGGAAGTCAGAAAAACATAGTTCCTGGATCTCTGCTCACCTGGTTCCTCCTAGTGGGCTCCTAGCCTGAACCTTGCACGTGCCAGGTGCTGGAATACAACAGAAATCCTTAGAGCCAGAGCTCCAGCCCTCAGCAAGCTTGTGTCACTATGAATAATCTCACTCTTAATGGATTTAAACTTCCCTATTGAACTGAGGTGCCAGGAAATTGAGTTCGTGTTGTGTAAACTTGTGTAGACAAATTTCTTTGCTATTTTTTGATGGAAACAGTAAAATGTGGAGCACTTTGTGCCGAGTCCTCTCCTCAGCTCTTGATGTATATTAATTCATTTATCCTCACTGTAACATTAGTGCTATTGCGATTCCAATTTTTCAGATGAGGAAACTGAGGCAAGGAAAGGCACATAATCAGTAAAGGACAGAGCCAGAAACCAAATAAGAGGAGCTATAATCAGAGGTGACAGAATCAGAATTGAAGTCAAGAGAGGCTAGCTCCAGAACCTTTTAACAACCTGCAGACAGAAAGCTCATCCAGCCAATTATGTATCTACCAAAATAGAACTACAGTTGACCTCTTTGTTGAAAGTTTAAGATCATGAGTTATTTCATCTAGTTTGGGCATGCAGTCAGTTTGAAATGTTCTTTATCTCCATTTAGCATAACCCAGTCTTACCCATTTCACAAGACTTGACATGTTATAAAATCAAGGTCCAGTTAGGAAAATGTAAATGCCTCTAGGCAGTACCTACGAATGAATTATTTGCATAGAGATGGGACAGCCAAGAAGCTAAACACAGTCTAGATGGGTGACCCAGAGGTTAGGATGGCAAGGAACTGCTAGCATGTCGAGGTCTGGAGGGATGGAGGGAGGGGGCAGGGTTATAGGAAGCTATTAGCACAGCTACCTACTACTGAAGGAGGTAGGGTTACCATGACCCGGAAGCTAGGGCCATCCAGTGAAATCGGGAACCACAGATGGGCTGTCTGGTGGGAGCAGGGATCAGAAGACACTGTAGGAGAAAGAAATATATCCTCTTCTTCTTCAGGCCTTTACTTTTCTTTCAGTACCTCCCATTGGCTAAACCTTATGGAATCCATTTGGCAACGGAGCCTGGGAAATACACTTTCCAAAGATATAGAGCAGATGAATGGTTCTGTAGGCCAACATATAACTAACCAGCATACATGAGGTGTCATCTGGATTCATAACTCCCATGTCCTTCCTTAGTCCCTCTCCTCTTTTGTGGCATTATGGATGTTAGAATAGTGTTCAGTATACGTAGTCCCTGTTCATAGCCCCTCTTATGTACCAGCACTGTTGTGTGTACTGTTCATGTAGTAATTTCTTTTTAATCCTCACAAAAGCCCTGAAAAGTAAGCAAAACCAACATCCCCACTTTTCTGATGGAGAAACTGAGGCACAGTAACTTCCCCAACTTCATATAACATGTGGCAGAGTTTGGATTCAAATCTAGGCTGTCCAGCCCCAGTGTCCATTCTCCTAACCGTTGTGCTCTGCTGCCTCTCAAGATCCCTGACGAGCTCCCTGAGCATCTAGTGCAGGGTGCTCACCAAATACTCACTTGAAGAAATGGGTTCACTGATCTTAATATTGTCTAGCCGTCGCTTAGATTCTTCAACTCGGACAGCCACTTGGTTTTGTTTGTTTTTCCAAACTGTTTTCCTTCCTTTTCTCTTTTCGTGTTTCAATAGTCTCATCTCCCACAGGCTGACTGTGCATTTCTATGCTTTTTCATTTCCATCACTGAATGTTTTGGTTTTGTTTGTTTGTTTGTTTGGTTTGTTTGTTTGTTTGTTTTGTTTGTTTGTTTTTTTGAAGGTGATATTCAGAGGGTTAAAGACCCAGAGATATCTTTTTGAGCAACTCTAGTGTTACTGAGGGAAATGACATTGTAATAAAACCATCCCACATTCTTGGGAACAGAATCAGTTTGATTCCTGGAAAGTCAGCTTTAATGAGGCAGATAATCTTACAACAGTGACTTTCTATGATCCATCTATCATTGGCAGCTTACTGTATTTAAGAAGTTTGACTCACACGATCCCTTTTAATGCTCACAACAACCCTAGGAGTATTCTGATAAAATTCTCCGATGCATTTATTATGTATCTTATTTCGTTACCTATTCTTTTTCAGCAGTTATCATGTCTGGTTCCAACACCCAGAACTCAGGTTAGGGTGCCATACCCAAGAAGTGGCAGAAGGAGGATCTGAACTTGTATCTGTCTGGGTGCACAAGTTACGAAGGTCTCAGTGAAGCTCAGTATCTTACAGCATGAAAGCATGCAGAGATGAAGAAGACACGCCTGCTCTTAAAATGCCTAACGAGTGGTGAGGCTCCTTTAAAATGCGCGTGCTAGGCACTGATTTCACAAAACATTTGGGACCACACGATATGAGTGGGTCCCTTTAAATTCTTCAGGATGACCTCTTTTGACCACACGGAGTAGAAGGAAGCATCCGAAAAATGAATTCCTTTCAGGGAGAGAAACTGTAATAAACATGTATTTTAAATGTAATTAACAAGTACCTTTAATTAAGGAATTCATCTTCCTCTCTCGCCTTCTAGTTTTTCCTGTAGCTGAGTTTCTGTGTGTATGTTATGGAGACTGTGACTTTAAAAAAATATTTTCTAAAAGGCCCCAGTTACCCTGTGCGCACATTTTTACCCTGGATCTGGCCATAAGAACTGAGTTTGACTAGGCTCTACATCAAAATAAAATCCAGAGAGGCATTCCTAAACTTGGACCTTTTGTCCACGTCCACTTCCTGTTGACCGAGTGACAGCCTTTCAGTTGGCCTGTGCTCAAGCTGTTCGCACAGAATAAGGAACAGTGTTCTCGAGGGCAGCAAAGTCTTGCAGCTGATTAAAAGTAGCATGAGATGCAACCCAAATGCCAATTCTCTTTCCTTCTTGGGTTTGCTTGAGTCCAAAGGTCAAAAGGAAGACAGACAAGCTCAGTCTATTGGTGTGTAATTCCACTCCCGCTATGGCTCAATGCTACAACATATCCTGATCCTTGTCTCATCAAGGAGTTCTTCAATCTTCAATCTTTGTCCCCTAAACACGGGCTTGTGTGAACATGCTATTAGCTGGCAGGGTCCAATTTCAGTATTAGCTGTTACGTTCGGTTTCAAGCTCCTCACACTTGTCTATGCAGGGTATGAATCGGGAACGGCTGCCAATTTTCTTTGAGGGCATTTTAGTATCATTATCCCAGTGCTTATGCTATTATCTCTCAAGTGTTGTTTTCCAGCTATTTTCCGCCTCTAAAAAGACAGGGTGGTGTAGTTATTTTATCAATGAAATTTGAGCGTGCAGTGTAGCTAACTCTCGACTTGTGATTTTCTTTATTTCATTCCCTGGCTGAGGAAATGCTCGTATTTACAGTGGGAAGGCACCTCAAGGATCATCTGGTCCCTCACTACTCAGAGAATGTTCCACAGAGGAGTGGTGTGGGCATCGCCGGGGAGCTTGTTAGAAGTACTCACTCTTAGGCTCTACCCCAGCCCTTTTGGGAGGACTCTGCATGGTTCATGTGTATTTCATGTGCAAATTAAAGTTTGAAAAACAGTGATCTGGTCCTGACCCACAAGTACAAATGCATCTTCTAACCAGTCTTTTTTTTTTTTTTTTTTTTTTTTAATGATTCTATTTATTTGACAGAGAGAGTGAGAGAAGGGAACACAAGTAGGGGGACTGGGAGAGGGAGAAGCAGGCCTCCCGCCAAGCAGGGAGCCTGATGCAGGGCTCGAACCCAGGACCCTGGGATCATGACCTGAGCCGAAGGCAGACGCCCAATGACTGAGCCACCCAGGCGCCCCTCTTCTAATCAGTCTTGAGAGTGGTTTTCCAGCCTCTTTTTAAATACTTTTAGCCCTAGCAGTGTCACTTTGGCAAGACTGTTTAGACAGTTGAACTTTGCCTTCTTATAATTTCCACTATTAGATCTTTTTTCCTTTTTAGAGTAAACAGAATATGTCTAAAATGACCTTTTTAATACTCAAAGGTAGCTAGCATATTCCCCGTCCCATCCCCTTGCTCCTCCCTCCTTTTCTCTATCTCTCTCATTCTCTCTTCCATTCCCTCCTAGCTGTCTCCTTCATTTATTCCTCTTTCTTATCTCTGTTCGTGCTAAGTAACTTTTTTCTTTTTTTTAAGATTTTACTTATTTATTTGACAGACAGAGATCACAAGTCGGCAGAGAGGCAGGCAGAGAGAGAGGAGGAAGCAGGCTCCCTGCTGAGCAGAGAGCCTGATGCGGGGCTCGATGGTCCTGGGATCATGACTTGAGCTGAAGGTAGAGGCTTTAACCCACTGAGCCACCCAGGTGCCCGCTAAGTAACTTTTTCTGCCATTACCCCCTTGCCTTGTTTCCAAATTTTTCAACAATAATGATTACTATTTTATTAATGGGCTCTATGTTGTCAGGTTCCTCTTAACATCTAATGCCCAACATAGAATACATATATATGTGTGTGTGTATATACATATATGTTTGTGTATATGTATGTGTGTGTGTGTATATATGTATATATATATGTATATACATATATATGTGTGTATATATGTATATATACATATATATACACACATATATATGTATATACATATATACATATATATGTATATATATACATATACACACATATATACATATATACACACATATATATGTATATACATATATATACACACATATATATATTTTTCATATATATGAAATTCCTTTAATGTATCGGCTGTCTGTCTGTTTTAAGATACTCATTTGTGTGTGTGTGTATATATACATATATGTGTGTGTATATATGAAATTCCTTTAATGTATTGGTTGTCTGTCTGTTTTAAGATACTCATTTGTAGAGAAGTGCAGGTGACTTTTTTGACCCATAGAACAAAGGCTGCCCCACTGACCTGGGAGGATTTGAAGGCTGGGTGATCCAGTGAGTGACATCATTGTTTCTCTTATGGTATTGGTAGGAGAGCAAAAAATATTGGGAGCAGCTACTTCAGTGGGCACTCTGCTAAATAACACCAAAGCTGCGATACTAAAAAGCACAATCTCATTCTTTACTTCCATTTACCATACTCCTAACTTGAGTGGGGGAAAAATTCTGGAGTAAATGTAAAATGCTTATGAAAATTAAAATTGTAGATTGATCACAAAATGCCATTTGATAACATGTCCCTTGAGGTCAGGGATGGTCTAAGCAATCAACCTCTTTCCTGTTATTGACAGTTGAATCATGTTTTACTGTGGTTGGTACAAACCTATTGAAGGCCATTTAAACAAGTCTTAAAGTAGGATTTAGAGCAGTGTTTTCAGCTCTAGTGCCTTGTACTGACATGGGTAAATTAAGCAGCAGACTCAAAGAACTCAGATATTTGCAGTAAATCTAGGTCCGAAATTTTGCGCATCCCAGTCCATATCCCACAAGTAACTCGGGGATCGGTATTCAGTGAAGAGTATCACAATTTCCAGTTTAAAGTCTGCTCTACATTTTTCATGTTTTGCATAAACCATCCATCCAGAATCTGAGGTTTTACCACCTCTTTTAACTATTGGTTCTTATTTGGCAAAATGTCACTCAAAGAAATAACAATTGTTGACATTATTTTGATTTAATATGAAAACATTGCCTGATTTATAACTAGAACTTCCATGTGAAAATATCAGGTATGATCTTCCTGTTACATTTTCCACGTCTTTCCTTTCTTTTCTTTTCTTTTCTTTTCTTTTCTTTTCTTTTCTTTTCTTTTCTTTTCCTTTCTTTCTTTTCTTTTATTTTCCTTCCTTCCATCCTCCCTCCCTCCCTCCCTCTCTCTCAAATGTTCAAGCACTGGTGTTTTTCTTCACTGTCATTACTGCAAAGAAGTATAAACAAATCAGGATAAGTAAGAAATATTAACCATTTCTGAAACTTAGAAAAATTCAAATAAATTTCATAAATATCTTTCTTTTAAGTGGGATGTATGGTAGTCTATCTCAGAAAATTTTTAAAAATTCACCCAACAGTAACACACATTATTCAAGTATTTATGATATTATAAAGTTAGTCACTTAGACTTCCTCTGAATTCAAGGAACATTATCAATGGCATTTTCATGATCGCCTTATACTTTTAATTTTCATAAGCATTTGCACTCACTCCAGAATTTGTTTTCCAATTCAAGTGACTTTGTGGTTTAGAGATACAAAACCAACCTGTGATAGAGTATCATACTGAAAATGTCTGACAACTTTGGAAAATTGCTCTGTAGAAAGAGTTTTGGAGGTAGAGTAGTCATTGGCCCTCATATGGGTTTTTGAGAAGTTAAAAAATAGTTTCTGGCATTAATCTGCTACCCATGTTTTAGAATTGACATGAAAGTGGGAAAACATAAGCTCATGAGACTTTATTGATTGATTTAAGCCATGTCCTTAGACTAGTATATGTGTGCTCTGTGACGGAAAACTCCGAAGCCCTATCATGACTTATTCCTTTCTCTGACAAGGATCTAGACTTCCAGATAATGACTGTTAACTGCTAGAAATAACTCAAATGGAAGTTATGACTATGGGAGCAAAAAGAAATGAGAGATGTGAAATTTTAGGAAGAAAGGAGGAAGCAGATGACCACTAATTTGCATATATGTAATTTTTTATTAACTCACAAATTTAATTTTTTTGAAAATGCCAAGAAGCCATGAAAGTGCATTTGATCATTTTAACTGCCTTATTAATGTGAATTCAAAAAAGAACTTTCTGTTATGAAGATAGCATAAACAGGAGTCAGGAATATATACAGAATGTAGTATATATCCCATAGACATTTTCATTTTTTTAATTTAAAATACAGCATATACTGATCCATTTTCAAAATGTTAATATAAGCTATTTTAATGGGAGACAGTAGTTAAATATCATGATCACTACATATGTGGCTGCATCAGTAAATGTAAATGTAAATATAAATGTATTTCATCAAAAAATTGGAAATTTAAAGATTGATTGATTGATTCATCTGATTTGATGGACTAGAAGCACAATGACAAATAATGTCAGTGTGAAGTTATGAGATTTTGTGAGTAAATGGGATCCATGGCAGTGTTTATAGAATTTCATGAACCCTTCACAAATGCAGATGGGTAATTATTGGGAAAGAAAAGGAAACATCTGAAAAGAACCATTATGCTACTAGGTTGGTGGAGGATTGATTTCAATTACTGACACTCTAGGTAGGGCAGATGGTGTGTTTGTTGGAGAGTAAGTAAAATTCCTTTTCATTACAGCATATTTTATTTGCATCTGATATTTCCTCTGCAAATCTTCCCTTGCCTTATATATTCTTGGAACATTTTCTTTTCTTTTCTTTTCTTTTTTTAATCTCAAGATCCTCCTTTCTTCAGAGTTCATTAATTCTAAGATAACTCAATTATGTACCCAGATTCAGTGCCTTTCTCCACTTAGGCCATTTGTTCTGCAAAATAAATGCAAGTTCTCTTTTATAAAATTTATAATAAACATTTGTGTAGAAATTAATCAACACAAATGATTCTGACAAAAGCTAAAACAGCACATCTTAATCTTTCCAGAAGAATCAAATAATGTAGAACAAATTCAAAATTATAAAATTTTCACCCCTTGAAGTTGGATGTGTTGAAGTAATAACCACAAAAGAGAATTCACAGTAATAAAATTTGTTAGACTAAAAAAATAAAATTTGTAAAATTTGCATGGAAAATAACTGATCCAGAAAATAATTTCAGTAAAGTTGAAATTAAAATATTTTGATGCTATGCATAGAAGATTGATAATGGAAATAGTTTGGCTAAACACAGATGATTTTGGAAAATACTTTATGAAATTCTCTAAGGATCTGATATAAATGAGTGTGTCCATAACCCTGAAATAAAAATGTCTTGGTCCGAAAATGGAGTCTAAATTATTGGATCAGAATGTATTTTACTCTCCGGAGCTTAACAGTTTACTTCTCCTCGGGTTACTTATATGCTTGTAGAACTCAAAGTTTACATTTTGAGAATTAAAAAAAAGAAAAAAAAATTTAACCACGCAGTCCCACTGAAGGTGTTGCATATTTTGTGGCCATTACCTTGTCCCCTCTCTCATTACTCAAAATGGGGTCTACAAAAACAGCAATATCAGCATCACCTGGGGGTTTCCAGAAATACAAAATCTCAGTCCCAGACCTAATCTGCAGAGTCAGAATCTGCATTTTAACAAGATCCCTAGGTGATTGTATACACATTAAAATTGGAGAAGCTCTCAGCTGTTCTAATACTGCATAAGACCAGCTTCCAGCAGGAGCTTTCCCCAGATTATGTTCATTTCAGTTTATTTCAACTACAGAGTGCACAGCGACACTGCCCACCTTTGTGCTTGCACAAAGGGAGACGTCTTTTGTTCCTCATTTGTTCTATTTTCCACTTCATTTATGAGGAGACATAAACAATGTAATTTGAAAAGAAAACCTTGTGATCTGTTTCAGAGCGGAATTTTGTAGCGAGGATATTTATAGACTAAGAGACGCCGATGTTCTACATGTCCTCCGTGGCGGCTTCTGATGTTTTCGTTGCTAATAAGCACCCTTCCCTTGGTGTTTGGGCATCTCAAGTGTTCTTGCTGAGGCAGCAAGGAAAAGGCAATTCAGTGCCGGTGCAGGGTGTCATCCTGGTAATGAATATGATGCTAATCCTCCACCGCTCTCAGCATTTATCAAATGAGAACACAAACTCGAAAAACAAAAATAGAATTTGGAGCACTGAAGTCTGAACTACACTTGGGTAGCTCATTCGGAGAGCCCCCTCCACTGGTTTTGGTCACGTAGCCGTTCCTCAGTGTTTTCCCTCTTTTTCCATTACTTGTGCATTCTTCTGGAAGCCTGGTCAACTAACTATTTTGGTCTTCAGTCTGTTTACTCTGTTCCTGGGAAGAGCGGAAACAGTGCCATTCTGAGTCTTAAGAGGCCGGGATCAGCACAGTACCTGCTGATACTCAAAATGGTCATTCTTTCCCACTCTCTCAGGCTCTCTTTAGTGATAATTAGATACAGGGCTTTGAAGGGCTAAGTCTTTCTTTTAGCTTTCATTTTCCTTTTCTACAAAACGAGAATTAGACTGAGAGAGATATGTATCTATCTCACACACGTCCAGTTCCATGGATCTATTATTTTCCAGGTTCTTTGTAGGACAAAAGTCCCTTAAATTACCAGGGTCCAAAAGAGATGCCTTAGCTGCCATCCTAAGTCAGGGGAACTGAGTCATTGGAGATCCAGACTCCCTGCTTCCCAGCGTGGGAGCCCTTGCACCTCTCGTACCTACTATGTATGGTTCTTCATCAGATTTTAATTGAGAAAAGTTCCTGAGCTCTTAGGAAATAAGTGTGAGACCCGATTTTCTAAGAAATTAAAGTAATTGATAGTGCAAAGCACATCAAAATCACTCTCGCAGGAAAAGCAATAAAACACATACATGTGCATGTCCTCTAGTCCTCACTGTGCAGGGATGAAAATCAGAGTATCATGGGTACTATAAAATATTTTGCATGAATTAAGCCACTGCATACCTATACAAGTTTACTTTTTGAATTTTAGAATTTCTATTTAGGTTTTATTTAAAAAAATTCACTACCTCAAAGGCTTCTTGTGATTACTTTCTCTCAGGTGCCTTTTTCTTATTTTGAGTTTTTAAATGGTTATGTTTTATGCCAGTCAATCTTCAAGTCATCACAAGCCAGAAGCATTTCGGCCCATATGGTTGGATTAGATATCCTCATGTCAGTTTCATTTTAATGCAGTTATTTTTAACTACTATTATATATTAAATACCCCTTTTGGAGTTTATACTTCTGCTCAGTTCTTGCTATGGAGATTAAGAAAATCTGTTTCTAATCTATTCGTTCTGCCGAGCATTAAATGTCCTGTGATTAAAAAGCCTAGCAAGTATTTACCAAGTGTTTCTTGATCAACATTATGGGTCATTCCTCAAATCACTCCTAAATGGGTTACATTTTCATGTTCATTTTACTTATGGAAATGTAAATTCAAGAGTAATTAAACACCAGGGCTCAAATTAAGAAATGAGGTCAGGCTGATGTTCTTGGAACTTTGAGTTTATAGTTTAGTTCCCTACTTATTCTACTGTGGTATGTTTCCCCTTCACTTAGTATCACCTGCCACCTGGAGATGCAACAAATGTTTCTGAAAGGGATAGTTTTCTTTCTTTTCAGTAGTTGGAGGACAAGGGTCATGTTCCAGCAACATCCTAAGCACGCCTTCATCACCCAGCACAGTTGACTTTGAAACTCAGTCACTTATCCTTAAACAAGAAATCTGGGGTGCCTGGGTGGCTCCCTCACTTAAGTTTTGGCTCTTGACTTTGGCTATGGCCATAATCCTAGGTTTCTGAGATGGGGCTCTTCATTCAGCAAGGAGTCTGCTTGAGACTCTCTCCCTCCACGTGCCTGGGTGGCTCAGTTGGTTGGGTGTCTGCCTTCCACTCAGGTCATGACCCCAGGGTCCTGGGATCAAGCCCCGCATCAGGTTCCCTGCTCCGTGAGGAGCCTGCTTCTCCCTCTGTCTGCTGCTGACCTTGGACCCTGCTTGTGCTCTCTCTCTCTCTCTCTCTCTCTCTCGTGTGTGTGTGTCCAGTGAATAGATAGAATCTTAAAAAAAAAAAAAAAAAGACTTTTTTTCCTCTCTCCCTACCCCTTCCCTGCCATAAATAAATAAATAAATAAATTGATTAAATAAAAGAAATCTGAAGTGTCTAGACAGAAAGGAAAACTGACTGGATACCTGTGCTTCCAAAACTAAGCAATAGTTTTTCTTTCACATTTGCTTTGGTTAAGTGAAATGAGGCCATAAGTTTACTTCATTCTTGAAAGAAATATTTCATTCTGTAATTATATCCAAATTCATATTCTCCAATAGGGAAAAACAAAAATGTCTTTCTTATAGACCTGTCATAGGTGGGAGATAAACCACCTATGCTGCATGTGAGAAAAGCTTTTCTAGAAATTCTCTGCAACCTCATGTTAACATTAAGGGATTTGAAACGGCCATTTTCAGATTTATAGATTTGCTGAAATTAGTTCAACCTCTGGGATCGTGAAAATATTTAGTAGTTGGAATTGAGAAGAATTTATTTCAAAACTTCTAGATGGCAACCAATTAATTATACTTCAAACAAGCCTTGATTATCCATCAACCTTTGAGTATGGTTCCACAGCTTTTAACAGCTTAACTGATATATTATCCACTCATAGTATATGTCATCAAGAAAACTTGGTGAAGAATTATAACTGTAATACAATAATTAGTTAAAAGTTCTTTGATGAGAGGGATTACTGATTAAATAAAAATATTTGGAGAAAAGAAAGCCCAGCACAAATTGAGAAAATAAAACTTCAACCAATATGATCATTTATGTTAGCAGCTCATTTTATGGTAGCTACCATACTAAATATCAAAGATGAATTTTATGCCTGTGAATGAAACTGGCTTCAAATAATGAGGTAAATTAGCACACAACTTATAATTTACCTAGTGGTTCTCTATTCAGGACATTCCATTGTCAGACAAAGGGGTTTGTATGTTTTTGATAACTTCCCATAGGGGTTTTCAGAGCAATTCTGAATTCAAGAGATAAAACACATCATCTTCATATAGCAAAGCTATTTGTGTGTCAGAGATGATGATGACTCTATCATGATAGATTTTACAAATGCCACTTAATGATTGTTTTGATCTTGACAGTTTGTGTGAGATTGTAAGCATATCCTTCTGTAATCTCATTTGATGAATCGTAAGGTCACTTCCATTAAAAGTTTCTCATTACATGCCACTGTTAATATTCTTTGACTACGGTTAAAAAGGAGCTAATTGTCATCTCCAGTTAAGTTTATTTTGCCCTTTGGGTATGCGGTTCTCCTGATTAACTTTTTCTACTCTCTGGAGATCTCTGAAGGTTCAGGATAGCGGAGTTTCCTCAGATCTGGAGTCTTCAGAGCTGGGATATGGCAAAACCTAGTCTACATCACAGTCCCTTCCACAAACTTGCCCTTGATACTCTATCATAAGGAATTTGGGAGACTCGTGAAATAGATGTCTATCTAATAAGACATTTAAGTATGAGATCAATGGTTGAGGTCATTGCTCTCTTTTTATTGCTAATAAATAGCAGTTGAATTGCAACTGATCAAAAAGTATTTCAGTACATTGGCTTTGGACTGCATGACTCATGTCCTGAGCTGATTTAAAATTCAAGTCAGGATTCTATTAGAGTTATTTCCCTCTTACGAGGGACTTTATCTACTTCTGGTCTATAGGTAGTCTGTTAGTTTGATATGACAGTAACATTTGATTATACGCATTTGAGAATAAGTAACAAATAGGTGTCCTAATAGACCCTGAAGTATACTAATCTGAGACTTTGAATCTTTACAGAATTATCAAGACACTTTTATGAAGACACACCTATATAATCCCCAAGGAATGACCTCTGAACTTGTAAACAAGAGGAAATAAAAAGACCTGGAAAGTTAGCATGGTGTATAGGTAGTCTCAAATGTCTCTCTGATTTATTTTACTTTCCCAAAAAGAGAATGTCTGATAAAGGCAATACCAGGAATCTCTTGGGAGGCATGCATGGTCCACACATACTTAGTAGGAGCCAGGCAATCTATTTGCGGTATTGTTGAATCATTCTGAAGATGGTTCCTCCGTTCCTCTTTACCTTCCTCACCATGGGCGGCGCTTGTACGGGTTTTGTTGTAGTTATGTGCTCTGTTCTGATAGCTACTGATTTGGAACACATGCTATTGTAACTGGGTCGTGATCTCTGTCATATTTCACCCCCATACCCTTTCGAGAGCTTCGGAAGACTTGGAGACATGTCAGAAGAGCTTACCAGCCTCATATGTTAGCTGCGCCCCACCGCAGCGCCACAGAAATGAGCTGCAAATTCCAAGCAGCATATTGAATGTGTGATTTATTTGTTCTCTGGGCAGGTCAATTAATTATTTCACGGTGACGCCACCCTGGATTGTAAATAGAAAGAGAGAGAAAATGAATTGTCACATTCTGTGCCTGTCTCCCTTACCACTTAGGATGACAAAAGCAGTTTCTCCCCTGAATGTAGGTGATAACCAGAAATGGGAGGGTTGGGCTGCATCTAAAAGGGTTGGTCAGCGTAGCTCAGAGATGCAGTTTAAATGGACTTTCAAGATAGTGTACTAATACTTTCACCACCTGCAGGTTCTTGAAAGGGTATTTGTCCTTGTCAGTCCGGGCTGCTGTAACAAAAATACCATAGCCTGGGTGGCTTAATCACCAAACATTTCTTTCTCATGTGTCTGGAAACTGGGAAACCTGAGATCAGGATGCAGGCAGGTTTGGTGTCTGGGGAGGGCCCTCCTGCTGGTTTGTAGGCAGCTGTCTTCTGGTTAATCCTCATGTGTCACAGAGACCTAACCCACCTTTCTTCTCATAAGGACACTAACTCCCATCATGGGGCTCCACCCTCATGCCCCCACATAACCCTAATTACCTTCCAAAGGGCCTACTTCCTAAAACCATCCCACTGGGAGTTACGGATTTGACATATGAATTTTAGGGGGACCCAAACGTGTTTTCCATAATACTATTATAAGGTGCGGAAAAGGAAAATAATAATTATTATTTCCTACTCACTATAATGTATTCTTCCTGTCTTGGAAACACAAAAGAATGGTAGCTTTCCTAAATTTCCAAGTATATTTTTCCAGATAGATTTTGGTTGGTTTTGTATTGATAAGAAGAGGTATTTCTAGATCTTTTGCTGAAAGGGAATGGGATAAGAGGTAAGAAAGATGAAACTAGCACATGAAGAATGCAGCTAAAAGATAGCTTTTCTAGTAAAAAAATGAAGCATCTAATTTCTTTATCACTGATTTGCTGCTCCATTTATAACCTTTGCCAATATTTTCTCTTTTTCCCAATTTGAAACCGTATTTGTGTTAGCAGAATGGACAACTGATATGTTTTAAGAGTGAAATTTAGAATGGTTTGTTAGGACCCTAACTTTGGCCCCAAAGTCTCTTTATTAAATGAAATACTCTTTTTTTTATTTGGAAAAGAACAGTAGTTTAATAGGACATTCTAATTTCCAAACCTGCACCCTTGGCAACAGCGATGTAAAATCCATATATGCTGGCAACTACCATAAACTCCTGAGAAGTCACCCAAACACCTTAAATGAAATTGCTTGGAAAAAAGTCACTTTAAGTAACTCTTGTTCTTCAGAAGAAACGCTTAGAAGCCCTCGTGAAAACAAATGCCGCCTCGATACTATGAGTTTGAATCTTCTTTCATTTCATCCTCATATTCTAAGTCACGGCTGACTATTAACACATTACACTGGCCAAGTTTTCAGTCTTTCTGTTCTGTGTGTGTCTGCCTGTCTGTGTGCATGTGTGTGTTTGTGTATGTGTGTACCCATGTTTTACAACTTTTGGGTATCAGCAGATAATTCCATGATACTTAGGAAATAGTCTGTACCCATCAGGTTAAACTAATGTAGATATTTAACCCTAAATGTAATTAATTCATGATTCATGTTGTTGGGCAGTTTGTCACATATCATAGACGGGTACTATAGACTTATATTGGATTTTACTCGAGGAACATGAATAAAGATAAATGTAGATGTACAGATAATCAACTAAATACTGAAGCATTTATGTTGCCATCACATACATAAACACACGTATAAATTGTATCAGCCTTCGTACGATTTATTGAACCTGGATTTTCCCACAGAAGACTTGAGGTGACTTTCAAAAGCATAGGCTTTACAATAAATACAATAAACCTGAACTAGAAATAGAAAACTAAGAGCATTGACAGAAAGTTGAAGGAAATATATACTGTAATTGGTTGCCCAGCTTCCTGGTAACCCAAACAAAAAGGGACACAAATAAGAAGCATCTTTATCCTTATTATACCTGAGGAAATTCCTCAGGAGAGGCCAAATTTTTTCCTGGCAGAAGATAATTCTAAAAGATATGTTCTTAATTTATTTAGCAAGAGTTGATTAGGAGCTCCTGAATTTGGATTTGTCTGGTCCTTAAAGACAGTACTATGGGTAGATCTATGTTTCCAAATTACAGGCTTTGGATTTTTTCAGAATTGACTTTATAAATGCTGTCTTACTATAAAGCAGCAAATGGTTTATTTGGGTGGACTTAATCCTTGTGGGCAGTGAAGGCACATGCTGTCTGGGAGGCAGATAGAGCCATGTCAACCCAACCTGGATTCAGACCCAGCTGTGTATCCTTGGATAGGTTTTGTGACCTCTGTGATTATCAGGGCTTTTTTTTGTTTCCTATAACATAAGAATGCTAAATTGCATGATTATAGAGATTACATGAGAAAATATATTTAAAATAGCTAAGGTCATCATAGTACTATCTCAAACATTGATGCTAAAGACGAAAGTAATGTTTTCTTCATTTTTTATGCTTACTTTCCCACTGGTCACTAATTTTTGATTATATAACAGAGGAATAAGATGCACAAATAAATGGGGGCACTGTGGTGGCTCAGTCAGTTCGGTCTCCAACTCTTGGTTTCAGCTCAGGTCATGATCTCATGGGTTGGGGGATTGAAGCCTGCGTGGGGCTCTCTGCTCAGCAGGGAGTCTGCTTGGAAGATTCTCTCCCTCTGCCCCTCCCCACCTGGCATGCTCACACATGTGCATGCTCCCTCTCTCTCTCAAATAAAGAAGTAAATCTTAAAAAAAGAAGATACACAAATGAATGAATGGAATAATCACAGACATTATAACTGAAGTCTGGACTCAGGTAGTTCCATTTGGCAGCCAACACCATAGTTATTTGGGACTTGGAGGAAATGATTTATAATGGATATGCAGGTTTTCAAAGCTGAGGATTTACCCTTTTGAAAACAAAACATACTATTGTTTCCAAAAAACAAAAGTACCTGTTCATAATGAAAATCTTTCTTGGATTGGATTATACCCTTTCTTGCCTTTTAAAGGTAAATATGCCACATAAAAATAACTTTTCTAGCAATTTAGAATGTTAGACTTTATTCTGCTTTAAAGCAGTGTTCACTCTGGGGCTCTTTGTGGCCCGTAGGATGTTTGTCCTACAGAAGTAGCCTCAGCCTCCTGTGCATTTGAAATTGTGATTCCCATTGTCCCTTAAACCAGCCCTGTGGCTTCTTTAGCCCCTTTTAATTTGTTACAGCTAATGTGCTTGGGAATTTAAAAATCAGATAACCAAGCTAATTTTAACTGTGAGTGAAATAGAATCAATAGAATCTGGTCGTCTAGGTATCAAGTACCTGGGCTGGTTTTTATACATGAACTCTGTGCCTTGTCTTTAGTTCCTTGGAGCTCCGTTTGACTTAATTGTTGGTTTTCACTGTGTTCTGAAAAGGTGAAATGTTATTCTATTTTCTCCAAGAGTTATTAAAGACTGACAAGACATTGGGAGTGCCCCACATGCACAAAGTTCAAAGTCATTAAAATTCTCAGATCCTTGAATACTCAGTTATAGTCACTAAACGAAAATCACAACTTTTTTTTTTTTTTCGCTCCAAGTTTACTTGGGAATTTTTTCACAAGAAGTAATTGTTTGTTCCTTAAAAGAGTTTGAGGGAAAAAAACTTTCATCATCTTCTCTGTAGGGTTGCTCAAAGGGTTAGCAACACTCATAATTCATGCACTCTTCTGTGGGTCTCACCTAGATGCCACTGAGTAATCATCTGACCCTTTCTTTGGGTTTTATTCGCAGTGAAAAGGAAAGACACTTTAAAACTGTCCCTTAAGTGGTTTAAATGAACTATTAGATATCTTTAGGTTTTGGTTTTCATTTCCACTAAATCACAACTCACATCTTGCTTTGTCCTCAGGCTGTGCTTCCTAGTACATTGTAAAGGGGTTATCTTTTATATTCCCTCTGTTCCTTAGAGATAAAGTGACTTGAAACCAGAATAAGTGCTTCCTATATACAAATTGGAAGGAAAACCTAAATTTTATACTTTCCCTGGAATCTATGACTCCAGAATTTTTCTTTCTTCCTTTAATTTGGTTATGTGTCAACTTTAATGAAACTTCCATTAGGCAGTTAATTTACTTCTTGTCATTTGACTTCACTGTATAAGACTCTGTACAACATTTGTTTGTTACCAACCTTTACCTGATCTTTCTGTTGTGTTCGTGACATATTGAGTTGTGTCTAGAATGCTCCCACCAGTCCTCCTGGCTAGCATTTACCCATGCTCTTAATCTGTGTTTCACTCTGAGACCAAGGCTTTATATACACAATCTCAGTGTGGTTCTGTCCTAGCTTTCTAACATACATAAAGTAATTACCCATTTTATAGATGAGAATACCAAGGTCGAAGAAGTTAAGTTACTGGCCTTAATTAGCAAGTAGAACTGTGACCCGGAATTGTATCCTGGAGGGATGGATGTACCTCTTTATGCCCGTACTGTGAGCGGTGCCACTGATACATGGCCACGATCAGTGGGCTGATGCCTGTGAGCAGAAAACTTCTGTGCATGCCCATAATATTTCTTTCAGAAGGAGTAGAGATGTAGCCTTGGGCTCATCTCCATTTGACAGAGGGATCAATTTCTTCACAATCTGTGGAGTTTCGCAGACGTGTTTCCCTATGCTGCCAAATTGCATTACTCTCATGCAAATGCTTGCAACTCATCTTCACTCAATTGCCTGTGCTTGCACATGATCTCAGGGAAATGAGCTGAGAAATAGACAGAAAACTGCATAGCCACTGTGTGGCTTTCAGGGACATGAACATGGCCTAACCAAATTTACCCTCAGTGTCACCTCTAACTGTCTTAGGTGGATGGGCCTAAATTGCACACTGTTAAGCACTAAATGAATATAAACGAATATAAAATATGTCTCTAAGTACCAACTATATGTGAAAACCTTCCAAAAATGTATTCGAAGCTCAGATCTCACTCCAAAAGTGCAGTCTCATGTACCTAGCTGCCTGTCACTTACTCTAACAAGTAGGTGGTATTTTTTGCCCCAATCAGGAATTAACACCCCCAGTTTTTAAACGGCAAGAGCGATGACAGTTTTCTCCCTGTTAACTACCCTGTTTCCTCTAATAAGTGTTGAGCCATTTCTAGGTTGGCTGACAGTTGTAAATTTTGAATAATTCTCCATTCCTCTTATTTTAGCATCCCCCAGGGGCATTTATGTCAAAGACTAGCTTCTTTTCTTTTTTTTTTGTGAAAAGATCAGAGAATCTCTTAAGTAATCTATAAAATGCTGTTCACTATCCTTGGTAAAGGTAAAATTTAATAGTCCATAAGAGTTTTCAGAAGCAATAAAAATATTTTAAAATGATTTAAGTCTAAGGGAAATGATAATGCCTCAGTATGTTCACTGTGTGAAAGAATCCTCTGGACAGTTTCCTCTCTTTGAATGAGGGAGAGTCTCCTGAATATGGGGAGAGGGGAGAACCAGTTACATGACAGGGAGGGCAATAAACAAATTGGAAATCAGGTTTCTCCTTGCTCTCTGAGAGACCTGTTTGCCAAGTTCTGGATTAGAGAGGCAAGTGTTACTATTCGAAGATAAACCCAAATCCTGCTATACATACTAGGCAAAGGTTTACCTTTTCTTAATTTAACTGGAGGTAACAGCAGAAAATAAAATCTGAAGAAAAGCTGGCTAACAAAAACCACAATATTTGCATAGTTCAGATTGGGGAGGGTGGGGTGGAATGGAAAAGAACTTACATGTGATATGACAATTTATATTTACCAAATAAATAGAGAGACCCAAAATCACTTAGTTAATTCTCTGCCTTGTCACAGTAAATGTTTCAATGCGCTACTTGAGATGTGTTCTATAATCTGATTTTTAAAGAAATTATAAGACAGAATATTCATTATTTTTTGACTCTTCTCTATGGTCTGGAAAGGTAATAATACTCCTTTAAAATAGAAAATGTACATAATCATTAAAACAAGTGAGTTATAATTATTGAGATAACTTTTAAAGAGGTTGGAAAGATGTCAAATAACTTTCATAATAGTAAAAGATATCAAGTAACTGTTCATCATCCTTTTGATATTTAATAGCTTATTTTTGATGATCATTATGGAAACAGCAAATACTTTTTATGAGTAATATATCTTTTATATGCAAAGAGAATTATCAGCCAAGGTACCACTGTGGCCCTAAAACATTGTACCAGGGAGGAAGAAAAAGAGAAAAAAATCAATGAAATGCTATCTTACACTGTAACTTAATATTCCAACCAGATTGTAAAAAGCAGGATGTTAAAGATCATTAATTCAGTATTATTTTTGCCATAGCTTAAAATCACACAAAGTAGTGGAACGTAGAGAAAGTATTAGAAAATAGAAAGAAGTAGAGAAACAGTAAGATCTTAGAGATTATTAATACACTGAAAAATTTTTAGAATTTTCTTTCACTAATAATGAAATAGAGTTGGTCCATGCTTTCTTGAAAAATCTGATAAATTTGGCTTTTCAGTAGAAAAACTCCTTTGGATAGTTTTTATTTCAGAGGGTTTTTTATTTTTTGTTTTTCCTTTTTTCCTTCCCTTCCCTTCCCCTCCCCCTCTTTTTCTCTTCCCCTTCCTCCCTCCTTCCTTCTTTCTTCCTTTCTTTTTCTCTTTCTCTCTTTCTTCCTTCCTTTCTGAACCATTTGGGTGTAGTAGAAAGATCACTCAGTAAGAGTCCAAGCACCTATTTGATTACAGTAGCAATTATATTACATTACTTACCTCAGTCATTCTCTCTGAATTTCAGTCATCTGTCTAGAAAACAAAGAGGTTAAGGCAAGTTTTCATGATTTTGTGTAAGATTTACAGTGCTCTCCAATTACTAGAAATCCCACTGAAGAGACTATTTTTATATTAGAAAAAAGGAGGAAAACTCTGTGTATATGTGTGTGTGTGAGTATGTGTCTGTGTGTGTTCCAAGAGAGCCTATCATGATGAGATGAGGGTTTGTATCAGTGGTTGACAAACATTTCCTATAAAGATCCTGTTTTGTCATCTACACTAATGGGTAGGACTGTATTCCAATAGAATTTTATTTGCAGAAACAGGCAGTGGGTGGGATTTGACCCATGGTTGTAGTTTGCTGGCCTCTGATTATACACGCTGGGGAAGGTTTGTTAACTGATACGACCCTTTGGGTGGGCAATTTTGAGGCCATATCAAAAGACTTTGTGAACATGTCTGGCCTTTGACACTGCATTCTCACTTCTGGTAATTTATCCTAAGGGAATATTTGGAAAAATCTAAAAAGATATTCTCTACCAGGATATTTAATGATAGCAACAAAGGGGCAACAAATCGAAAAGCCTTTCAATAGGAAATAAATGGAGAAATTTGCCCTAAAAATTCCTTTGTTATGACTTATTCTTACAGTGAGATACTACATAACTATTAAAATGATATCATGTGTTTCCAGGTACTGACATGGTATAATATCCATGATACCTTTTTGATTGGGAAACGAAACTATAACACATTAAGTATGATATGGTTCTGGATTTGATGCTATCTTTAAATTATGAGATTACAAGTAATTTCATTCTTTTAATACTCTCCAATGGTTTTGCATATAGTGTATTGCTTTCATGATCAGATTAAAAAACAGCAAACATGTTTCAATTTAGAAAAAAATGTGTAATACTAAAAATTTTACACACTTACAATGGAGTAAGTACTTCCAATAAAATCTTGAAATATTGTGTATCCTTGTAAACACTCCAAAGCCATCAATTTAGTTTTTATAGGGGAGATTCAAACTCTCAGAACCTCAAAGAAACAGGCAGTGCAGCTCTGATTTCAAGATATCCCTAACTACACACTTATAAATGGGTATAAATGAGTAGCTTGCTATATTTAACATTATAATCGAGGCTATAATTTATAATCACAAATTTGTTATATGATATTGTAAGATAACTTATGAGTTAAGTTTTTCAGAAATAGAGAACAAGCTTGGAAGGCTGCCCAAATCCCCAGATCTTTGGCCTTCCTTGGTTTTTCTATTTAAACTATAAAATTATAGTCTCATTATGAACACTTTTT
The DNA here is from genome assembly GCF_963455335.1 of Martes martes. Taxonomy (NCBI): domain Eukaryota; kingdom Metazoa; phylum Chordata; class Mammalia; order Carnivora; family Mustelidae; genus Martes; species Martes martes. The sequence continues at coordinate 143,252,591 of NC_137888.1, forward strand.
ATCATTCTGTTCTGTCTGTCCTGAAATGTCAGTTTTCCCAGGAAAGCTTTGTAGTTTTCCTAGGAAAGCTTTGTTCTATACTTAGCAACAAATTCTACCAGAATAAAACACACTGACAAAAAACAGTAGTAACTTCTTGAAAAGTCTGTAGTTAGTGCTTAATATGTTGCTGGAACTCTTTGGTGACATACGTGTTTATAGAAGCTCATTTGCTCTCACGTCAATCCTGAAAGGTACTCGTATTATTCACTATCATTCATTTTACAGAAGAAGAGGGTGAGGCTCCGAAAGGTCAAGTACACTGCCAGAGGGGGCATGCTAGTATGTGGCAGAGCTAGGAGTCGAACCCAGGGAGACTGGGACCTGATCATCTCACCCCGCTGCCTCATGGCACCTGCTGCGTAGCCTCCATGGCTGTCTGCTACTAAGTTAGAAGATAAATGTGCCCTCCAAATGGTAAAGAGGCAATAAACGAAAAACAATTCACCCTGTGCACTTCTCATGGATATCTCAGTCACTCAAACAAATAACGTGATGTGCTTGCTTTACAGGAAACTGGAATTTTATTCCAGCATAGGAAGAAAAAGTGTTTTTTTTTTTTTTTTGAGAGTCTGAACTAACTTTTTAACAGAATGTAAATATGTATCTGGGCACAGTGACACAATGGGCATGGCGGATGTTGTTTGCTAGTCCAGAATTACATCAGGCTGGGGTACAGGCAAGGGTCTGCTTGGTTAAAAGGAAATAAATGTTTATTTCACTGGAAAAGACTTTTTCCACCATGGAACTGAGGGTGTTCTAGGAGACTTTGACACCTCTTTCCTACCTGAATCGGACATAATTGATGACAACAAGTTTATAATTTGGGGGATGCCTGAGTGGCTCAGTTGGTTAAGCATCTGCCTTCAACTCAGGTCAGGATCCTGGGGTCCTGGGATAGATCCCCACATGGGGCTCCCTGCTCAGTGAGGAGTCTGCTTCTCCTTCTCCCTCTGCCTCTCCCCCCATGCATGCACACTCTCTGTGTGTCTCAAATAAATAAATAAAATCTTTAAAAAAAGTTATAATTTCTGAAGGTGCTGCCTATACCTAGAAATCTTAGAAAATATCTTCCAGTAATGACAAATTGTCCTTTGTTTAGATGTCAATGCTTTATGAAGTTTTACCTTTATTAGTGCCCAGTCCCCTTTAAATTTTGCACAGAATTTGCCCCTCTTCATCATAAATGCCATTCAGAAAATCATTCAGTTATTATGGGTGACAATTTTTATTTCATTATTTGTCATTCCTCTCCCATCAGTCATTTGCAACAGCAATTGGAACATAGGCAGTATCGTCCCTTCATATTACAAATTCCATTAGCAAAGAAAGAGAAAAAATAGACCTGATCAAAAGTATCATTATAGTTGATGTTTTTTCCCTTAATTCAGAGTTTCAGTAACCACAAATATAAGAACCAAAATGACCAAATTAAAAGCAAGCATAAAAACTACCAGATATTTTTAAGAAACCACTTGCCATTGATTCAAGTCTGAATCCTTGCAGTAAACAGTTAATACAGATCTGCTAGAAGTAGAACCAGGTCCCACTTTACTTGTGGTTGCTAGATAAGCTTGTTTGTGGATTGAATTTTTCCCAAGAAAGAAATATAGCCATTAAAAAAGTTAATGAAGGAATAAAAGAGGGGTTCTTATTAAGTTCTTCAAAACTTTATAAGCAAAAGGAAAATTGTATCAAACCGGAAGACCCACCAGGTCAAGTGTCATCTGTCAGCTTCCAAAGTACCCATCTTGTATTACTTACCTTGTTTGTCCTTGTTCTATCTTCTTCATTGGTGCACACACACACACACACACACACACACGCACACCCCATATACACCCACCACCCTCCCACATGCAAACAGCAACCAAACAACCAGCCCTGGTTGTTCCAGTACCCTCAATAACCACTGCTTCCCAATCACATCAGTGTAAAATCAAAACATCTACCCTGCCGGTTGAGCTCTCAAATATCTAGCCTCACTCCCCTTTTTAAACTTTATGTTCCCTAGTGCTTTATTAGTCAGGAGAGCCTAGCCTTTGTAGCAGTAACATTTAAATCCCTCTTCTCAGTGAAATTGGGCTCAGGGAACATTTATTTCTCAGCGATACGGTCTGAGGCAGATCAGCAGACCTTCTCTCTTACCTAGTAAGTCAGAGATTGGGGTTCCCTTCATTTTGTGACATTGAATTTCATCAGGTTGCCAGAGTTAGCACATAAAATAGAGAATGCTCAGTTAAATTTAAATTTCAGAGGCACCTGTGCAGCTCAGTCAGTTAAGCAGCTGCCTTTGGCTTGGGTCGTGGTCCTGGGGTCCTGGGATTGAGCCCCAAATCGGGCTCCCTGCTCAACGGGGAGCCTGGTACTCCCTCTACCTCTGCTGCCCCACCCCTTGCGCTCTTTCACTCTCTCTCTCTCAAATAAATAAGTAAGGTCTTTAAAAAAATTAATTCTTTTATTTATTAATAAAAATTTATTAATAAAAATTATTTAAATTTATTAATATTTATTAATATAATATAAATTATTAATATAATATAATAGGAAATTATTAATTATTAATTATTAATTAATTATTTAAATTTATTAATCATTTAAATTTATTAATAAAAATTTATTGATAAAATTGATTCTTTTATTATTTCTTTTATTATTTTATTTATACTTCTTTTAGTATAAGTATATCCATGCAATAGTTGGCATATAGTTATACTAAAAAAAGTATTTGATCTCCATCTGAAGTTCAGTATTCCAGAAAAAAATAGTATAATAACAATATGTGTTTTCAATATGCAAATAGCATAGTAATGTAGTAATTTAGTATATAATGTAGTATATACTATTATACTATAATATAGTATATATATAGTATTATATACTATATTATAATACTATAATATATAATATAATATATTATAATACTATATAGTATAATACTATATATAGCATATATAGTATAATATATATATTATACTATAATACTGGTATACTGGTATACAGTAAATAGTAATATAATATAATAGTATAATAGCATACTAATTTTGTATAATACTAATTTTTAGTGTGAGTATATCCCATACAATATTTGGGACATGCTTACATTGAGAGTTGTTTGTTATTTTTCTGAAATTTGAGTTTAAATGGGAGTCTTATATTTTATCTGGATACCCTACACATTTCAACAAATGTCTTCCAAGGTGACAGCAGCCAAGATGAGAAAAAAAAAATTGGGAGGGTATCACTGGCACTTTATCTTCTTTGGCCTGGAAGCAGTATATATTGCTGCTGCTCCGAATCTATTGGCCAGAACTGGTCACATGGCATCAGTCTGACTGCAGGGGGAACAGACTTGAGGATAGCTCATGACTGACTGGTGATCACTAAAGGTCTTCGTTTCATTCACCCTTTGGTCCTTGTACATCAGTAAAGGGTGGAGCATGATTACATAGCAGTAGCAAGGTCTGGAAGTGCTTTGTGTCTTTAAAGAAGGAACAAGTTCTTCTACCTGGGAGTGGCATGTTGGTGCTGGAATCTAAACCAAACTTTGAATGGGCAGGCATAGGGAAAGTAAAAGGGCACTTCAGGGGCAAACAGTGTAAATATTATATTGGAGATAAGAAAGTCAGAGAATAGACTTGAAACTGACATCATCCTGCTGATCACACGTTGGTTGGAGTATAAATCTCTCAAGGTTTGTCCGTCATCTCTCTTCTTACCTTATTAAAAAGAAGACTTAATTTTAGATTGACACATGATGTGTTATGAAGATGATCAGAAAACTTGGAAGAGTGAGGGTTGTGGATTATAGGTAAATTTGTCAAGAGAGTGATATTGCCGATAAGAATAGATGACAAATCCACCGTGATACATTCATGAGTTTATACCTCCAACTATAAGAACCATGGGGGATCTTGTCAGATTAAGAAATCTGAAGCTTCTGGAAGTTTTAGATAGATACCTTAAAAATCATGAAGATATCACTAATCTTCAGGAAAATGCAAATTAAACCACAATGGTGATATCACCTCACACCAGTCAGAATGGCTAGTATCAAAAAGATAAGAGGGGCGCCTGGGTGGCTCAGTGGATTAAAGCCTCTGCCTTTGGCTCAGGTCATGATCCCAGGGTCCTGGGATCAAGCCCCGCATCGGGCTCTCTGCTTGGCAGGGAGCCTGCTCCCTGCTCTCTCTCTGCCTGCCTCTCTGCCTACTTGTGATCTCTGTCTGTCAAATAAATAAATAAAATCTTAAAAAAAAAAAAAGATAAGAAGTAACAAGTATTGGCAAGGATGTAGAGCAAAGCGAACCCTAGTGTACTGTTGGTGGGAATGTAAATCGTTGCAGCCACTGTGGAAAACAATATGGAGGTTCCTCAAAGAATTAAAAATAAGAATACCATATGATTCAGTAATTCCACTACTGGGTATTTACCCAAAGAAAATGAAATTTTAATTTGAAATGATATAAGCACCCCTGTGGTGTTTATTGCATCATCATTTATAATAGCCAAGATATAGAAGCAGCCCAGGTGTCTATTGGTAAATTAATAAATAAAGATGTGATATATATATGTAGATATAGATAAAGGGAATATGACTCAACCATAAAAAGAGTGACATCTTGCCATTTGCAACAAAGTAGATGGGCCTAAAGACTATTAAGTGAAAAAAGACAGAGAAAGGCAAATGCCATATGATTTCACTTATATGTGGTATCTAAAAAATAATTGATCAAACAAACAGACAAGACAAGAAGACTCTTAAATACAGAGAACACACTGGTAGTTGTCAGAGGGGAAGTTTATTAAAAAATTATAAATACACTATACAGAGAAAGAAAATAACCAGGCTTACTTGTATTTAAGTTTTTACCTTGTATGTTTGTTGCAAATTCAGTAATTCAGAAGTTGTGAGTGTTTTTTTGCAGGGGATTTATCTGGCAGTTACTGAATCATGAGAGGAGTAATATGAGACGAGCTGGAAGAGAAAGAAAAACATCTTTTACTTTGTGAAAAATTTAAAAAGTTTTCCAACAACTTAAATCTGAAGAAGTATACAAATCTCTTTTCTAGAAATATTCAGTTAATATGAATAGAAAATAGGGAATTCTCATGACAGACATCTTGAAAGATATACATACTTGAAAATAAGTTCCTTGCTCCTGGAAAAGAAAGACAGAAAGCTTTTAGTTCCCATTCACTATGCAGACACAGTACCTGCTGACCCAAATATTATTTGTTTTAATAAGATACATTTGCAATATCTCCAGATAAAAAAAAATTGTGCAAGCCCATAAATATTTAAGAAAACAAAACACTATGTGACAAATCTGCTGCTATCCTTGGATGCCAGATTATAATTATATTTCAGGGGTTAATGGATGGCATTCTGAATATTGAAATTGAAAATGAAAATCTTGACACAGCACAGCATAGCTTTGGGGAGTGAAAGGAATGTTTACTCTTGCTAGGGTTAGTGGACAAGTCTGGTCAGAACATCACAAGGAAAACATATTTCTATGCTTGGGACCGCGTTATCTCAATGTTTCACATTCTTGCCCTTTTTGGAAGCTGTAGTTATTATTCCAAAGTCTCAAGGGTTTGCTGTAAGATCTAAATTGTTACACTCACCCTTTCTGAGTAGGCATCCATAGTCAGGGCACGCATTTACAAAAAAAAAGGACATATTTTTAAAAATAGTCTCTGTACTCTAGAATCTTACCTACAGTATGACTCTGAGAGTAGCCTTGTCTTCTTCTCACCTGATTTTTGCAGTCCCTGAAGCATGCACAGGAAACATTTTATTTCTTTTTAAAATACAGTGAGAAAGAAGTTAGTTGGTGATGGGAGGCAACAATCATCATCTCTAAGCAAAAAGTGAACAGCAGTAGCATTATTCGAATGGTTTCTCTTTAAATCATTTCTTCCTCACAATTTTTATTGGGTAGACCCTGAAGAAAAGGAAAGGGAAAAAAAAAATCACTATTGCTCAATACCTCAGAACTGAAGAGTTTTGTTTATTCCTAGGTGGCCATGATAACAAATGGGAATGTGAAATTGCTGTGTTCTCTTTGTGTGTTGTTTCTGAGGGCACTCACCTCTGTGGAGAGACAACATGGCATAGAAGCTCAATGCAGTTCCATGTCCCTGAGTTCCCAGCCTTGTTCTAGCACTAACTAGCTGTGTAACCTTAGACAGGTGAACTCAGTACTCTAGGGCTCAGGTTTTCACCTGCAGATAAGACTAATGAGGGAACAGTTTCAGCCTCATGGGGTTATTATGAACACTGAATACACTGATATCTGTAAAATGCTTGGCGCTCACTGTGCCTTCACACGTAAGTTCTTAGAAAATATAAAAAAACAAACATTGCTTTTATTTAAACATTACCAAATACTATCTCCCAGAGTACACTTTTTCCCTGTATCTGATTATTTCCAATGTTTTAGGTTTTAAGTAGAATTATGAAAGTTGCCTTAGGTAAGGTTTTCTGGAAAGAGGAAGTTAGGTGGAGATTTGTAGGCAGACATTCATCGGGGAGTGCCTTTGGGACCAACAGTAGTAGGAAATGAAGGAAGGAGAAACAAGAAGAAGGAATAGTTGGGTTGTTGTGAGACCTTGACAACACCTTGATCTCATGGGAAGCTCTAGAGTTGGAATGGCTTTTCCAGATTGTCTCAGTTTGGGGAGAGAGGACCAGGCCTCTCTACATCCCTTCACTTTAAATGCAAGGTTTAAAGTGAGGAGTCTTTAAATGGAAGCTGCTGTTGTGATGGCGAGGTGGGGAGTGGGGCGGGACGGGGAGTGCATGACCTTGGGCCAGGTGAGTGTTTTGGCCAAGGGTACTACCCCGAGGGAGTCTCATCTGGAGCCTAGCAGCCATCAACACCAACAGTTAGGAGAGTGGGGCCCTCAGTCCTGAAGAGAGCATCTGGTGACCTGTCGCCACAACTGTCATGTGCACATATATAAATTAGTATTTCATTTGTCACCAGTGTTTTAATTTGCTTCAATATAGATCTTCCATGCTCAGATGGAAAACAGTGTAAAGCAATTTTCTTATAGTATCAAATTAACTGATCACAATGAAAAATAGCATTCCCTCCAGGCACTTGCCTCCTTATAGCCTGAAAAATCCACCATGTGAATTTTGATGTTTCAGCTTGTCATCCCATTACAGCGTACACACAGTCTCTTGAGTCTGTGAGTTCGTAATGTTTGAACATTTAATAATTATTGTAAACTTCTTCCAAGCCTAGATGATTATAAGCTTTTTGTTTTCATTTCTGTGACATAAATAACATTGTAGGAAAAACAAAGGTCTTTTTTAAATATACATGTCATTATTCTATGCTAAGATATCAACTGTATTTATTTTTTTCTCTTTGCTTTATTATCCTTCTTAATATGCAAATGTATTTTCCATAGGCATATTTATAGTAGGTGTATGTTTTTCATTATCTCTTTTGTTTAACTTAGTGTTACAATCATAAACATTTTCATGTGGCTAGTAACTTTTACAGTTATAACTTTAATAGAAACACAAGAGGGGTGCCTGTGTGGCTCAGTCGGTTGAGCATCTGCCTTCGGCTCAAGTCATGATCCTGGGGTCCTGGGATCAAGCCCTGCGTCATGCTCCCTGTTCAGTGAGGAGTCTGCTTCTCCCTCTCCACCTGCCTGCTGCTCTGCCTGCTTGTACTCTCAATCCCTCTGTCAAATAAATAAATAAAATCTTTAAAAAAATAGAAACATAAGATTCCAGCGAGTGGCTCTACTATAAATTGCTTCACCATTCTCTTATTGTTTGGCTTTTAGCTTGTTTCCAGGTTTTCCCTATCAAATCATAGTATAAATTTTAAAATTCTGAACTCAGTAAATCAATTCAGTAAATCGTAGCAGTCAATACTGGCTCATATCAAAGTACGGGGCAGGCATAACAATGATAATATTCAGTCTCTGCCTCAGTGGACGTGGGACAGTCATATAAATGTGGCTTTAGTGATGTGGTAGAGCCGAGACAGCTGTCATCATTTCTAACCATGTAGGAGGGAAAGAATCATAGAGGAGGAGGATTTTAAGCTAGGCTTTACAAGGTGAGTAAAATTTACACAAAGAAAAAAGATGATGAGGGAATTTTGAGCTGCAAGGACAGTAACAGCAAAGACAAGGGGATGTAGAAGTAATTACAGATATAAGGAACCATGAGTCAACTGGTCTGGTGGCTTATAGGAGATAAAGAGGTGATGGAAAAGATAATTTAGAATCATGTATTCTGGGAACTTGGCCTCCATATTAAAGAATTCGGATTCATCTGTAAATAAAAAGGTAGTTTTAAGAAGAATACCATGATTAGATTTGTGCTTCAGAAAAAGTCATTGGCATTAACATGAAGAGATTGGTTGGAGAGACAGACAGGAGACTCATATTCTAGTTAGAAAGACACTGTACTAGTTTAAGGAAAATTTATTAAGCTATTCTTTCATTTTTTGTTCTTGCCTTCATTTCTTCATAATTCATGAATATGTAATCACTTAGCGGGATGTTAGGCCTGGGGCTATTGAAGATCAGGGTCTATTTAAAATTATCCATCTACCCAGCAAATATGAAATGAGAGCCCATTTTGGTCAAGATGGGTGAATCAGATTCCAGGACCAATCCTTGGTCCTGAGTTCCCAGTCTGGTTGTCAATAGGGTAGAGCATTTGGTGATCACAAGTCTATGCATCAGCTCTATGTATACAACAATTAAGTTCCTCACCAAGTGATATTCCGCAAAGGAGATTAGAGGGACTCTCTAAATGACTTTTCATCTCAACTCTTGAAAAGGCAGTGGACCAGCTCCATCTTCTTATTTCTTTTCCCCTCTATCTACAAACAGAGAAGCAAAATCCAAACCTGGAATTGCAAACCCAAATGGAACAATACACAGGCCAAGTTGTCTGGCTATTTCGGGATCAGGAGAAATTAGAACACCTTGAAATATGTTGTATTCATTTACTGAGTTAATTGGAACCCTTCTATGAGAAATCAAGGGCTTTTGGATGCCACTCTGCATTTTAACACTGTTATTTCCAGTCTAGGGAAAGATTGACCCCCCCACCCCCACTCCTCCTTTCTTGCATTGCACCTAACCCTCCTCTTCTTTCAGGATATGGCAGGACACCAGGCTGTTGTTACCGTATCACTTAGATGTCATACTTATGAATGAGTCACTGCTCTAAAAATATGCTTTGTTTAAAAGGACAAGACATTTTCTAAAATCTTTCTCAGAACTAATGTAGTATACTAATTCTTACACACTAGCTATTATAGCTAAATCACGTGCTTGATAAAAAATAAGAACATTAAGCCAGATTACATTTGAAATATATCATTTGTGAAAACACATTTTAATTTAAAGACAGGTTGAAAGTGATTAGCTGCATTAGGGATTTCGAAGTGAATTTCATTATTCTGCCACAATCAGTTGTCTTGTCAGCTACCATAAATGTAAATAAAGAATAAGCTTACGACCAGGGAAATATGTCATCTGCTTTCAAAGGACAAACTTATACCTCAAAACCATTATTCAATCAATGCAGTATTACTTGATGGTTTGAGGCAAGAGCTAACTACCTTTGCGTTGGTATAATTAGAGTTCCATGCCCCTGGAGGTGTGGAATGGGTGTAAGTAAGGGAGCAAACAGCATAAGCAAGGTGTTTAGAGAGGACACTGTCAGATCCCCTTGGCTTTTCATTTCTCTTTTTAAGATTTTATTTATTTATTTAAGACACACACAGACACACACACACAGAGCATGAGCGGGGGTGCGTGGGGTGTGGGGAGAAGCAGGCTTCCTGTTGAGCAGGGCTCCTTCCCAGGACCCTGGGATCATGACCTGAGCCAAAGGCAGAGGCTCAACTGACTGAGCCACCCAGGCGCCTCCCTGGGCTTTCATCTGTTCCCACATCTCGCCCCAGAGGGATGGTATTCCCAACTCTTAGTATCTGCGGCTTCTCTTCCTGGGATGGCCCTCAGGCTGCTGTGCTACTCTGCCTATAGGTACAGAGAGCCAAATAGCTGCTCCCTTCCCCACCAGTGGCCCTTACCCAGTGACCCTCTGCTGCCTGACTATGAAAGCCCCATTCACTTGCTCAACTCTGTGGTGTGATTTACATTCACTGTTCCCTGCAAAGTATAGGCTAAAGCTACCCTTCATGAAACTTTGTCTAAAATCATTCCCTTGCTTGGGTTTTTCTCTGCTGTCTGCTTCTATAACTCCAAAACAGGTTGTTCTGGAAGCATTTCCTTAATAAATGGCTTCCATATAAGTACCTGTCTTGAAGTATACTTCTCAGAAAGCTGAAAATAATACTGTTGCATAAAGTCTCTCTTTCCTATAGTCAACTTTTTAAAGATACAGTCTGTATTAATAAACCTTCTATCTTGCGCAAATAAACACTGAGATGTAAGCGTAATGAAACAGAACATTCCCAAGAACTTGAAATGGCATACGGATCTGGCAAATGGGATTTATAGGAAGACCAAAACCAGGCTACCTGTATGACTATTGCTTTTGAAGGTACCCAAAGCACGGTGACCATTTCTGCCAACCTTATTCTTTCTATACACAAGCAACAATCACAATTCGAAGATGCTAGAAAGCTGCTGAGCCCGAGCTCTGCCTGGAGGTCTAGATCCCGTAAGGAAGATGCTATCCGTGGGAAGATCGAAAGGAAGACATAGGAGAAAAGTTGTGGGAAACTGCAACTGAAACTGTTTGCTCAGTTCAGAGACTTCATGCACAGCGGAAAGGTGGGAAGTGTTGACCTCTGCCCAGGACATCCACACGAACTGTTAGACACTGGGATTGTCCAGCTGTCATCCACTTAGAAATCTGATTGGGATTTTAACCTAGTCATTTTAAGAATAATTGTGGACCATAGGAAATTCACTAACTGTATTTATAAATGCAAATCTGTGTAATTTTCTCCTTGTTTTTGGGTAAGTAGGGAAAAAATCTAACCTACAAAGGCCATCCCATGGCAAAATGAAAGGGAATGATATCATGAAGACAAGAGGGAGAGCAGACCTTTGAACGCTATTTATAACAGGAACCAGAAAAAATTTAGAAGACTATTTGTCATACTTAATCTGATTTAAGGAGACATCGCCTTTGGTAAACAGGAAAAGAAACCCACAAAACAGAATAAGCTGAGATGAAGGGACAACAGGATGAAATGAAAAGGGGACAGGATGTGAGGCCAAGGCAACAAGCTGGGATGAAATGGGAGCTCGGTGAAATAAAAGACGGACACATGGAGGCAAGAACAATAATTTAAAAAATTAAAATCACGTTGGAGTCAGGCCCTACACACACACACCGGCACAAAGAAGAACACAAGAAAGTGATATTAAAGGAAATGAATGATATCCAGGACAAATGAAACAGATATAATTGAGAATTATAAGTGTTCTGGAAGGAGACTTGATAATGTGGAACAAAAATAACAAAGACACAAGTGAAGAACCTTTGTCCAAATCTGGGAGTTTGAGAGAAAAGGAAGGAGGGAAACTAAAATGCAAATGGCAGGAGTCTGCCATGATCAAGGCAAAATTATTTAAAGGAGAATAAGACACATATCCTGATTTTATACACACACACACACACACACACACACGTGTGTATATATATATATATATATATATATATATATATATATTTGTTTTTAATGTATATATACACACACATATGTATATAAATATTTGTTATATAGATATTATCTATCTATATCTATCTATATATAGATATCTATCTATCTATCTAGATATCTATATCTATCTATCTATCTAGATAGATATCTATCTATATCTATCTATCTATCTAGATAGATATCTATCTATATCTATCTATATCTATCTATATCTATATCTATCTATCTAGATAGATAAAGATATAGATAGATAATATCTATATAGATAGATAGATTATATATATCATATATATAATATATAATATTATATATATAATATATATATATAAAAAATATATATATATGGAAAAAGATGACAAGCACCCGGGAAGAAAGATCCAGGTTATCTCTTAAGGGATTAGTATTAATTTAGCACCATAGAATTATTGGCATTTCAAAATTCCAAATGATGGTGAAGCAAATTTAGAGGAACTGCCATTTAACTCATTTGTTTAACAAATATAAGCTCCTACTATGTGTCTAACATGTTAGATTCTGAGATTACAGCAGTGTAAATTTTTATAAGCCGAAATGAACTGTGTATGGAATTAAAAAATAATAGATCATGGCGACTACATGCAAAGTCTGATGTACAAGTATAACCACCAAAATTATTTATTTGCTGGGCTTTTCTCATGGAGTGTCTGATTCAGTAGGTCTGGGGTACTTCCCGATAATTTGCATGTCTAAGAAGTCCCTAAGTGGTACTGATGATGTAGCTAGTCCGGGGCCCACACAATCAGAACCACTGATTTATATTAACTAAAATTTGGGAAGGAAAATACCAGAAATGCTCAACTACATTGAAACAATTACATAGTTGTAGACACTGAAATAATATTTTTGAAGATTATACAATGCTATAGAAAAATCCCAATTGAGGGCACCTGGGTGGCTCAGTGGGTTAAGCCTCTGCCTTCCGCTCAGGTCATGATCTCAGGGTCCTGGGATCGAGTCCCGCATTGGGCTCTCTGCTCAGCGGGGAGACTTCTTCACCCCCACCCCTGCCGTCTCTCTGCCTACTTGTGATCTCTCTCTGTCAAATAAATAAAATCTTTAAAAAAAAAGAAAAATTTCAATTATAATATTGCACAGATTACTCATCACGTAAGACTTTATGAACCATGTTCTTTAACTATATAAAGAAATTCAGTTAAAAAGATAGAGATAGATGTCGAATAAACAAAGACAATCAGGAAATCCAGAAATAGTTACACTTATTATCAGTAGACTATGTCCTTAATAATTTTGTAAATTTTTGTCTGTATAATTTTCTGCATTTTCCATATGAACATGCATTCATCTTATATTGAGAGAAATGAAAATAATTTTCCCAAAAGACCTCATTCAAATATCGTGTCTTCAGTGCAGCTCCTACAAGGTTCTCCATTCTATCGAGCCAAATGTGAATTCCTCTGTCAACTCATCATGGAAGCTTTCATCACATTTTCTATTGTTCATTAAAAATTGATGATTTACATTAGCATTTTAAAGGCTCTGAAAAGTCTCAATATTAAATATTATTCCAGTATTTCCCAAACTTATTTGTCCACAGAACAGTGCAGAACATGCCTCACTGTTTTACAGAATAGTCCACACAGCCACATCAGCTACTCTTTGACATTTACTGAATGAATGAATGAATGAATGAATGAAACCAATGAATCAATGAATCATACATATTGAATACCTATTTATTAATATTTTCCTGTCGATGAACCTAAACTAAAGGTTTCCCTCACTAAAGCCATTAGCATCTTTATTTATATATACTTATACTTCCCATTCCCTAAGTATCCAACACAACATACTTTAAAAGTGCCTAGTGGGAGCAAGGTACTCAATGATGTATAAAGATATTTCATTTTACATGGTCAGATCTCAGCCAAGTATTAATTTGCCAGTTCCTCATTTATTTCAGTTTTCAAAAAGCTTTAAATTACTTTCTTTTTTTTTTTAAAATTTATTTACTTATTTATTTATTTGACAGAGAGAGACACAGCAAGAGAGGGAACACAGGCAGGGGGTGTGGGAGAGGGAGAAGCAGGCTTCCTGCTGGGAAGGGAGCCCCTTGCCGGGCCGATCCCAGGACCGGGTGTCATGACCTGAGCAGAAGGCAGATTCTTAACGACTGAGCCACCCAGGTGACCCTTTAAATTACTTTCTATAGATGACTGTATATCTACATGGTCATTATTCAAATTTAATCGCGTGAGAATTTCATTCAATATGGGTGAAAACTGACAATGAAAGAATTCAAGCATTCTCTCCCAGAAACATACAAATACCAGATGGAGTTTCCTGCATTCTGAAAGTTGATGACACTGCATTTCCAAACAAATATTGTATGCCAAAAATAAGAACCCATCTGAAATTTTATAATTAATTATTTTCTCTGCCAAAGATTCTTATTTTCTACTGTAATGGCTACTTTCCATACCATTCCTATAGATCATAGGATTTCTTATGACCACTTATTTTACAATTACATGAGCTATAGAAAAATAGGCAAAAATATTTGGAATACTTGGTAACTTCACAATGAAAACAGTATGGGATGTTTTCATATATAAACAGCAAGCTTCCCAGCACACCACCAAAGATGAAAAGTGGAAACGAAAGTTTCTGAAATAAGGGAAAAATCATTAATAGAATTTAAATTTGTGACTTTCATGTGAGGATTACAACACTTTGTCACCCAACACTGCATATAGAGCAAATGCCCCAAAATAGTGTATTCAGGAACATCTAATAGAATTAAAAGATATCATGATTTTGAAAGAGAAGAACACCAAAGGGCGACTGGAATTAAAGATGATCATTTGATCTTATAAACTGTGTTTTTAAAATGTCTTGATGGATGCTAACATTTCCTTTATAATGAGATGATGAAAACCAAGTACTTTCATATGGAATGCTAGGTTTTAAAAAACCAGAACACTTTAATAATATTACTACCTTCCTTTAATAAACACAGCCAGACCTTTTTGGGGTTGGGGGAAAGAGATAGGAGAGAACCAAAGTCAAAGGGCTTATAAGGTTGTTGAATTCATGGTTTGATCCAAGAAAGATAGTGCAGGACCAGGGTTCTTGTGATCCTGACCGGTGAGATGATAGTCAAGAGAAACCTCTAGAAAAGCAGATCATTGTGGAGGACTGACTGCCTTTTCTGTTCCCAATCTCTCCTTTCTCCTGTTCCCAAGAGCATTCCTCGGCTGGTGATAATCTTGGGTCTTCCTTTCCCCTTCTAAAGGCCATTGGTTAATTTGTTTATTCAACCAATATTTCTTGAGCCTCTGTTACACCCCTGCCAGCCTTGTGGGGGATGAGAATCCAGGAGTGAACCAACACTTATCTGAACCCTCAGCCGTGTTACAGCAGTATAGAAATTCTTACATCTCTTTCCTTATTAACACAGGCAGAGCCTCTATCCCTAATTACACAACAGAATGTTTTGATATCATATTTTCACTCACTTACTCAGTTAATATTTATTGAGGGAGAAAACTGCTTCAGTTTCTCTTTTAAACCATGGGGAGAGATAGATATTTTAAAAGATCCTTTTCTATGTTATGTATAAGTATTATAAGTGAAGCACTTTTCTTAGAAAATGTCTGAATGTATGGTTGTTGTTTTTAATATATATATTAATTATAATATAACATAATGTAATGTAACATAATATAATATATTGCAGTGAAGCCTGGCTGCATAACTTCAGATTGCATGCATAATTCATGGTATGTTACATTGAAAAAATCTCTGCTGAGACTAGGCTGCCTCATATTCAAAATTGGAGTAATAGTACCTAACATTAAGTTATTATGAGATCTCAATGAGATAAAATGTAAAAAAAAAAAAAAAAAGAACCTAAGGCATAGCAAAGAATGTGTTTCTCTAGTTTTTAGTATTATATACATTTTTATATTGATATTTTAGATAATAGAGCATTTTGTCTACTTCAAACCATAATATTTAAAGCACCTTGCAGTACCTGGTCAGGAAAAATGTTGGGATACTACTCTCCAGTAACACCTTATTCTTCAGGATGGAAATCATCCTGTTGTAATGATGTGTCAGCTTAAGGCACGTCAGCTTCTGGAAAGACAAGGCCATCAGTCCGGGTCTAAATACAGGTCACCTTTATCATTTCCAAGAAAGAATATCTTTTAAAAAAAATCAGTCTCAAAAATGTTACTGAAACTATGCTGCTTTTCATCCTCTTCCTAGAAGAGGATGCTTTGGATCGCAGGATTTTCCCTGAGTCATTATTATTAGTATAATTATTGCTATTATTCTTTTCATCCCTTCCTTCTTCATGAGGACAGAAAGGAAACTCTTAGGCCAATCATTTTCTTTCTTTCTTTTTTTTTTTTTAAACATGTATTTCAATCCCAGAAGGAATTCCAAGCTTTCTGTTCTTCAGCAGAAGAAACTAATATAAAGTGAAGAAGAGAGAAATGTATTCTCCCCTCACCAGAAGGAAACTTAAATTATGTACCAAAACATTTATTTTCTTATATGCGGTATTTGTTAAATGGCTACAAGACCCAAGGGTAAAGTGAAAGGAGTGCTTTCAGAAGTGTATAGAAAATGAGTTATTAGTGTGGTATTGCTGTGTCAGAAAGAAAAAAAAAAATACTGGCTTGTGCCATTGCTTGTGAATCTTTGTGTGTTTGAAAAAATTTCCAAGGTCAAGTTTCTAAAAGTATGACTTGAAAACAGTGATTTCTCTACTTTTACAATTATCCCGTTGCACTGCGGAGTTCTGGCATTCTCTAGAGGGCACTTCTTTGTGAACGTTGTTGATCTTGGTATTTTTCTGTCCCTTCTGGATGAGCATCAGCTCACTTATATTTTTTTCTTCTGCTGAGCAATATTGTTCCTGGGCCCTTTTGTTAAGTCACAATAAACGAGACAAGCAACCAGCAGGTCCTTGACACAAAGTCACTTATTGATCTGAAAACCGTGCTGTGCTAACCTCACCTTAAAACCCTGTAGCATAAAACTCCAGGCCCTCGAAAACAGCCGAAGCTTTAACACCCAAACACTTGCCATCCTTGTTTTCAGTAACATCTGACATATTTAGAGAAGAGAATCCCTTATTAAGATAACAATTACTAGTGTTTAGTTATGGTAACCTTGACATCCAGCATCTTCCAGGTCTCTCTGGAAGTTAAATACTATGTCTTGTTGTCCCCCAAAAGTGCATGAACACAGATCAGGCCAGTCAATGTCACCATTTTATGGCTGGTGTTGCAAATTAACAAGAGTCTGTGTTGCTCCTTAAATTATGTAATTTTATAATAAAAGGGCATTTTAGAAGAGAGGTGAAGAATTGTTTGTCAGAAAGAGTTATGTGACTTCTAATGCCTAAAGTTTTGCATGGGACTGGATAAAAGAAGAGTTTTTGTTATGCATATACTCATCCATTCCTTCCCTCATTCATTCATTCAGTCTCTCAGTGACTATATATGAGCCATAAAGTGTCACAAGTCCTGCTGAACTGTCCAGTTTCGAACAAAATCATTCTGTTCTCTATTGTCTTGGCCCTGACAATCTGTTGACATAAGACACACTCATAAGCAAACTACAGATCGTGCTCGGTACAATGAAGGACATTAGCAATATGTGGTGATAGAGACTAACAGAGGGGAGAAAGAATCCAGCTTCTGGACAGTCTGGGACATGATCAGTTATTTCAGTAAGAGGAAACAGCAGATACAACAGTCCTGAGGCAGTGTAGCCAAGGTGCAGGGAGGGGAGAGGATATCATGAGCTCTGACATAAAATTGTCCGAAAGTTCTTTGTAACACATGGTCAGGTCATGTTATCTGCCCTGTATTATTTCATGCAACTCCTTGTAAATTGCTCCTCTTTGGTCTCTGTTAGATGTCCTTGTTAAGTTCTTGAACTCACACTTTACTTACCTGTCCCTAAATCATTGCTGAAACTAGGATGCTGTTTCCCTTTCATCATCATGCTAAGCAAAAAAACCCACAAAAAAACAAAAACAAAAAAACAACCCAAAAACAGAGGAAAAAGAGAAAAATGATTCCATTTGTGTGAGATTCTAGGAAAGACAGATTCATCCATGAAATTCATCAGGAAGCAGATCAGTAGTTTGCTGGGGCCCAGAAGCTGCAGGCAGGGGTGACTCTAAAGGGGCAATGAGGAGCTCTGGATGGGGTTGGGGGAGAGTGGAGTGAAAGTATTCCATATCTTGATTGTTACAGTGGTTCTACAGTGACCATATTTGCAAAATTCATCAAACAGTATACCGAAATGGGCATTTATTATGTGTAAATTCTATTTCAATGAAGTTGGTTAAAAATTTATAAAATAAGAACAAAAAAGAAAAGAACATTTAAAAAAAAGCTCAAATTTCCTTTCTCCATCATCTCTTCCCTAGTCTGACATAGCTTTCCTTCCACCATTGTGTTATGGGCTATGGGTTTTTGTACTTGTGACAAGCATACCACATACAGCTTTTAATGAGTATCTTGGTGTTAAGCTGGCTGTTTCTCCTTGGGGCTTGCATATTCCCTTAGGAGAGAATCTGTATCTCATTTGTCTTTTTCTCCCCCCCTTAGCACCTACCTCAGAACTCATAAAAGGACCTCACTGAGCACTTGTAAAATCAATAGCACTATTTTCATATTTACATCCTGCCTGGTTCCCAAAAAGGATGAACAGGAAACAACATTGATTTCCAGGGGTTGATGAATGAATGGAGTGTTCTTGGCACTGGAGCCCACATCCTGGCTCCATGTGTAAAAACTGGGGGCAAGATGGGTTTTCGACCTCCCTTCTTCACACCTGTACTTGCTTATTGATTGAGTGAAATGCTTGCGATGGTTTCTCTGTTCTCCAGTAGGGAAATGCTGTACAGACCCTCTGCATTTTCCTTCTTAATGGTCCATTATTTCTCTGCAGAGAGGCCAGGAGTAGAATCAGTGTTGGCAAACCACAAAGAAGTGGACACGACAGTGTAATAGGAAGGCAGCTATTATGTCCCATTATTACCTCGAGTGAAGGAAAATCGAAGGAGCATAGTGGTCTATTGCATGCATAACTGCCACTCTCGGGTTGTTATGGGGGAAAGCTGCGTAAATCAGCCCTCCTGTGCTGGTTCTTGAGAAGACTTTCTCCCCTTCCCACAGACCCTCTCCCTATGCAATTTTTCGTTTCTCAATTGGCCGATTCCCTGGAATATTAGCTTTTCAAAATATGACACAGAAGTTCACCAATTCCTTCCAACTCATAACACTTTAAAATTGCAACTCCAAATTATTTCTGTTAAAAATAGCTGATTTTTATGACTCCTAGGGGATTTCTTATTTTAATCTGAAACCTGCAGAAATGGTTCAGTTTTGTGGAAATGATGGGGGAATGTCTGCTCTTAGCAGTTTTTGTGTTCAAGGGCAAATCAACCTCTGTGCTTGCTAACTCTAATTTTCCAAGGGTTATGAGACTTTAATTTGATTCTTTATCCAGTGTGCATAAAACGTTCACTGGAATTTGCATAATACATTTATTGTATAATCACTCTTCACGTTGGTTACCTGCTTCCTCAAATGAACATTGCTTTTTTAACGGGATATATTAATGTAGGGCCAATTTGAACTTTGTAACTAAACAGAATTAGGTATATCTCTGAAGGACAAACATAAAGGAGAGAGAGGAGAGCATGGACTTGTTCTGAAATTGGCTATTATATAAAAATAGCCCCGATCCTGCATTTCCAAATATTAATTTTGCAAACAGAAGCAGGGGAAAGATTGCTGTCTTTAAAAACATAGAGATTTATTATGTGGAAAAGGAATACACTTGTCCGGCCTGTCTCTTAAAATGCAGTTTAGGCAAGTGGATTCCTTCAGGATGCCAGATTTTAGCACAGTCTAAGAAGGTGAGGGAGTTGGAGACAGAGGGTGCCGTAGGCACTAGGCCAGGAGCTTTGAAGGTGTTCTAATTCATTCAGTGCCCAGAGCCAATATACAATTAAGGTAATATTATTATTACCCTCAGTTTTGGTTTAGTGTGCTGTGTCTTTGGACTCACTGCTATCAAACAGCAGACGAAGATTTGAACCCAGACTGTATGAGGCCAGCATCTTTGTCCTTCAACTACACCAGACAGTTTTCCTTTAAATACACTTGTCTAGTGTGAGCCACCTTGGGGAATGTGTATCTCTTAACATCAGCACTGTCCAGTGGATCCTGAAGAGCACTTGGCACAGGAACTATTTAGAGATTGGGAAACCTGATAGAGGTTGCATGAGATTATGTCGGAGATCCCCATTTTCCTGTAATTTTACAAGGATAGTAGGTGTAGTCCAGACCTGATGAATGGCTTGTTGCAGACCAGAGTGTCTCAGTCTTTAATGTGGATACAATCATCTGGAGATCTTGTCAAAGTATAGAGTCTGACTGAGTAGATCCACAGTGGGTAAGAGATTCTTTTCCTTTTGTTTTTGTTCTTTGTTTTTTGTTAAGATTTATTCATTTATTTGAGAGAGAGAGAGAGAGAGAAGGAGGAAGAGCATGAACAGGGGAAGAGGTAGAGAGAGAGGGAACAAGAGAATCTCAAGCAAACTCCCTGCTGAGTGCAGAGCCCAAGGCGAGGCTCGATCTCACCACCCTGAGATCATGACCTGAGCCAAAATCAAGAGTCAGCTGCTCAACCAACTGAGCCACCCAAGCACCCCACAGTGGGTGAGAGATTCTGAATTTCTGCAAAGTCTCAAGTGATGCCATTGCTGCTGGTCCACAGAACAGATAGAGAGTAATAAAGTAGAAAACCTCTCTGAGGAGGCCCCTCTGATCTCTGCTTACAGGGCCATTTCTCTAGGGATCCAGTTCCTGACCTTAGTTAGGACATTGTACTTAGCCATTGGTCATAGTTCTTTAAACGGCATCTTAACCAGCATATCCTAGGATCATTGAAATCCCATTGTCTTTAGTCAACTAAGACTCATCAAACAAGTCCTGCCTATAAGAGAGAAGATCTGAGATGCAAGCCATAGGTCACCAGCTATGAAAGGGACACAGAAGAGTTGGTACCATCAGCTGACATACAAGTTTCCATACTATAGTAAAATTTCCTTGGGGAAAACATATCTTTCATTGTTGAGTAAAAAAAAAAAAAAAAAAAAAAAAAAAAAAAAAAAATCTCACTTTCAACTTCTAAATAAATGTGCAATCATGAGTATAATGACATGACTATTGAAATTCTTGGCATCCTTTCTGAATCACAGATCTGAAATTGTGTCTCAAGGTCCCAATATAGTTTCAAAATTCCTTTGAGATGGGTCCAACCTAATTGCAAGGAGAAGGAAAATGGGCCTCCATTCTCCTGTATTTCAGGAGGGAGTTATTTGAATTTGATTTAACTGGCTTCTGAGATCTTTGGTTTGCATGCATTAAGGTCTTTGAAGTATCTTTCAAAGAAACAAAAAATTCAGAAAAAAAATCACTCTCTAAGTCTAGGAGGCTTTAAGAGTATTGCTTATTCCTACTTTATTAATTTTGAAAATCTTTCAAAATGTTGGAATAAGATCAGTTTTGCAAATAAGTTGGCTAAGGCATAATGTAGAGCTCAGAAATCTTTAAGGAAGAGCTAGGCAATTGGATGTTGAAAACAATAGATTAACAAGATTATAGTGATCCATATTTATCGATCAGGAAAGGTAGCCACATGCCTTATTAAGAGAAAAAAAGAGAAGATTATAAAACTACATAATCTGATATTATTTGGGTTAAAAATAAAGGAAAAAAATGAACAGTTTGGGGGCACCTGGGTGGCTCAGTGGGTTAAAGCCTCTGCCTTCGGCTCAGGTCATGATCCCAGGGTCCTGGGATCGAGCCCCGCATCGGGCTCTCTGCTCTGAGCCTGCTTCCTCCTGTTTCTCCGCCTGCCTCTCTGCCTACTTGTGATCTCTGTCTGTCCAATAAATAAATAAAAATTTTTAAAAAATGAACAGTTTGCTTAGTTTTGAGCCATGGCGTCATGCTTAATTTCCCTTCATATTGACTGAAATTTCTTCAATAAAATTGTATAACTTTTAAAATTAGAAGAAAACAACACTACTATTCATTTTTAGGGAGAAAATAGCTGGGGAGCCATTTATAAAATTTTTACTACAGTGATTTTCATTTCATGTTTTTTGATAGTAGCAATAGTTTTTTTTAAGATTTTATTTATTTATTAGAGAGAGAGAGAGAGAGAGAGAGAACGTGCACAAGCAGAGGCAGGGGCAGAAAGAGAGGGAGAAGCAGACTCCCCGCTGAGCAGGGAGCTTGCCACAGGGTTTGATCCCAGGACCCTGGGATCGTGACCTGAACCAAAGGCAAACACTTAACCAACTGAGCCATGCAGGTTCCCCTGATATCAGGAATAATTTTTATCACTTTGTAAGTCCCTAAGTGCTTCCAATGCATATAACAGTAGAGCACAAAATTAACTTTTGATTGTTTTTTCAAGTTAGAACATCAGAAAGAATCATAGGAGAGTTTCCTGGGAAGATGAACCATAGCACTAAGGTCTAGGTAGAAAGGAACTTAACATTTATTTCATTGAATATGGTTTTGTTGGTTTTATTTTTATTTTTATTTTTATTTATTTATTTTTTTACCCTATGCATTCTCTTACTCTCAGTTACCTACATGTATACACAATTTTCTTTATTTTTAAAATTTGAATACAGAACTAGAATCATATTTGTTATATCAGGTAGGATGAAAAGAAGTAATTTGGGGTCTAGTAGAATTAAAAGACACCATTTTTCATAGTGCTAGGGACAATATTTATGGACATTTACTGAAAATATTTGGAATAAGGCCTATAAACACACGACTGAAGATTGCACCTGGTAAAATATGGGTTTAAAATAGAAAATGCATGACTTTCGTTAAACAGAAGCTTCCTGAGGGTTTCAAACTGAATTTTGTCAGTTTAGAAGGAGGAAATCATGCATGGGGACTTTCCCAGGAAATTCAAAAGTTTAAAGGAATTCCAGGCTTTGTGCAGAAATTTAGATGAGGTGACAAGAAAGTGGGGGGAATATCTAGAATGTAAAGTGTAGCCAAAACAGAGACCCACAGATAACATGTCCTTCTTAAAAAGAGTCGACCTGTATGTAGGATTCCCCTCCTCTTCCTTCCTTTTTGCACTGAGCTACTTAATACACTCCTCTGGGTGGTTGCCTAGTTCTGCTAAAATATCCATCCTCTTAAGATGAGTGGCCATGGGTCAGGGGCTGTTTCTGCTCTAGAAAGATGTGAAAGACTACACACGTGTTTCCCAGGCCATTAGCTGGAGCCATTGAGTGTGACTCTGCATTAAAGCACCTGGGAGCTGGGAGATGAGGGCATGGGACTGTCCTTCCATGGGTTCTCACACATTGAGACCATCATCTCTGCTCTTCTGACGGAGGAATAGTAGAGTTCCACAAGTCTGTAAGGCCAGAGCAAGGAGAGGGAGGGCAGGATGGGCACTCAGGAATGAAATCATAGCTAGTTTTGCCTACCCTACTGTGCACTGGGATTGTAGAGCTATAATTAGAGTGTTCAGTTACAGCTTGCTTCCATCATAGTTACAAACTCAATGGAATTATTTTATCAGTACCCTGGCTGGCTCCTGCAGCCACACAGCACTACACGTTTGTACCTCCCGCTGCTGTGGATGGCAGAGACACATTAGGACCAAAGGTTCACACAAGACATATATTTTCTTTGTATCCTTGAACACTGCCTGCTAGCAAAGGAAAGCTTGGCAAGATGATTCACAGAGGCTAATCTGCCCATTTACAGCCAAGCAGACTGCTCCCTTAATCTCTGCAATATTATTATAAAGTAATGGTTGGTCTAGTCGAAGACCTTGGCAAATCAGTGAGTTTCTTTAATCGTAATAAAGCATAGTGATCTCTCTAAGCCTATAAATGATGATCCTGATCTTAATTTTGACTTTATTCAGTATAAAGAAGCAATTTCTCTCGTTTAAAAATCAATTGAACGGGGTGAGTAGGGAAACGAGTTTTGGGATTTGAATTTGTGTTTGGTTTAATAAGACTTTCTGTGCAACATAAATGGGATGAGATAGTGTCCCATTTTCAAGTGGCATACTACTAAGTACTTTGCTCCCTAACTTTGTCTGTCTTTGTAATTGTTCTGTTCTGCCGGGAAATGCCACATGAGACCTAATTTCTTTTCCTGGTGCTCCCTTTTGTCATTTGTGCAAAATGTATTGACTTTGTCCCCACCTGGAAGAAATACTTACCATATTGGAATACTGGGATTTTCCTTCCACTTTCTATGTGGTGCTGATTCTTCTCCATACTTTGTATTTAATTTAATTCATTTCTGCTATGCACAAAAACTGGCAAACAGAGAGAGAGAATAATACATGCATACATAAATTTAGAACATAGATAATTTTACCATCAAGCCGCACACAAAACGGGTTAGGGCATGTTGAATCAGGCATTCAGCTTTGATGAGCAGAACTGTATACATAAAACCATGTGTACTATACTGATGGAAAACATGGCACTTTGCATATGCTCACCTAATGTAACCCCCTATGTGTCAGGAGACTCTCTATTGGATGCCTGGGTGGCTCAGTCAGTTAAGCGTCTGCCTTTGGTTCAGTTCATGATCCTGGAGTCTGGGAATCGAGTCCCAGTCAGGCTCTTCTTCTCCTTCTCCCACTCCCCCTGCTTGTGTGCTCTCTCTCTCTCTCAAATACATAAATAAAATGTTTAAAAAAAAAAGACTCTATTGTATTTAAATTTCCTTATCTACCCTACTAGACCATTAAACTGCCTGACAGAAGGGACTGTAATAGAGTGTCTTAGTTTTCCCTGTAGCATCTAGCAAGGTATCTTTCTTGTACATAGTATATGTTCAGTAAATGAAATAATAGGAAAGTCACATCATGATTTAAAAGCATTCCTCCTTGGGGGTGCCTGGGTGGCTCAGTGGGTTAGGCCTTTGCCTTCGGCTCAGGTCATGATCTCAGTGTTCTGGGATCGAGCCCTGCATCAGGCTCTCTGCTCGGCAGGGAGCCCGCTTCCCCCTCTCTCTCTGCCTGCCTCTCTGCCTATTTGTGATCTTTCTCTCTCTGTCAAATAAATAAGTAACATCTTAAAAAAAAATTAGAAAATAGAAAATAAAAGTGTTCCTCCTAACAGTTAAACCTCCAAAAACTGATGTCTCATTTTAGTGTTTCTGGCACTAGAATATCAAAATGTTTGGGTAATTAAATTCAAACAACAGGGGAATCTAGTGAAGTAATCTGTTTACTGTATCTAGGATGTTGTTACCCTTCTTATTTACCTCTATTTGCTAAGCATCTGAGGGCTGCAGCTCTTTGCAGAGAAAATACAAATGCTTGTCTTTTTTTTCTGGATAAAATCATTCCAAATTACTTTCTGAAGATGTTTCAAAGCATAGGTGATTTCAGATTTTAGTGGATTACATTTTAGTTTGTTCAAAATGAGCATTCTTATCACTGGCTTTTGCATTTTACAGGATTTATCTTTTGCCTTTATTTTTCACACATCTAAATTATGCCATATGGCTATTCTTGTTCCTCTGTAGTATACTTGCTTCATTATGTTAATCATCGTGAACATACTGAAATCATGACTGGGGTTTCTGGTTAGCTTGGTTTTAGAAATACACAAACAGTGAAGAACTTATCAGTGCTACCCTGCAAACATCTTTTTTGAACACATAAGGCAAAGAATTAGGAAATGCAATAATAAGAAAAAGACATTCAGCAATCACTCAACATTTTTGAGATGCAAGAGGAATTAGCTGAAATGTGGAGGCAAGGAGGCAGCCTGGACTCCACCGGACCTGTAGGAAGTCTGCAAACCACTCCTCCCTTCTGCCAAGTCACCTTCCATCCCCGAAGCTCTGGTTTTCCGCTCTGAGGTCAGAGGACAGCCACAGAATATCGTTAAGCCTAAAAAGAAGGTGGGGGGATTGATGGGAGGGCAATCCTTAAACATCTTCAACTGTTCAATTTGAGTAGAACTTCAGTGGATCGTGTAATTCCCAGACAAAATGTTCCCTTATTCTGTTTAAAAATCGCATTTGACTCACAGCTGGATCGTCTTTGAAAGAAGTTGGGTGTTACATCAAGCCGTCTGTGTTTCAAGTGGGCTTTTACGACAGCCATTCTAAAGAGAAAGAGCAATGCAAATGTCGTGAGATTTAGTGTGCAGTTCACTCTGAGAGCAAGTGTTTCTCTGCTGACTAGACGCCACCACAAATCCGAACCAGGAGTTCTGGTTTTAATGTCTCCCTGCCCCTATTCCCCCTGCAGAAAGTACAATCCCAATGTTGGTCAACGAGAAATAGAAAATTTAAAAAGCAAGCACAACAGAGAAGTACCAAATAGGCTGGTGAAGATGGCAAAGAGACTTTTTAAAAATTTTTTTTTATTTTTTAAATTTCTTTTCAGCGTACTAGAATTCATTGTTTATGCACCACACCCCGTGCTCCATGCAATACGTGCCCTCCACAATACCCACCACCAGGCTGGCCCAACTTCTCACCCCCCGCCCCTTCAAAACCCTCAGATTGGGGGCACCTTGGTGGCTCAGTGGGTTAAGCCTCTGCCTTCGGTTCAGGTCATGATCTCAGGGTCCTGGGATCGAGCCCCACATCGGGCTCTCTGCTCAGCGGGGAGCCTGCTTCCCCCCTCTCTCTCTGCCTGCCTCTCTGCCTACTTGTGATCTCTCTGTGTCAGATAAATGAATAAAATATTAAAAAAAAACCCCTCAGATTGTTTTTCAGAGTCTATAGTCTCATGGTTCATCTCCCCTTCCAATTTCCCTCAACTCCCTTCTCCTCTCCATTGCCCCATGTCCTCCGTGTTATTTTAGCAAAGAGACTTTTAACGAAATGCAAAGGGATTGTCACACAATGGTCCAGTTGAATGGCAAAGGTCGCAGAGAAGTTGCCTACAGGTGCAACCCCGCAGGGCCAATCCATTGTTTGTGGAACTCAGTTACAATTTCTAAGTGTGTATATGTATATATATATATTTTTTCTCTATAACGTCACTGAGCTTGTGGCTCAATAAAAATAGCAAAATTTTAAATTAACAAGTTTAAGGTATTTCATGAAAACATTGATTATATCTGCCAATGGAATGAGTGCATTTGGCGAATGACCTAATTAGCGCGGAGTTGGTTCTTTCTCACTGCTCTGCTCCCCACTAATTGCAGAACTGCTGTGGCCTTCTCCACTGACAAGGAAGAAAAACAAGGACAGGGGTGTGGAGAAAACAGTGACATTCAGGTTTAATTCATTTGAACATGCTGCCAAGCTTAATTATGTAATTGAGGGAGTGAGGCTGGTGTGCGTCCAGCCACGTGGGCTGGGGTTTGCGACCGTTTCCATTCACCAGTGTTTTCTTGAGGATTTTAGCAGTGACCATAAAGCATTATTAGCTGGGGCTGAACACATCTCCCTAGGCTGCCCCTCTCCAGAGGTAGGTGCAGGGGTTCCTGTTCCCAGACTTGGTTCTTTGGCATTAAGGAAGCAAATTGAGACCAAATTGAAGTCACTGTATTTTGTAATAATTGCATCATTATTCTTTAGCAGCAGCTTTGCATTTCGTTCTGTTCTCCTGGTTGCATGTAGTGCATACCATCCCATAAAACTCAGAAATGCAACGTGCATTTCTACAGTCAGAGCGTTTTTCAGGGTTGCTCGAGACATTTTTTACTCTGCACTTTCATTTGAATTAGTGAGACCAAATATGTATGGAAAACACAGAGCTCAGTGAAATATTTCATAGCTGGTGGCTTATTCTTTCTTTAGAACTTTGTGTCAGGGGGTCTGAGCACCCCTGTTGCTGTGGAGCCTGCTGTAGAAGTGATATTTTGTACAGAGGCAACCCTCTCCTTGCTGGCCTGATGGCTCTAGAAATACACTCTTCCCAGAGTTCGCCCATTCCCTCCCTGATTCAGAGAAAGCTCAGGTGTCTCATTCCCTCACAGAGATTTCTTCTGTTTGGACTGAAGTTCAGCCCTGGAGATCAGCATTGTGATTTTGTAATATCTTGTGTAACGTGTGGGGGTGGAAGGAAACGGAGGCAGCCAGAGAAGGAGCCATGTTGGAACAGAAGCAGTCGTGAGGTCGGGGGCCGCCTGGCTGGGTGGCATCATGGCAGAGCCAGACGGGGACCCCTTGGCATTAGTATTGTTCTTTAGAGTCAAAATGTATTAATAGATGTTTTAATCAGTTAACTCCCACTCTAGTCTGTGAAGTATTAGCACCTTTTAAACATACTTTTAATTAATTTGACAAATATTTATTAAGCACAGGCTATGTGTTAAGCACAGGCCCAGTAACCCAGTACATATGAATAAATAACACTCATTAACCAAGAGTGACCTTTTTTTCTTCTGCCTTCAAGTTGCAATGACCAAAGGGAAAGATCCCTCTTTCAGTAAGGGCAGCCCTGCATATGTGTTCCAGATTCTCTCACTCCTTCACTTTTCAGGAACATTATTCTATAAATTATCTCCTTGCCCTCCTGAAGTTTTGATCTCTTGCTTTCTGCTTGATCATTCCTGTCCCTATCTGTAATTGCCAATAACAATCCCATAATGGGTGCAAGAAGTAAGCGTTTGTTGAATAACTTGAATGAATCTTCTGTAGTTTCCTGGCTTCCCACTGAAATCAGCTGAGGAACACACATGTATACACGCACACCTGCACACACTTGGGTATGTATTTGTGTGTAAACACCTGGGCCACATTACTAAAGATATTGATTTACTTTCCTAGAGGTGAAACGGACACTGGTATTTTTTTTTTTAAGCTCCCAAAGTGATTCTAGTGTATAACTAAGATTAAAAACCATAGTATCTTCTATCTTAAAACAAACCAAAACAACTCTTTTGACCTCATATCACCCCGCTAGCAGACCTGTCTCTTAATTCTCCTTCCCACCAAGATAACAGCAAGGAGGCCTATGAACACTCTCTCGACCTCCTCTTTCTCTCACTCTTCAACCAGTCAAGCAGGCTTCACTCCCCGCTACTTGCCTGAAGCAAATCATGATCATGATACCTATATTCCTAAGCACACTGGACGTTTGCAAGCTCTCATCTTGCTCTCATTGTCTGTGGCATGTGACAGTGGGTTTCTCTCCCTTTCTTGGAACACTTTCCTCCCTTGGCTTTGAGGCATCCTATTCCCTTTTCAGTCCCTTCTTCCTCTCTGATTCTCCTGCAGCCTCCTTTGCAATCTCCTGTTATTACCTGTCACCTAAATGCTGAAGCTGTTCAAGCTCCAAACCTGGGCCCTTGGTTTCTACTTACACTAGGCATTTTTGTCTGTTACCATCTCTGTAAATCACATCTTTATGCTGTTGACCTCCTACTTTATATTTCCAATCCTAGCCTCTTTTCTGAGCACCAGCCTAATATATCCAACTGCTCCTTGACATTTTTACTTAGATGTCTCGCAGGCATTTCTGACTCAACCAATATTTTAATTTTCCCTCTCCCCTGTTGGATCCTCCTCCAGGCTCCCCACTCCAGTAAATCACATCTCCACCCACCCAGTGGCTTCTGCTGAAAAATCAGTAGTAAGCCTTGTCGTCTGTATCTCCCTTACTTCCCAAGCCAGTCAATCTATCATCAAGTTCTGCTAATTCTGCCTCCAAAATATAATTCAAATCATCCACTTCATCCCCTCCATTTTATCACTGGTCACCATTTGTCTGGATTGCTTTAATAGCCCCTAAATCTTGTCCTGATTCTGCTCATGCAGCGCACCTTCTCCACAACCATTCAATCTTCAGCAGAAAACTGTTGGAGGGATATTTTAAGAAATGTAAATCATTTCTTGCCACTGCTTCCTTAACTTTCAATGATGAGCAATCCATTGTTAGATTCCATATTATATGCATTTGTTTTCTTTCAAGGGCCCAATTATAGATTCATTGGTATGGTTATTTGTTTCATGTCCATCTCTCATCTCAACTCTAAAAACACATAAGGGTGGGAGGTGGAACCATTCTCTTCTTTTTTAAGATTTTATTTGTTTGAGAGAGAGAGAGAGAGCAAGAGAGAGCACAAGCAGCGAGGAGAGGAAGAAGCAGTCTCCCTAGGAGGAGGGAGGTGGATGTGGGACTCGATCCCAGGACCCTGAGATCATGACCTGAGCTGAAAGCAGATGCTTAACCAACTGAGTCACCCAGGCACCCCAGGATTATTCTTTTTAATTCCTATATACCATGTGCCTGGCAAAGTGCCTTAAATAGAATTTCATTACTCAATGAAAGAATGAGCATGTTAATGGATGAAAATAATTGACCAAAGCATGAGGCGGGAGGGAGCGCCTTGTCCAACCTCACTTACCCAGCTCTACTGAGAATTCAACCACCCCATTAGTAAATGTACTGACTGAATGAACTGCATTGAATTCTGTTTGTGGGACTGTTTTATTCGATGCCCTGACTTCAAAATAAAGGGATTTCCGAGAACTGTGCCGGTTGGCTTCAGGAGCTACTGACAGAAGTTTGCAAAGTAGGCTTATAAAGTAGTTCGTTGTGTGATGCATTTGGAAAGAGCTTATGAGGACTTCGCTTCAAATCCTGAACTCGCCAGTTAAGCAGCTTGCAATTTAGGGTTAGTTGTGCCACCTTGCTTCAGCCTCTGTTTCTTCATGTAGCCATGAATGGGCACCAGGCCAGTAAGACCTGACGTCATTGTTTCCCCAGGGCTCAACATGTCAACTGCCCAGCATATAGTACATGGTACAAAGGAGATAATATCTACATTTTAGTTTTACTTTCTGTTCCCCTGACTCTACTTCTTGACTTATTTTGTTCTTTTTCCCCGTTCTCTTTTTGCTTTTATTTCCCCTATCTGACTCATCTTAGTGGGTGGTAATACTCCTATTACTCACATAGGTTGAATTTTGTGGCAAGAGAAGAATTAGCGGGACTTACAGAAGAGGCTTCCGTTTTGATGAGAAACACAAACCTCACAGCTTCTCTGCCCAGCTTTTCAAGAGCACTTTGTGGTACACTGCTGTGTAACAAGTTCATTTTAGGATAACATGCTGGGAGGGAGGAAAAGAAGAAGGGATTTGAAGGGAGAAAATTAAAAAGTTAATTAAAAGAACCAACTTGGTAATTGAATTCCCTCGCTCTCTCCTTTGGTTATGGGGGTGGGTCATAGAGCATGGTTAGTAAGTTTGCTTTGGTAGCTTACCTCCAAACTTCTGAGGAACAAGTGTGAAAGTGCAGAGTAGATCCCTGCCAGACAGATGAGGAGAGGGCATATATGATGGGCTTTTTAGACATGCCACGCCAAGCTGCCCTTGTACTCATGCTTGAGCTTTTTAATTTTGAAATATTCTTGGCAGCTGACATTAGAGTGAGGCTAAGCCCAAGACTAAGCTCATCTAATTTATGGGCATGCAGAATCCCCTTTCCACCAATTCTGCTGCCTCTATTCTAGCTATTTTTCTAGCCTTATTCTGTATACACACTCACACAGGCAGCAAGAGCAGAGAATAGTATAGGCAACACTGGTGACTTCTTCAGATTATACTCAAGTAACAAGGGACATGGGTCTATTTTTGTTATTTTTAAAAGGAGTTTTGAGTATTTATTTAATTACTCTAGCACATATCACTTAAGATTTAAAATAATTTACCTAAGACATTATCACCGAGTGAGACAAGGTCCTGTGGTGCACTAACAGAAGCTTAGGTATGAATGAGAACTAGGTTCAGACCCTAACTCTCATTCACAACATTTATTCATTCACACAGTTGACGTGCATGTATATATCAGATGTGTACTGTGTTCCAGGCCCTGTTGAGGTTATTGGTGATAACTCTTGAGTCCTATCAAGGCTTTTATTAACATCAGTTTTTTTCCCCCCATCCCTCCTCTCATCATAGAGAAGTTTTATTCAACTGGCCCATATTTACCCCACAAATGGCCTTTCTTCAGCACAAAAGCTAGAATAAACTCCCTAGAATTACTCAAATCAGGGGTCAGCACCTGCTGTGGCTCACCTCTCCTCAAACTTGAATAAGCATTTGAATCTCCTAGGGATCATCGAGAAATGCACATTTCCAACTCAATGCACTTGGGATTCTGCATTTCTCACAAGCTCCAAATGGTTAAGCTGCTTCTGGTCCCTGGAGTCTGATGCCCCATCTTCATTGGCTCATTCTTTCCTAAACAGGGAAATTGCAAATAACCAAGGACTAAGGAACAGGCATGATTTGACCCATTGCTTATATAAGGGACCACCATTATCAGGTCTTTCTTTTTTTAATTAACATATAATGCATTATTTGTTTCAGGGGTACAGTTCTGGGATTCATCAGTCTTACACAATTCACAGCACTCACCATAGCACATACCCTCCCTAATGTCCTTCACCCCGCCACCCCATCCCTCCCACCTCTCTCCACTCCAGCAACCCTCAGTTTGTTTTGAGAGACCAAGAGTCTCTTAAGGTTTATCTCCCTCTCTGGTTTTGCCTTGTTTCATTTTTCCTTCCCTTTCTTTATGATTCCCTGTCTTGTTTTTCAAATTCCTCAAATCGGTGAGATCATATGATAATTGTCCCTCTCTGACTGACTTATTTTGCTTAGCATAATACCCTCTAGTTCCATCCATGTCATTGCAAATGGCAGGATTTCATCTTTTTGATGGCTGCATAATATTCCATCACACACACACACACACACACACACACACATACACACACACTACATGTTCATTATCCATTCATCTGTTGATGGACATCTAGGCTCTATCCATAGTTTGGCTATTGTGGACATTGCTGCTATAAACATTGGGGTATATATGCCCCTTCAGATCACTATATTTGTATCTTTGGGGCAAATAAATACCCAGTAGTGCAATTGCTGGGTCATAGGGTAGCTCTATTTTCAACTTTTTGAGGAACCTCCATACTGTTTTCCAGAGTGGCTGTACCGGCTTGCATTCCCACCAAGAGTGTAGGACGGTTCCCCCTTCTCTGCATCCTTGCCAACACCTGTTGTTTATTGACTTTTTTTAGCCATTCTGACTGGTGTGAGGTGGTACCTCACTGTGGATTTGGTTTGTATTTCTCTGATGCCCAGTGATGTTGAGCACTTTTTCATGTGTCCATTGGCCATTTGGATGTCTTCTCTGCAGAAATGTCTGTTCATGTCTTCTGCCCATTTCTTGATTGGATTATTTGTTCTTTGGGTGTTGAGTTTGATAACTTCTTTATAGATTCTGAATACTAGCCCTTTGTCTGATATGTCATTTGCAAATATCTTCTATTCTGTCGGTTGTCTTTTGGTTTTGTTGACTGTTTCCTTTGCTGTGCAAAAGCTTTTCATCTTGATGGAGTCCCAGTAGTTCATTTTTATCCTTGCTTCCATTGCCTTTGGCGATGTTTCTAGGAAGAAGTTGCCATGGCTGAGGTCAAAGAGGTTGCTGCCTGTGTTCTCCTCAAGGATTTTGATAGATTCCAGTTTCACATTGAGGTCTTTCATCCAGTTTGAGTCTCTTTTTGTGCATGGTGCAAGGAAATGGTCCAGTTTCATTCTTCTGCATGTGGCGGTCTAATTTTCCCAACACCGTTTGTTGAAGAGACTGTCTTTTTTCCATTGGACATTCTTTCCTGATTTGTCAAAGATTAGTTGACCATGGAGTTGAGGGTCCATTTCTGGACTCTACTCTGTTCCATTGATCTATGTGTCTGTTTTTCTGCCAGTACTATACTGTCTTGATGATAACAGATTTGTAATAGAGCTTCAAGTCCGGAATTGTGATGCCACCAGCTTTGCTTTTCTTTTGCAACATTCCTCTGGCTATGTGGGATCTTTTCTTGTTCCATATAAATTTTAGGATTATTTGTTCCATTTCCTTGAAAAAAGTTTATGGTATTTTGATAGGGATTGCCTTAAATGTATAGATTGCTTTAGGTAGCATAGACATTTTCACAGTATTTGTTCTTCCAATCCATGAGCATGCAATGTTTTACCATTTCTTTGTGTCTTCCTCAATTCCTTTCATGAGTACTTTATAGTTTTGTGAGTACAGATTCTTTGCCTCTTTGGTTAGATTTATTCCTAGGTATCTTATGGTTTTGGGTACAATTGTAAATGGGATTGACTCCTTAATTTCTCTTTCTTCTGTCTTGTTGGTGTATATAAATGCAACTGATTTCTGTGCATTGCTTTTATATCCTGACACTTTACTGAATTCCTCTATGAGTTCTAGTAGTTTTGGAGTGGAGTCTTTTGGGTTTTCCAGATAAAGTATCATATCATCTGCAAGGACTGAGTATTTGACTTCTTTGCCAATTTGGATGCCTTTAATTTCTTTTTGTTGTCTGATTGCTGAGTAGGACTTCTAGTACTACGTTGAGTAAGAGTGATGATAATGGACAGCACTGCTGTGTTCCTGACCTTAAGGGAAAAGCTGTCAGTTTTTCCCCATTGAGAATATTTGCTGTGGGTTTTTCATAGATGGCTTTTATGATATTGAGGTATATACCCTCTATCCCTATACTGTGAGGAGTTTTGATCAAGAAAGGATGCTGTACTTTGTCAAATGCTTTTTCTGCAACTATTGAGAATATCATATGGTTCTTGTTCTTTTATTAATGTATTATATCACATTGATTGATTTGAGGATGTTGAACCAAACTTGCAGCCCAGGAATAAATCCCACTTGGTCGTGGTGAATAATCTCTTTAATGTACTGTTGGGTCCTATTGGCTAGTATTTTGGTGAGAATTTTTGCATCTGTGTTCATTCAGAGATATTGGTCTGTAATTCTCTTTTTTGATGGGGTCTTTGCCTGGTTTTGGGATCAAGGTAATGCTGGCCTCATAAAATGAGTTTGGAAGTTTTCCTTCCATTTCTGTTTTTTGGGGACAGTTCAGGGGAATAGGTATTAATTTTTCTTTAAATGTTTGGTAGAATTCCTCTGGGAAGCCGTCTGGCCCTAGGCTCTTGTTTGTTGGGAGATTTTTGATGACTGCTTCAATCTCCTTACCGGTTATGGGTCTGTCCAGGTTTTCTATTTCTTTCTCATTCAGTTTTGGTAGTTTACATGTCTGTAGGAATGCATCCATTTCTTCTAGATTGTCTAATTTGCTGGTGTATAGTTGCTCATAATATGTTCTTATAATTGTATTTCTTTGGTGTTGGTTGTGATCTCTCCTCTTTCATCATGACTTTGTTAATTTGGGTCCTTTCTCTTTTCTTTTGGATAAATCTGGCTAAGGATTTATCAATTTTATTTATTCTTTCAAAGAACCAGCTCCTAGTTTCATTGAACTGTTCTATTGTTCTTTTGGTTTCTATTTCATTGATTTCTACTCTGATCTTTATTATTTCTCTTCTCCTGCTGGGTTTAGGCTTCCTTTGCTATTCTTTCTCCAGCTCCTGTAAGTGTAGGGTTAGGTTGTATATTTGAGACCTTTCTTGTTTCTTGAGAAAGGCTTGTATTTCTACATACTTTCCTCTTAGAATTCATAAACACCAAACCAACCCTACAGGAAATATTGAAATCCCAATGATTTTGAACGGTTGTGTTTTCATTTTCATTTGTTTTCATGAATTTTTTCAATTCCTCTTCAATTTCCTGGTTGACCCATTCATTCTTTAGTAGGATGTTCTTTAGCCTCCATGTATTTGAGTTTGTTCCAACTTTCCTCTTGTCATTGAGTTCAAGTTTCAAAGCACTGTGGTATGAAAATACACAGGGAATGATCCCAACCTTTTGGTACCAGTTGAGAACTGATTTGTTACCCAGGATGTGATCTATTCTGGAGAATGTTCCATGCACACTAGAGAAGAACCCGCATTCTGTTGGTTTGGGTTGGAAGGCTTTGAATATACCTATGATGTCCATCTGGTCTAGTGTGTCATTTAAAGCCTTTATTTCCTTGTTGGTCTTTTGCTTAGATGATCTGTTCATTTTAGTGAGTGGGGTGTTAAAGTCTGCTAATATTATTGTATTATTGTCAATGTGTTTCTTTGATTTTGTTTTTAATTGGCTTATATAATTGGCTGCTCCCGTGTTAGGGGCATAGATATTTAAAATTGTTAGATCTTCTTGTTGGACAGACCCTTTAAGTATGATATAGTGTCCTTCCTCATCTCTTATTATAGTCTTTGGTTTAAAATCTAATTTGTCTGATATAAGGATTATTACCTCGGCTTTCTTTTGATGTCCATTAGAATGCTAAATGGTTTTTCACCCCCTTACTTTAAATTTGGAGATGTCTTTGGCTCTAAGATGAGTTTCTTGCATGCAGCATATTAATGGGTTTTGTTTTCTCTTATCCATTCTGATACCTTGTGTCTTTTTTTTTTTAATTTTTTTTTTAAATTTATTTATTTGTTAGAGAGAGAGCAAGCGAGCACAGGCAGACAGAGTGGTAGGCAGAGGCAGAGGGAGAAGCAGGCTCCCCGCGGAGCAAGGAGCCTGATGTGGGACTCGATTCCAGGATGCTGGGATCATGACCTGAGCAGAAGGCAGCTGCTTAACCAACTGAGCCACCCAGGCGTCCCACCTTGTGTCTTTTGATTGGGACATTTAGCCCATTTACATTCAGGGTAATTTTTCAAAGATATGAATTTAGTGCCATTGTATTGCCTGTAAGGTGACTGTTAACTGTATATTGTCTCTCTTCCTGCCTGGTCTATGTTGCTTTTAGGCTCTCTCTTTGCTTAGAGGACCCCTTTCAATATTTCCTGTAGGGCTGTTTTGGTATTTGCAAATTCTTTTAGTTTTTGTCTTGGAAGCTTTTTCAATGACAACCTAGCTGGATATAGTATTCTTGGCTGCATATTTTTCTCATTTAGTGCTCTGAATATATCATGCCAGTACTTTCTGGCCTGCCAGATCTCTGTGGATAGGTCTGCTGCCAGTCTAATATTTCTACCATTGTATGTCACAGACTTCTTGTCCCAAGCTTCTTTCTTAATTTTCTCTTTGTCACTGAGACTTGTAAGTTTTACTATTAGATGATGGGGTGTTGACCCTATTTTTATTGGTTTTGAGGGGAGTTCTCTGTGCCTCCTGGATTTTGATGTTTATTACCTTTGCCAAATTAGGGAAATTCTCTACTATAATTTGCTCCAATATACCTTCTGTCCCTCTCTCTCTTTCTTCTTCTTCTGGGATTCCAATTATTCTAATAGTGTTTTGTGTTATGGTATCACTTATTTCTTGAATTCTCCCCTCCTGGTCCAGTAGTTATTTGTCTCTTTTGCTCAACGACTTTATTCTCCATCATTTGGTCTTCTATATCACTAATTCTCCCTTCTGCCTCATTCATCCTAGCAATAAGAGCTCCCATTTTTTATTGCATCTCATTTATAGCCTTTTTAAAATTTCAACTTGGTTAGATTTTAGTTCTTTTATTTCTCCACAAAGAGATTCTCTAGTATCCTCTATTCTTTTTTTCAAGCCCAGCTAATATCTTTATAATCATCATTCTGAACTCTAGTTCCAACATTTTACTAATGTCTGTATTGATTAAGCCCCTGGCAATTGGTACTGCCTCTTGCTCTTTTTTATTCCTTGAGGTGAGTTTTTCCATTTTGTGGAAAAAGAAGAAGAACAGATGAATGAGGGAACACAATGCTAAAAGGATAACAATGACCCCAGAAAAATATACCCTAAACGAATTAGAAGAGACCTGCAACCGGGGGTAGGGGGAATGGAGGGAATGGGAGAAAGGGGAAAAAAAAAAGAAGAAGAAAAGAATATGATCAGGCTGGTAAATAAAAAAGAGCCATATGCTAGATTTGGGGTATATTTTGGTCTGTTAGAAGAAACTGCCTCCCAAAATTTAAAGAAAGAAACATTTATATATATACAAAAATAAGGGTAAATACAATGAAGGGATGGAATATGACTGCAAAGATGAAAATTTTAAAAAGATTTTAAAAGGAATTGATAAGATAAGACGTTGGTTGAAAAAAGAAAGAAAAAAATTAAGAGAAAAGGGGGCAGGAAGAATGCGATTAGGCAGGAGACTAGAATAAAGTTATATAGTAGATTTACGGGTATATTTTGGTCTGTTAGAAGAAACTGTATCCCAAAATTTTAAAGAAAGAAAAATTTTTATATATGCAAAAAAATAAGATTAAGTACAATGAAGGGATAGAATATGAATGTAAAAATGAAAATTAAAAAATAAAAAAATAAAAAAAATTAAAAAATTAAAAAAAATGAAAATTAAAAAAGAAATTTAAAAAAAGTATTGGTAACATAAGATGTTTAAAATAGAAAAAAAGAAAAATTCCAAAAAGAAAGAAAAAAGAGACATAAAAAATTAAAGAAAATTTAAAAAATTTAACTTTGGAAGACTAAGGACTCTTGGGGAAAAAGCCTTGAGTTCTATGTGTTGCTTTCCCTAGCTCTGGAGTTCTGCAGTTCTCATTTATTGGTGAACTTGGTCTTGGCTGAATGCTCTAACTGATTTTCTAGGAGAGGCACCTGTTGCAGTGATTCTCAAATGTCTTTGCCAGAGGTGGAATTGCACCACCCTTGCCGGGGGCCAGGCTAAGCAATCTGCTTGGGTTTGCTCTTGGGAGCTTTTGTTCCCTGAACGCTTTCCATAGATCTTTGGGGGAGGAGAATGAAAATGGCGGCCTCCCAATCTCTGGCTTAGATGAGCCGAGAGCTCAGGGCCCTGCTCCTCAGTGCACCCTCAGAGAAAAGCAGTCAATCCCTCCCATCTCTCTGGTCTCTGGCTGCACTCTGTAACTACCTAGGCTGTGACTGATTATTTCTATCTCTGGTGCATGGCCCCTTTTGGAGTCTCCAAACCCAGCCAATTCCTGCAGTGCACTCCTGTGCCACTCCTCCCGGAGGAGGAAGGAGGAGTCTCCCTGGATCTGCCACTTGTGGGGTCTCTGCTTAAAGAGCAGTGGCTGGACTGCGCCATGGATCACGGTTTAAGATAACCCCGAACTGAGAGCCCCCTCCTTAGCTCTGCCTCTGCAGCCAGCTTTCCTGCTCCCATACCTGAGAGCCCTGCCACACTTAGGCACCCCCAGTCTTTGTGTGACCCCATGGGTCCTGAGACCACACTGTCCCAGTGAGTATTCCACCTCCTGCTGAGCCACTGGAGAGACATCCTTCAGCAGAGGAGACTTCTGAAAGTTCCAATTTTGTGCTCCACTGCTCTACAGATTGCTGGGAGCTGGGCCCTTCCCTGTGGTCTATCTTCCTGTATATTGCCTTGGATTCACTTCTCTCCATATCCTACCTTCCAGAAAATGGTTGTTTTTCTGTTCCTAGAATTGCTGGTCTTCTTCTCTTCGATTTCCTGTTGAGTCTGTAGGTGTTCAGGATGGTTGATAACTATCTAGCTGGAGTCCTGGGACCTGATGATATTTAGGTCTTCTACTCTTCCATCATCTTGTTCCTCTAACATCAGTTTTTTTTAAGTTTTGAAAATTAACTTTAGACATAGACTTCTCTGCTCGCTTTGGCAGCACATATAGACATAGACTTCTCTGTATTTTTCAGCATTTTGTGCTCCTCATTTTTGTAGCAAATTCACCAAAGAAAGAAGATCCTGGTTAAATAATATATTACCTTACTGATCAAATTAGCTCAAATCAGATCACTGACTGCATACCCAATCTCCAAAGCAATCTCCAGATAAATAAGAGAATTACAATTTTGTATTTAATGATATTGCAGTATCTTTCTTGACATGTTAAGGCCAATCAGTTGAGAGCCTTCATGGTTATTCCAAGAGTTATGAATGCAAGTGTGACTGCAAACACCCCTTTCACTGGTAGGAGAGAGATGTGGTACTAACAAGCGCTTTTGTGTTTTCACAGGTTATGGTTTTGTAGATTTTGACAGTCCTGCAGCTGCACAGAAAGCAGTAGCATCTCTCAAGGCAAATGGCGTGCAGGCACAGATGGCCAAGGTAAGACTGGGGTTCAGATGTTTTTTCTTTTGTGATCTTATATTTCTCCATTATTGTGAGCAGAATCGGAACTGGAGATTGCAATGATTTGGATTATATTTACTTGGTAGGGAAAACAAGAAACCTTCTAATAGCTTTGGCTTGGAAGAACCTGGCTGGTTTATTTCATTGTTTTCTGTGTATATTTCTGTGTATATTTATTAATGAGTTCTTTTGTTTTGGTGAACTCATTAGCACTTTAAGGGCACTTGTGAAGCGCTCTGTTATGCCTGAAAAGAGTATGTGTGTATGTGTGTCTAGGGCTTTCACAAGTAAACTGTTTGGGAGTAGTATGATTCTCAGCAAGCTGTCATTGGTAAACTGTGCTACAAAACTGTTCACTCTCATGTTGGGGAGAGATGAAGGTTGAATAATAAGGTTGTATGATTTATGCAGGAAAATGAGTTTAACCAAAACATACATTGTCTGTATTGCTAGAATTTCACCTTGGCCTTTACAGTTAGTTTTACTAGGTGATAATCTCCTTGATATTAATAACTTCCAATACTCATTTGTTGTTATGTAGCACAAGTAGTTCGGAGCTTTCTATCTGAAGTCATAATGCATTTTTGTATTCAACAAAATAAATAAGAGCATTTTAAATAGTTTTGAATTTTGACTGCAGTGGTAGTTACAAGAATCTACACATGTGATAAAATGGTGTGGAACTATACATGCATATCAGTATCAACTTCCTGGTTTAGATATTTTACTATAATTATGTAAGATCCAAACTTTGAGGAAACTGGGTGAAGGGTACATGTGATCTCTTTATTCTAGCTTTGCAACTTGATGTAAATGTATGATTAGTTTCAAATAAAAAGTCTAAGAAAAACGTTTATAGCATATAGATGCTTGATACATTTCTGCTTCAAGTTAATGGTCATTTTGGATTTGATCATATGCAAATATATTTTTAAATAATTTTCTGATTACTATTACTAAATTTGTTTGTCTCTGGATTCTCAAAAGTTAGGTAGAAGAGCCAACAGATCTTGAAATTCAGACCTATTGCATTTGGGCCATCTTCATGTATACTCTTACCCTTAACTATTCCCTAAGAACTGAGTGATATAGCAACCAAGTCATCAAACCTCCAGTCATTTGGATTTTGTTATGGTTGCAAACATTCCCTGACAATATTTTCCAATTTCAACCTGAGATAGCCAGAGGTGGGATGTTTGGTTTTCTTCATCTTCCGTGTCTTTTAGCAAGCTGATACCACTCATATCTGTTAATCTTTGGTTGTGGGTCACTTCCCACAAAGATTACTTTGGTGAACTCATTGCCCTTTATGATATGTTGGTTGTTTTTCAAGGCTATCTATATTAGAACTTGAATTCTTTCAGCTATGTAATGCATTCCTTATCAAGACTGCCTGGAAGCTTTGAATTTGGTCATGAACTAAGAGTGATGAAGTTAATATTTGTAATTAATAAGGAGATTACCTACATGTCTTGGTTTAAAGGTCACTTGGCAAAAGAGTCAAGTTACCTGGCAACTTAAGCAGGCATTATGCTCAGGAAACAGATGGTAAAATATAGTTGCTCAGTACATGCAAAATATAAAATTTGAAATTGGATTAAAAGACAACTGACAGGAAAATCATCATAAAAATGCTTATAAAATTATTATTAGAATATCTTTGATTTATTTTATTGATGGACTAACGAGTTTTGGAAATTGCTAGGTTGTGGTAGTTTGGAAATCATAAATACAGGGTATGCAATCTCGACCGTTTCAAATGTTCTGAGAAAAAAAATAATATATGTGTAGTTTTACTCGTTGGGTTAAAATCACTGTCATCTTGCACAACAGGCAAAGAAAGTTGGCATTGATTTTAAAACTACTGAGGAGCGATTATGACTATTTTTTCTCTGTGTCTGAGCATTCGGGTACAGAAGGAATCTCTGTCCATCTCACTCTCTCATTATACACACATACACACACACACATTCACACACGTACGCACATACACC
Organism: Martes martes; assembly: GCF_963455335.1. NCBI lineage: Eukaryota > Metazoa > Chordata > Mammalia > Carnivora > Mustelidae > Martes > Martes martes. The sequence goes on from NC_137888.1 coordinate 143,294,344, forward strand.
AATCACTGACCTCTCACCTAAATAGGAGGCTATCAAAGGGAATATATTTAAAGAGCTTCTAAAAACTGTTATTCATTATAGGCAGCATTCTTATCATTAGCCCACGCCCAACATACACTTCACAATGTACGATGTAAGGAGATTCCAACTGAAATGTTTACAGGCACTTATTTTATTTCTGGAGTTGCTGAAAGATTTCTGCCTTATCAATTATGCTGTCTGTGGAGTAAATTCTTCTTCTTCTTTTTCTTCTCACAGACTTTGAATCTAAAGCCCAGAGCTTTAGATCCACATCTGCGTACTAGAAAACTTTCAGCAGTAAATGGCTCTGTAATTTAACTACCCAGAAGCAAATAAATAGCCTCCCTTTGACAATGAAATGGAACAAGCTTGACCACCTGTATTAGCAGATTTCTCACTGAGCTATTGGATTTCATGGCCTTTTCCCCCCCTTTGTCCTGGTGATAACTATAATTTATTATCATATAAACCTGCAGTCTGCAGGGTGTGTGAAACTTGCACTATATTTTTTGTCATTTAAGTATCTACTGAATCGCCTCCTGCATCCTTGTTCTTATCAATATCCTAGGATGTAGGTTGTGGTGCTACATTTTAAAGACTCCAGGATTTTAAAGCAAAAATGCGACAAATAATCTGGGTTCCCAATAGCAACCTGGAATGAACATGAAACTCTCCAAGGGAATCACTCTAGCTAACTTATTCCAGTGTGTGCATATGAAAAATTCAACTGATTTGTCAACTAAGAAGAATCAAACAATAAATCATCCAGTAAGTGGTAATTGATTAATAATGTATAACCATTAACACAGACTAACATTTTCTGTATACTTGCTGTTCTGTCAAAAAGAGTTTTTCAGGATCAAAGGAAATGTTTCTTTGAGGAGAGCAGATTTGGAATATTTTAGTAATACATAGTGGTTAAGAGTGTAGGTTTGGAGAGAGAGAAACTTGGCCTTGAATTTTGGCTCTGATGCCACCTGGATGTGTGGCTTTGGCTAAGTTATTTAAATATCTCTTAAACTCTCGAATAATAATACTCAGGTTATGGGACTAAGGACATCTGTCAGAATTAATTTAAAAAAATACATAAAGAATTTAGGATGGTGCTTAGTTATACCAAGAATTCAATAAATGTTAATTATTCAATGAATGTTGTTATTCATTAAATTCAAAGTTGTTACTGAAACTTCTATAAATTCTAACACTTGTTTTAAGTGGTATGTCATTACAAAACAGTCTCTTGAGAAATATAATAAATGATATCAACAAACATTTTTATTACATGCTAAGTGTCAGGCACTGTGCTAGATGTTGGAGAATCAAGTTGAATAAAACCTCTCTTATTCTGAATCTTTATGTTTGGTCTATCTCCTGGGATTGCTACTGGATTGCTCTGGATTAAGAATATTGGCTGTTATGGTTCTTGCCAACCTCAAAGTATTGAGAAGAAAATCATTGGCTGAGGAATGCGTCTCTGTAAGCATAAATAGAAAAGAGCTGGAGAAAAACCAGCAAAGAACAGCTTTACCTTGTAGGTGTCTATTTTCTTATCAATAAGAAGGTCGTAGATAGGCAGCAAAGGGCAAATGCTTTGGTACACCCTCAAGGATCAAGGCTTCTCTGCCATTCATCATGGGTGGCTTTCATCTGTACGTTTATGTTGTTTCTAAAGCCTATATAGCATATCCACATCTTAGCCAGGAAAAACAAAATGACAAAGGAATCTGAAGCTGAAGCTGATGGATCGTTCTGGCTGATTCTGTCCTTTTAAAAGGCATTCCAGAGAGGTGCCTGGGTGGCTCAGATGGTTAGGCATCTGCCTTCTGCTCAGGTCATGATCTCAGGGTCCTGGGATGGAGCCCTGCATAGGGCTCTCTGCACAGTGGGGAGTCTGCTTCTCCCTCTCTCTCTACTGTTCCCCCTGCTTGTGCTCTCTTGTTCTTTCTGTTAAATAAATAAATAAACTTTTGAAAAATAAAAAAAAAATAATAATAAAATAAAAGCTTTCCCAGAATATTAACTTAGGCCCAACTATTTATATCATAATGGCCCAAACTGAGTCATATGGTTGCCCCCTTAGCTGCAAAAGAGTCTGGGATTATGCATAATTTAGCTTCCTCACCTCTAGTAGAGTAAATTAAAAATAGTTCATCTTTTTGGCTGTCCAACATCCATTACACCATTCTTCCCATTTATACATTTTGGGTGGCATGCGTTTATTCCTTCCCTAAAAGAGCCTACCTCAGAGCCTCATCCTATAATCACATCTGGTGATGTCATCATCCCTAACAGGCTCAGACATGGTTGCTCCTCATGGCTTAACACTCATTAGCTTAAAAGATGAGTTATCTGTCCCAACTTCCACAGTAAAGAACAGCAGAGAAAAAGGTAAGATACATGAAACTAAAGGAAAACCACCATTCAGGGACAGAGGGAATGGGAAATAAGCAGAAGTAACCAGTTGCTAGCTCACACCAAATCCTGGGGGCAGGAATAGAATTCTAGCTTTGTCCGTGCAGCACGTTCACTGGTTAGCCAGTCATATAATCCCTGCCTGCCGTATAGAGAGGGCTTTCTTGCCCATTTTTTCCCCATGGCCACACTGAGGCCTCCCTGAAAGGCTATATAGCTTTAGAAACTGAGTTTTCCTGAACGGAAATTTGGAGGCTCTGGAATGGCTCTACATATTTTGTGTTAGCAATTATTATCAACCAAGCCCTGAGCTATTTCAAGTTTAGCAGGCCTCTTTCTTACTTTCTGTCTGTCAATTCTGAACACAAGTAAACAGAATACATCTCTTTCTAGATGAAAAGTCCACAGGGAAGGAGCCACTGCCTCCTCAGGGCCCTTAACAAAAGCTTTTTCAGGTCTACTCTTAGGGATGCTATTCCAATCACCAAAGGTGATTTACCTCACTGTGGGATATGTAGAATAAATTAAAGTTAAGCAATTGCAAAAGAGATGAAGTGTCTAACAGAATGTCAAGCACATCAGGGATAGTATAAAAATCCCATGTCAACTATGGCAGAGAACCATATTGGGACCAGAGGAAAGAATTTCTCTTCCATAAATTAATAACCTGAATAGCAGTTCTCTTCCAGGAAAAAAAAAAAGAAATTAAAATGAGTGTTCTTTTTTTTTTTTCACTCAAGATCAGAAGAGATAAAAAATGAAAAATCAATGAATATATGAAAATAAATTCTGTAAATTCTAATATGTATATGCATAAACTTAATTTAAAAATGCATTACCCCAGGGGTGCCTGGGTGTCTCAGTGGGTTAAAGCCTCTGCATTTGGCTCAGGTCATGATCCCAGGGTCCTAGGATCAAGACCCACATTGGGTTCTCTGCTCAGCAGGAAGCCTGCTTCCCCCCTCTCCCTCTGCCTACTGTGATCTCTGTCTGTCAAATAAATAAATAAAATCTTTAAAAAAAAAATACATTACCCCAGGGACACCTGGGTGGCTCAGTCAGTTATGAGTCTGCCTTAGGCTCAGGTCACGATCCCAGGGTCTTGGGATAGAGTCCCACATCGGGCTTCCTGCTCAGCAGGAAGTCTGCTTCTTTCTCTGCCTGCTGTTCCCCCTGCTTGTGCTCACTTCCTCTCTGTCTCTCTCAGTCTAATAAATAAAATCTTTAAAAAAAGAAAACAAAACAAGAAACTTAAAAAAAAAATACATTACCCCAGTTGTTAGTATATAACCCTAATAGTTAAAGTCTAGTAGAAGAATTTTAGTTAATGAATGAAGGCCTACTTTATAGAATATTCTAGAAAAAAAATTTAACTTTAACCACTAGCCTTATGATGTGGGTTGTTATCAACCAAAGCAACTCTTCTGAATGCACAGACACATGCTGGACTTCATCAGCCAGACTCCTGTCATCTAAGGCCCTATTAACAGTCTCTGCTTTTACCATCCCTAGGTTTATGAGAGCAAGTTATTTGATGTCCATGGGTCACTGTAGTGGGGTTGGGTCTTGTTTGTTCAGCCAAACAAGGAAGCTTCTCAGAGGCTCTTGTGTAGGAAGGAGAGAAGCATCATTCAAAGGCAAATTCAGTAGGCAATAGAGGTAATCCTGCCTCCTGAGACTGGGTGGGAAACTCAATCAATACTTAATATAATGATGGGAAAATTCTGTCTGGGGATGCTAATATCCTAAAAATAAAGTCCAGGTGTTTTTGTTTTGTTTTGTTTTGTTTTCAACAAAATCAAAGGATCAGAGAAGCGTATATACTATCATTTGTCCATATCCCAAAATGTGTCTCAGAGGGATGAAGGGATTTAGCCTAACATTTAGGTAGAAATCTCTTTCATTCTCTTAGTTTTTCAACACATTTATGTTGAACACCTTCTATGTACAAGATTGCTCTGTATGCTAAAGATATAGCATTGAACCAGTTTTATGAAGATTACATTCTTCTGGTGGAAGGCAGAAAATAAACAAAAGAAATACAGTATGTTAGTAAGAAGTGGCTCTAAGACAATTAAAAGAGGTTATGGATACTAAATATATAGGAGATGAGGATGGTGGTTGAAGGTTGGGCTGAGATGCATTTTAGATAGAGAGGTCAGGGAGAGTGTCTCTGATGAAGTAATATTTGAACAGAGATCAAAAAGAAGTGAGGAGAGCAATTTACAGTATAATCTCATAATAAGAGATTGTTATGAAAATTTTTTCTATAATAATTCAAAGTAGAGCAGAATTTTCAGTGAGCCAACACGTCTGCGTTTTGTTATCATCTCTATCCCACACCATCTTAATAATGGAAGAGATGAATACACCACAATCACTTCCTCCTTTATTTTTTTTTTGTGGGAGTTCTCTGGTTTCAACCTATCATAATGGTGCATTTCTCAGAATATATGTTTTCATATGAATCAAGTTCTAATTTAGTCAGTAAATACTTTCTTCCAGTACTTAACTTCTTCAAATTGTGTTGTTCTGTTGTACTGGTGGATGTAAAGAGATCATCTTTACATCATGTAAAGAGATGATCTCCTTACATCCATGACAAGATACCCTATACCACTGTCATGAAGTGTTCTTTAAATAACTGTAATTCTAAAGAGTGGCAGTCCAATGTTGGTTTTAGCACAGTTCATTACTTTTGGATGACTGATGCCATGTAATGAAAACCTTGCTCTGTGTCATTTCCTAAAATGAATCTTTGTGTCACATGCTCTTGTGAAAGACATTTCCAACAGAAGAACATCTCTCACAAACACCACATATTATTTTTCCTCATGATGGAGATTTTTGAAGTTGTCAGTAAAAGAAAAACTAGTGGCTGCTCTTTCACAGGTCTGTAAAATATTTGTGAGTGCCTGCTTGGTTGGCTATGGCAACTTACCTCATTTTTTTTTCCTTTTTTTTTTATCCTAATGCTGAATGCAGGGATACAAAACCCAATATTTAAGTTGTCAGGGTTGATCTTAATCCTATTTGTTAATTATTTGAAGTTTTTGAAGCAGAATCCTCTGAAATTAAATATTTGTATTAGCTTCTACAAAATGATTTACATAATCAGGTTGTGGGTGCTACCCTGTGCTTTTGCAAGTACTCCACTATATTCTCTTTGGTGAAATGGTGGGTATGTGCTCTAATTGAATTTCCTGCCTTCCTAACATTTGACAAAAACACAAATCAGTGAAAAAATTTGCCTTAAATTGTGTTGTAAATCGAGGTCTCTATCAGGTGTTCAGATACGTTTTTACTGCAGGATGTTGGTGGACTACAAGTTCTCTTCAATTTGCAAGAAATATCAACTCTTTCATCCTACCTCTCTGAACAGAATGTAACCACAGGGTGATCTCAATCAATGGCTCATTTCTTGATATACTGTTAAGAAGTAATACTGAACAGTCTCCATTCTTGGCTTTAATCATTTATTCTTAAAATTGGAAGGAAAAGATCCTGTCTCCGGTCCCCATTGTGGAGGACTGAAGGGACCTAATTAAAAGCATCACTTTGTCCCATGTAGATTCTGATTCCATTGAGAAAATTAAAGAACATCAAATTGAAACAATAAAACAAAAGAAAACTATTGATTCAATTACTGGTAGTCCTGTATTAGGAAATGTGGCTTAGGTTTATGAGGAAGTGAGTCTTTAAATATTGAACGCCAAATTTAGTTTAGCCATGCAGTCACAACAAGGGCCAGAGAAGTATGGGCCTCCTGTAAAAGGGATAAAGGTGTGTTGTATCACTAGACCTAGAAGAAGATAGTGAATTTGTTGTCAGCTGGATCTCAAGGAGAAGGGAGGGAGCAAATGAGTCACCTTTACTGAGTTCTTGCTCTCAAACTCACCAGTCAGGTAAATCACTACTCTTCCCATCTGGGAATATTACATAAGTGAACAAATAAGAAAAGGGCCAGGAGTATCATACCATTATCCTTCCATATGAAAATACTGTGAGAAGGGCTGGAAGCTTCTCTCGCTGGCTGACTCTAAATGCTTTTTGTATCTTGTTTTGAAGTGTACCTTAAAGAAAATTACTGAATGAATTGTAACATTAGAATTATATGTTATATATTTATTCTTAGTAGTTTAACATCCTAGCATGGAGAAATCTGCTGAGTACCGAGGCATGTGATCTACCTTGTTTCTACATTTACCACTGATATGCTGTGGAACTTTCGTCAAGTCCCTTAACGGTATCTATTCTAAAAGAGGCAAGGAAACAGACAACAGGATGTACGGGGCAAAGGAAATTACATTTCTTTTTCTTTTAATTGAAGTAGTTGATATAAAATGCTATACTAGCTTCAGGTGTACAGTATAGTGATTGAGTAACTCTCTCTCTTTCTCTTCTTTTCTTTCTTTTTTTTTTTTTTTTGGACAACTCTTTATGTTATGCTGTGCTCACCACATGTGTAACTATCCTCTATCACCATGTGACATTATTACAATACCATTGACTGTATTCTCCACACTGTCCCTTTCATCCCCATGGCTTATTCTTTCCGTAACTGGAAGACTTTACCTCCCACTGCCCTTCACCCGTTTTGCCCATCCCTCTAGCCCCCTCCCCTCTGGCAACCATCAGTTTGTTCTCTGTTTTCTTGGGTCTACTGTTTTGTTTGTTTGGTTGTCTGATTTTATCTATAAGTGAAATCATATAGTATTTGTCTTTCCCTGCCCAATTTATTGCACTTAGAATAGTACACTCTACCTGCTTTATGCTAGTAAACAAGTGTTTACAGTTATTATATCACTTAATCCCTACTAGGATCCTACAAGATAGATATTATTATCCCCATTTTACAGATGAAGTAACAAGGGATAATCTAGTTCCACGATGGTAGTCAATGGTGATGCTAGCTTTGAACCCAAGCCAGTTGGGTTCCAAAGCCTTGTTCTATGTAAGAAAAGTGTAAAACTACAAATGCTTCTCTTTAGTCTCTTTACTGGTGATTGGATATTTGATTTCCTTTTTGTACCCAGCTTTATTGAGATATAATTGACATAGAGCATTGTGTCAGTTTAAGGTATACAATGGGATGGTTTGATATGCTTAATATATTGCAAAATGATTATCACAGTAGGATTCGTTAACACCATGATCACCTCACATAATTACCACTTCCTTTTTTTGTAGTGAGAACATTTAAGATCTACCTTCTGAGAAATTTTCAAGTATATAATGCAATATTATATTAAGTATAGTCACCGTGTTCTACATTAGATTCCCAGAAATTACTCATCTTATATAACTGGTATTTTGTATCCTTGACCAACATTTCCTCATTTTCCTTAGCCTCCAGCCCCTGACAACCATTATACTGTGTTTCTGTGAATTCAGCTTTTTAATATTCCACATATAAATGATATCACAGTGTTTGTCTTTCTCCATCTGACTTATTTTACCTAGCAAAATGTCCTCAAGTTCTATCCATGTTGTCACAAATGGCAGGATTTCCTTTCTCTCACAGCTGAAGAATATTCCATTGTATATATAAACCATATCTTCTTTATCCATTCATTCATACATGGATATTTAGGTTGTTTTTATACCTTGGGTATTGTGACTAATGCTGCAGTTAACGTGGAGGGAAGATATCTTTTTGTCATTCTGTCTTCATTTTCTTTGGATGTATATCCAGAAGTGGGATTTCAGGATCATAGTCCTATTTTCTTAATATTTTGAGGAACTTCCATGCTGCTTTCCATAGTGGGTATACCAATTTACATTCCCACCAACAGTGCACAAGAACTCTCTTTTCTCCATATCCTCACCAACACTTGTTATCTCTTATCTTTTTCATGATAGCCATTTTAACATGGGAGGTAGTATTTCATGGAGGTTTTGATTTACGTTTTCCTAATAATTAGTGATGTCAAGTATCTTTTCACGTACCTGTTAGCCATTTTAATGTTCTTATTGTAAAAACATGTTTATTCAGTTCTTATACCTATTTTTTAATTTTTTAAAAAAATTTATTTTGCTATTGAATTACAGGAGGTGCTTATATATTTTAGATATTAACCCCTTTGTAGATAGATGACATTTACAACCCATCTATCCCATTCTATTGATTGTCTTTTCATTTTGTTCTTTCTTTTGTGATGTGGGAGCTATTTCAGTTTGATGCAGTCCTGCCTATTTCTTTTTGCTTTTGCTCCTAGTGCTTTTGGTGTCATATTAAAAAAACTTGTTGCTGAGACCAGACCCAAGGAGATTTTCCTTATATTTTCTTCTAGGAGTTTTATGGTTTCTAGATTTATGTTTAAGTCTTTAATCCATTTCAAGTTAATTTTTGTGAGTCACTTAATATAGGAGTCCAATATCATTCTTCTGGATGTAATTACCCAATATTCCCAACATCATTCATTGAAGAGATGATATTTTCTCCAATGAGTATTTTTGGCTCCTTGTTAAAGATTATCAGACTGTAAATGCTAGGGTTTATTTGTGGGCTCTAGATTCTATTTCACTGGTTTGTGCATGTATTTTGATGCCATTACTATACTATTTGATTACCATAGCTTTGTAATATGGTTAAAATCAGAAAATGTGATTTCTACAGATTTGTTTTTCTTTCTCAGAAGATTATTTTGACTCTTCAGTGTCTTATCTGGTTCCATATGATTCTTGGATTTTTTTTCTATTTTTTTGAAAAATTACCATTGAAATTTTGATGGGGATTGTATTGAATTTATTGAGTGAACATGGGAAACCTTTTTATTTATTTGTGTTTTCTTCAGTTTCTTTCAACAAAGTTGTAGATTTTAGTGTCCATAGATCTTTCATCTTTCGGGTTAAATTTATTACTAAGTATTTTATTCCTTTTGATGCTATTCTGAATGAGATTGTTTCCCTTATTTATTTTTCAGGAAATTCATTGTTAGTGTATAGAAAAGCTAATTTCTGTATGTTGATCTTGTATCCTACAACTTTACTGAAATTGTTTATTAGTTTAAATAGTTTTTTTTTTTTTTAAGATTTTTTTTTTTTATTTTATTTGACAGAGATCACAAGTAGGCAGAGAGGCAGGTAGCGAGAGGAGGAAGTGAGAGGAGGAAGCAGGCTCCCCGCTGAGCAGAGAGCCCGATGTGGGGCTCGATCCCAGGACCCTGGGATCATGACCTGAGCCGAAGGCAGAGGCTTTAACCCACTGAGCCACCCAGGCGCCCCTAGTTTAAATAGTTTTTCAGTGGAATCTTTAGGATTGGCTGTATATAAGACCATTTTGTCTGTAAACAGAGATGGTTTTACTTATTTCTTTTCCACTTTATGTGACTTTTATTTCTTTTTCTTGCCTAATTGCACTATTATTATGCAGTATTATTATACAGAAATTCCAGTATTATTTTTGAATAAAGGCTGTAAGAATTGGCATCCTTTTCTTGTTCCTGATCTTAGAGGAAAAGTTTTCAGCATTTCACCATTGAGTATGATGTTAAAATGAGCTTTATTTTATGGCCTTCATTATGTTAAGGTATATTCCTTCCATATCCATGTTGTCTAGAGTCCATATTATGAAATGATGTTGTATTTTGCCAAATGCTTTCTCTGCATCTGTTGAGAGATTATGTGATTTTTATCTTTTGTTCTATGAATGTGGTGTATCACATTCTTTTTTCATCATTTCATTTTGAGCTTCTGTGTGTCCTTAAAACTGAAATGAATCTCTTATAGGCAGCAAATAGCTGGATCTTGATTTTAATCCAGTCAGCCATGCTAAGCCTTTTGTTTGGAGAATTTAATCCATTTACATTTAGGGTAATCATTGATAGTTAAAGACCTTCTGAAGTCATCTTAAATGTTTCCTGGCTGTTGTGTGGTTCCCATGTTCCTTTCTTCCTTTCTTGCTGTCTTTCTTTGTGAGTTGATGATTGTCTTTAGTGGTACACTTTAATTCCCTTCTCTTTATATATTGTGTTTCTACTATAGGTCTTTGTTTTGTGGTTATCATGAAGCTTACATAAAACATCTTAGAGATAAGATATTTATTTTATGCAGATAACAACTTAACTTTGACTACATACAAAAACTCTTTACTTCCCTCCTTTTATGTTTTTGATGTCACAATTTACCTCTTTTAATACTATGTAGTCACTAAAAAGTTATTATATTTGTATCATGATTATTGTAAATTATTTTGTTCTTTAATCTTTTTATTAGAGTTAAGTGGTTAACACACCACCATATTACAATATTAGAGTATTCTGAATTTGACTGTATATTTCCCTTTATCAGTGTCTTCTATATTTTCATATGCTTTTATGTTACTAATTAGTGTCCTTTCATTTCATCTTGAATAACTTCTTTTAGCATTCTTGTAAGTCAGGTTTAGTGGTGATGAACTGGCTAAGCCTTATGGTGCCTGGGAATGATTTTATATCTTCCTAATTTCTGAAAGAAAATTTTATCAGAAAAAGTATTCTTGGTTAACCTGTTTTCTTTCCTTTGTTTTTGTTTTTTGTCCCTGCTCCCCTCGCCCATCACCAGCACTTTAGATATATTATCTCACTTTCTCTGGGCCTGTAAGATTTCTGCTGAGAAATCCACTGATAATCTTGTGGAGATTCCTCTATAAGTCACAAGCTTCTTTTTTCTACCTGTTTTAAGATTCTCTTTATCTTTGATTTTTGACAGTTTCATTATAAAGTGTTAGAGAAGATAATTTTTTAAAAATTATTTATTTACTTACTTGATAGAGAGAGAGAGAGAGCATGAGCAGGGGGAGGGGCAGAGGGAGAAAGAGAATATCAAGCACTCCATGCTAAGCATGGAGCTTGATGCTGGGCTCAGTATCATGACCCTAAGATCATCATCTAAGCTGAAATCAAGAGTTGGACACTTAACTGATTGAGCCAACCAGGCGCCCCAGAGATCACTTTAAATTACATTTATTTGGGGACCTATGAGCTTTGTGAACTTGCATATCCAAATCTCTCCTCAGATTTGGGAAGGTCTTGGTCAAAATTTCCTTAAATAAGCTATCTGCCCCCTTTCTTCCTCTCTTCTCCTTCTGGAACTCCAATTTGCAGATTATTTATCTGATGGTCTCCTATTGTTCATCCATGCTCCCTCACATTCATACATAAGTACATACATACATTAATTACTTAATTTATTTATCATTTTTGTTGTTCTCTTTTGATTGGATAATTTCAAAGGTCCCATCTTCTACTTTATACATTCTTTCTTCTACTTAATCCCTCCTGCTCTTGATATTCTCTGTTGCATTTTTCATTTCATTCCTTACATTTTTCATGTCCAGAATTTCTGTTTTGTGTTTAATGATTTCCTATCTCTTTGTTAAACTTCTCATTTTGTTCATGTATTGTTTTCCTAATTTTGTTGAATTGTCTTTGTGTTTTGTTTCAGCTCATTGACCTTCTTTAAAACAACTATTTTGAATTACCAGGTAAATTGCAGATCTTCATATCTTTGGGGTTGAATACTGGAAGATTATTTCAATCCTTTTGTAGTATCATGTTTCCTTTATTTTCATGTTCCTTAAGTTTGAAGTAGAGGTCATCTCCTCTAGTCTTTTACTGACTGACTTGAGGGAGGAAATACCTTTCATTAGCCCCACTAAGGATTCTGAAACTTTCTTAGGCTTTCTCAAAATTTGCCTGCTCTATGCTTCTTGCTCCCTCTTGTGGTGGAATTCTTAAGCTTGTATGCCCTCTTTGGATCCTACAACTGCACCAAATTAGGTGCTGACAACCTCTCTTTTGCTTTCTCAAACGTGAAGGTAAAACTCAAGTTTGTGGTATCTTCCTGGCCCACAGATTTGGGTTGGTTTTCTGTGTGTGCTCACTAGCTGTCTATCTAAATTCACTCTCACCACCATCAGGAACACACACAGGGTGTGGGATGTGTCTGTGTGAATGAGGTGCTCAGAGTGCTAGGGCATAGGACTTGTGGGATAGTTGAGGGGTTAACAGGTGAGGCATCCCCAGTACCTTGTGGCTTATTTCTTGTTTGAGTCCACAATGTAGTTTGTAGGACCTGTGTGCTTTTAATACCCTTTGAAAATCTGACCTGCCGCTCTCCCAGCCTCATCTCACACTCAAGTGATGCAGCCATGACTTGATATTCTAACTGATATTCAAACTCTTTCTCATGCCTTCTCCAATACATACAACACACACACACACACACACACACACAACTTCATTTATTTATTTATTTATTGCTTCAGTGGTATGCTAGAAATTTTCTCCTGGCAAACTGGACTTCCACTAATATTCTCTCATCTATGGGTGATTATCTAAGACAGTGTTCTTCAAGGGTTACCAGACCACAATGGAGGGGACTGGAGCTAGTTCACAAGCCACTGAAGTGTTCAAAGCTGGGACCAAGGTCTGTATACATGGGTATGTGGCACTGTCTGTGGCCCTTGGTATATGGTACTATATCCCAAAGATCCCACAAAGGCACTTCTATCCATGGATGGATGTCAAATTATTATTATTATTGTTGTTGAGGCTCTATGGGTGAGAGGCATCATATTGGGCCATGTTGTGATGTCCCTCCCTGATTTCAAAAATGAAAATAGCAGATTGACAAAATCATTAATGCAGTGGGTTTCAGAATCTGTTAGAGTTCCTGATTTACATAGTAGGAACTTAGTAAATCTTTGTTGGATCAATGAATGAATGACCAGTATAGGTTATTGTAACAATTCAACTCTGATAAAGCATTGTGATTGTAAACTAACTTTGGCTGAGGGATTTTTCTTTAACTCACTCCTGACCAGTTATCTGGGAGGGTATAATCCCTGAGCCCACCAAAAATGGCTCAAGGTAATCATTCCACCTATCGATGGGAGTGGTGGTCGTGGTGGCATTGGCAGTGGTAATGGGACAAGATGGTCATCTTTGTTTCTTAAGGAGACACACATCAGGGATTTGAAAATGAAGATCAATAACTCCTACATTTTAGAAGCCTTAAATAAACTGGATATACATTGTATATGCATATATATGTCCATAGACATCCACAAAGTATGTACATTTTTAAAGGATGTTTAGTTATCACAAGTAGCCATGATCTTTCAGTGCAATTACTCCATAAATACAAAAATGTTTCATAGCTCCACAGCATGCATGCCTTTTGTTTGAAAGTGGAGCCTAAGGTTAAACAATAATAAAATTGAATGGTAGGCCTTTGTGATCTCTGGTTTTCTGTGCATCCTGTATTTATTACATTATGATTCATATCACTTAGACACTTATGGGAACTATTCACAAATGTGTTACACTAGAGGAAAAAAAAAAGAACTTTGAGTGCTGTGAATAGGTTAAACATCATATTCAGCTGGATTGTCTTTTCTTACCACCTCCTGGACACACATTTTACCCACTACCTGAATTATTCATGCACCCCATGAAACTCTGAGTCTCATGGCCAAATCACAGGGAGTTGACATCCCAACCTACGCAAGCAAATATACCCCTTATCCATATTAAAAAGAAATAGTCCAAACAAAATGAATATTGAACTTCAGAAAAATTGTCAAATTCTGAACAAATTTGGACTTCCTTTTCCTATTGAAATTCTTTTTTTTTTTTTTTTTTGATGTCTCTGAAAAAGTGACTTAGGCAATTTTGCACATTTCAATAAAGGAAATAAACTTTTATATGAAGCTATACTAAAGACTCATTTTCTTATATTGGTGAATAACTTTTAGCTTTTTTTCTTGCACTGATGAATGTTTTAAACTTTTAGGATCTATTTGGGAATTATATTCACATGTCAGACATGAACTGTCTTTCCTGGTGTTCACATTTAAGGTAATTGAACAGAACTGCTTGATAAGCCCAATGCAAAGTAAAATTTAGATTAAGTTATTTTCTAATTCAAAGGTAAATTGTGGTAGACATTGCTGAAATCATTATCACTCAAAAATTAATTTACATTCCATGAGGAGAACGGTATGTTGTTGTGGATACAAACAAAAACATACATATCGCCCGGGATGTGGCTTCAAAAGCAACCCTAATCAGATGTTTATATAGGAAATATTGCCACTTTTTAAGGGTACAATATCAAATAAAGTAAGAGTTTATTCTCTTAGAGAAGACTTTCGATTGGATATAACACACAGATATCTCTATGTATTCTAAACTCCCAGAAAATAAAGTACGGATTTACTAAAGTACTGATTGACTGATTGCAGCCTCCTGGATGACTTTAAAGGGTTTGAGACTTCAGTGGGGGACATCACTGTGGATGTGGTGGAAACAGCAAGAAAAGTAGAATTAGAAGTGAAACCTGAAGATGGAACTGAATTGGCGCAACCTCATGATAAAACTCCAAGGGATGAAGAGTTTTTTTTACGGATGAGCAAAGAAAGTGGTGCCTTGAAATGACAACCAAAGATTTCGAATAACACATAAAGTTCATTGATAAAGCAGTGACGGGGTTCAAGAGGATTACCTCTAATTTTGAAACAAGTTCTACTGTGGGTGAAATGTGATCAAACGGCATCACGTGGTACAGAGACGCTGCTCAGGAAAGGAGGAGTCAAATGAGGCGGCCAACTTTTTTTGTTGTTTTATTTTAAGAAATTGCCACAGCCACCCTAACCTCTAGCAACCATCTGCCTGATCACTCCTCAGACATCAACACGGAGGCAAGACCCTCCACCCGTGAAAAGATTACGACTTGCTGAAAGTTCAGATGATGGTTACTTTTTAAAAACAGTTATTTATTTATTTATTTATTTAAGAAAGAGAGAGTGGTTGTGGGTGGGAGAGAGGGTGAGAGAGAATCCAGAAGCAGACTGCCTGCTGAGGGTGGAGTCAGACGTGGAGCTCAATTTCAGGGCCCAGTCCCAGGACCCTGAGGTGATGACTTCGGCAGAAATCCAGAGTTGGCCCCTTAAACCGACTGATCTACCCTGGCACCCCAGTAACAAAGTACTTTTTAACTAAAGTGTGTACATTGCTCTTTTAGGGTAACGTTATGACACACTACATAAATATACCTTTTATATGTGCTGGGAAACCAAAAAATTCAGTTGACTTGCTTTATTTCAATATTCACTTTGTTACAGCCATCTGGAAGCCAACCTGCAATATCTCTGAGATATGCATGTTTGTGATCAGCTTCTCTGGAGGATGCAAGGATGCTGGAAAAGAACTCAAACTGACAGGAGGGAACACATTTGAGCAAAGGCAGTAAGAGAAAATCCAGAAACATTAAGATAAGAAGAAAAATAAGCCGAGTGACCTGAAGAAACATTGCAAAGAAAAAATAACACAGGAACAGAATTAAATGCCATATTGGTGGTACTTAGGGACAGAACTGACACCATAGAATGTCAAATCAGTGTCTTGAGAACCGATTAGTGAAGCTCTTTCAGCATGCAGGAAATAAGAAAAAGTCAAATTATAAAGAGGGTGAGAGAGAATATGATACACATTGAGGCCAGAGTGAAGATCCAGCATAACAACTGATAAGGGTAGCTGAAATAGAAGCAATAACCAAATATATAAACCAAAGCCACCTTTGCAAAGCTGATAGGTTCTTTATGGGAATTGAATGATTTGACCAAATTCCAAGCAAAAAGAAAAGACATACACTTATAGATACTTTGGCATAATTTAAACCCCTAAAATTAAAAATATAAATGTACAAACATCCATTCAACAGGAAAAAAAAAAAACTTGATTAACTGAAAAGGAAATAAAAATTAACTCTCTTCATAGATATATTTTGAAAGATTTATTTATTTATTTATTTTAAGAGAAAGCGGAGCACGAGCAGAAGGAGAGGGAGAGAAACTCAAGCAGACTCCCTGCCGAGCAGGGCTCTATCTCATGACCCTGAGATTATGACCTGAGCTGAAACCAAGAGTCAGACCCTCAACTGACAGCCACCCAGGCACCCCAACTCTCTTCATATATTTACAGTAGAGTTAAAAATCAGAAGAGAATATAGTCATGCTTACTGATTGTTGAAGGTATGACCATAAAATTGTATGCTGAAACTAAAGAATGAAACCACAGAAGACTTATCTAGTTGAAATGCAAAAGGCTAATCTTCTTCGTGTGTGTGTGTGTGTGTGTGTGTGTGTGTGTGTGTGTGGTGATTACCTCACTCAGTAAATATACTAAAATACTAAAACCCAGATATAATACATAAGCAGGCAGGTTACAGATGGAAAAATACACATAACCAATAACATTACAAATCATCATAAATATTGTTAGTAAGTAAATAAATATAAGCAAAAAGATATCATTTTACTGTAAAATTTGTACTGATTAAAATAAATAGAAATGTAATATTTTGGTAAAGTTACAAATTATTGAAATATGAATTTGTTTGGCTTTTCCAGAAATTATTTTGTTGACTTTAAACTATATATTTCTTTCTAGAAATTTACTTTAAAAAAAGTCCAACATGTAGATTAAGTCCAATTAAACATTAATTTTAAATGTGAAAAATTTGAAAGATATCAAGTAGGAAAGAATAATACTTGTAGACATAGGTTTTGTAGGGTAGTATTTTGATAGGTTATGGTGAATCCATAAAATGCACCACTAAAATGGTATTTTTTGAAGCATATTTAATCTTCAGAGAAAAATGATTTAGTTCCAGTATCAACTGGAAAGTCAGGTACAAAATAATTAATGTTACCCTATGTTTTCCTTTTTAAACTGTTTTGCATAGAAAAACAACAAAAGGAAATAAACTAAAATCTTATCCATGGTTATTTCTAGATACAGAAAGTATAGTGATTTTCATTTTCTTCAGTAAGCACATTTGTGTTTTCTAGTTCTCTAGAATAAACACTAGCTACTTTGTAATAAAAAATGATAACATCTAACAAAAAATATGTAACAAATTTTATGTATGAAAAATTCGCCTTGCTGATTATTCCAAGAACATGTCCTGGTTAGTGGATTGTCAGAGAATGAATAATGATGAGGCTTCCCTTGATCAAATGTAAATGAAATTAATCTTCTTTAATTAGGGACTCATTGCGACAATTGAGCTTGCCCTAATAGCATAATGTAATTAATATAACATATATATGTATTTGCTATAGTTATATATCATATGAAACAAATATGTATAAATATATAAATGTACATAAATATGTGAAAATTATTTTTACACAATGCTATGCTTTTTAGCTATATATTACCTAGAAAATGTCATTCTGATGTTTGCTGATAAAATTTAACCATGATAGGCAAATAATTCTATAAAGTGATTCCACATGAAAAAAGTATAAATGACATGTTTGAAATTATGAAATTGGGAGCCCTCCTCCTGTAATGTAGTCAGTAAACTATTTAAAGTTCTAAAGGAGTGTCTAAGATTAAATGAATGACATCATTTATCAAAGTATGAAACTCATTGAAAAATCTCCATTTAGAGACAGATTTTTGAGCTAGAAGAGAGCATAAAAAGATTCCGGAAGTATTCAGAGTAATGAAATGATATGCCAAGGTCAAATATGTATGCTCAAAGTTAAAGGACAACTCTACCTTGATAACATATCAATAATGCTCACAATATTAAAAACAAACTACCTCCTCATTATGCTATTCAAATGCTTCACTGTGCAAATAATTTCTAATTACAAATAAATTAGTAGTGGTATCCTGTACATTAAAGAAGTCAGTAATTCAAATACTAACAGTAAAAAGTAATAATATTCTGGTCACTTGTTTATTTCAGACTGTCAGTCTTTTTTGTCTGGTGGTGCACCTTTTAATTTTTTTTTTTTTTAATTTCCTTGGTATCACCAAGATAAAATAGAGGGAGAGAGAATGGCAACATCTATTATGGGTGATCATAAGCAGGGACTTTTGAGCAGCATTAAGATGTATGAGGTGTATTCCTTCCCCATCTTCGGAATTCTAGTTAGTCTAAGAGCAACACTTGTAGACTAGGAAGGAAGGGAAGGACAGTGGTTATGTATTTGGACATATTTTATAAAGAAACCCCTAAATGCTGTGTGGGAGCTTCCTGGTAACTCATTCTGTTTCATAGTACTCATGCTGTAGTCAACCAAACTTCCAAAATTTTAATAAAGAGTTTAACCCACATAATTACACTAGTACACTGTTGGCTTTTCTTTTTAACACATTTCCTTTGCTTGAACTCTCTGGCCTTTTCTCATATGTATTTGACAAAAGAACTACTGATAGAGTGTTGTTATGTCTTAGGTGGAGGAAATGGTCTACGGATTCATGTTTGAAATGTGCAATATTGGCAATCAAGACTTACCTCAGCGTTTGCTGGGACACAGGAAACCAGCTAATGGCTGATAATGTCCAGGAAATTAGTAACTCATACATATGGTAAATGCTCCATTCCCAGCCAAATGATTTGTGTAATGGATGGCTGAGTTCTCAAAGGGACCGTTAGCACGGTGGAATAGTAGGGCTTTAATAACTAGACTGTGTGCTGATCCTTGTTGTTTTGTAACTGCAGAATTTAACCATATTGTACAATACAATGGGAAATTGTAGACCCAGAAAGTGAAGAAGTTCAAGGCACCAGTATTCTATTCTCCAAAAGGACTATTTTATTTTAACAATGTTAGGATCATCATAACACCATTATCTCCGTTTAGAATCCTGTAAAATGAATTTTGAATAGCATTTCGTTGTAAGAAAGATATTAAATCAGTTGCCACTTTGCTTAATGTCTGTCCTATTTCTGTCTGTTAATTTTGTTAGTAATGGTGTTGATTATTTATAATCCGTTGCTTGAGTTCATTGATTTTCTACTGAGTATCAGGCCACCCTTGTGCTATGTGCTTTTACATGTTCCCTCATTTAATCTCGCCACTCCTCTCCTGCCCTCCTTGCTAGGTTAGCTTTCACATATCCCTCAAGCTGCAATTCAAGTGTCAGCAAGATTGTCTCACGGAGATCTTAATGACATCCCAGTCTAGGTCATTTGCTCTTTCTATATGTTCTTATAGAATCTTGTATAATTTCATAGAATCTTTGTTCACAATTTGTAATTTAAATTTTATATGGTAGGTGATTGGATACTATCCCTTTCCTACTCTAGAGTAGAAAATTTGTAAGTGCAAAGACTATAATAGTTCTTGCCACTATTGTACACCTTTTGAGCCAAGTACTGTATCTGTCTAGCAGGTAACAGGTAATAATAAATATTTGTTGAATGAAAGAACTCTATATAGTGGTTATCATTTTCCCAGGTTTGCAAATGAAAAAACCGAAGTTCAAAAAGTTTAACCTAATTAAAGTCATACAGCCACTGGATGTTGGGATCTCATCTCATATCTGACTTTAAAACCATTACTGTAGCTTCATTATTTGTAATGGGTAGGATAATGAACGTATTACAAAACTTATCTTTCTCTTTAATAAAACTGAACTTTACTAAATATTGCCATTTCTCTGTATAATCTTTTAGAGCAGTCATTCCTAACTAGAGGCAATTTTTTCCCCACAGGACCACTGGGTAAACACTTTAGTTGTCATTACTGGGGGGGTGGGGGGGGTTGGTACCTGAAAGAGACCCTTCTTACTCCATTGGCCAGTTCAGTTATATACGTTTTTTTCCTTCATTAGTTTGCTCAACAAATATGCATAGGGATATGCATAGAACCAATAGTGAACAAAACGCAAGTCCAGATGAAAACAAACTTACAGTATATAGGAAGGTACATATAAGTAGATAAGAACAGTTATCTGAAAAAAAAAAAAAAAAAAAAAGAACAGTTATCTGGAGGTATACATTCAGGAGAACCTAGTGGAGACAAAACATATTTTATCCGGGATGTTCAGGAATCCTTTCTTGGAGAAAGTGATATCTAAACTCACATTTGAAGGAAGCTTTTGATTCTCAACTGCATTTTCTAGAAACATCTTTGGTTGTCATGACTCTGACAGGCATTGCTACTAGGACTTAATGAGTAGGTATAAGCCAGGCAGGATGCTAACCCTCTTAGAATGCATGGAAAGCCCCCTCCCCCACCACACACACACACACACACACACAAGGAATTATTTAGTTAAAAATAGCAATAATGTTGAGGTTGATAAACCCCATTTTAGAATGTTAATGTGATAATGTCAGGTCATCATGGTGTCACCGCTGCATTTTTTAAAGTCGTTGTCCTCAATTATTTTTCTGATTGTAGCTGGCAATAAAAGTATCTATCTATCTAATATTTATCCACGTATGATATTTCACCTTATTAAATGGCAATAAACTATATGATGATGTATTAGAAACAAAATAACATTTCAACACATTTAATGACATTCAATACATTAAAATACTAACTGATTAAACTACTTACCGCACAGCAATACCTGCAAATGGGTGCAAACAGTAAGTTTTGATCACTAAAAATTCCTTCCATTAGAATCCTGAAATCATATATAATTAAACTTCTTCTGGATAATTTGTTATGAATGTTAGAATTTTCCCAGGAAATACCTCTCTCTTTATTTTTTAAGATCTGTCTCATTAGTTAAAGATCACTAATTTTCCTTGAAGGGTCGACTACCAGAAGAGTCAAAATCTGATTGTCATTTGTTTACCAGCATGTCTTTTAAAAAGGATCGAAGATAATGATAAATTAAAACTCTTTTGGCATGTTGATGAGACTGAAATACTTTCCCCAAATAAAGCAAATATAAACCTTTATATAAAGACTTTCTTTCCTTTTTCGTTTCACATTAATGACTTGAACCTGAGGTCTTTTCCTTCAGTGCATACACTCAACTTTCCCAGGGCTGGTTTTTGTAATTTGCATTGAAGATTATGGTTCTATCTCTTCTCTAAATATTTTTAGTGTAACATTTATATTCTGCTTATTTTTTTATAAATTGTTTATCCTTATTTACTTTTCCTTCTTTAAAATGCAATTTGAAAACCAAGTTGAAAATTAAGTGGAACACCTGTGCAGAGTATAAATTTTTAAGCTGAAGAAAAAAAAAATGAAAAGTACTACAAATGTTTAATTGTTGATGACATTAACCTGACCTGATGATAAAAAGGCCAGTGCACTAGCTTAAGGATGCGGTGTTATTCCATTGCTAGATTGTTGTACATTTCCATCCGTGGAATAATACGTAATTTTATAGGAATTCCTTTGTGCTTTTCAGAATTTTAGGTGAAGTGAATTCATAAAAAGTCTATGTTACTCTCAAGACCGATGAGTCCAGATTATACTGTGGATTGAGGAACCACCTGTGTACTTCAATGTAATCATGGCAGACCCTTGTAGGAAAGGAAATTGGGTTGAGATTGGGTACAAATAACAAGAAGAATATGGAGAAAGTAGAAATGAGTGAAGATCTAACATGGACTCAAAGGTTGATAAACTAGTGAGAATAAGACATGAGTTTCTCTTAGACTTGGTCTTGGCAGTTCAGATTCTAGAGGGGGAAAAACAGTGCAGCTTTCTGACCCTTTTTCAATATTCTCCCTGATTCTGTTTTAATGGATGGGCATAACGCATGATGTCCAGTGTGCAGGTGCTGGTGATATGTGTCCTTTCATGTTAAGACTGTTAACATGCTCATTGCACTTCCTAAGAGTTTTTAATAGCTAAATGGGAGCTGGTCTGCTTTGCAGCTTATGTGTGTTATATGGTCCTGCTGTTTGTTCCTCTTTCTGATGTTGTTAAGATATAAAACAAGACAGTTTTCTTTTTTGCTGCTCGGCAGTGGGTAGGTGTCTTAGGAGTTAAGATACCAGCTTTGGCAAAAAGTTTATAAGGTTCAGCTTTTCTTAGGTGAGTAGAAATTTTTTTGAACCACGCACCAATACTTCAAGGTTATGAGTTATCTTTCTCTGCCATCTTTGGGTTGGAGAGTGATAAATTAGAACAGAGATGACTGTGTTTTCTCGCTGCTAGTTCTTGTTCAAAATGAACTCTGTGGCATTCCAGCACTCCTCTTGGGTGGTCATATAGTTGATGGCTAAAGACTGTATTGTCGGGCTCTGATACACAACAAGGTGTAGGCAAATGGGTGTGGATCAGGATATGGCTTACAAACTGACAGACATTTTGGCCAGGTCATTTGCATACCAAAGGATTTTGTTCTGAAGGGTATTTAAGTGTGTTGAACTTTTTTTGGACATCAACATCAATCTTCCTAGAGCCCAGGGAATGTCAGTAACATGTAGAATCTTGCATCAGAGCTGGAGTTGGAGATGGTTTGCTCATATCATAGGAATCTGTCCTTAGACTCTTGAAGTACAAAGCATCTATGAAAAGCTGCCATGTGTAATTTTTTATAATAACTAGGGTTGATTTTATGAGCAGAACATATGACTGTATTTTATGTATGCAATCTAAAATCACAACCAGGCATAAGTGGACATGAGAAAAACCAGCAGCCAGATTAAACATTCACATCTGTTTCTGAGTTTTTCTGTACTATTCCTTTTCTATTTGTTTATTCATTCTTTCATCTTCTAGAGCTCACTTGCAGACAAATGTTGCTAGTGCCAATGTTTAAGAAAAATACATGAGGCAAAAACATTCTATCCATCAATGTACTATTTTTTCTTTAAATTGGAGAAGAAAAAATCTCCACTGTATTAATTTAGAACAGAACTCTTTCAGAGGAAAACACAACTTTTTTATACTAAGTAAGCCAAGCCATATCATGCAAGATAATTAATAAAATAATCTGAAAGAGAAAAAAAATTTTTTTCACATCTTGACTCAACATAAATGAGCTATTAAAGTCTGTGTGCTAAGATGTGTTAGAAAATGGCAAACATCTGTTTGGGATTCTAGAATTGCTGTATTGGCTACGTTTCCAAGATACTATAAATTTATTTTGTCAATTTAGTAAAAATTTTCTATGAGTAGAAAGATATATATGACAAATCATTCAATTTTTAATCTAATTTAATTTTGAAGTCCCCTTCAATTTGCTCTACAATTCACAAAAATTGTGAAAGAAAAAAAAAAAAAAACCTCTTTTTACTTTTCTGGATTTTGAAGTTGGTTTTTTTTTCCCAAACACTAGGTACGAAATTTAAGCATTTTACCTTTTTCACTTCACTTTCAGAAAACCCATGTCTGACTCATACTTTCCATATAATATCTTTGCCTGAAGTTACCAATCACATCATATGAAAACTGAAATTTATAACAGTTGTTTCCAATATGTTACTTATAAGTTTTAGTTTATTATTCATTTATAATATTAATGTCTTACTACTGATTTTATGGAAAAGATCAACTTTGTTGAAAAAGTTAGGCATACACATTTTTAAAAATTTTTACCTTTATAATAGAATATTTTAAAACTTACATAAAAGCAGAGAAAATGGTCTAACATAGCATAGGGAGCCTCCACATGTCTATCACCTAACTTCAACTTTTACTTACTGTCAATCTCGTTTCATCCAAGCCCTTTCTCAATTTCCTTGTGCCACTAGAACATATTCCAGGCATCATATCATATTATCTCTAAATCATTCACCATTTACCTCTACCAGCTAAGGATTTGAATAAACCCATGAAACCACCATCCAGACAGAGATATTTTTTTGAAATTATTCTAATTTTTGTGGGGATATTTTAATAAATTTAATAGGGTATTCCTAGTTAAAATCAATTCTCAGTCTTTCCAATCCAATGGTTGAAAATTATCTGGAAAAAAATGTCTTAAAACTAAGATTAATATTTCTAATGGGATATTAAATGATAAGGCAGGATACATTTCTATTTACATTCTTAGTTTCATTGTCTCTGAGTTATATGTTGCTTGAAGTCAGGACTATATAATTTTGCAGAAAACGTCCCAAGCTAATCCCTTGGGGGCTGATGTTTTGCTTCTGCTATGCTATTGCTTGGGTGATAAGAATGTATTCTTCCACTTAGGCACATTACTCATCTAAGTTGGGTACACTTTTATACACACACACACACACACACACACACACATGAACTGCTTGAAGCTGCTGAGGCTAAGAGAAGAATGTGAACAAGGCAAGAACAGGCAGCTGAATTCGTTCACTGGAGCTGCTTAAGGAAGCACTGCTTAACTGACGCTTTGACCAGAAGAACTGAAAGGCAAGAGCTCCAAATGCTCCCTGAGTCAAAGCAGAAATTCAGTGTGCCTACTGGCATATTTTGTGTGTATAGATGTCTCTCTTCCTGGTTTCTTGCTTGGGTTGGGGAGAATGTTAGAAGGCAACCAGGGGTCTTCTCCTATGCTAATAGAATGCTCGCTTTATGCATTCTTTGTAGGTTTCATTCACATACTTTTTAAAAAAGTATTTTTATTTATTTATTTTTGAGGGAGAGAGAGAATGGGGTCGGGGCAGGAAAGGCAAAGAGAGAAGCAGGCTCCCCGATGAGCAGGGATCCCAATGCAGGACTCGATCCCAGGACCCTGGGATCATGACCTGAGCAGAAGGCAGAGGCTTTAACCCACTGAGCCACCCAGGCACCCTCATTCACTATCTTTTTATGCAGCATTCACTGCAGAGTGTTAGGATAACTTGCATCTCAGGCTGTATGTTTCAGGACCCATTGTCTTTATTTCCAATCCGCTGTGCACTGATGCCTCTGTAAAGTATGAGAAAAATGAATTGTCTGAAAAATGAAATAAAAGCAGAAACATAAAATGTAAGCTTTATTGATCACTTATTATTATTATCATTATTAGCTTCAACAGACATACAACTAGTCTGTCAAATTGCTCTAACTTTCTACATGCTTACTCTGCATTTTGTTTCTTGTCTCTTCTCAGACAGTGATGGACATTTTGTGATGTAGCCCTAGTCAGTAGGCTTCACTGGATGGTTGAGTAGGGTTGTATGCAAGGCTGGCAGTCCCAATATCGAATTGCCGGAATGGTATTGTCAGTGAGCAGTAAGTTCAGACCCCAACCAAAGAGCTAGAGAGGGGGTCCAAGATGCCATTTTATCTGTACCAGGTTTTAGGACACTGGGTGACACTTTGCAGGGATAAGGCATGATGGTTCAGTCAGAAACCATCTTCCAAGAGGTATGGAAATGTTTCAATATATTAACAACCATTATAACCATTCACAAACCGTACCAGGACCCATCAGCATTTCACATCTCATTTCTTTCTTTCTTTCTTTCTTTTTTTAAGATTTTGTTTATGTATCAGAGAGAAAGAGAGTGAGTGTGTACACAAAATTGGGGGTGGAGGGACAGAGGGAGAAGCAGGCCTCCTGCTGAGCAAGAAGCCCGATGCGGAGCTCGATCCCAGGACCCTGGGATCACGACCTGAGCTGAAGGCAGAGGCTTTAACCCACTGAGCCCCCCAAAGTGCCTCTCACATCTCACTACTACAGACACTGGGAGACTGGAGGCCTACTATTGCTCCTGTACCTAGCAAAAACCCGACACGTAGTAGATGATGAGTAAATATTTGTTGAGCTAATGGGTGGCTGAATGAGTGAGATTTGTAGAAGGAAGTGTTCTCTCTTAAAGTTTTTATTAAGCCATGGTAATTCAAATACTGAAATAAGATGTGTGTATGTCACCATCATGATGTGCAAAGCTTTTTTTCAAATCAGATGTAAGAGGACCTAAGCACCAAAAAAGGCCTACAAATTGTTCTCAAACCTGTATATATATATATATATATATATGCCCAAGAATTATTAGTGCGTATTTGCTTGGATCTGCACATGGGTCTTTTCTACTTGGCCATCTATTTGCATGTTTGCAGCTATGAAATATTTGGCTTTTTTCCCCTCATAAGTAGACATGTTAATTTTAAAAATTCAGATTTACTTTGAATCAAAGCCTATTCGAAAAGAAGTTATTTTAAATATTTTCTAGATGATTTATTTACTTTATCTGAGGACAACCACCAAGGTGGATATAGAATATTAACTGGTGAAAGCAGATACAAGACACGTGTGGACCCTATCATTAATACATGTACAGTCCAGAATGAATATGACCAATTAATGCATTAACATCAGCTAGAGAACAGGGGCAGAGTAATATAAGCCTAAATGCCCACAAGAAATAAATTTTATACAACAGTAACCACAGTTTGTCACGTTCTTTCTGAAGTCCAGGCTTATGTGTAAGATTTGTTCTCCCCACCCATGCTTACCCTCCTTGGTGAAGTAACGCACAACTGTTTTTCAGATCTCTGTGGAGATGACATCTCTTTCAGGACCACTTGGAGGGACAGTGTCCCTACTCATGTTCAATTAGATGTCCCTTCCTTGAGACTTCCCAGCCTCCTCTAATCATCCTGTCAAATGACAGGCTCTTTTCTTCTGGTCTCTCCATGGTATTAGCCCTATGTCTGGCCTATAACAGCTCAAGAAATATATAGTGACTCATAAAATAAATAATAAATTGTCAGTCTACTAATGAACTTCCCCAAAACATTTGGCCTTATTTTAATTTCCTAGAAAATGCCACCTGCCCTTACTCTTGCTAATAAGCACAGCTGTGGATAACACTGGGCATCCTCTTTTGGAAGGAGAAATTATTCGGTGAAAAATTCATGCATTCTGGTGGAATTCTACACATATATTTTTTAAACTATACAAGAACAAATGTTTCTACACACATATTTTCTACCCCACATCCTTGACCTTTCTGCTTTTCTTAGGGAAAAAAAAATTCCATCATTCTTTTGATATATTTAATGGGAGCTGTCAAGTCTTCGGTGCAAACATGTTTTATTTCCTGAGTAATGAGATACTTCCGTTTGTGGTAGGGCATCTTGTCCTGCCCCAAATGAGATATGCCAACCAAACATGAATTGGAATGCCAAACATTATGTCTTGTGTGTTGGTCAGTTTTGTGATCTATTTCCAAAAATCCAAACACGGTGCAGTGACATATTTTACTATTTGTGAACTTTACCTTCTGTTAATATGATTGAAGCCACTGGAAATGGAAATTGTCAGGGCAATTTAACAAAGAAGCCCTGTAAAACTTATTATAGTCCAGGTAGTAAAAATCAGTTAGAAGGCATATTCTTCAAACCTGAGTTTTATTTGGTAAAACATGTTGGTGCCTGACCTTTTCAGAAACATACCAAAAAGGAGTCATTTAGAGGTCCCTGTCTTAAATTATAAACAGCAGCCTGATCAAATTCGGCTGTGTTTTGTTCACGATACATGACAGAATGCATACGTACACCAAACGGACAGCTAAATGACTGGCTATTTGGATGAGTTTGATGTGTATTTTAAGAAATTGCATTCTCTGCAAAACAGTAAAAAGTCAATCTTAGGTACCAGAAGAACCCAAGTATTGAGTAAATCAAAAAATCTTTATCAGTTTGTAATTCAAATTAATCTTTCAACAGCTAAAACTGGGGCAGGAAGTCGCATAGGCAACTTTTAAATTTCTGTAGTTGAGGCTTCAGGGCAGAAAACCAGAAGTTTTGCATGTATTGCACATTAAAAAATATTTTTAGGGAGTGTATTTTCAATATAAAAAAAAATTTAAAATTTCCATCACTTATGAAATGTAAAGGAAGCCCTCATTCCTCATCCTTCCCCAGAGGTGATCCCTGTTGACAGGGGCCTTGTATATTTATCCAGACATTTTCTCTGTATATCCAAACACAGGTGTACCTTCCCCATTGTGCATACCTGAGACATAGTACAGCTCAGGGGTTAGGAGTGCAAGGTCTGGAGTCTAAATCCTGGGCCTCACATACCAGCTGTGTGACCTTAAACATGTCACTGACCCTGTCTACTCCTTAATTTCCTCATTTCCTCCTTTGTAATATGAGACCGGTTATAATATGTATGTCATAAGGTTGCTATGAGGATTAACTGGTATTTTAAGCTGAGAAGAGCACCTATCTCATTGAAGAAGCATGTAAAATTAACTACTGGTTATTTTTGTTATTATGAATAATAGCATAGTGTCTATTTAAATCAGAAGTGTGTAATTAGATAAGTGCGTATAGTTTTTTCATACTTACAAAATATATACCTGTATATACTGGTCTGCAAATTTTTTGGCATATATCTTGGGCACATTGTCATGTTAGCATGTATGAAGATTTGTTTGTAATCACTGTATACAATTCTATATTATGGATATACCATCATTAATCCATGAGTCCTCTATTGATAGATATTCATACTTTTTTCTAATTGTGTGCTATAAAAATAATATTATAATATCATTTTGTATATGATTTTGCTCTTGTAAAACTGTATCTACAGGATAAATGCATAGAGGTGGGTGCATGGGCATATGCATTAAAAATATTAGCAGTTAATGACAAGATATGCAACAAAATTTTTGCCACATTTTTCTTTTTACCAAGATACAGAAGCTGTCATGTAAGGGAGATGTTTTGAAGACTCTTTAAGACCTGGTCTTTAGCAGGAGAAAAAAAAAATTATGAAAGAGACCCAAATATCAGAAACTACACTGGAGTTCAAAAAATTGGTTTAATGTGTAGCATGTGATTACTTTTAATTTTTTGACCAGTAGTCTCATACTATACACCAAAGCTGACATGAAGAATGACATTCCAAACATAAACTTCACTGAAATTTAAAATAAATATTGCAAACAATCTTACAAACAATTTACGATCTTAATATACTGTTTTAAAATTGTATAGTAAGGGGTACGTGGGTGCCTCATTTGGTTGAGCGTCTAACTCTTCATTTTGGCGGTGATCATGACCTCGGGGTGTGGGATCAGGCTCCAAGTTGGTTCCATGCTCAGCACGGAGTCTGTTTGGGATTCTCTCTCTCCTTTCACTCACCTTTGCTCACCCTCTCTGTTTTTCTAAAATAAATAATAAATAATAAGTAAATTAAATCTTTCAAAATAAAATTGTGGAGTAAAGTGATCAGGTTTAGTTTTATAACATGTTATTGGAATTGAGAGGGATTTTGAGTCAAGTCAGTTTCATATTCTCCTCTTCTCACCTTGTTAGCACAAACACCCACTACCTGGGGTGAGATGTGTGTAAACACCCAAGGTTCCATGCTCAGTAGCGTCCCATGTATGATTACTATGTATCTCCATCTTGAAAGACTTAACAGTATTTGAACAAGTGGCCCCTTGTATTCATTTTGCACCAGGTCCCCCAGATTATATAACAAGTTCTGGTCAGCAATAATTAAATTCCCTGCTAATTAGACTGGGTCAGTTGAAACACCATCAATATATTTGTTATTTATCTTGGGAAATGTCCCATGGTTATGCTCCTGTTTTATTTCTGAGAAGATGGCATGATTTAAATGTCTATAGTGGATATCAGCAAAAAGTATATCAGCCAAATGTTTGGTACAGAACTCTGAGAAAATAACTATGAATGAGGCTTTGATATAGATCTATTTCGAAGGATCTTATTTTCTGAATAATAAAAATGCATTTATATGGATGAATATTCTATAAGACTGTGGCAGAATATCACTATACTGAGACAAAATTATTTCCCCATGTAAATTATTAGGTTAAATGGGAAGTTGTTCATTCTGTGACAAGTTATATACTTTAGAGACCAAACTGTCTGATAATCTCAATTTAAAGACAAAAATGGAGCTCAGGAAAATTTAATAATTGTACCGAATGACATTGCACATTAATAACTGACCTTAAACTTGAATGACTCAGTTCTGCCACCTTCTTTCCCAGTCCAGATTTTCCTTCCATCTTTTGATAAATGGTTCTAATTAGAGACAATTGCCACCATACTATTCCATGACTGAATTGTTCTACCTGCTATGGAAATCAAAAGCAATTTAAGATAGATTTTCCAAACAGCTGTGAAACATGAGAGTTGCTCAGATCCTGGAATTAGACCACTTTGCTTCAAAGTCTGAAGCCTATGACCTTGAGACCTTAAGCACCTCCATGAGCTTGACCTTCTTGACTGTGAAGTGAGGATAGCAATAAAACCTATGTCACAGAAATTTTTTTAGAGACTAAATGTGACTAATGTGAAAGACCTGGACCATGGTGAGCAACAAAAACAACAAAAACTATGATTAAAACAAACCAGAAAAATCATATGTTACATAGATGGCTTTTCATACATATCATTGACATAATGCAGTAGGACAGGATATAGTTTAAATTAAATTTTATGTTTTTGATAATGTATCTGATATGTCTAATGGAAACATAAATGAAAATATTAAGTAAATTATACATTTCTGGTTTTGTCATGAAGTGTATGCAGCGTACACACATTTGGATCAACAAGGTCGAAATATTATAAAAATACAAAATTAAAGTAGCTTTAAATTAACATATTTGATAGACATTTTTAGAATAAATGTACTATCTTAATTTTCTACACCAAATATTATGTTGGATGAACAGAACGTCAGCTCATACAACCTTAAATTGCTGGGCAAACAACCTATGTTTTGGGGTCACAGCATTATTTATTTATTTATTTATTTAAGATTTTAAAAATTTATTTGACAGAGAGAGAGAGAGAGATCACAAGTAGGCAGGCAGAGAGGTGGGAGAGGCAGGCTTCCTGCTGAGCAGAGAGCCTGATGTGGGGCTCAATCCCAGGACCCTGAGATCATGACCTGAGCAGAAGGCAGAGGCTTAACCCACTGGCCATCCAGGTACCTTAATCACAGCATTTTTTAAAGATCCTTTTTTATCACAGTAAAAGACATTATAGATAATTTATTCCCAAATCTTCATTTATAAGTGAGAAAACTGAGCTCCAGAGTGATTGTTCAAGTGTTTAATATTGGATCACACATGACGATAATAACAAACAATCCAAAACCCGAGGCATTGGTGTAAATTAGATATATTGATGACATATGGCTCATCGCCATCTTTAGCAACATAGAGTTCTGTCATTCTGAGATCTTATTTCCAGAGTGACCCAGAGTTAGTCAACAGGAAGTGGCAAACTCATAGAATTATAATCAATGTTTATTTTCTTTTATCACTTCCTCATACAAATGAAAAGTCTGTCTTGTGTCTTTATGTTGCACTTGTTTTAATGTTCAAACCTATAGAATGATGGGAGGAAACAATAATTTTCAAAATAGGCCATAAAGTAGTTACTCCATGGAATTCAGATTTAGGATTTAGGGAACCGAAGCAACTTCGGCTGAGGAAAGAGAGGTTGAGCGGTTGGATCCAAGGTTCCTCTCGCGTTAATAGGACACGGAAACAAGACAGTGCAAAGGAAAGATGAGAGGTGGTTAAGGAAGAGAAGGGTCGTGGAAAAATAGAGCCAGTTCTCTTCTCTTATAGTTTTCTTATTGAAAGTCAGCTTACTGAGGTATGATTTATGTACAGCAAACTGCATCCATTGAAAATATACAAATCAATCATTCTGACAGGTGTATACGACTGTGAGGCCACCAGGAGAGTCAAGGTACTGGACCCCCCTCCTGTGTCCTTGTGCTCTTTGGGAGCTGGCTCCCCCCACCCCCGATATGCTGCAGCTGTGCCTTCCTACTTGTGCCTTCTGCCTATCATGCCCCTCCCCCATCCAAAATGAGCTTATCGGCGGTTTCTCTTGAGGTTTTTCAGATCGGTATATTTGCACTGTGTATTCCTGGGGAAATAAACAGAATAGATTTTATAGCTAATTGGCCAAGGTTATTTAATAATTAGAAAAATTAGAAACAATTATGTAGAAGAGATAATATTTAACATTTAAAATGTGCAGTAGTAAAGCCAAAAGACCAGACCAAAGGATACCACACCCAACCAAAAAAAAACTAGGTTAACCATTTGAAATACAAGCTGATAGATGGGGAAAATATACAAGTAGAGAAGTTTCAGGAAGACCATTTTTTAAAGATATTAACTCCTGGATGGGTCCCTGCAGATTTGTCAAGAGTAAAAGTCATTTTCATTCTCACTTCAGTACATGGCAGAGGGAGGAGGGTCACTAAATGAGTGGAGAGATGGATAGATGGTTGAGAGAAGGAATATGAGAAGGCAGGGAAGATCACATCAAGGTCACTCATTCATAATTGTTCCAAAAATTGAAGAACTAGAAGAGAAAAAAATGTTCCTGCAAAACCATATTGCCCTCAAGAGCCTAGGCTTAATGTTAGAAAGATCCAGATTGAACACTAGTCCATCTCTCAACTTTGTTGAAATTCATTTTTGTGATTTATAAAATGTGGATGATAAGGGCCCCTAGGTGGCTCAGTAAGTTAAGTACCTCCCTCTTGGTTTCTGCTCAGGTCATGATCTCAGGGTCATGAGGTGGAGCTCCTGCACCCACTCTGCTCTCAGAGCGGAGTCGGCTTGGGATTCTCACCCCATCCTTCTCCCTCCTCCTCTACTCCTCCTCCCACTTGCATGCATGCTCTCTCTCTCTCTCCCTCATAAATAAATAAATAAATAAACAAATAAGTGCGTTAAAAATAAATAAAAGCTTTAAATATAAAAATAAATAAAATGGCAATGATTTTGTCAGTAGTAGAGAGTTGATTTAATCATTAAAACGAGATCACGCTGGGGTGCCTGGGTGGCTCAGTGGGTTAAAGCCTCTGCCTTTGGCTCGGGTCATGATCCCAGGGTCCTGGAATCGAGCCCCGCATCGGGCTCTCTGCTCAGTGGGGCGCCTGCTTCCCTCTCTCTCTCTCTCTGCCTGACTCTCTGCCCACTTGTGATCTCTGTCTGTCAAATAAATAAATAAAATCTTTAAAAACAAAACAAAAAAACAAAAAAACCCCGAGATCACGTATGTTAAGTTAGTAGATGTCAGACGCAAAAAAGAATGTGGACTATGGTCTTTTTACATAAAGCTTGAAAACTGTAAAACTAAGCTATGATGGGAAAAGTCAGAATAGGTACCATACCTGTAGGTGGAGGGTAATAACCAGAAAACAGTACAGAGTTCCCCGGGTTACCGATCATGTTCTATTATTGTCTTATCCCTGGTAGTCATAAGGGCATAAGGGTGTGTGTATATATGTATATTTTGCATATATATATATGCTATATATATATATATATATATATTTGCACATTACTTAAATACTGCAAGCCATTTTTTATGTTATAAAAAGAACATATTTGGATTATGTTATAAAGAGAACATATTTGGATTTTCTTGTATGATTCTATACACATCTTCACAAGTTTTTGTTTTGTAGTTGCATTGGTCACTTGTTCAGTGATGGGAAATGGGAGACAGGGATCGGACACCCTCCACAGAGCACTTAATACTTCTTGATGTTTTGAAACATATGACTCTATTAGCTATTTAGTAAATTAAATACATTTTTTAAAATAGCACAGAGCCAACCCCAAATTCCTACATCCTGTTATTTCTTAGTAGGCCTAATGTTCAGTGACCAGGGATTGGATGGTGGCATAAAAATGAGGTGGCCAAGATACTATAATCCAAAAAAGTAAACTTTTAGACAGAAAGATAAAGGCTTCTTTTCCTTCAGTGCATAATATTACCAAAAATATTTTGATTTCTAGGGATTTCGACTAGAAATGTCAGGTAAACCAACAAGCATTTTTAAATACAATAATTTTAGCCCATACCTGCTATTGCAGTCTATGGCAAGCAGCTGGATGCTGCTTTAACTTGCCGGTTTTTTTTTTCCTCTCCTTTCGATCCAGCAAGAACATGACAACAACAACAAAAATTAACTCAAAGTAGTGTTGGCTAGAAGGAGTGGTGATTACTTTCAAGCCCAAACAAAATTAGGTAGGAAAGGAATTATGAAGAGAAATCATTTTTAAGATCTTCTTGTAAAGTGTGTGGAAAAGTATGTGAGAAGGAAAATGCACATGTAAATAATTTTATTTCATTCTACTTAAAACATGATAGGGCTGCCTGGCTGGCTCAGTCGGTAGAGCACATGATTCTTGATCTTGGGCTTATGAATTTGAGCCCCACATTGGGTGCAGGGATTACTTAAAAATAAAATCTTTAAGAAATTGATAGGGAAGAGAGAGTCTGAAAATGAAAAGTTTTCAGCAAAAATAAATAAATGAAAGGAAATAAAACAAGAAAAAAAGAGAAGTTCCTTCAATAAACTATGATGTACTTATTAGGATTAAGGATAGTTGTAGATTGCTTAAAATCACAATGATAGACATGGTAGTGTAGCTTTCTTTTTTTTAAGATTTTATGTATTTCTTTGACAGAGAGCGATCACAAGTAGGCAGAGAGGCAGGCAGAGTGAGAGGGGGGAAGCAGGCTCGCCGCTGAGCAGAGAGCCCGATGCAGGGCTTGATCCCAGGACCCTGGGATCATGACCCGAGCCCAAGGCAGAGGCTTTAACCCACTGAGCCACCCAGGCGCCCGGTAGTGTAGCTTATTAATGATGAGGACCATGTCACTTATTTGTTTTGTGCCTCTGCTAATACCGATAGAGGTATACAGCTGGGAGATCTTTATAAAGGCCAGGTGGGCAATGTGGCAGTGGAGAAAGCTGTAGATAGAGAAGGAATGTGCTTTCTGCTGACCTTGGGCCAGTCTCTTATCTCACCAGGCTTCAATGTATTCATCCATACAATGCTTTAATTAACCTCCACCAGTCATAAAATGCAACTCATTTGAATCAGTTGAATACTCCAAAATTTCCTTAATGAAGATTTGTTAGTAGGGAATTTTTGCTCCTAGACTGGATTGTTAATTAAGCGGAGTTGAACTTTTGATTCCACCTGTAACAAATGCCTTTGGATAGGATCTGTGTTATACCCAACTTACATTATATTATTGAATGTGGTACGTTCTGATACAGTGAAGTGTTTTTTGCACGTAAGGCTGTTTTATTTCTGCCTTCCTAAGTATTAGCTGTTGAATATTTCAAGCTCCCAAGAAACTGTGGAATGTTGAGTTGTATTTACTAAATGTCCATGAATGCTTGTTCTTAGAAGATGAAGATTGGCGCTAGGAAAACAAACTTGCAAATGCTTTGAACCCTGAGAAAATTTTGCTGTAAGTGGTAGTAAGGGTGAATAATGGTGAGGAGAAATTTAACAGTTCCAGAAAACAAATGGAAAAATTCAAGAATACTACTGGCAAGTGTGAATTTAACAGCTTGTTTATCTACCACAAGATTTCGTCTTCTGCACGGGGCCCTGTAGTAGTTAGAGATGCATGCCATCATTCTTATTTTTATTGACATCCATGTTCATGACCCTTATTAATACATCTGCGGTATTAAAACACATTTTTTCATACATTCTGGGTTATATTCCATGTTATTGACTATTTTCTAGTGACTTCTTTGTATGATTTTTAAAAAAGTCTTCACCTTCTGCACTGGTGATCTCTCTGTCACGTGTTTGAATTTGCATCTCACGTCTCACTTTTCATAGGAGCCAGCTACTGCTCGCCAGTCCCAGTTCATGGGACATAGGTCATTGTTTAACCGAGGTGGGCTCTCTACAGTCTAAATGCTGTAAAAAATAAAATCAATTAACAACAAAATATTTGTAAATATCTTATCTTTGCCTACTTGATTTCCGTATCTGCATTTAAAACAACGTGACTTGGGGCGCCTGGGTGGCTCAGTGGGTTAAAGCCTCTGCCTTCGGCTCAGGTCATGATCTCAGGGTCCTGGGATTGAGCCCCACATCGGGCTCTCTGCCAAGTGGGGAGTCTGCTTCCCCACCCTGCCTCTCTGCCTGCTTGTGATCTCTCTCTCTCTTTCAAATAAATAAATAAATACATATTCTTTAAAAAATAAAAAAAAAATTTAAAAATGTGACTTAACTAAAATTTTATCTTTGGCTAATTTCTAAGTTATCTTTGGCATTCTTTCAAGGACTTTCATTTAGGGAGAAAGAGAGTGCTTAGTTAATTTTTTTCTTAGAGATGTTTGTTAACAAGTCATCCTAGGAACCAGTCCCTGGCTATTTGGATTGCCTTTTTCAGTAATTTCAAGTAACTGGTTTACTCTTTTTAAAAAGGTCATTGTTTCAGGGAAGTAAATTAGGTGGCTTTACTCACAATTCAAATACTGTGGTGAACCCTTTATTTTATTATTTTTTTAAGAGTGGTAAAACACCCATATCAATTATTTTAATATCTGAATATATTAATTAAGTCCAAGAAATGTAATGTTGCTTTTTTTTTTTAAATTTTTATTTTTTATTTATTTATTTAACAGGCAGAGATCACAAGTAGGCAGAGAGGCAGCCAGAGAGGCGGGGGTGGGGGGGGGATGGGGTGGAAAGCAGGCTCCCTGCTGAGCAGAGAGCCCGATGCGGGGCTCGATCCCAGGACCCTGGGATCATGACCGGAGCTGAAGGCAGAGGCTTTAACCCACTGAGCCACCCAGGTGCCCCAATGTTGCTTATTTTTAAGCATGCCCCTCACACATAATGCAGGAGACCCATAGATGTTGTGGGCTGCTGGAAAATGCAGGCCCATATGGGAATTAAGCCAATATTGCATCCCTAAAATTCTGGTCCCTGTTTTGGTAAGTCTTTCGGGGTTATTTATTCATGCCTTTGCTCCAAATGACTGCTTCTTTATGCTTTTATTGCATGAAACAGAATATGCAAATTCTACCTATTTAAATGTAACTGATGTAATAAATAGTGGAGTAGAAATTTAAACTCCTACCTACCCCCAAGACGTGGGGAAGGTGGGATAGAAACATAAATCTTTATGTACTCATACAGTAGTTATAAATGTTGAAATTTAGACAATTGTATCCATTTCAGAAGTCTCCTTAAGGAACTGTGGACAACATAGGGTTGGACCATGTGCTCTTGGCTGTCATGAACTCTGTAGATTCAGTTTGATGGCTCTTACATCATTAATAGAATGATAAACACAAAAAGTAAGTGATGTAGCTGTAGTATTTTTTACTAAACTCTTCAGTAAAAGTGACTTAGAGTTTTGCTTACATTAGTTGGGAGGGAATAATTATAACCTATCAGAAAAGTCTCTAGACAACTTAACATCAAGTTCTGGATTGGAAATCATATTTGGTTTGGGAAGATTAAGGATGCCTGGTTTGAGCATTCTACTTTGTTGTGGCAGTAAAAAATAAGTGCGGTGCTATTTTTAAAAGAAAGGAAATCTCTTAGATAGCAGAGGAAATCCTGATTGAAAAGATTTCACATAGTTGTGAAAAACAGACAACTTACTTTACAGAGTCAGCTCAAATCTTGAAGCTGGGATGCCTGATTTGGCCTCAGCTTTGCCATAGTAAAAGCTACATACATTTATAGAACACTTATCCTGTGCCAGGCACCATGCAAGTTTCTGGAGATGAAATAAACAAGTTTTGGCTTTATTGTCTTCATTTATTAGACCATAGTTCTTCAGTAATGATATAAAAGAACCTGATGACCTCTAAACTCTTCTAGATTTGATAGTTTATGGAAAAATCAATTAACATATTCATTTATTCTTTTCTATAAATATTTATTATTATTTAGGAAACATGTAGGTGTTGGTGATTGGGTGAACAAGACAGGTAGTGTCTCTATTTTTATAGAACTGATATTTGGGGGAAAAGAACCTGAAAAAAATAAACAAAAAATACCATATCATTTGATTCAATAGTAATTCAGTAACTGAAGCACATAGGATAATGTGATCATGCCTTGGCAGAGCAGTGTGTATTATCCAAATAGAGCTAGGAGGCAAGATGATGTTGTTGATAGCATGGATGTGCAATTAGTTTTTGTAATATGAATCTAAATATAGTTCATAAAACAAATGAATCAGGAGATCTTGGGAGACAGCTTTAAATATGGGACTCACAAATAGGATCCGATAAGAACAATCTTCTACCAGATAACGTGTATGAGGAAATTAACTTGTTAACCTCCCTGCCCCACAGAGTGGAATGGAAATATCCAAGGTGTAGAAATTTAACAAGTGCCTGGGAGGGAACTTATAGCTTATACAAATAATAAGTGCTATCCAAGTATGACCGATCATGGCGATGTGGAACACAGGTTATGGAGGTAGAACAGCCATGCTTACATTCCAGCTCTGTCACTTACTGGGGAAACTTAGACAAGTTATTTCATTTTGCTGTGCCTTGGTGTCCTCAACTGTAAAGTAGAGGTAAAACATAGTCCGTACTTTGGGACGCCTAGTGTCTCAGTTGGTTGAACGTCTGACTATTAGCTCAGCTCAGGTCTTGATCTCACGGTGGTGAGATCAAGCCCTAAGTTCAAGCCCAGCATGAAGCCTACTTAAAAAAAAAATAAATCAAATTGTTTTAAAAATTTAAAAATTAAAATAAAATAAAATATAGTCCCTGCTTTATAAAGTTGCTATGAGGATTAATGGAATAACCTACTACTTTAGGAATCTAAGTTATTATTAATATTTATTTTAATATAACTAGCTTTAATCTGGTCATAACGTGATAAAAACACCACCATTAAGAATGCACTGATTTAAAAAACTATAATGAATAAACATTATAAAAAACAGTTTTCTTTCTCTCTCCTTTCACCCATGACACTTTGTGTTACACAGGTCACTTGTTAAGCGCTACATAGAAAGCATAGGAGTTGTGCTGAAGAATACAATGAAAACTTTAGCGAGAGGAAAAATAATCCAAAGGATCTTCTTCACCATACTGGAATGTGGAATGTGACAGTAAATGTCAGTGGACTAATAGACTAACGGATAAATAACAATGGGCCATAAGATGTGAATGAAGCTCAAGTTTTAGAGGATGTTACTATAACATTTTCTCTAATTATCTGCTGGGATGAATATATATGTTTATATGATATGTCTGGTAAATTAGTTTTGTAGAGTTTAGTTCACTTAAATTATGAAACAAAAAAAAAATTACGAAACAAAACAGAAGGTCAATATGGCTGTTACTGTAGGCTCTTTTATTTTAACCCTAGAGTCCCAGGAGATACATGGGTGTTTAACTTTGTTCTCTATGGCCCCACATTTTTTTTTCTTTCATTATTTTTTTATTATTATGTTCAATTAGCCAGCATATAGTACATCATTAGTTTTTGATGTAGTGTTCAACGATTCATTAGTTGCGTATAATACCCAGTGCTCATCACCACACACGCCCTCCTTAATACCCATCACCCGGTTACCCCCTCCCCCCACCTCTTCCCTTCTGAAACCTTCAATTTGTTTCCCAGAGTCCAGAGTCTCTCATGGTTTGTCTCCCTCTCTGATTTATTCCCATTCAGTTTTCCTTCCCTTCCCCTGTGGTCCTCCTTGCTATTCCTTATGTTCCACGTATGAGTGAAACCATGTGATAATTGTCTTTCTCTGCCTGACTTATTTCATTCAGCATAATCCCCTCCAGTTCCATCGATGTTGAAACAAATGGTGGGTATTCATCCTTTCTGATGGAGGTACAACACTCCATTGTATATATGGACCATATCTTCTTTATTCCTTCATCTGTAGAAGGACATCTTGGCTTCTTCCACAGTTTGGCTCTTGTGGACATTGATCCTATGAATATTGGGGTGCATTGCCCCTTCTTTTAACTGTGTCTATATCTTTGGGGTAAATACCTACTAGTGCAATTGCTGGGTCATAGGGTAGCCCTATTTTTAACGTATGACCCCACATTTTTAAAAAGCATCCAGTGTGTCCCCCAGGTTACTTCAATGAAACGTGTGGTGAGCTACAATTAAACTTTAGCCACAATGTGTATAGTAATCATTTCAGGTAATAGTTTCCAGAAAGTGTTTTAAAATTCTTATCAAATAGCTCTATAAACAGAGCTTATTCATTATTTTATTCCCTAGGTCAGTGATTTAGAAATCTAGTCCCCTCCAAATTAAAAATGTCAGTGGTACAAAGTGAGGCTATGCAGAGTTAAAGACCTTTGCTATTCCCTTTAGATTTGGGTTGGAAATCCTGAAAATACTGAAAATTCACTGCTGGATATCCTACTTCTGAATATCCTGAAAGTAGGCCCTATAAACATCCATTAGCCTTTCATTAACCAGATTTCTTCCCTTTGCTCTTCCTGTGTTTTAGTATTATCTTCTGAACTCTTTCTCTGATTATTGGGAAGAGGAGGGTCGTAAGAGTAAAAGATGACAGAAGAACCTGATCGCCCCAAAGAATGACTCTCCATTTTTGTTTCTAATTTCTCTAATTTTTGTTTCTTATCTTCATTTAAAAACTTAAAAAATAAAAAAGCTCATATATATGCATAAATACCTATAAACATATTCTTTTGATTCCTGAAGAATGTTCAGTGTATGATATTTTTTGAAGGAAAGGGATGTATTTCTTGATTCTATCAGGTTTTCCGTTGACTTTGAATATTGCCTACAAATAATTTAAAGTTCTCAGCACCCAAGGCGAACTGTGGCATTACTAAACATAGTTGGTTTTTTTGTTGTTGTTGTTGCATTGTTTTGTTTTGTTTACATTTTTCTGATGTTTGTGTAACAAGACCCCATGGAACCATGAAGCCTACTAAAAACAAGTGTAAGCAAAGCCTTTGGTCCTTGGGGAAGACAAATTGATACAACAAGACATCTTTTCTTCTTGAAGCCTCTGTAGATCCACCATTCGCCAGCTTTGATAGTTTTCTGTGATCTATGGCCAATAATCCCTGCTTAACTGACAAAGTATAAACTCTTCCACGAAGGCAACTATGCTGTCCAGGTATTAAGAAAGTCATCAAACCAGTTCATTTGTTGAGATATAAGACAGTCATCTTGGGGATCAGTTGCCTCCTCCGAAGTCATTAGAGGAAGAAGAGTTCCAGAATATTCACTTAATCATAGATTTGAGTGATAAACAATAACAAAAAGTCCTTTAAAATGTAATAGCATGTATATATCGAGTGCCTACATAGGCCTTTGCTTATTCACATGGATATCTGATTATAAGAGGAAGTAATAGCTCAGGAGGCAACTTTCTTGATCTGGAAACAAAGTTGAATATCTTGGTGTGCTACATCGTAATCAAGGCTGAAGAGCTCTGCCTTTAGCTAGTTATTAGATCTTGGACATAACAGATAAGTTCTTTGAGTTTCAAGGTCATTGGTAAAATGGGAAGGCTAATATTTGGTCTGCCTCCTTACCAGATATTTGTCTGTGATTCCAGTAAGAAAGAATGAGAGTGTAGAAAGCATAGAAGAATATGTGAAAGTCAGAAACTTTTGCTTAAAAGTAAAAGCCTATGAATTTTAACAAAAAGTGATCAAACTCTCTTAATTGCAGACATCAGTATTAGCTGTTCTATCCCATGGAAGATACAATTTCAGGACAAGTTGTTGCAGATGACCTACATCTAAAATATTAGAAAATAACTATTTATCCAAAGTGGTGGCTAAGCAGATTTACTGTTTGAGTGTGAATGATGTTTTGACTATTCTTCTTTGCTAATCATTGAGCAGTAAGGTGGGAATGTATAAACAGGGTAATAGTAACATCAGTATGAGGAGTAAAAAACACAAAGTATCTACAATATCAGTAGACTTGGATGTAAAGGCCAATGTTTAGTAAATAC
This sequence comes from Martes martes, assembly GCF_963455335.1. Lineage (NCBI taxonomy): Eukaryota > Metazoa > Chordata > Mammalia > Carnivora > Mustelidae > Martes > Martes martes. Next base: position 143,336,192 of record NC_137888.1, read on the forward strand.
CACCAAGTGTAGAATAGTAAATACAGCAAGGGTATAGTGTTGAGATTAAGGGATTAAACCCTGGAGCCAGAGAAAGCATTCTGAAGCACCCATTATTGTCTCTCCTATGTACTCCTGTAGGTTCACTTCCAGATAATCCTTTACCTTGTTTACTTATTCACATAATTACCTTATCATAGCCCCCTGTAAACTGTAAGTTTACTCTAGTGAGAAATTATGTCTTACTCACCATTGGCTGTCACATAGCAGAGTTCAGAAACAAGGCAGAACCTGGATGGAACTAACCCTTGTTTCAGAAGGATGTTGAGGGAGTAATGGGTATTTTATGAGAGGGAACTCCCAGCATAGCTCAACTGGAGTTGGTTAATTAATACTCACCAGTATTACTGAAATGGAGAGCCTGCCTCAGCTGTTACATGAGTCCATGCTTTTGTCAAAACAATGACAAAAAAAATGGGCTGAAGTCCATAGTTGATATGAATGCAGTTGGAACATTTTCCCCTAGAGAAAGGGAGGGATAGAGGCTTTCATCACATGGAACTGGGTAAATCAGTGATTCTCTCCTTAGACTAGTTTCTCCACCCAACTTTCATAATGGACCTTAGTGACAGTGAAATTGAGGGAGGTTATGTGGTCTCTCTAGAGAGCTGGTACTTGCCATACCTCAACCATCAGAGGGTAACCAAGAGCTTCAACAAGTGCACCACCATCTTCCCCTAAACCTTCTGTATTTGAAGGATTTGGAGGTTCTGGTTAATGTACTTAATCTAATTTAATATAAATTATTAGTGTATGTATCACAAGGAAAGAAAGATCATAACCTTTTAAGATGGCAGCAGAATCTTATGGCATAGAATATTCTCATATAGGTCTTTTAGACTTATTTAAGCATAATGTTTAAAATCATTTGTACACATTCATAAAAAAGGAAAATATAAGTAAGCTAAACTCTTTCAGGGATTTTAAATAGTTTTTCATAATCAGAATCTGATTCTTAATAACTTTATGACTGAGAATTGTCATACTCCATGTCTTACCCCACACAGAAGGCTCCTTTGTGCCATCAAGGGTGTTGATTATGAAGGATGCTCCACTGATGTCTCTGACATTTTCTTCTATGTGACCCACTCTGGGTGTTTAGAGGCTCATGTGTAGGCAATGATGACTTCGTTCTGATTGTACCTAGCTGACAACTCCTTTAAGAAGCACCCTAATTTCAGAGCCATTAAAACATGGGGAAAATGTGCATTTTTAGAATTGACGAAATAAGTAATTCACACCTTCATGATGAGAACTATCTTCTTTCTACTTTAAAGGCTTGAAAAAAATTCAGAGTGGAAAGTACATAGATTACAGAGGCAGACATAATTCAGTTCATATTCCTCTACTGACTAGCTATTTGAATGAGGGCAAATGATTTAACTCCTCTGAGACTCAATCTCTATCTGTAACACTTGTCTTAAGGCTTACCGGGAATAATAAATACAAACAAACTTCCTTGTCATAAGTCATTGCACAAAAATATATATATTTTTTATTTTTTTGTGAAACAAATCTCAATTTAAACTAGTATTTTCTCTGGGGGTGCCTGGGTTGCTCAGTGGGTTAAAGCCTCCACCTTCAGCTCAGGTCATAGTCTCAGGGTCCTTGGACCAGGCCCCACATCAGGCTCTCTGCTCAGCAGGGAGCCTGCTTCCCCCTCTCTCTCTGCCTGCCTCTCTGTCTACTTGTGATCTCTCTCTGTCAAAATAAATAAATAAAATTAAAAAAAATAAACTAGTATTTTCTCTGCATTTAAACATTTTATATGTGACATTTCCAGATGGAGACTGCTAAAACTGGTAAAGTTGTTATATCGTAAAAATGAATGGCTTACTTTTGAATATGATGGTCACCTTCATTTTTAATATATATATTAGCTTCATTTTTAATATATTTTACTTAACAGAAAACCCATCCATGACTGTGTTGTCAACTCTTTTTTTATTCCTCTTATCAATAATTTGGATTTTGGCTAATCTCAAATTGTGAATCAGCAGTAAATCAAAGAATTGGTTTTATTCTTTCTTCTTTACTCCTTACAGTCCAACTTTTAAACAAATGTTAATTCAAAGACTAAATCATGGCTTAAAATGCAGTTGACATGTTAAGGCCGTTATCTATTTTAGACTAACATGTATCTTCCAGTGTAAGTGCTAATAAGACTTCCACCACCAGTATAAGTTTGAAAATTCAAATCAAAGGATGAGCATTATCATTCCTGGTATTAATTCTGTATTAAATTCATAGTAGGTCACAGGAAATTATCATTTTCTCATTTTATGGAACAGAAAGAGAAAGGAAGGCAGAAACTAAAAGCTGTGTGTGGCTCCTTCCAGGGGGTGACTGAAACTTGGGGGTCACTGGTGACCCTTGGTATTTTCCTTTTTCTTTTTGATTTCTGTTACCTCTTAACCTTGTACACTTCTGATGGATCTGAAAAAAGCATCTCATTTCCCAAGGGAACAAGAAACAGGTTGTGGTCCCTTTCACAAAATGTAAAGTGGGTCTTCCCCTGAATGTCATCTTAGATTTGTTTTTCCTTCTGTCTCTTAGGATAGACAAGCTGGTGAATGTTCTTATTAAAGTCCTTAACAGCTACTGCTCAAATTGGGAGAATTTTAGAGAAATTGAGTTTATCACTATTGATTCACATGCATTTTATGGTACTATAAATTTTTGTCATCCTGATAACAGGCAATGAGCAGTCCAGAAGGAACAGCTGAGTACAAATTTACTGCCAGTCACCCTAGTGCCTAGTGCACTGCCTGTCATGCATAGGGCTTTCATTAAATTCTTGTTGACTGTCATGAAAATTAGTAACAATAAAAGGGAAAAAGGAAAAGAGAGGAAATTAGCTATTCAGAGAGTATTACTGAATTCTTTCTGAATCACACCAATAGAACAAAGCAACTGGCTTAATCAGATGTATACTATCACCTACATTTATGGTTAGAAATATGATTCTTGAACCCCACCCAGGCCCATTGAATCCAAATCCTCAAGAGCAATGCTTAGAAATCTATACTTATAATTGTCATTCTTGATGATTCTTATGCTCAGGCTTTTTCTTTTTTTTTTCTTTTTTTTGGATACTGGAGAACAATAGTGCTTTTACAAAAATGCCAGGCAGCAAAATGACTGGAGAGGAAGTTTCCTTGTTTTAGGCTTCATTTCAAAAACTATCATTTTACTCTTCTTCCAGACCTCCCTAATGCTTCGCATTGGGCAGAAAAAAAATTTTTTTTTCTATTTTATCATGATCTCAAGACCTAATATTCTCCAATGCTCAGGAAACTGAGTATTTTTTTAAGTGTTAAGTTGGCATTGGTTGAGAGAAGAACTGCCTCAGAAAGTCAGAAACTTTTTCTCTCTATACCAACTGCACTATCCCTATTACCATAGGGATAATAAATAATAAGTTATATTAAAATAAATATGTATGATCATGTAAAAACCAGAGCATTCCTTAAGGTCTTACTTTTTAACAGCTTTCCACTGCAGGTTGATAAAGAGATGTGTAATAACCTTGCCAAGTTCTATTTGTGCACATTTCTGTCTCCCGACACAAAATGTGGGTTACCGCCATTTCATCTCTGTTTCTCTTCGTTATTAGGGTTGCATCAGATAAAGCATCATAAATAGTAAACATTATTGACTGACCTGATAGCTCAATCCCAAAGGAAATAAGAGACTCAAATTCTCATATAAGATTGTGATTAAAGTCTTAGAAATGCAAGTAGAGATTTTTTTTAATAGTTTTAGAACGTTACTAGTTTCTAAGGCACGTTGATACACCATAGGTCACACACCAGAATCCCACTAGAACAAAAGTTGACCATAACCAAAATAATCACATGTCTAGTATCATTAATAGATTACTAATTCATTTATAATGAGATCTTCTGCAATGAATAGCCAGTCTAAGCATTTTTTTTTTGTTCCTTATAAATCACTATTTGTCTATCTGAAACCCTATTTTGTTCTGTTTGCAGAGCACCTTTCACTTGCTAATGATCTGTGCAAATTAAACAGTAAAGGGGAGGAGAGGCAAGGTTAACTTTTCAAAACTTCTTTACTCTAGGCAAATGGTAAGCAAGAAGCAATTATCCTCTGACTTGCCACCCTCCCCATAGCAACATTCCCGCTGCCCCCCTCCAAAACTTCCAAGCCACAGAGGAGAACAACAGATGCATGCTTGAGCATGCAAACCACCGGAAAGAGCAAATGGGTGGGAAGGAAAGTTTGTTCATTACCTCCTTGCACAGGAATAACAATTAGATAAGATGCTTTCTTAATGTTCTGTAGACGGGTGTGTGCTGGATTTCTCTGTAAAGCTGCCTCAGTTCAGAGCCTGAGCATGTGCTTTGACGAGATTTTTCCCAATGCAAGTCCAGTAAAGTAGATTGAGATTCCACATCAATTAATTTTGCATGAATGTAGGCACTGCGGATCCAAAGAGGTAACAATGTTCCCGAGACTAGAGACCATTTGCATTACCAGTATGAGAAAGAAAGACATTTTTATGGAATTATTTTTGTTCTGCATTAAGTTTTTGTTTCCTCGTTTGCCAACTTCTTTAATGGTCTCAGCGGAAAAAGAGACTAAAAGAAATAGTAAAAGAGCATTTCCATCTGAATATGCTTATAGTTATTTAAGATTTATTGGTTTATAATAACAAGGTTCTTTTTTTTCTTTTTCTTTTTCTTTTCTTTCCTTTTTTTTTAGTTGATGTACTAGAAAGTTTTCAAATTCTTTCATTTCAAAACCTAAGAGCTGCTAAACACTTGGGCACTTGAGTTATCTTGGGATTTGGGAATTCTATTCTTCCCTTGCTTAGTGCAGCTAGTGTTTTTGGTGATAATTATGAAGAGGATTTTGTGGTGGCTTTGAAAATGCTCAGTGTTGTAAATAGCATTTTTCTATCCAAAAGCCAGGGGAAATGACTAAGTGGGTCTTTGCACATTTTAAAGACACTGTAAGGTAACTTCTCTGAAATGAGATTTATGAATGTATAAAACTTAACAAGCGAAGAATGGATTTTTATGTGCATTCTTCCCAACATTGAATTTAAGAGGTTTTTCTCTGGACAGTACAAGAGCAAGGCCGCGCATATTCCTTTTCTGCTTATTTCCCAACACCTTATACAGTTTCCAATGATACCTTTTATTTTCTTCTGAATAAATGGCATAACTGTTTTCATTTGTATTCCAATGAGATTTATTGTGTGCTAAAAGCAATTTTGTAAAGATCTCCAAACAAATTGTGCACTGTATTTCTATAAATCATATTTGAAGGCGTTCCAGGGAAATAAGTTATAGGTTTTCACCATCTTCACCCTGCTGAGGCATGATCTCTGGCTTCTTTTTTTTTCAAACTTGTATCCTTTTATCCATAGCTATTGTCTTCATCCATTTGGGCTACTATAACAAAACACCACGGACTGAGTATCTTGTAAACTATGGACATTTATGTTTCCCAGTTCTGGAGGCTGGAAATCCCAAGACCAACGCAGCAGCATGGTCCCATTCTGGTGAGGGCTCTCTTCCTGGGTCACAGACAGGACCTTCTCACACTGTCCTCACATCATGGAAGCTGCTTGGGAACTGGGCGGGGTTTCTTTTATAAAGGCACTAATCTCATTCATGAAAATCCACCCTCATGACCAAAGTACCTCCTAAAAGCCTCATCTCCTCATCTTGTCACATTAGGCATTGGAGTTTCAACAGACATCTGGTGAGGGGCCACAGACATTCAGACCATAACAGCTGCTTTTAGCCTCAGGTATCAATACCCAGAAAAAAGTGAAATTTCTGGATAGCTGTCTGAAAATTTCAGACATGCAAGGTGGAAGAAATAAAAGAATCAGCTTTTTACTTGGAACTTGTCAGATTTAGAAATGCACCTTGACTCCAGTTCTCTGCTTAACCTACAGATAACCTTATCGGGGAAGTTATTTGTACAAGGGAAAAAAGCAGAATAATAGGAAAACACATAGAGTATGCATAAGGCATTTTCAATGTCTTCTCTAGATAACAGTGTTAGAGTTAGGAGGGGCTTTGTTTTTGTCATTTATCCAACTTAAACTGTGTATTTCACCATCTGCTTTTAAATTAAGAACCTTGTACAACAAGGGCATTATGAGATGGGAGAAGGATTGTGGCATACCACATTATTTTTATGTAATATAATATTGCTGTTTCCTTTTTGGTGTCTTGTATTTCGGAATCCAAAATCAAAATTAGTGCTAAATACAAGTTTGCTATCTTGGGCATCTGGACACCATCTTGCTATTTCTGTTCAATGTTGTAAATGACCAAAGGACATGTGTTTTTTCCTGAATTGTTTTTTCTTGAGCAGTTGGTAGTCTGGCTAATGCCAGAAACCTGGTTCTGCCCTGAAAACATCCTTGAGGCATAGACCCCTGTCCAGAGTGTAAGCAGAGGAAGAATTCTTTATCTTCCCGAGTTCCCAGAAGTATGGCAAGAAGAATTATCCCACAGATGAACAGTCAGAAACCCCGTCTCACTGGTGTAATCAGAAAAAAAAAAAAAAAAAAAAAAAAAAAAAAAAAAAATCCAACTTGTACTCTTGGCTGATTTCCTCACTGGGTTGAGATTGGACACAAGGTTTCTAAATCGCACATGTGCTGAATATTAATAGTTCTGAGTAGGCAAAACCTTTGTTTAAATACTCTCAATAATTTCTGAGACCATTGGGCAATATGGAGACTACTAACTGCTAATATCTCATGAAGAAATTTTTCACTAATGTTTTAATACCCATAGTGTTAATTGCTGCCTCTGACAAAGGAGAGTGTTTATATCAACAAGATAATTAAAACTAAATGATCAAATAGGTAGTTACTGGTCACCAACAGTATTATAGCTTTGTACTAGGCATGATAGGTGTACAAAAGAGGGAGAAAGATACATTCTTTCCTTTGTGCTGCTTCTCTTTGGGGTGGGTTTTTACTACTGGGCATTTGGGCATTATGGCACTGTCTCCCACTGTTGGAATTGCTTTAATATGCAGAAATTCATTATGTGTTGTTCCCTGTGTTAATATGGACACACTTGTCATCTAGAAAAGAGATCACTTTTTTCATAAACCAAATGTCCCTTCTTTTTCTGCAGTGTGTTAAGCCAGCAGATGCTCTTGGTATCCCACTCATAGCTCTATACACCAAAGATAGCTTTTTGTAAACACCTGGCACTCTATGTGCTGGCTTTTCCTCTGGAAACAGTAGCCTTCAAAAATAAAACAAAACAAAACAACATCCAACTTGTACTCTTGGAGATAGCTTGATTCATCTTTTCCCCATCACAGTCCCCACAGTCTACCCTAATCCATTGAAAGTCCTCATATCCCTAACTTCAAAATATATTCAGGAAACTACTTCTCACTCTCTGCACAGGGAAAATTCTGGCACGAGCCAACATTGTATTTGACCTGGACTGGTATGTTTCCTTGGTTGTTCCCTCTGCCTTTTGTCCTGCCTTCTTCCTTCTATTCCCCAATATAGATGACAGACAGCTCCCTGAAAGCTTGGGTCAGATCATGGTCCTTTCCTGCTAAAAGCCATGCCGTGGCTAGAAAGAAAAACTCTTTGGGTCAGATCATGGTCCTTTCCTGCTAAAAGCCATGCCTATAGCTAGAAAGAAAAACTCTCTTAAAAAAAAAATCCCCATAAGCTGTTGGGTCTTCCTTGGTCAAACTGTGTCATTTGGCCACCTTTGCTGCAAGGTGTGCTGAGAAATGTAGTGTTTAGGAGGATTTGTTGCCGCCATGAAAAAAATCAGGTGTTCCTTGATGCACTCGCCTTAGTCGGTAAAGAAGAAAGGGAGAAGATACCATATAGATAAACAGCAGTTTCTACCATGGCTGGTGTAAAATTACCCGTGCTTTACACTGAGTCTAAGTCCTGTCCACTTTGGAGCATTTTAATCAGAAAAGCATTACTACACTCACTTGTTTTTATATTAGAATAAGGGCTATTTATTACCATCAGCTCAGGAAATGACCCAGTGTGGCCTTGTAAGACAGAATTAATTTGCAATGACTCCAGCTGAAAGTTGGCTGCCTTTTAACTTAATAACTTGAGAACTGTCAGTATCCTTTGAAGTTAATGATAGTTGTAAAGTGCAAATAAAAAATTTCCGAAAGGAAATCAAACTCACCAAGACTAGTAAATGAATGCTCTGTCACTACAACTATTAATGTGTGTGTGAGGGGGTGGGGTATTAGGGAGTGGGACAAGAGTTTAGAATTCCATTGTTCTTTTGCCTTGTTTTGTTTTGGCTTTTGGATTCTAGAACATCCAACAAGTTTTCCCCCTCGGAAATGAAATTTGAAGCATTTAATAGGCTCCTGGTTGGCAGGTAGAGTATTAGCTGCAAAGATATTTTGTGTGAGCATTTGTGCTGGAAATACTTAAAATGTGAGTGTCATCTCTGGTTTAAATGTGTTCGCACAGCAGGACTTTAAGAGGTAAATGAATGCACAGTTACTTCAGTCTCTCTGCCGGAGGAGGTGATTTTCTGAATAGGTATATGGATCCCCATTTTAATTAGCTTTTATTTTCTTGAACGAGTAAAGTAACTGGCTGAACCAAGCACACAAGATTTATCAGTATAGAAATAGCAGGCAACTGTTTGTCCAAGGGATGCGAAGTAGCAAACGGGCCATTTCGAGAGATCATCAGGCACCATGTCATGTACGCGTGAAATGCAACCCTTTCTAATTTCAGTCCCAGGCTGTTAGCAATGTGGAAGCTCCTAATAAAGCTGGAGAAACTTTCTCCCATTGGAGCACCCTGGCCTTTCATTTCAATGATGCCACTCAAGGTTTGTTTCAGCAGGAAGCAACACTTTTGATTTTTTTTCATGTTGCTCATTTGTGGGTTTATTTCTTCTTAATTTGCTGATCCGAAGAGATGCCAGATTGACATCCCTGGGGACTGCAGTTTCCTGTTGGTTCCTGTGCAAATGAAGGCAGCAAGCAGGAGTTCTGTGCTTGCTGTATTTCGTGGTGATTTTAGGTTTCCAGAGGCAGAAGCTTAACACCTTCCTGGAACCTCGGTTGATATCCTCTGCCCACCATCGCCCCCAAAAGACACAACCATCAAGTTAATTTCGTTAAGGTTGGCTTAGGAGAAACGAAAGCATTCTTTCTTGTGATGCTTTTCTCCAATGCAACCTTTTCAGAACGCCGGTGTTTTCTATAATTCAGTGTTGCTAAAATGGCCTGGTTGTAAGAGATACGTGCTTAATGAAAATGCAGATCTCCAGGTCTTCCCTGGGAGATTTCACTAAGGTCTGGGTGTTACCCAGGGTTCTGCACCTCTAACAAGTATCTCAGGTTGTTCTATCACCAGGCTAGTTGAGGAAGCTGTCCTCCTGCAGAAATGGGAAGCACAAAGGATCTTAGACTAAAGCATGAAGTTTAGTATTATCTTTTACCTTTCTCATTTCTTCATTATGGAGTGTTTATTACTGGGATACACTTATCAAATATTTATTACACCCATAACAACATGGTCGTTGCAGCAGACCGGTTCTCTCTTCATCAAATGGAAGGAAGAGCGTTAACAGCAATAAACAACAACAACAACAACAACAACAACAACAACACTTCCCTAACAACACCTTTATTGATTTAGTTTAAGTATCAGAAGTAGTTAAAGGCCCCTAAGAAGCCATTGTGGGTGGTTAGAGGCCATCTTCTTTGTGCTTTGTCACTAGCAAAACAGAAACACAAAACACAACCATCCATCTTTTCTTTTTTTAAGGTATTATTTATGTATTTGACAGAGGGAGAGAGAGCACAAGCAGGGGGAGCGGCAGGCAGAGGGAGAGGGAAATGCAGACTCCCCGCTGAGCAGAGAGTCTGCCACAGGGCTCGATCCCAGGACCCAGAGATCATGACCTGAACCGAAGGCAGACATTTAATGGAATGAAGCACCCAAGCCTCTATCCATCTTTTCCTGAATTTTCATACCATACAGAGGAATTGTGGTTGTGGAAAGATACCTTTTCTAAGAGAACTAGGTTTATTTTACTGAGACATGTGGGTATGCTAAGTGGTTTGGACATGTTCTTGGAAAGCACAAGAAGATAAAGTAGCCTCCCTAAACTCCCACCAGACAAAAAGATACAGAGTCTAAGCACAATTTTAATATGACTGCAAACAACATCCTGATGAGTTTCATAGTAGTAATTTTCTGCCTGTTGGAACTATCTTGGAAAACTTGCCAGGACAAGATCATGAGGCATATGATTCTTCTGGAGTAAGACCATGTATTAAAATTCAATCCAACAATAGACATGAATCTATCTTATAGTAGGTGATGGATATATATTTAAAATCATTAATCTACCAAGGCTGTAACTCATAATTTTTGATACTATGATATTATCCTGAGAATTTCATTTAATCTCCCTGGATCATGTGGCTTACAAGATTTTCTTTTGCAGCTGCAAAATTACTTGATAGTTTATCTGTCATCATCTTCTCTTACCCAACACATCTCAGAAGCTGGTGACGCGTGTCTCATAGTCACTACTGGACTATAATTCCCAATTCTTGCCTCATCCTGGATCTACTAAAAGATAGCATCAGTCCTTAAATATTCAACTGCCTTTCAAGTGAATGATTTGTAAAGCATTTGAAGTCTGGAAAGATCTGTACAGAAAGAGACAGGCCAATATATTCTAGTTTTTCCTACTCTAAAATTTCTTCCTAGACAATTCTTGACTTACATATGGTGGGAAATGGTTAAAAATATGCTGTTATTTAGACATTACCAAATTAAGTTTAACTGGAGCCAAATTGGCATAGACTATCTGATTGTTTGTGTCTCACTTTGCAAATTAATCCAAAGTTTGTTGTTTATGAAAGAGTACTTCAAATTTAGAAATTTTCTAAATGTATATCAGTGTAGAACAAAAGACACTTTTTTTTTAAACTTGAGAAATTTGAAAACACTTTCAGATTCCTGTGTGTGCTAAAAAAAATTTATGAATCACAACAACCCATGCCCCAAGAGGTAGAAGTTTCCCTCATTGTCTTTTATTTTGAAGCCTTGCAATTTTCCTTCCAAGTTAATTATTCTAGTGGACTTACAAAGTAAAGATGCAAAAATGCTACTGTAAGAAATAGTCCAGGGGCGCCTGGGTGGCTCAGTGGGTTAAAGCCTCTGCTTTCAGCTCAGGTCATGATCCCAGGGTCTTAGGATTGAGCCTTGCATCAAGCTCTCTGCTCAGCAGGGAGCCTGCTTCCTCCTCTCTCCCTGTCTATCTCTCAGCCTACTTGTGATCTCTGTCAAATAAATAAATAAAATCTTAAAAAAAAAAAAAAAGAAAAAGAAATAGTCCAACTTGGGGAAAGAGACCTGAGTGGCATTTTGGACATGCTTAGATGGTCTACCTCAGCTGAATTTCTACGAGATTTAGCTAATCTCTGTATGAGGCTACAGACTTCAGTATTATTTATCTACTTCTGAGAAAGTTGGAAATGACCTTCATATATAAGAGAAAGGAAATGGCCATATGCAGGCAAGACAATCTGGAAACACTTCTTAGAAAGTATAGATGCCTAGATTCTATCCTAGACCTACCCAATAAAAATATCCATGTGGAAGTTTCTGGAAATTGTATTTTTTTTTAAAGATTTTATTTATTTATTTGACAGAGCAAGAGAGATCACAAGTAGACAGAGAGGCAGGCAGAGAGAGAGGGGGAAGCAGGCTCCCCGCTGAGCAGAGAGCCCGATGCGGGGCTCGATCCCAGGACCCTGAGATCATGACCTGAGCCGAAGGCAGAGCCTTAACCCACTGACCCACCCAGGCACCCCTATTTTTTTATATATATATATACACCCCTGGTGGTTCTTATCATACTGCAAACTTCAGAAACATCTCACTATTACATCCGTAGGCCAAATTTTATTTATTATATTCCACTTCTAAAGAATTTGTAATAAGGAAACACTTACAATAAAATACTTAATGACATAAAAATAGAATATAAAACTATATAGGCAGTATAATCAGAATGTATCACGGGGGAAATTAGAGTATTATTATAAATGTTGGCCTCAGATGTCCTCTTTTCATTTAGGAAAATACCTGGATGTAACCGGGAAGACTTAGTGTCTATTTGGGAAGAGGACCAGCATGAGACAAAGCAAAATCGAAAAGATTGCAGGAAAGTGGCAGAAATTTTTAGTTCCCCGGGTATTCCTTTGGGCAAGGACAGTTATGTTTAAATGGAAAAGGAAGGGAGGCTGAGCAAGAGATTCCGACTATAGAAACAAAGGGTTAACTCTTTAATGAGGCATTCCAGATGGGGAGGATAACCAAGACACAGAGGGCCTGGGATATCCGCTATTAAAAGTGAAACTCTTTGCTGAAGGTCCAGTCCTGAAACACCGTGTAACCCCCTCCCATGCTCTAACCTTCAGCGTGTATCCTCTAGGAGGACTGACGAGAAAAAACACTGGTACACTCCATGGACACGTTGATTTGAGCAGAGAGAAAAGAACATTGGCAAATCAGAATGACACAGTGTAATAGATGCAAAGATGCAGGCATTTCAGTTATTGTCCCAAGGGGAAGAGTGACACCAGAAACCTAGAAGATCTGGGTGGTCCCATGTAGTTGACATTTTGGCTGCACACATGCACACACATCAACATGAGAAAGACCTAAAGAATGAATGGCAAAAGTTGGAAGGTTATCTGTGCACATTGAGATTAGAAGTGATGCATGTCTTGTTTTGTTGTTTTCCCCCAATGAGCATATACTACCTGTAGAACAATGGGGAATCAGTGATTGAACTTGGGGAAATAAAGGTAATTATCAGGTGTTTTGCAACAAAATTTCTAAGTTTGATAACAAGCCAAATCTAATAATTTAAGTATGTTACCAGTTAAAATTTTAGAAGACCTTTATTGGTCAGCCAGTTATAAAATTGGTTATATATACATACATAATCATAGCCCATAGATTATATAGTTTATAATCATAAATACAACCAAATCCCCGGGTTCAACACAAAATAATTTACACTGAACTATTGGATAATGTGTAGATGCCACTGGTTCAAAGTTGGGAAATACATTATAATGATTTTATATTCATCTGTACAGTTCTTTTTGCTATCAGTCATACAGTGATTTGTGGCATCTTTTCCTTCTTTTAAATATAACTTTTTCCCTATTTAAAGAATAATACTTACAAAGCAGTGTTGTATGTAGCCCCAAGCATGCAGTTTCTGCTGTCAGTTATAAAGTGAGTTTGAAGGCCACTTCTACCCCTTACTCCTGTGCCACCTTGAGTATGTTATTTTCTCTCTGCAGCATGTTTATCCATCTGTAAATAGGGATAATGATGCTTTTTATTCCATAAGGCTTTTGTGAGGATTACATGAGTTAATGCATGTAAAGGGCTTAGCATAATCTGTAACCAATTTTACAAACTACATTAACTATGATTAGTATTTGTTCATAATAGAAACTTCCAGGAAAATAAAAGCATTTGGAAGGAATCAAGCATCATCTAAATTCTTACATCGAAGGCTAGAGGTACTATAATTTTGGTAACTTTTAATCTTTCTTTGTTTAAACAAAAAATGCAAAAAGGATCCTTGTCTATGGCATTATAATCAAATTGTTAAATTTTATATAAACTAAATCATTTTCTCTGTTATTAAATGTGCTTCCAAAACATTTCAAGGGGTCACATGCTTTTCCATTTATAAAAGCATCATACTTCATTTAAATAATATCGTATTGTTGGATTCACTCTTTCCAACTCATTGATATTTTAAGAAAGCTTCACTGCATATTCTTATAATTAAATATTTGTGCATATCCTGATTATTCCCTTAGAGTCAATTTTTAGAATTGGAATTGCTGAACGAAATGGTATATCAGTATGTGTTTTATTATGTATCGCTTAAGTCCTTCCAGACAGTTTGTGCCAGTTATCACTTCTGATCATAAATGAAATACTCTGTAAACACTAGGCACATTCTCTCCTTTTGCTAAAAATAACGGCAGTGACTTTTAATGTTTTGCTTATATTTTATTGAGATCGAAAAAACTGCCTATTTTTTTCTTATGTATCAATAAGTGAATCTTTTAAAGATTTTTTTTTAACTTCTTAAATTGTCAGATTCACTGGAGTGACATTTATTGAACACCTACTGCTGTCAGGCACATTGCCTAGGGTGAGGAGTGTACGGAGAAGGACCAGCTAAAGTCGATGGTAACTAAGAGGAATGCAGGCTACTGAAATTTGCATGGTTCCTGGGGCCCTTGAAGATGCATATTAAATTTCGGAAACCAAGGGATCCCTCATGGAACTGAACTTCTCCTAAGTAAAATGGACCCAAAAAGCAGGGAGATGTGACAAGTCCCACGCAAAGGGAACTGATATTTCTTGAGCGTATTTCAAAGAGATAAAGAACTCTAGTTTCCCTTATTAAAAACAATAAAGGTTTCATTTGTTGGGCCTGCAAACTAGAACAGGCTCACCCTCATTTTCGTCTGTATTTCTCAACCTTGTCTTTTTGACATTTGCAATTTCTGCCATATCTGCATGCTATTTTTCCTTAAATTGAGCTCCCATGTTTAGTTTTTAAAATTTCATTTAAAAGGAAACTCTCTATCATAGATGGAAAATCACTAATATTTACCACATATAAATATAATATAAATATATGCTTTCATGTGTACCTCCTAAAATCATCGCATCCTTTCCCCCTGCTCCCATCTCCTGCCAGGGGCAGAGTATCACAGGTGTGGAAATCTGGCTCCCAGCCTTCCTCCTGTAACAGAAAAAAAACTCAGTCACTAGGCACAGCAGGACAGGACTGTGGGAACTCTGTAAGAACCGGGACCGTGGTGCTTTCTTCTGTTGGTTTCTTCCTTCTCGTTCTCTTCTGTCTGGTTCCAGGCATAACTAGGGGAGACAACTTTTACAGTATAAAGTGTGTGTGTACCTGTCAGTGGAGGAGAAGGGGAAGAGCTTCAGAGGTTCAGCCCCTGCTCGGAGAAGGTGCTCAACGTACCTTGTTCAACTTCATTTGAACAGTAAAGGGCTAGAGACTCCGAGCATTAAAACAGAACCACGCGCTTCATTCTCTGGGTAATTCAAGGCTGCTTTTTCCATCAGTAGATCCCAGAGGTGGTTGGACAAGCCTGGTGACTTCCATTTACCAACACAGATTAAGGCTGTCTGGCCAGGCTTCGTCTGGTAGCATTCTCTTAATTAAATATAATGACAATTTGAATAAACTCTTAAGTCCATTGAACATTTCTCATGTTTTATTATTGAGAAGAAAGAGGCACTTTGCTTCTTTGAACATTTAAAAAACCCTCACTATGTCAGCCTCTGTTTGTTATTGTGGGGCATGACAGTTATCTGAAGAGAACCAGCCAGATTTAATCTGACAGCCACAGTCAGGGAAGAGTGCTACCAATCTAATTATCCAGTAATCTAGTCAGAACGAGAGTAATTCTAGGCCTTTCTCAGGCAGCTAATCACATTTCCTGTGCATTAGCAGCCACACATGGGGAGCTTTTAGGAACAAGGTTTTTGGTCTGTGTGGGTTTTGTGAGCCTCAGAGTGGTGTGATTTCTTTGTTGACTTCCCCAAAGTGGGTTCTTTGGGCTTTTTTTTCCCCCTCTGTTCCTTCCTACTTGTCCCTTCATTGCTAAGATGTTCTCAGCTCACCTTCAAGTTCTAAGTTTGACGACCTTGGGACCTTCCTTTCAGAATGCAGCAGCAGAAGAGGGATGAATTCTTGGATCAGTTTGCTTATTTTCTGGTGCAGGAACAAATTAAGGAATGCTGTGCAATCGGTGGGGTAGGATAAATGAAAAAGTCATTTTTCTACAAGGAAACACCATTTGGGGGGGGGGTTTCTGTGTGTGTATGTGAACTGTTTCGCATGTCATTTCTCTATTGTGGTAGGCAATTTTAGAAAGAGGTTTGTAGAGAAAAAGAACAAGAGAAAAAAGACAGTTAACAAATATTCTGTCGGTGGCATCGAATGTCAGGCTCTAGGCAATATCAGTCATGCATTATTTCCATAATCTCAATTTTAACAGGGAATGGAAAGATTGGGGGGAAAAAGGAGGAACAGTAACAGTACCTGCAGTGAACAGGAGAACTTGTGCCTCCATGTTAATTAATACCCTGCCATATTCTTTCTCTGAAAACCTCCATTTAGGATAATTTCATATTATTTCTATAAATCAAAATGTTTTTCAAATGCATTGGTTTCTGACAGGCCAAAATTGAGGTGTCTCTGAAAAATCATTATACTAGCACCAGGTCTCTTTTCTTCTAGCCCTATGTCTTGAAAATTCCTCCCACTTTTCATAATCTTTGCTTGGTCCATTGGAATCTGAATATTTGAATCTAATAGGCAGGAGTTCCAGTCACCAGTCAGTTTATAATATAGTAATTTCCCCCAAAGTTATCCAGGATAAACAGACTTCCCAAATAGCCTCTAGCACTCATAACATAACACATTAGCTGGAAGGCTATAAAAAAGAGGAAATGCAAGTGCTGTGTTAAATGGTTGTGTTGTAATCTTGAACAGGTTTCAACCACAATTTGCACTCTCTCAGCTGAAATTTTTTTGTGAACTTAAAAATGTTTTTATTCCTGCGATTGTGGGAGTTACACACACGCCTAGCGGTACATCGTCTGGGTGTGCCTCTCTGTACACGCAGAGCCTGCTGCTGAATCACTGGTAGATTTGGGCCTGTGCCCATGAACCTGGGGGCTGGTGTGTCTGGGCAAGGTATGCAGTCAGATTTCTGAGTCACCTTTGTGTTTCTAATGATGTTGACCCCTCATTTGTTCTAGATTCGGATTCCACAAAAACTATTGGTATGAGCTGATCTAAGGAGTTAAACTATAAATAGACCCTAGTTTTGGACTATCACCCAATATAAGTCTCTTATATTACATAAGTCTCATATATGGCAAGCTCTGTCATTGTTTGACTCTCAAGTGCAGACGAGAGTAGAGCACTGCCTGAAGAGCAGTTCATGCGGGCATTTCCATCAGTCCTTCCATTGTTAGAATGTGTATTTCAATCCAGATGAAATGTATTCTCTAGGTCACTAATTGGAATGTTTACCAAATAGAAATTATATTTAAACATGTCAATACAACATCACCTTATTTAACAACTTTCATCTGAGAATACGAAAACATTTATGGGAAATGAATGCCACGGCAGCTAATCCCCACAGAAATGTTGCTTAACAACAGCTCACTTCTTACAGAATCAAAATGAGAAAAAAAAAATTATGTTATAGCGATGACTTGTAATGATTCCAGCATCTCTTAGTAGATAATTGGCAGAAATAAAAAGAACATCAGTTCTTACATTTCTCAAGGCTATTTCTCAGTACGAGTTAAAATGATTCAGGAATGCAGGAGATGCACAAAGGAGACTGCATATTGAGAGCTTATCTGAGCAATGAAACCTCTAGGTATTTGCAAATGTGGCACTCTTTTCTCTGCTTTAAACCCTAGATCTTGAATTACGCAAGTGATTGTGACCTGCAAATCAGTGTACATTCATTGTTGATTCTTCTGTTCAAATGAATACCTGCTGAAGGACTTGAGCTTTGTGAAAGTTCAGCTTTGTGTCTTATTCATTCTCTGCCAGGGTGTCTGATGCTGTCCAAGGAATGTCCCAGGACAAAAGGGTCTTTATATAAAGAACAATAATAAATTCCATTATTGCCATATATGAATTAACAGCTTGCCCTTGATAAAGTTAGTTTCTGTACAAAGAGTTCTATCGACTTTGAACTTCGGTTAAATCATGATCAGACAATGATTCCAAGTTTTGATCCAGTACAGGGGATCTCCCATTTGACTCTATCATTTTTAATACTGTTTGTTTCCAGTCACTTCTGATTTGGTTTCTCTCTTTTAAAAAGTCAAATAATGTAACATGGTTTAGTTTGGAGGCAGTCTATGTCAGGCTTGTGATCATTTTTCTTTCTTACATAATAAAAAATTTCCAAGGGGGATATTTGGTGTTTTGCAATATGGATGGCATATCTCCCGTATTGGCATTGTTCAATGGCTATGATAATATTAAAAGAATGGGCAGTTTGGGTGAATTATTATTGGCCATCATCCAAACCTTGTTCTAAACCTAATGTAGTCTTTTAAATTTGTATGTCTGTTTACACGATTCTTTTTCATGGCCTAAAATTTGGAAATTCTTGCAAAGCCCTACATTATCTCTGACCTATTTACGCAATCTTGTTGGGCATGCACTGATATTTTATACTGATAACACAACCTGAGGCCCTGAATGGTGTTTCCTTAGATCAGTGCTGCCCAGTAACCATTTGCCACATGTACCCATTTAAAGTGAAATTTAAGTTAACTAACTAAATAAGTAATTAGTTAATTAAAAAATTCAGTTTCCTAGTTGCACTAATCACATTTCAGGTACTCAAGAGCTGCATGGAAGTAGTGGTTTCCAGATTGGACAGTGCAGGTGTAGAATATATCTGTCATGGCAGAAGGTACTGCTGGATAGCATTTCCTTGAATACTTGATAAACTTGCAAAAGAGAGTATCTCCATTGACTCAGAGGCAGAGAGCAATCATGGTCATACAGTCCCAGGCTCGATACCGGAAACAGCAAAGTCAATAAAAGTGGCTGAGACTCTCAGAAGGTACACACTTGTAATTACACCTCATCATGAGTTCTTATTGAAATTAAATGAAATCATTCAGATGTTCGTTGTATTAAATTCTTTCAAAGGAACAGGGCAAATAGCCACTTGACAGTTCATTTTATTTCACTGCTCTTAACATGCCACCTAATGACTCTTACAAATATGTCCACTTCTAACTCCTGGTTAAAATTTCTCAGCAATTATTCTGTTTCCCCTTCATACAAAACCACATCTACGCCATACCAGTTAAGGGCTCATTTCTCCCTCTCTTTTTCCCTTCCTGATTACAGCTTTCTCTTCCCTTTTTAATTCCCTGCCCTTCCCTTGACCTTCCCTTGACCTTCCCTTGCCTTTCCCTTGCCTTTCTCTTCCCCTTTTCCTACTGTTCGGTCTTATGATATTATCAGAGGGAAGGAAGGGAGGAGAGTTAAGTGTGTCTTTATTTTAAAGTAGATATCCTATTTTTGGAATCTCTTACTTAGTTCTGGTCAAATGGAAGACTCTTTGGGGCAAGTCAGTTATGTTACCATCCTTCTTCTGAATGTGTGTATGTACCTGCGTAGGATTGGGGGTGGGAGAGGACAAATATCAGGTTCTAAAGCACCCTTTCTCTCTTTCCATCAAGTGCTAGAACGTGAATGTCCATGAGGCAGTAGTGACCCTTGCCAGGAGGATACCTAGCTCTCTGTAGATACCTGTACATCTTAAAAGCTGGGACTCATCAAATTCCAAAAAAGACTTCTCTGAGGTTCAAAGTTTTCCCATGAGACAGTCACAAGGAAAAAGACTAAAGTTCTGTTGTCAGGTTTCTAAATAGAGGAGGGACTTTAGAACAACAAAATGTGCTAGAAAAAAAAAAAGTGCTGGAATAATTTAGTGGGGAAACAAATGCACAAAATAAAACAAGTTGTGTTACTCGCATAAAATTTTCAAGAACGCCGGGTGATTGGGCATATATTATACTCTTCTCAGGCTATGTACTCAGAGCAGGAGGTAACCTACTTCAAAAACATGTTTGACAAACCTGAGAGGTTAAGATTTGACAATTTCATAGTATTCTGATATAGGTAACTAATTTTTTAAACTGAATTATTGCTATATTTTTTAACTGATTAACCAGTCCTCTTAAAATATATGCGTTATTAAATATATTTTTAAAACCCTCATATCTCTTGTGAATGTCCTGCTGCTTTCTTACTGTCATATCTGCTACCACTCTCCATGCATACCAGGCCTGTTAGCAATATTTAACCCACTTCAGTTCCTAGCATGCTGTGGGTGTGCTTTCTGTATAACTAGAATGTACTCTTACCCATCAGCTATTTTGAGAGCTTGGACTCATCATTCAACTTTGCCGGCTTGCTCCATTTGCAACGAGGGTCCACCACCCCCATATTAGCAATCTATAGCTACATAGCAAATTACCCCAATACTTAGTAGCTTAAAACAATGTTTGTTACCTCACAGCCCCGTTAGGTCTAGAATCTCTGAGTGGTTTAGGTTCTTGAAACTTCTAAACCATCTTGCAGTAAAGAAAAGCAATTTTGTAGCATTCTTAGCTTTTCCCTAAGCATCTCAAAATGTCTGTTTTTTTTTTTTTTCTTGTAAAGTAAGCTTGTAAGGAATAAACTTGTAAGAAAGCTTATTCCTAGTCACTTCAATACATTAACATGGTTGGAAGAATCTCAGAGAACCCCACAAGACTTCCATGTAATTCTTATATCATTCTTATTTTTCATTTGCATTTGAGCTGATTCATGTCATTGAAATACCCAATACAGAAGAACAAACTGTCGAATTCTTCCCATCTTTAGGAAAATCTCCCATGAACCAACTCAACTTCACCACTTGTTTTGAGGTATAAAAGCTGTCCTTAGGCCTTTGGTCAAGCTTACATGCTGACATTGTCCTTGTTTCCAGCTTCAGAACTAATTGTGATTTTTAATAAACATAACTTTTTTGGTCCAAGGCTCTTGAGATCTGTTAATCTGTTACACACTCATTCACTCCTTCCCTTTTTACAAACACTACATGTTGCCACATTATTTTTTTCTTTATTCTTAATGAATTTCTCATTTGCATTTTATTTACTTTTTGAGTAGACATTCTGTTCACATGGTAATAAATGTTAAGACATGTCTCCTTCCATGCCTGAGCATCATTAAGACAATTTCCCTGGTGAATTTCAGGAAATCTTGCTATGAGGCTTCTCCCATTCAGAGTTGTGCAAGTGTCATGTGAATTTATCATTACATTTCTGACTGTGCCATCAAATTCTAACATGTGACTTTTTAAACTCATACAAGCACGTTCTTAGCATTAGTTTAGCTAGCTGGACGAGGTAAGTGAGTAAAGTACATATATGATTTGTGGCCTGTGAAGGTGTGTATTACTTGGGTCTTTATAAGCTGTAAGAAAAAAAAGTACCATCCTGAGTGTTGGGTGTTTATTATAAGCATATGTGGGAACTGAGGAAGCATAATGACCCTTCTTGGCAGCTACAAGTCATTCTGGATCTTTTTGAGGTTCCCAGTCTGAAGTCTTTTTTTTTTCCCCCCTTTAAGATGATTTATTTATTTATTTGAGAGAAAGAGAGAGAGCAGAGTGAGTGAGAACAGGAGTTGGGAGGAGGGGCAGAGGGAGAGGGCAAGAGAAGCAGACTCCCTGCTGAGCAGGCAGCCTGTCGCGGGGCTTGATCCCAGGACCCCGAGGTCATGACCTGAGCCAAAGGCAGCCTTAACTGACTGAGCCACCCAGGCATCCCTGATTTATTTTTGGTATGGTTGGATTTGGTTTTTGTCTGTTTGATTATGAGTCAGAAGCTAATCATTTTTGTTTATTTTTGTTAATTGTTTTTTTTTAAATTCAAGTATAATTCATATCCCAGTCTAAAAAGTTTATGAAAAAACTGGAGAGGTGGCAGTGGCACATTGTCACTCAGGAAACATGGATAAGTCTACTCACCATATTTTCTTCCACCCAGAAGCAAGTTTGGACTGTCTTTTTGTGTGTATTCATATACTCCTCTAAAAAATAAATTACTTAAAAATAAATAAATAAATAGAAGATAAATTTCTGAGTGCATCAATCATGTGGAAATCACCTGGGTGGTCTCCTAGCAAATCCATGATTTTGTCCATGGATGCCACCAACTCCAGTTTGAACTTAAGCACAGACCTCTGTGATCAGGGTGGTAGAGTTCCATGGCACAAGACCAGCATTCCTAGTCAGAAAGGATGATTCCCCTTGGCCACTGCCCTCAGAAATGGGGTTGTGGTAGGCAAGACAGGCACATAAGCATTTCGGAGATTACTCAGAGGAGAGGGCTTTACACTGTATTTAGTTTAGCATCTTCATAAGCAAGCTATTTGATTTTATTTTGAAGACATTGTCTGAAAGATTAAAAAATAAAAGAACAAACATCTTCTCATTTTGCAAATAGCAAACACCCAGAAAGGTGAGTGTATTTGAACTTTATCTATATGAAGTCTGGCCAATACTTGCAACCCAAGTACATCAACCGCACCCTTGCTTTTTCTGCTTGAAGTGGGAGTTCCATTATGGCAGCAAAGTGTCAGTTATATGCAGGGTTTGACAGGGTATTGCCCAGTGGACAAATGAATCGAATTAGACAATTTAATTACTGAGTAAGGAACTGCTTAAGTTATTAAAAGGCAGCACTAAAGTTGTCTTTCAGGTATGTTAGCTAAAAATGTCCATTTTATTAAAACTATACTCTTGTGAGATTTTCTAATCCTTCAATAAATCTAGTGGTCTTAACTGCATTACAGAAATTTATTAAACATCATTTTGTGTTTAGGAATGGTAGTTATTCACCAGGGTATAAAGGCAATTTATTTTATAGAACCTGAAGTCTCGATATGGCACTGTACTCTAGGATAAATCCCAACTACCTTAGCTGTTGATTTCTTTTGATATTACCTTTTTAAAAAAATCAAATCAATTTATTACAGTATCAAACCAATAGGCTATCAAGCTATCACGTGAGACGCTATAAGACTCACTTAATAACAAGCTTTTTGGCACAAAAACAAATTCTTCCCCTGCCTTCAGGGACTACTGATTCCAGGGTATGGAAATCAGAATAGGGCTCTTTGCTTAGGCCTCCAATTAGCTTGAGAAGACTGATACATGTAAAGCACAACAGATGTGCTACCATATATATTATGAGTGTCTCATTTTTGCAATTAAAAAATTGGGGAAATTCAAACTATTCTCAGAATACAGTTTTAAAAGAAAACGGTTTGCTTTATTGTGGAGTGGGAACTAAGGGTGTTAAATGTAGGCATAGAAAGATTATTCTTTAAACAAGGTGAAAGGTGGATTTTGGCACAGCGGAAGAAAACTTTACTAAGTCATGTGTCATGATAAACATAAAGTTGAAGGTTTGCCTGTGCTTTGTATGTGAAAAGTCAGAAATTAAAATTAACTTTGATGCATGTTCGCTTTTAAAATTAATAAAACACACACACAAGTGCACACATACAAACATATATACAAATTTTGATTGAAAGTTCTTCAGTTTCTAAGCACTGTTAGTCCTAAAGTAGTAATCTTTTCTGCTTTCCTAGATAGGACTTCAGCCTGTTTTTCACCCAGAACTGCAGTGATATAAACCTTACTAACTACTTAGCAATTACAGGTTGGGTTGGTAGTGTAACAAAATCTCATAGAACTCAAGCCTAGATACAAGTTACCATATCTCATATCATGATTTTGGATACACTCTAGAAATAGGCACTATAATTCCATTTAGAGTACTTAATTATTTCAGATTTTTCAAAAGAAAGTGATAATTTTTTATCTATTTTTAATCCAACTTCAAAACTAACTCTAAATTCTTCATATGAGTAGAATCATATGGTATTTGTCTTTCTCCGACCGACTTATTTCACTCACCATAATTTACTTTCATCCACATTGTAGCAAATGGCAAGACTTCACAAAACAGACGAATATGGGGGAAGAGAAGGAAAAATAAAATCAGACAAAAACAAAGAGAGAGGTAAATCATAAGAGACGCTTTTAACTCTAGGAAAGAGTCTGAGGGTTGCTGGAGTGGAGGTGGATGGGGAGATGGGTAACTGGGTGATGGGCATTAAGAAGCACAGTTGAAGTAATGAGCACTGGTTGTTATATGCAACTGATGAATCACTAAACTGTACCTCTGAAGCCAATGTTAATTAAATTGAATCGAATTTAAAAAATTAAAAAAAAAAACAACTATTCTAGCACACTCCTGCCCAAATGTACTCAAGGAAGTAAGTATATCCTCCTCCTTTAGTGTAGGTACTCACTGGTCATAAATTTCTGGAGACAATAGACCCCCCCTTTTTTTGATAACAATGGTCAGAAGATGTCTTTGATCCCAAAGAATTGCAGTGTAGAAATTTCAATGCATTGCCAAATTCCCAACATCTTCCTAAAATGTGAGAAACACATAAAGATGAATGCTGTCATAATTTCCTCAGCTGCGATGCCATCCTGTCTTTCACAAATATAAAATCTTGTGTTAATAAAAAAGTTCTACTGAAACCTCTAAATTTTTCCACAACCCCATATTCTTTGTAGGGAGTTGGTAGATGAAGTAAAGAGAGAGACAAAACCCATATAAATGACAGTTATTTAAGATAGCACCAGGGTGCTCATCAAAATGTATGGAACCCAGATAAACACTAAGGATTAGATAAGAAAACTAACAAAATTTTAAATTTCTATGCCTACCTTCAGCCATTTAATATTTAATCACAACTCAGTGGTTTTAGGATCCGCTACCAGCGACCTTACATTTATATGCCTGATATGTATCTGAGGATGGTTTCATTAAGAGGTTGTGGCAGTATTTTAATGCTCATATATATATAATAAGAGACAAAATAAAGATTTTCCAGAGAAAGTTCTTTTGGGAAATGTCTAGATCAACTCAGGAAAAAAAGTGATTCATGGTGTTTGAATAGGCACAATATTTGGAATTTTGTTTCTCAGATATTTTTCAGGTCTGTTTTAAGACAGAAGCCCTCTACATCTCAGAAGTTCCTAGGAAATCTCTTTACCAAACCATATTTTCTTGTGAATGTGTGAACTCTGAGGAAATGCAGACTTCATAGTATTAATTTTCTGCTCCCAGAGGCTGACCTCTAAATTTCAGAGCCTGTTTTAGTCTCTTTGGAATGAACATACATGAAAGTTAGAAGAGAGAATTTCTAGAAGCAAGGAAATGGATGGCAACAGGATTTATGTAGGCGGACACATGGACCAGAAATAAGCTTCTAAAGTCAAATTCCACATGAAGGAGTGGATTAAGATATCAAATATTTGGAGATACTAGTTGGGAAAGATTTAGTATCTGGAAAAGTAAAAAGAATAGTCCTCATAAAGAATTACTTTACCTGTTAATGTGTACTTAGAAATCTTTGTGATAATGGCATTATGGCAAAGCTTTAGGTCCGTACAAACCTCGGGTTTAATTCCAGATGTGTTGCTCATTACCTGTGACATCTCAGATAAGCTACTTAAAGTTTTCAAGTGGCATGTCCTCGACTGACTAATTGGGATAAGTGCATGTACATTGCCTGGTTATTTTGAGGGCTACATGTATTGAATAAAATGTTAATGTAAGACTTGGAAAATGTTAAGTTACAGCTACTATGACTTCTCCTTTTTTATCCTTATCCTTATCTTTATCATCGTCGTCATCATCATCATCATCATCATCAGAGATGCATGTTTCTGTTTAAAGGATGATATAGAGTTGAACACAGCCATGTCTGAAGTGTGTTTAACTACCTTAAGCCAGATATGCAATAATTTCAGGATTAATATTGTTTACTTCCAGCTAAAGGATTCTAAGCCATGGACCAGGAGGATGATGTGTATTTATGGGCTTCTAGGTGGTAAGAGTCTTTGCACACAAGCCTTAATTAACAGACTCATCCCTTATGCTAATAACACTTTCAGCATGGTATTGGCCGATATCAGTTAAGGGAATACTTTTTCACCAACAAGCCCCACAGCTACTCCTTAAACCCCCCATAGCAGGGGCGCCTGGCTGGCTCACTCGTTAAGCGTCTGCCTTTGGCTCGGGTCATGATTCCGGGGTCCTGGGATCGAGGCTTACGTGGGTCTCCCTGATGGCAGGGAGCCTGCTTCTCCCTCTCCCACTCCCCCTGCTTGTGTTTCCTCTCTCACTGTCTCTTTGTCAAATAATAAATAAATAAAAATCTTAAAAAAAAAAAAAAAAACATAGCAAACACCATTATATAGCTCTACTTCAGTCACAGTTCTGCTTTTCATGATCTTGCCACCACTCAAGATTCTTGACCCCAGCTTGGGAAGCTGATCTAATCAGCTTCTTGATCCCTATGCTTGGGAAGGTCTAATGTTTTCCATGGGACAGAAATTGTTCAGTCCTCAACTTCAAGGTTAGCTTCATAAAGTGACATTTTTAGTGTCTTCATAAACCTTGTTATAATTCAACTCATTCAGCACATATTTACTGTTCTGTGCTCAAGAATTCATAAGCACATAGTGTTTTGCATCCCTCCTGAGTGGCCTTCCTCCCCCACATTGCCTCTCTGCAAGAAGAAAGATTGGCAATGGGTCAATCTGCTGGTGCCACTTACATGGTACCTCTGCCCCAAACCCCTTTTTAACAGCTGCCATTGTAGACACAATGTTGAAGACAAAGGATAGGAAAGACCAACAGAAAAGGCACCGTGTATAATCCCAATTCTGATTGTTTTGAGCCATTTTTAAAGTGACAAAACTGGGATGGAATTTGGCAATGGAAGAATCTAGATTTCTCTCTTTAGTGACATACAGTAAATATAGAGCCACAAGCTCATATGCCTTCAGGATCCCCATGATTATTGGCCACCAGGTTTTCATGTGGACAGTGTAGCATATTAGAGAGTGTATCCCTGGAGGATAGGGGAACACCACTACTTATGTACAGCTGTAAGGTGTCCTGAGGTGTCAGAACATGGGTTACATGTGACCACATCTTCTAATTTTCAAGAGGAGCCAAAACACAGATTGGGGTGTGTGTGTGTGTGTGTGTGTGTGTGTGCGCGCACACGCATGTATGTATGTATGTGATATGTAAACATTAGCAACTATTTTTTAAGATTATACTCTCCAAAACCTGGCCTTGTGGACCTTGTGGCCTCAGAAGATTAGCATGCTGCCTCTAGATCCAAATACTTCCATATACTTTTCTTCATGTGGCAATTAAACTGCAGCCCTCTTGTTTTAGTCTGTTGCCTTTCCCTCACACTCTTTCTCCCTCAGTGTCTTCATCTGTGAAATAGGGATAAGAGCATTTGTTTTTCCGCCTCCAAAAGATCAAGGATCATGGCGCATGTGAAGATTAATGAGGTCATTTGGTTAAGTGTTTCTTGCTGGGTGGAAGAACAATGGCTTATGAATACTAATAGCACTTGAATCATGTGAGCTTTCATGGAAAGTGAGTTGGACCATTTAGCTCCCCGTCTGCAGGGAGTTATAAAGAGGGAACCAGGGAGGGAGAAGCTGAAAGTATTTCTTCATGACTGTCTCCTGTGGTGAACTGTGAAGGGGTATTGGGAATGCTGAGAATTTGTCTGTATGTTACTCTAGACTCTGTATGCAGTGCAGTCTGGAAGAGAGCAAAACTCTCACTATGTGAGTTTGTGAAATTTTATCTGTTGGAGAAGGGTGAGCAGGTGTGGATGAGGATTAACTTGTTAACTATCTACCTAAGGACCTGGCTCACAACCCATTCTTATGTTCTAATCCAACTGTCTTTTACCACTGGGCTCTCACCCTCCCCAGTATGTTAGTTAGGGTTGACTAACTACTGAAACATACCCGACATATTATTATCTTAACCCAATAGCAGTGCATTTCTTTCTCAGATACTCTTGGTTTGTGAGTGGCATTTCACATAATATTTCAGAAAACCATGCCTTTTCATGCTATTGCTCCCTCATGCTCTGGGCCTCCCCATTAGCTGACAAATGAGCTAAGAAGACAGTGAATTACATATGGAAGATCACTATGAGCCAAGTGTGGAAGTAACACACGCCATTTTGGCTCCCATTCCCTTGGCTAGAACTCAATCACCCTGCCACACAAGAGAAGCTGGGAAGGGTAGTCAAGTTTGCCTCAGGAGGAGAAAGTCATTTTGATCAGCCAGGAGTCACTGCCAAGCCTGACATGTTTCAGACACTTGTCCTTTCATTTCATCATCTGCTAGGTATTTGGTTGATTTCTTTAACACAAGACACTGAAGATAGACTTAGCTATTCCCTTTACTCGGTTGCATCTCTGTAGGCAGCATGCTAGTTTCTTGGTCTTCTGATAAATGTTTTCTGCACTATTTTGAAGGTTTTGTTTTGTTTTGTTTTAACCTTTCTGTTCCTTCCATATACTAAATACATCATTCTGCATGTTACGAAGGGAGATTTCGTCTCCACTGAGTGTTGAGAGTGTCTAAGTTTGGATACCTTTGTTGTCTCTAAGAATTGACAGTGAATAACATAGCCCATTATTATCTATGATTTCCTTAGCTGTGGCTCCTAGGAAAGCTTTGATTTCTGGGTACAAATCTAAAAATATGCTTATTTTTAGATTTTGATTCTGAAACTGTCACCGGGCAGCATTCCCTTTGGAGTGTTGTGTAATATAAAAATAAAATGATTAAGTATTGTGAAATTATACAGTGACTTTGATTAGTGTAGGCACTCAACACTAATCAATGCACACAAAACAATACAAATGATCTTCCTCTTTTAGCACAACATTTTATAAGGTGTGACTGTTAATGGTTGATAAATGATAATGGAAAAGATCCATACATATCTACCCAAGCTTGTGCTTGTCATGAGAACTGGCAATCTATGAAAAACATAGGCTTAATTAACCTTTGACAGAACTTCTGTTCAAAAATCCATGAAAATGGAAAGCTTTAAGATGCTAAAATGTAAATAAGTGACAAAAATACCCTATATTAACTATCTATCTCTATGCAATAGAATATAATGGCTAAGAGCTCTATAGCGAGACTGCCCAGACTTGAATCCTAGGCACACCAACTCTTGTCTGTGATTCTCAGCAAAGTGATTCTGAAACTCTATTTCCTCTTCTATAAAAAGAATATAATAACAGAAGTAGAACTAATGATGTCAGGAGGATCAATAAGATGATGATTGTGAAGAGTTTATGATAATTCATGACAAGTCAAAAGCTCTTGATAAGCCACAGAAAAGACAAGCATCTTCTTACAAAGAAATATGGTTTAAAACAATGCTTAAATGATGTGGGCATAGCAGTCTCCTGAATATCATTCTAGTATGGTGATTCTGGTACTGTAGGTCTGTCATGAAGCCTGAGATTCTGTACTTCTTTTTTTTTTTTTTTAAGATTTTATTTATTTATTTGACAGAGATCACAAGCAGGCAGAGAGGCAGGCAGAGAGAGAGGTGGAAGCAGGCTCCCCGCTGAGCAGAGAGCCTGATGCGGGACTCGATCCCAGGACCCTGGGATCATGACCTGAGCTGAAGGCAGAGGCTTTAACCCACTGAGCCACCCAAGTGCCCCAGATTCTGTACTTCTTAAAGTTTCCAGATTATATTGGTTTTGCTGGTCCATGGAACATACTTTGAATATAAAGGAGCTAAACTTTATAGTTATATCCCTATGTAAGTCTTGGGTTATCAGTTGTTTATCTGTGAATGTGGTGATTGGATTCATAGCAGGCGAT
Source organism: Martes martes (assembly GCF_963455335.1). Classification (NCBI taxonomy): domain Eukaryota; kingdom Metazoa; phylum Chordata; class Mammalia; order Carnivora; family Mustelidae; genus Martes; species Martes martes. The sequence continues at coordinate 143,365,722 of NC_137888.1, forward strand.
GAAAAACATCTTCATGACACAAAATATCTGAAAAGCTTCCATAAGTGATGATGATCTAAGACATGATATTGAACCAGATGTCTAAGAAACAAAAGAAATAATCCCAAATTTCATTCATGTCATATTTCATGTGCTGTGCTGTGCTTTGTGTCCAAGGCTGGTATGCCCAAAGATTCAAATCTAGGCCATCTGTTTATTGAACTCTTAGCCACGATACTCTACTGCCTATTGATAGAAAACTATTACAGAATATTTCTTGTCCCTTATTTACATTTTAGTATCTTGAAGCTTTCCATTTTAATAAATTATTAAAGAGAAGCTTTGTCAAAAGTTAATTAAGTCTATGAATTGCTCTGGCCCAGGAATGTGGTCTTAAGGGCCAATGACATAAGGTTGATATGCTTCAATATTAATGAGACTTCTGATATTCTGCTTTATTTGTAGTTTGTTTGTTTTTAACATGATCTCTCTGAGCTGCTGTCTGCCATGATTGTTCTGACATCTGACATTAATATTTCTTTACTATGCTAAAGATTTAAATTTCAGTAGAAATTTAAGTGGAAGACAATAGTTGTTTTTGTTTTGTTTTTTACAATATGACCCATTTATTTATTTATTTATTTATTTTGGGGTAACTTTATTATTTTTTCCCATTTTATTTTATTTCTTTTCAGTATTCCAAAATTCATTGTTGATACACTACACCCTGCGCTCCATGCAATACGTGCACTCCATAATACCCACAACCAGGCTCACCCAACTCACTACCCCCTCCCCTCCAAAACCCTCAGTTTGTTTCTCAGAGTACATAGTCTGTCATGGTTTGTCTCTTCCTCTGATTTCCCCCAACTCACTTCTCCTCTCCTTCTCCCAATGTCCTTCATGTTATTCCTTATGCTCCACAAGTAGGTGAAACGATATGATACTTGACTATCTCTGCTTGACTTATTTCACTCAGCATAATCTCTTCCAGTCCCATCCATGTTGATATAAATGTTGGGTATTCATCCTTTCTGGTGGAGGCATAATACTCCATTGTACATATGGACCATATCTTCTTTATCTATTTGTCTGTTGAAGGGCATCTTGGTTCTTTACAGAGTTTGGCAACTGTGGCCATTGCTGCTATGAACATTCAGGTACAGATGGCCCTTCTTTTCACTACATCTGTATCTTTGGGGTAAATACCCAGTAGTGCAATCGCAAGGTCATAAGGTAGCTCTATTTTTAATTTCTTAAGGAATCTCCACACTGTTTTCCAAAGTGGCTGCACCAACTTGCATTCCCACCAACAGTGTAAGAGGGTTCCCCTTTCTCCACATCCTCTCTGACACTTGTTGTTTCTTGTCTTGTTAATTTTGGCCATTCTAACTGATGTAAAGTGGTATCTCAATGTGGTTTTGATTTGAATCTCCCTGATGGCTAATGATGATGAACATTTTGGCTTTTAAGTTGTCTAGCCTTCTTTGGCTTCTGTTTCTGGTAAAGCTTGTTGCATCTCTTTTTCAAAGCAGTATCTTGAGATTCCTGCTAGATTACTTAATTTAGGTCACTCCTGTTTCCATTGATATCATCTATGTTTTCCCCTTGCATACATTTCCTGTTCAATGTATGTCATGGTAAGAATTCTTTATTATTCAGATTTTGAATCCTTTAATTTTTGTTGATCATCTTCCAAATATTGCTCTATTTTTCTCCTCCTTTAAAGTAAACCTATCTTTATTTTAATGGGGCTTTATGGCTGAGTTAAGATTTTGGCTCTTGTTGTCAACGGCCTGCCACTGGGCTTCAAAGATGCAGAGTTGGATTCCCACTTTTCCCTTTGTTGTCCTTGTATCTGTCTATCTGCTAAATGTCCATCATGAATGGTACAATGCTTATAGCTCAAAGAGGTGGTTGAGGGAGCTCCCATAGGTTAGTACCCTTGGCACCCACCATATCAAAATCGCAGGCCCTACTTCTTATCACAAGGTACCATAGCTACTTTGTACCCTTAATGCACATATTTTCAGACTGGAGAAAAAAAGGTATGTGATAAGTGTGATCATAATTTGTCATATATTTATAAATTATATATATATATCTGAATATATATATATATTATATATATCTCAAAACTTATGGTCATGACACTTTTAGAATTGAAAGCATTGAAGGAACTTTGACATTTCCTAGTGTTACCAATGAAAGTGCAAATTTATTTTACCTACTTCTAAGCCCTGGCATGAAGGGGATGTGAAAATTAACTGCCAATAAATAAATACTTTATTTTTTCTAGAAGAACAGTCAATGTCGTATATGTATTAATCAGCCTATTTCAAATATATACCATAGGGGATACCCAGATTCTTTTGGTAAAAAATTGACAGTGAAAAACAAGCGGGCATTCCTAAAGTGACCAAAGTTAATGACAGATCCAAGCTCTCAATGCAAACTGCAAACACACAAAATTCCATCCCTATGAGGAATGGGGATCAGAAGTGGATGCTTCATGCCCTGAAGTTTTCTGACCATACTAATTATTTGATGGCTGTGCCCATCTCCAAGTAGTTATTATCTTTGGATTCTGCCCATGTGATTCTTCTCCCGTCTATTTAACTGCCCCTCTAGTGATTTCCTCTCCATGGGAACTTAGGAATAAAAGATACAGAAATAAGAGGGGGGTGATCCTCCAATGAGTTGTTCATAGAAAGCTTGTATTGCTAGGGCACCATTTTTATATTTTATTTGTTAATATAAATGATACAAAACATCTGGTCCTTCCGAGAATATTTTTAGTTGTAAATATAAATCTGAGCTAGTTTTAATAAATGTCTGGGGTTTATATTGGTATAAGTTTGATGGAAGACAGTGAAGTCCTTGGATGTAGAGGTTCCTGCCTGATGGATAGTTCTGTGGAGACAAAAGCTGTGCCTCATTTTCTTTAACAGCTTAGGTCATACAATTCCTCACATAGAGTAGGAACTCAAAAAATGTGTATTGAATTTATGTTGTCTCTCACACTTTCCCCTGTGACTTACCATGTAATAAATAAACAAACAAACAAAATACTTAGTGTTTAAAATCATTCCCATGAACATTTCATGAGAGAAATATTTAATTCCTATCATATCCTATGAAATGAACAAATGGCCAGTAACTCCTAAAAATTCCTTAGTAGCAATGTTAACATATCTAACAATTGTAATTAAGTTTTTGTGAATTTTTTTGTTTGTTTCTCTTTGTTTGTTTTTTACATAATGAAGACTTCTACTCTGGATTATCAGTAATGCCACTTTCAGGTAAATGAAGAAAGAACCATTTTCTATAGTTTTGATTATTAAAGTGGCCTTGAAGGCGTATTTGTGGCCTTTAGTGACTTTTTTCTGATTTTCCTAATAATTTGATGACTTTCTGCCAAAAGGGACAAAAAAGCAAAAAAAAAAAAAAAAAGTCACCAGAGTTTTTGGAGATAAAAGAACTCTAATACCCTCAGGAGATCTATATTATCTAACAACTCAAGTGATTAGTTTGACCACACCATGGCATCAGTGGGAAATGCCTCAAAATCTATCATGATCAGTGATATCCATAGGTTATTTTTTTTTAATATTTTAGATAAAGAAACTAATAAATTTTGGTTAGCTCATATGTTCCTTGAGATCAAGTCTTTGTTGGTTTATGGCTGTTCCTAGTGAGGAGTTTTCTGGTACTTGGAGGAGCAGGAGCTCAATAAATATTTTGGATGAATTAATGGTTTAATTACTAAACTGGATAATTTCCGTAGCTTCAATTCCCTAATTTTGATGATAAAATTTTCAAAATAAACTCTGTTAAAAGTTTTCTACTAAATACTGCAATTGGGTTGATCTCTAAGTGAATATGAATACTTTGAAAATGGTGAAATTATCTAGTACTCACTTTGACCATGAGTTTTACTACTTTTAAGACAGGAAGAGGATAATGTCTCTAGTTTGCATTCAGAAATGTGATATTAAAGGAATTGGATGCCAAGTACATCTGTTCATCAAGATTACTCTTAGCCTGTATATATTTATATGACTAGTCATTGTTTTCCAAGTTTGAGACAATGGTTCTTTTTAAATATGTCAGACTAACCCCGTGGAACAGGGATGATAAAACATTATGCAGGGAAATAAGACCAAGTCAAGAAAATCTAACTTAACCAAAGATCAGCTTCATAATAGGCTTAAATAAAAAGAAAATAGTTTTTTTCTTTGGTGCCTTAGGTGTTAGAATATACTTAAATACTTTGAATATTAACCTGTTAATGGAAGCCCAGTTGTATATGTGGATTGAGTTTAGCATACTTCTAGGTTAATGGGGTTTATTTCTGAACACCAAATGGGAAAGAGTTCATAGAGGCCACATTTATAATCATTGTGGATTTCTGCACAATGCAAGAACCCATTGGGGGTAGAAAAAAAGAAAGAAGGTAAGGAAAGTGCTTCTTATTTGAGTTGGGTAGAGGAAAAAGAAAGGAATAATATTTAAAGCCCAAGTATGAGTAGGTGGAGTAGAAGTAATGGTGCAGAATAATACTTAGTGAAAATAACCTGGTTCTCTAGGTAATACCAACTAAAGAAATACATATAGTAACTGGTGAAAACCCTCATAACCAGAATAAGGCATTTCTACTCTTCTAGATACCAGTTCTTACCAGATTACTGGTCAGATAAATGCCAGGATACAAATACTTACCTACTTATTCTGCATGTGGAAGTCTGGGTAGATCGAACTATTTTTGCTATTTTTACTGGGATTTTATTAACACGAGACCACTGAAGAACAAATAAATTCTGCATCGCCTTAAAGAAAAATATAACCCATTATATATATATATATATATATATATATATATATATCAGTGACTCGTGTCATAATTGAATTCTGTCATTTTTTTTCTTTGTAAGACATTATTATATTTTGAAAGTAAAATAGTTTACATATTTCAGCCTTAGGTAGATGTAATGATTCTAACATTTTACAACAAAGAAATATTTCAATAATTTGGGATTCTTTTTTTCCTTCTCTCCTCCCAATTCCCATCCCTCCCCCAGCTTAAAATAGTGAACGTAAACATTCTGATAATAGCTTCTTCTATGCAAACAGAACCGATTTCAGGATAAACAGTTGCTCTCAATAAGTAAGCACTAAGTTCTCTGTTTCTTTTTGGAGTTTTATAACTTACTCAGAACCCATTTCATTTTGAGAATAACTTGTTGGTCACTGGTTAAAAACAGTTAGATCTTTTTCATTTCAAATGATTTATATGCTCCAAAAAGGAAAAAAAAAGTATTAATTATTCACTCCTATCTGGTACTGTGGTCGGGATTCTATATGAAAGTTTCCAATGGTACGGTACAGATACAGTTTCTAATCTTAATTAAATACCAGTGCCATTATCTGAAAGTACCAGTTCATATCTAATGTTTAATAAGATTCCCTTCAGTGGCTCCACATCTCACTCAGAGGAGTAAGAGCCAGACTTTAGACTAATCAACAAGGTCTTAGGATACTTATCGCTGGTCTCCGGTTCACATTCACTTCATCTCTCCTACTTTCCCTTTCTTACTGTTACGTTCATTCTGGGTTCTCTGCTGTTTGGGGAGCTCCAGAGGCATACTTGGGTATAAGAGCCCGTGCACACGGCATTTCCTTTTCCTGGATTGGTATTCTCCCCGATTCTCATTTGCTCCCTTATCGCTTTTAAGTGTTTGTTCAAATGTCACCTCCAAAGGAATTTCCTGAATATCCCATTGAAAATTATATCACCCCCACTCCAGTACTTCCTATCCTCATTTCTACATTATTTTTCTTCATGGTGCTTATGATATATTAAGTAATTCACTTTTTTGATCATTTATTTCTACCCACTAGAGTGAAACTTCGCTGAGGGAAGGGATCTTCGGGATTGTCAGGGCTATATGCCCAAGGCACAGAATCATCCCCGGCACCTAAGGGGTGTTCAACATTTGTTTACTGAATGAATACATGCATATTTATTGCATTTTATATTTTCACAAGTCTCTTGAACATTTTCACTATGTCAGTAGAAATGTGTGTTTTGGGGTTCTATTTGCATGGCAAATAGGTGAAATAGAGAAAAAGGTGACTTTTTTATACTTGAATAGAAAGGAATGTCACATAATTGAGTGTGGTTATGTAAAGCCAATACTATCTTTTAATCATTCTCTCTATTAGTTGAATATTAATGTAATTGAACATGTGTCATTTGCCTCACTGGCATTAATTTCATAACTTTTTTTTATTAATAGCTATATAAACCTGCCAAGAGAACATTTTTTTAAATTAGTTACTTTGTATAGAAATAGTTTTAATATTTAGCGTTATTGTACAAGAAGGAATTAGACTATCATAAATATTAATTATTAGCCCTCAAAACATTCTTTACCTCTCAGTTCAATCATTTACCTAAGCCCTACTGATCTGTTCAATTTAATAATCTACTAAGATCGGGGATTATCCCGCTGGCACTGAACAGGGCAAATAAGAATAAAAAAAGTTTTACTGCCCTATCTTTGTACTCAGTAAGTCAGTTGTTGAAATTATCGGGATGGGTAAATTAATATTTAACCAAATCTCGTTTCTGCCTCAAAAAACCTGGGGAATAAGGTGCCTGTTCCCTCACTCCCAAAGAAATTGGAAAGATAACAGGTAGAAAACACTGTTGATGAATGAATGAGGTCTGGCTTTTGGTATGTGATGGGATATACTTTTAAAAATTAGAGCTCTCTATCTATTATCAGGCTGACACTGACATAGGTTGGAAAATACCTGTTTCTCTTTGGTAAGAATCCATCATTTAGTCATATTTAACTCTCAAAGATTTTATAATCTATCCCATGGGTTCTGAACATGTGGTCTTTAGACCAACAATATCAATACTTGTGAACTTGTTTGAAATGTAAATTCAGACTTCTGAATTAGAAACTCTGAGAGTCAGGCCCAATAATTCAAGATCATTTTTTTAACAAGGCTTCGAGGTGATTCGGATGCAAATAGTTGAGAAATGATGATTGATTCTATCCTAGTAAATATGCATAGAGCCGATATTTTATATGATACACTACGTGTTCGTGGGGGAGAAAAGATGTGAAATACACATTTTCTGTCAGAGAATAAATTATGCTGATGATACTAACTGGCAAGACCGAAGAAAAGTATTCTGCAGTTACACTCTACTAGCACACATTACCATTTTTGATGGAAATCTGCAGCATTGATATGGTCTTTCTCTGGTCCTTGGTTTTGTTTTTATCTGCAGAATTCTGTACACTTGTTTGTCCATTTAAATTTGTAGGATAAAAGGTAAAAATATATACATTAAATATAAAAGCTTCAGCAATCTGTTAAGGATAGCAAATCATATTCATGAAAAACTGTAACACAAAACAAAAGAAGTGTCCTTTTTAAATCATGTATATAGAAATTTCAACTCAGGAATTAGGACAAAGAGTAACCTACCAGAATCTGGGTAGCAGATGCCCCACAAGACACCTCCTTTATTATTTGTGAGTTATACAATTAGCCACCTATTCAGTGTCTCTGATGTCATTCTCATAAACCATGTTTGTTACTTTATCAATCAGCATTCAGACAGGAAGGAAAAAAAAACAACACAGAAATCACTCTAGGTATTTCAGACTAAGGATCTTTAATACAAGAATTCTTTACCAAAAAATTTAGTTAAAAAAAAAATCTTAGGACTGGAGGAAGCAAGGGAGGAGGATGTAGTAACTCAGATCAGTAATAGTAGTTTATTGCTGGCCAAACAAAACTGAGGAGGGGGTGTTAGCTGGTAACACTTTACCTCTAGCTCTGCTGCAAGACTCTGCTACTGTTGAAACTGCCACCAATCCCCCAGTGGGAAGAGCCAGATGCACCTTCTGGGCCACCTGGCCCTGGCATTTCAAGATTACTGTGGAAGGGGTGCCTGAGTGGCTCAGGGGGTTAAAGCCTCTGCCTTCAGCTCGGGTCACGGTCCTGCGATGGAGCCCCGTGTCAGGCTCTCTGCTTGGCGGGGAGCTTGCTTCCCCCCTCTCTCTGCCTGCTTCTCTGCCTACTTGTGATTTCTGTCTGTCAAATAAACAAATAAAATCTTAAAAAAAAAAAAAATACTGTGGGAGCTAGCAGCTGAATGGGAGCTGCTGAAGTTCATTGGAAACTATAGCTGGCCACGGATGCTGGTGACACCTACAGAAGCCCTGAGAGAGAAAGCACTTTTGCTTCTTCCTACCTTCCAGCCTCCCACTAATTCTTGGCATTGGCAGACCTAACGGGAAGTCAGCTGGGAAATCTAGGAAATGTGGTTTTCAGGGTCTCAGCACCTGGGATACGGATGAATATACAATGAAACTGAAAGAAAGGGGACAAATGACCTGCACAGGCATGAGGACACATCTTAAAACAGTTAGAAGTCAGAATGTCAGAGCTTAAGTGATCCTTGGCATTCTACCTGTGACTTTTTTTCAAATATCCTTCAGCTATTTGAAAATAGGAACTGAAGTTTGGGAAAAAAAAATAAGTTCATTATAAAATAGAGCCAACATCACTCAGGAAGTGATGTTGGGGAATTAAATAAATCCCTACCTGTTTTGGGTACTACTGGGGTATTGCTGTGCCCCATTTGCTTCCCTTTTGCCAGGTTAGTCACTCATCTTTAGTTGCCAGGAGTTTTGGTTGCTACTGGCGTACAACTGCCCTGTTCTCCTGAGAATTTCCCTGGGCTGAAAGGAGTTGTCTCACGTACTCTGGCGGAGTTGCAGTGATTGCTTGGTATGGAAGTATGAAAGGCCATCTCCACTGTCCCAAGCCTGTGGTGGGAATATGCTGCAGAGCCCTCCATGGAAGAAATCAAGGCTGGACTTCCCTTGAGGCCACATCTTTGCTCAGTGCTTCATGATTCCCTCCATGCTTCCCTTTCCTTGAATCACCTCTCTGTAAGCTATATGCACTTGGATCCCTCTCTTAGGCCCTGTTCCTGGCGACACCAATCTAAGACACTACCCATACTTTTTTTTTTTTCCACCCCTGTCTTTGACCCTCACATGAGTTGCCTCATTGTACTATTGAAAAAATTGGGTTACACAAAGCCATCTATCTAAGTGCCTTGTCCAAGATCATAATGTTTGTCGGGAATAAACTTGGTATTCTCACTCTAGAGTCACTATAGTGACTAACCCTAGTAGCCAGTGTTGCTAAGCTCAGCAAAATAAATGAAATTCAGGACCACTTTTACTGTTTTTGTAATTTCCCTTGGGACCTACTAAAATGGGAGTCAAAAGCAGCCGGTAGATAAAAATTAACAGTTTGAGAACAGAGATCTCTCTAGAGTATTAGATCAATAGCTCCCAGACCATTGTGAGGGCTCTATGGGTGATTCATTAAGCTTTGGCACGATTCTAGATTCTTCCTTCCTTCACATTCTTTCTTCCTTTTTATTTCATTCCCTCACTCAGCACTAGTGTCTTTTTTTTTTTTTTTTTTTGAAGCCACCCATCCAAAGGAAGAAGGACTAGGTTCTTATTGGAGCTGCCTGAACACATCAGTATCCATCTAGCATTGTTGAACTTTGACTCCACCGGCACGTGCCCTTTCATAGAATCATGCCTACCTGTCTTTCTGAAGATATTCTGCCTTCGTGTTCTTTGCTGAGCTTCAAATTACAGTGTTTTGTATAAGGCTGCCATTTGGCAGGGCATTTTTGTTTTGTTTTGCCAGTTTCTGATCTCTTTGACACAGAATGACCGTGAAGTCACACTTTGTAATTGTTGAATGGTCTCTGGTGAAGATTGAAAACTTTCATACACAGTAAATCACATTTACTATATTGCCAACTGCATAAGAGCCAGAAAGGGAGCTTATTGTGGGTTGAGATGTGTCCCCTCAAAATTCATTTGTTGTAAGTTCCCCAGAACCTGAGATTGTGGCCTTATTTGGGAATAGGGTTGTATCAGGTGTAATTAGGTTAAGGTGATATCATACTGGAATAGGATAGAGCCTCTAATCCAGTAAGAGTGATGTCTTTATAGAAAGAGATTTAGAGACAGCACACATAGGGAAAATAAAGGCAGGTGTTTTCTTTTTCCTCTTTGGGAGACATTGTCTAGTGGCATTCAGAATGATCCAGTGTTTGACATACAGCCATAGGCTGCCTTACAACAGACTATCTTCTAACAAAGCCAGGTTATTGGAAACCCCTGGTGATAGAATTGTTTACCTATAGACCAAAGAGGTTGGGGAAGCACCAAAATCCAGATGTGGTGTGTGCCCAGAAGTTTGTACCATGAGACCTAAAATTCCCCTGAGGTTGTCTAAAAGGAAAAAAACCTGGGGCACCTGAGTGGCTCAGTCAATTGTGTGTCCAACTCTTGGTTTCAGCTCAGGTTGTAATCTCGGGGTCCAGGGATCAAGCCCTGTGTCAGGCTCCACTTGGCATGGGATCTGCTTGAGATTCTCTCTCTCTTTCCCTCTGACCTACTCACTTGTGCTTGCTTTCTCTAAAATAAATAAATAAATCTTTAAAAAATAAAAATAAAATGAGAAAAACCTGTCAACAGAGCCTTCAGTGGTTCCATGCATGCTAGGTGTGTCTATGATGGGATCAAGCATGATTTCCACATGGAGGAGCATATAGTTGTTGTGAAAGTGTTGATGGCACAAGCACAAGGTCAGAAAGCTAAATTTAAGAACTAAGCTTTTTCAAGTAGTTTAAAAAAAAAATCAAAAGGCTAAAGAAAAGAAAGAAAGAGATTGGGGTGATACTTCTGCCCTTCAGGTCATGTCAAAGATTGCCCACAAACCACTAGAGCTAAAGGAGAGTCAGGGAACTCACTCTCCCCAGAAAGAACCAACCCTGCTGACACCTTGATCTTGTACTTGTAGCCTCCATAACCGAGACATAAAAAATTTCTATTAAGTCATACAGTATGTGGTACTTCATAGTGATAGCCCTAAACTCGGGCCTGAATTCATGGCTCCTCCTGCCTGTATTATAAATGGAACTCCTTTTAATGAGTGCTCTTTAGTGAAGTCCTACTCCGAGATGGTGTTTTTCAGTAGAACATCTCAATTTTTACCTGAATGTCTTTATGTTTATGTATTCTTTTTTTAAATGCCTACTTTGTTTTACTTATTTTGTATTATTATGTATTTTGCTGTTGTATTTGTTATTCTTGCTTGTTCTGGTTATTTGAGAGGTGTTCAGTCTTTTTCGAGCTCTTCTACAGGTTACTTTTAAAAATTAAATAATATAGATACATTTCTATAATTTAGACAGTTATTCAAAATAGAAAACGTAAAAATAGAAAACTTACTTTTTCTTCCATCACCTCTCTTCTCCAGTTTCCAAATTCAATTATTTATATTATTGTTTTTACATCCACCTTCATAATATTTAACTTTTATTATTAAGCCATTATAATAAAAATTATTGTTTTAGTTCTGCATTCAAAAGAAATCAGTAATCATGGGGCACCTGGGTGGCTCAGTGGGTTAAAGCCTCTGCCTTCGGCTCAGGTCATGATCTCAGGGTCCTGGGATGGAGCCCCGCATCCGGCTTTCTGCTCGGCAGGGAGCCTGCTTCCTCCCTCTCTCTCTGCCTGCCTCTCTGCCTACTTGTGATCTCTGTCTGTCAAATAAATAAATAAAAAATATTTTAAAAAAAAGAGTTCAGTATTCATTTTTGATCATTTTATATAATAGCTATACAGTTCTTGAATTCTCATTTTTATTTATATCACAGTTTTATGAAATTTCATAAGCTAGTAGTTTATAGAGAAAACATCATGAGTGTTATGGTCCAATGTGTGTGTATTTCAAAGTCTCTATTTTTTTTCACATTATACATGATTGATAACTATACTGAGTATAAAATTTTTGAGTCATTTCCCCCTGTTCAAACCTCTTTGCACTGTAGTTTTTTAGTTTTTTTGTTTTGTGTTGTTTTTGCTTACTTTGTTTTTTTTGTTGTTGTTTTGTTTTCTGGTGTTAGTGTTGCTAAAGTAATACTGATTTTCTACCTGATGGATAAATTTCTTTTTGAGGATGGATGTCTCAAGAGCTCTTTTCCATCCCTGAAATCCAATTCCTATCATTTCTTTTGTATCAATTTTTTGCTAAAATGTGGTATTCTATTTTGAGTTATGTTTATTAAAGTTATTATTATTATTAATATTACTATTATTTTGGAAATATTCGAGTACACGTTTGAGAATTTTTGTTTGGTGTGATTGTCCTCAAGTCTGTCCACCATATCTGTGACTTGTTTTCAGGAGTATGTATCTACCTCTCATTCCAAATTTCACTGTATTTGGCAAATATATGTCAACATCTGTTGTCTGGAGTTATAGTGTTTTCCCAGTTGTTGTTGTTTTTTTTAAATAGATGACTTTAGCTTCCCATTTTAAAAAATTCTTTATTTAATTGGGTTTTCCAGAAAACATGCCCTTCGTCCACAGGCAATGTGGTACAGTTTTCTTGAGAACTAGATATAACAACGGAGGATAATCTAATGAGTTGTTACACTTTGGGGGTTAGTGTGGTATAATAGGAAAAGCGCCAGAGTGGGGCTTGGGCCAGATTTGAACTGCTGCTCTGTCTGTCATACCGTGTCTGTTTTGTTGTTGTTGTTTCCCGTAGCATCTTTGCCATAGACATCTTTGCCACAAGGATTTTGGCCGCTTAACTAATGTGCTGTAAGGCAATTTTGTCATAAAAAACAACAACAACAAAAAAAAACAGGACATTAAAAAGGACATAATGAAACATTAAAAACAATTAATGAAATTGCCATAAGGCCATTTGCCATCAAAGATAAAATAATGAAAAATAAAAGAGGGACATTAAAAGGACATAATGAAACATAAAAGAAAATAAATAAAATTAATTATTAATCCCTTCCTTCTTTGAAAGAGATACCAGTTTTCCAAACACTGGGATGAATATTGGTAGCTGAACTTTGTATTGCATTATGAAAGCCTTCCACGCCATTCCTGGCACATCGTCACATTTCACTGATGGATGTCCCAAAGATCTATGGAAAAGGTCGGAGAAATGCTAATTCTGTAATGCCTTTGTAATTGAGCTTTGTATCATTGTAACATTTGGTCTCATGGTAGTGTAATTGTGTCACTATTATGTCATTTTCTAATACAGCACAGTATGGAATCCAGCTTTGCATTCTCTTATTTCACGCTTCCAGGAAGCTTTATCACAATATTTTCTATCAAGTTGATATACATAGCTGTTATCATCACTATTTTGAGACCACCATACGTGCTTGTCACTGTGTAGACCATCATGAGAGCTATCTAAGATTCATATAATATAAAAATGGAAATTTTGTTAATCGAAAAATAAAACCAAACTAACAACTAGTAGCTCCAATACCTTCCAAAGGTAGGTGATTTGTCAATGGAGAAATGAAACCAAACTATCAACCAGTTATTTTACAGAAAAATTATCTTATGGCCAACTAGTTATATGATAAAAATACCTGTGGTGAAAATGTTTAAGTTAAGTTAAGGTGTGTATGGCAAAGGTGTTTATGGCAAAGCTACCTGGAAGCCAGTCACACACCAGCGCTGTGACCCCAGTTAGAATTCCAAAACTCTGACTCGCAATTTCTTTACAAAGTTGTTGCAGGAATTAAGTAAATAACCTACCCAAAGCTATGAGTAAGTTACATGGGAACCATACATAGAAATGTTAGTAGCTACTATCACCTTATTTATTTAAAAACATCCATAGGGCTAAGATTAGTCTATGCACTAATCTTAGGCAGCAGTCCTTCCCCTGCACTCAGCTCTGGTCAGGCTGGTATTAAGGGTTTTGTTTTTTGTTTTTGTTTTGTTTTGTTTTTCCCCATTCTTCAACCCCTGTCAACACAAGATTTATTGCAACTTTGGTTGATAGACACTATTCTATTAGATTGGGGATGATGAGTGAGAGGTAAAGACAGGAGGTTTAAAAAATATTTCACATAGGAACTTGGCTTTCAAGTACTTACATACACTCAATTTTAAAAGAATTTAAAGGAGATTTATAATATCATTAGGGGTTAGGAAGCAGACCTTATACCAAACACTAAGGAAGCTGATAGGATTTTGCTTGGAGAAGAAAAGTCAGAGGGGAGATTTAGTACTCTACTACTTGTGATACAGATGAGATTAATAACCAGCTGAGATTCTTTGTCTCCAGTGATTATAGCACAAATGAAAATTGGCTTGAGTTGCATCAGTAAAAATCTCCAGAACTTGGAGAAGGTAGGGTTGGGCTTTCTTGTAGGGAGGGGCCACCCACTTGTGATATCAGGGGACTGGGAAAGGCTACTTGTTCCCCTACTTTGTAAGTGCTTCCCATTATCTCAGGGATTGATGCCATAATTTTCATGATTAACATGTTATTGCTTTGATTAGGAGACAAAATATTCTGTCACCCATGAGGTAATACAACAATGAAAATGGAATGAGTTAGCTGATAATTTCCTTTAAAAAGTTTGGTTGACATTGGGGAGAGGGCTATAGGATATGGGGTTTTCAAGGGAGGAGAAGTTTATATTACCTCAACAAGAAAAGAGTACAGCATATGGAGTCTGCAGGCCTGTTTATCTCTTAATTTTATTGAGATCCAACCCTCAGTAGGAGCTGTAAACCACTGACTGATTATTGCTTCATCCGATGAAGTCACATTTCTGGATATCCTTAAAAGCTGGACAGATGATTTATGGTTATCTTCTGTTATTTCCTGAACTTTACAACAACCATTTAGTTGTGCTTGCTTGTATCTGAAAGGTTGGACAAGCATTGCTCCAAATGGTCCAAATCACATCAGGGCATCAGCATCACCTGAAAGGTTGTCAGAAATACAAATTTAGAGGGAGGCTGGGAATATGACAGAGTAGGAGGACTCTAAGCTCATCTCATCCCAAGGATACTAGATAATACCCACATCAGTGTAAATAATTCAAAAAATGACCCAAAGACTGGCAGAACAAGCTCCACAACTGAAGGTCAAGAAGAGGCCACAGTGAAAAGTGGAGAAAGGGTGGAGATGCTGTGGGGAGCTAAACAGACCTTGGGCAGTCCATGGGAGGGAGGGAGCAGAGAAGGGCAAGAAACAGACTGTCACACCAGGGAGTAGGCACAAGGTGGACAGATCCCCATAACATTTGGCTTTGAAAACTAGAGGGGCCAAATTCTGTGAATTCTTTCAACCAGTGGGACTTAAAGCCTGGAATTTTAAACACCCATGGGCTTGGTTCTGGGAGAGCCTGGAGGGCAAGAGGAAGCTGAGTCCTCACCCTTAAAGAGACAGTACAACAAACAGCCATGGAGATAAAGTACAAAAGCCGCAGTTTGAAAAACTCCTGAAATAACTGAGAAGGAGTGTAGTTTATTCATCTCAGAGCTTGTCCCAGAGGGACAGATTGGACAGATTTCACTGGAAGATTCCTCCCCTCCCGGAACAAAGGAGCTGGCAGGCTCCATTTCCCTCCCCACCCCCACAGTATAAACACAATGACAACCTCCCAGAACTAACACAGCACCAACATTCCCTGTCTGACTTGCTTACACCAAGCCCTGTGTGCCCCCAACCATGCTTTCATGGATCCACCCATTCCAGTCATGGAAGACTTATTGATATGCTGCCTGTAAGATGTTCATTTCAGGGGCACCTGGGTGGCTCAGTGGGTTAAAGCCTCTGCCTTCAGATCAGGTCATGATCTCAGGGTCCTGGGATCGAGCCCTGCATCGGGCTCTCTGCTCAGCAGGGAGCCTGCTTCCTCCTCTCTCTCTACCTGCCTCTCTGCCTACTGTGATCTCTGTCTGTCCAATGAATAAATAAAAAAAAAAAAAGTCAGATTTATTAAAAAAAAAAAAAAGATGTTCATTTCAGACCTAAAGACACTTGCAGACTGAAAGTGGGGGATAGAGAAACATTTATGATGCAAATATATGTGAAAAGAAAGCTGGGATAGCAATGCATGCATCAGACAAAACAGACTTTAAAACAAAGACTGACAAGAGACAAAGAAGGACTCTATATAATGATAAAGAGGACAATTCAACAAGAAGATATAACAACTTGTAAACATTTTTGCACCCAATGTGGGAGCACCCGAATACATAAAACTGTTAATAGCAGACATAAAGGAAACTGTTGATAGAAATACAGTAATATAAGAGATTTTAACACCCAGTTACATTGATGGACAGATCATCCAAACAGAAAATCAACAAGCAAATAGTGGGTTTTATGACGCAATGGACCAGATGGATTTAACAGATAAATTCAGCAGATATCTAAGAGAAAATGATACACCTTCCTTTTGAGTGCACATGGAACATTTTCCAGAATAGATTGCATATCAGGCCACAAAACAAGCATCAATAAATTAAAAAATATCAAAGTCATACTATGCATCTTTTCCGACCACAATGCTTGAAACTAGAAATTAACACAAGAAA
Organism: Martes martes; assembly: GCF_963455335.1. Taxonomy (NCBI): domain Eukaryota; kingdom Metazoa; phylum Chordata; class Mammalia; order Carnivora; family Mustelidae; genus Martes; species Martes martes. The sequence continues at coordinate 143,382,215 of NC_137888.1, forward strand.
AAAAATCTGAAAAGAACATGAATGCATGGAAGTTAAATAACATTCTACTAAACAATGAATAGATCAACCAGGAAGTCAAAGAAGAAATTAAAAATCACAGGTAGAGAAATGAAAATGAAAACACAACAGTTCAAAATTTTTGAGATGCAGAAAAAGTTCTAAGAGAAACGTTCATAAGAATACAAGCCTACCTAAAGAAGCAAGAAATCTCTAATAAACAACCTAACTACACACAAAGGAGCTAGAAAAAGAAGAACAAAACCGAAGACCAGCAGAAGGAAGGAAATAATAAAGATTAGAGCAGAAATAAATGAGAAACTAAAAAAAACAAAAACAAACAAACAAACAAACAAAACCAGTAGAACCGATCAACAAAACCAGGAGCTTGTTCTTTGAAAAATCAATAAAACGGCTAAACCTCTAGCCAGACCCATCCAAAAACAACAAAAACAAAAACAAAAACAAACAGAACAAAACAAAACAAACAAACGAACACAAAAACTAAAACCAAAAAAATAAAAAGAAGAGAGAGAGAGAGAGGACTCAAACAAAATCAGAAACGAAAGAGGAGAAATAACAACGGACACCACAGAAATACAAAAAGCTGTCAGAGAATACAATGAAAAAATATATGCCAACATATTAGACAAGTTAAAAGAAATAAATTCCTAGAAACATAACCTACCAACTGAAGCAGGAAGAAACAGAAAATTTAAACAGACTGATTTCCAGCAATGAAATTGAATCATTAGTCAAAAAGCTCCCCAAAACAAAAGTCCAGTACCAGATGGCCACACAAGTGAATTCTACCTAACATTTATGGAAGAGTTAATGCCTATTCTTCTCAAACTTTTCAAAAAAAAAAAAAAAACAGAAGAAGGAAAACTTCAAAATTCGTTCTATGAAGGTAGAATTACACAGCTACCAAAACCAGATAAAGATACCACAAGAAAAAGAGAACTACAGTCCAATACCTCTAATGAACATAGATGCAAAAATCCTCAACAAAACACTGGCAAACCAAATCCAACAATACATTACCAAAATCATTCACTATGATAAAGTGGAATTTATCCCTGAGATCAAGAGTGGTTCAATATTTGTTATTCAAGGGGGGCCTGGGTAGCTCAGTTGATTAAAGCCTCTGCCTTCGGCTCGGGTCATGATCCCAGAGTCCTGGGATCAAGCCCCGCATCGGGCTCTCTGCTCAGCAGGGAGCCTGCTTCCTCCTCTCTCTCTGCCTGCCTCCCCGCCTACTTGTGATTTCTCTCTCTCTCAAATAAATAAAATCTTTAAAAAAAAATTGTTATTCAACATAGTAGTGGAATTCATAGCCACAGCAATCAGGCAATAGAAAAGAATAAAAGCATCCAAATCGGTAAAGAAGAAATAAAACTTTCACTATTTGCAGATGACATGATACTATATATACAAAACCCTAAAGACTCCACCAAAAAACTGCTAAAACTGATAAATTAATTCAGTAAGGTCACAGGATTCAAAATCAATGTACAGAAATCTGTTGGCGATGAAGCACCAGAAAGAGAAATTAAGGAAACAATCCTATTTATAATGGCACCAAAAATAATAAAACGCCTAGAAATAATCTTAACCAAAGAGGTAAAAGACCTGTGCTCTGCGAACTATAAAATATTGATGAAAGAAATTAAAGAAAACACACAGAAATGGAAAGGCATTCCATGCTTGTGTACTGGAAGAATAAATATTGTTAAAAAGTCTATACGACCCAAAGTAATCTACAGATTTAATTCAATCCCTATCAAAATACCAACAGCCTCTTTTTCACAAAACTAGAACAAAAAAATCCTATTTTTTAATGGAACCACAAAAGACCCCTAGTAGCCAAAGCAATCTTGAAAAAGAAAAGCAAAATTACTTTCATACCACAGTCTGCAAGTTATATTATAAGGCTGTAGTAATCAAAACAGTATGCTATTGGCAAAAAATAGACATGTAGATCAATAGAGCAGAATAGAAAGCCAAGAATAAACTGATAATATTATAGCCAATTAATCTTTGACAAAGGAAGCAAGAATATGCAATGGGAAAAAGATAGTATCTTCGACAAATGATGTTGGGAAAACTGGGCAGCTACATACAAAAGAATAAATTGGACCATTTTCTTACTCAGACACAAAAATAGACTCAAAATGGATTAAGAACCTAATTGTGAGACCTGAAATCATAAAAACTCTGGAAGAAAATACGGGCAATAATTTCTCTGACATTGGCCCAGACAACATCTTTCTAAATATGTCTCCTAAAGCAAAGGAAACAAAAACAAAAATAAACTATTGGAACTATATCAAAATAAAAAGCTTCTTCACAGCAAAGGAAACAACCGGTAAAGCTAAAAGACAACCTACTTGAATGGGAAAAGATATTTACAAATGACATATACAATAAAATGTTAGTATCCAAAATACGTAAGGAACTGATATAATCCAACACCAAAAAAAACCCCACAAATAATCCAATTAAAAATGGGTAGAATATATGAAAATACGTTTCTCCAAAGAAGACATACAGATGGCCAACAGACACATGAAAAGATGCTCAGCATCACTCATCATCAGAAAAATACAAATCAAGGGACACCTGGGTGGCTCAATCGTTAAAACGTCTGCCTTCGGCTAAGGTCCTGATCCCAGGATCATGGGATAGAGTCCTGTATGGGGCTCCCTGCTCATCGGGAAGCCTACTCTCCCTCTCCCACACCCTCAGCTTGTGTTCCCTCTCTCACTGTCTTGCTCTCTGTCAAATAAATAAATATCAAAAATTAAAAAAAATTTAAAAAATACAAATCGAAAGAACAATGAGATGTCAACTCACACTTCTCAGAGTGGCTAAAATAAAAACTCAAGAAACACCAAGTGTTGGTGAGGATGTGGAGAAAAAGGAACCCTCATGCAATATTGGAGGGAATGCAAACTGGTGGAAAACACTGTGGAAAACAATGTGGAGTTTCCTCAAAAAGTTAAAAATAGAACTACCCTATGACGCAGTATCACACTACTGTGTATTTACACAGAGAATACAAATACACTATTTCAAAAGGATATGGGCACTCCCGTGTTTATTGCAGCATTATTTATAATAGATAAATTATGGAAGCAGCCCAAGTTTATCCATCTGTAAATGAATGGGCAAACAAGTTGTGGTATATATGATATATATGGTGTGGTATAGGGTGATATATATTGTATATATTATATATATTTATATGATTTTATATATATGATGGAATATTATATATATGATAGAAATATATATAATGGAATATTACTCAGCCATAAAAAAGAATCTTGCCATTTGCAACAACATGGATGGAGCTAGAGAGTATTATGCTGGGCGCAATAAGTCAGTCAGAGAAAGACAAATACCATATTTCACTCATATGTGGAATTTAAGAAATAAAACAAATAAACAAATAAAAAAATGTCAGAGATAAACCAAGAAACAGACTCTTAACTATAGAGAGCAAACTGGTGGTTACTAGAGGGGAGGTGGGAAGGGAAATGGGTGAAATGGGCGATGGGCTAAGAGTACACTTATCTTGATGAGTACTGGGTAATATATGGACTTATTGAATCACTATATTATAAACCTGAAACTAATATAACACTGATGTTAGCTACACTGTAGTTAAAAAAGAAAAGAAATGCAAATTACTGTAGTTAAAAAAGAAAAGAAATGCAAACCTCTCCATCAGTGTCTGGTGGGGTTGAGAGTAGTGGGGTTGAGGGAATGTGGAGACCTGGGATTCTGCATTTTAACAAGACTCTCTGGGTGATTTTTGTGCATAATAAACTTTGAGAACCACTGATTTTCACTGCTCTTTACTGGCTAAGAACATACATGAGATTCTTGTACTTATTTTCTGCCTCTTAGCAACTCATGCTCATATGCAAACAACTTAAAAGCAGGATAAAATATTTGTTCATGGTATTCTTCAATTTTTCTATTTGCCAGCTAACCTCTTAATAGTATTTATTAGAGTCCATTTTGCCATACAATAGATTGCCAAGATCATGATTCAGAAGCTTATTCAAATGTATTTAAAATGTTGAAATGGAAACAACCTAGAGATGTAATTGCCAAAATTTAATCAAGGATTTAATTTACAGCTCAGACTAGCCAAATGGATTTTCCCATTTTTCAGTTCACTGTTTGCACAAGGAAATTAAAAAGTATGGAATCACAAGCTGAGCAGTGAACCCTTAAAGTGTATTGCAGTGTGCTCACTGATTCTCATTTGCCATATTATATCATCCTGATCCTTGGGACTTGTAGTTCCCAAAACCAGATTAAAGCAAGTGGGGAGGAGGGAAGATAGCAATATATATTTTTTTGGTCATGATATAAATTATTACCGGGGCATGTTAGCTCACATATTGCTATCGGAATTAATAGAGTAGGTTAAATATCTTGTTCTTAATTCTGTTTGTTAAAAGATGCCCTTGTTTCAATATGCCATGTCCAGCTGCCCTCAAACCACTAAAGGGGGAAGAAGTATGAGAATTTCATCACCTTCTCCATTCTACCAGTGATAATGGGTTTTCACTGAGCTCTTTGCACTTGTTTTACAAAAGCCCAAGGTTTGAATACTTTGTGCCCCACAATATCCATCACTTAGACTCTGAAGTCCCTAGTGCAGATTTGACAGAGCAGTGGTTTGTCAACCATGGTTTGCCAAGTCAGCACGAACGTCTGTGTGTTCTGAAGAGGAAAATAAATGAACAGATCAGTTCAGTGATGTTCTCAACAAGGTGGACAAGTGTGATTTTATATTTATATTTGAGTGATGCTTTGCCAAACAAAAGTGCTATGTTAAGATATATTGGTGTGGACCACTTCCGTTGTTCTGGGTGTGAGGAGGCTAGTGGAATCTAAGGACAACAGTCTGTCTTTTTCTTTCCTCACTGGAATTGCATAGGCACATCCCAATGCTTCTTTATGAAGACAAAAATCAAGATATTTCAGTAACGAGTCATTTCATTTAATTGAGCTGTTTCTTGCTTCCAATCAAAAAGAAGCAGGACAAAGGACAAGTGTAGGTCTTAAGCATTTCACAACAAGATTAGGAGTGTATTATAGTTTTCCCCAAAACTTTATTATGTACATTTTCACACATGCAGAAAATGGAAAGATGTTTACAATGAATTCACTATCTAGATTCTACAATTAACCTTTCACTAGACTTGCTTTATTACACACTCTTTGCTTTATCCATTCATCAATTCACCATATATATATATATATATATGTACATATATATATATATTTTTTTTTTGAGTAAGACATTGGTTGTAGACATCAGGGTGTTTCACTTCTAAACACAGCATACATATCATTAACGAGACTTCAATACTTTTTTTTTTCCTCTTGGAATGAAACTTCCATGCAATGAAATACATGAATCTTAAGAATACCATTCCATGAGCTTTGTCAAATGTATATCCACCTGTGTAACCCAGAGCCCTATTCAAATAGAGAGCATTGTCATTCACACTAAAATTAATGAATTTGCCTGAATGGATGTATACATACTGCTAGACCTAATACTTTTCTTAATTTAATAATAAGATTCCCCTAGGACTTCACAGGGTAACTGTGGGGGCTGACATGTTTATCTTCTCTCTGCTCCCTTACTTAATGAAAATGACATGCTACTCAGTCTAATTGCCATGGTCCATACCCGGGATTTAGGTAATGATTTCTTGAAGTTTCTAATGCTTCAGTACAAAGAGTAGAAGAAAACAAGGATATATGGAGTGGAAGTTAATCAGCTTCTCTCAAGACCACCTCCAGTAAAAGTAAATAGACTCCTGGTTGATTGATCTGCAGTTTCCTCCATGCTTAGTGATCTTAAGGAAGGATGGCCAGATGCAAGAAGACAATTAGAGGCTATTGTTTAAACCAGCTCTAGATCATGGATAATGGCTGATGGTTGCTGGGAGTGCTATGTCAAGAAGGGTCCTGAGGCTATGTCTGTACTGAGTGGGAATGTACCACAGTTGCTCAGTCTGCCACAGTTAGAAACTGGAGCTGGAGAGTAAGAGCAGGCATGTCATTCTCGTAAATACTACAGTTGAGTGAGCTCTGGAACTATTCCATGTAGTCATCCAGAAACACTTTGAGATTGAACACTTTGAGATTGAAACACTTTGAGATTGAACCAGGCAACTGAAAAGGGGCAGAAGGATGCCGAGGACCTCTCTGAAATGTTTCTGTCCCACTTCATATTTGTATCTTATTAAAATAATTAGTGCTCCTTTGCAACAGTCTACCCACAAAAGGGATGTCTAAATGGAGCTTAAAACTTCAAGGTGGTGGTGGGGGAGAATAAAAGAGACAAGAGAGAAAGAGAGGGACAGCAAGAGATAGACTGATGTTTCAGTCTCTCATTCTGAGAATGAAAATGTGTCACTGTTTGCCTCAAGGCTGGTAGGCTCCGGGAATTACTCTTTGGATGCCAAGTCTAGGTAGTTAAATATTTGAATCACCGCTGCTGTGGGCTAATAACACCCAGTTCAACTTTACAGCTTTTCCTTAAGAAGTGAAGAGATACTGGGTCAGTCAAGATTATTCTTAGCATGTGGGGGCAGGATGGTGGGGTGAAGATTCAAGCTTTGCTTTCATCTTTTACTAGCCGGCTTTATTTATAACACTTCAGGAGATGTTAAGACGATTTGTTTTGTTCCTTGTAGCCTCTGTGTGATCTGTCTCTTCACTGCAGTGTTCCCCAAGTGTGAGTTGCTTGGCTCAGGATCATTTTCAAAGACTCAATTTTCAAAGCAAACACACACACAAGTCAGTAGTATTTTCGAAAACAAAGGTTATCACATTCTTCCAAGGGGGATCGACGAGAGAAAGGAGGATGCTGAGAATAGAGTGTGAATTCATTTCACATGGCAGGTCTCATAAAAATGGCATCCATAAACGTGCTGCCAAATGGAACAGCAGCAGCGGGGAGGAAATGGTGGGGGAAGACTCGGAGGAGAGCAAAGCTGAAGGAACAGCTTCAGCGAAGTGTGAAGTTTAAGGACACATGCCTGTAGGGTATGTTTTCTTACCAAGTCTCACATTAACTCCTGACCAGAAATACACAGGGCAGAGACGCGCATGCATGCACGCACACACACATACACACACACACACCCTACCTCCCTGGCGGGAGAAAATTGTTATTTCATCAGGATTACGGAGGAACGTTGCTGCTCCCAAGGCTACAGAAAATATTTCTGGGAGTGCATTTTCAGAACCTGGGAACAGAGACAGTCTGTCTGAGCCCAGCTCAACTTCTCTTATCACTTTTTTTTTAAAAGCATGTAATCTTTAAGAGCCCAATTAACATTTCATGATATGGCTTCCCAGCAATAGATACTTGGGTATCGTAGGGCTAGACAGGAATGACTAAGCAGTTGTATAAAACGACTGTCACCAGAGCTGCTGGCTTGACAGTTTGGGTGTCAACCGTATACTGAGGCTGTTTGTTCCTGTCTGGATTTATGTGGCTGTCTGCGAAGAGAAGTGCTTGTTCCGGGAAAGGTGTGAATAGTGTAATAAACAAAAGGAGACACAAAGTATATTCTTAGGAGAAGCCAATTAATTAGTCACACAACGTGTTAAAAGTAGGGTTCCTTCTCTATTTTGAACATTGCATTACAGAGAATTTTTCTCAGTATACTTATTGCCGTCCTGGACAGCAATTTTAATAGTATGGGGCTGTCCTGGGGGGTCAGTCCATCAATTAAAACTCAAAATAAAAAAAGACTCTTCTCATTCCTCAAAGATGCATCCTAATATTTAAGTTTTGACTCTTGATGCCTCTCTCTATTACTCATGACACCAAATAATTTCAATTGCCATATTGCATAATGTTTTAAAATAGGTGAGGTTTGCAGAAGCACACAGGTCTGTAAAGTGAAGTATCTACATGCATTTCTCTAGGTAGCTGTATGATAAGAAGTTTTACTCTGTAGTTGTAGCATTTATAGAATCAATAAAACTAACTGTGGGTGGTAAAATACCACTTTTAGTGGGTTATTTTACTCTGTACAGAATTACATTGACAGAGTGATAGAATAACTATTTTTCATGGAATGGGTTGTGTTGTTAGGTTTTTTTTTTGCTAGATAAAGGCACTTTGAGTAAAAGTTTTCTCATAAGTCCTGGGATATTATGTATGTATATATATTTCACATATGATTGCACCCTTCTATTTCTTTTTTCATAGGGTATCAATTGTTAAGCATTACATATTATCCAAAATTTTGCTTCTCATATCACAGAATATATTTTTTTAATTTTAAAAAATTTAGACAACTACAGCTGTGGACCAAAATTCAAACAGTTAAAATCCAAAAGTTCTTTTTACAAACACACTATAAAATGAGGAGGTTGGTCTTGTGTATTTTAAGGAGCGACACTTCCATATTTTCTTACTGTCTGTGTTTCTTGATAAACCCAGGTAGGATTCTCTTAAGATTTATTTTGCATATTTCATTTTCTTAGACATCAATTTTCCTTTTATTGTGTATGTGCATGTGCCTGTATAACTTTTTATATCTTTCAGAGGTTACAACAGATACTGATGAGCATTTTTTATAGTGGAGGGTTTTAAAACTTCTGATATGAGTTTTTGGTTTTTTTTTTTTTTTTCATTTATACATTCGATACTCAGGCTACTGCTTAACCTCTCTTCCAAGTCCATTCCAATCCATTCAAGCAAAAGAGAGGTTTTTTGTTTGTTTGCTTGCTTTTAATTCTTCAAAAGGAAAAATAAAGCATTATTTCCAACTGTTCTTTAGCTACTACTTGGCACAGGTAGGTAAGTACTGGCTGTCACCCCCTCCCCCTTCACTGTGGAGATGGACAGGTTCATGGATAGCTATGTCAAGATATGTTAATATAGGGGCGCCTGGGTGGCTCAGTGGTTTAAGCCGCTGCCTTCGGCTCGGGTCATGATCTCAGGGTCCTGGGATCGAGTCCCACATTGGGCTCTCTGCTTGGCAGTGAGCCTGCTTCCCTCTCTCACTCTCTCTACCTGCCTCTCTGCCTACTTGTGATCTTTCTCTCTCTCTCTCTGTCAAATAAATAAATAAAATCTTTAAAAAAAAAATATGTTAATATAGGTTAGGAAAGAAATCATTCACAAAAGCGATAGGCATGAACCACAGGACTTGATCTGGAACAAGCAGGCGTAATGGCCAAGAAATATTTATGTTTGTTTAAGGAGCTTTCTTTAAAAGCTTGTATGTGTAATTCCAGGACATGTGCAGGTATTGACTGCAGCTTACTTGATAGAACTCCAGGGACCTTTCCTGGAAGCTGTCAGTGGGCACTCCCTGTCACAGTCACCCCGCCTCACCCCCACTGCCTGCATCACTACCACCACCGCCATTCCCCCACTTCCACAGCAGAGTCAAGCAGGAAGACTTCGAATGTGGGTTTTTCCCCAGTGTACGTAACCAACACTCCTTCCAAAGGTACTTAGAAGGAGGGCCCAGCTTGGAACTGGATGGTATCACAGTCCCTGTCCAGAGCTTCATTTGAGGTGGAGGCAAGCACATTTGACCTCGGACAGGCAGAACTGAAAAGTGAATGTAAACATTGCACTTAGTACATATGCGGGAAGGTTTCCATCCCAAGCCTTTCTCTGCCTGCTTGGGCAGACAGGAGAGAATTTTTTTGTTTCCTTGAGCACTCACTTGCTCAGGCTTGACTATGTCTCTCTTCCTTGAAAGAGCACAACTTAATCTAACTGTGTGTGTGCCTCCCAGTGAAAAGATCATCTCCTGGACTCCCTCTATATCAAGAACTTCTTCATTTGTCTTCGCATGTTCGGTGAGTCTGTGAAGAGGCTACTATATCCATTGTTGGATCGGCTGTCATGAACGGTTCTAATATTTTAAGTAAAAATGAATTTACAAGGAAGGAAAGAAAATTAAAAAAAAAAAAAACAATAATTGTTACCTTTTTACCCACACATTCCTTTTATTTCACACAGCCTTCTTGGTGCACACGAACTCCAAAATAGTAGGGTGTCACTTTAAACAACTTAGTTTTTAATGTTTACTGTTTATTGTTTTCCCCTTCAATTTCTGTTTCCAATAATATGTTGGGGCTTGGGGGAAACAAATTCCTTCTTTCATTGAAGGCCAAGAGGCCTGCTATCCTTAGTAGGGGCCATCATCTTTCTTTCTCAGACATAAAATGGCAGGCGCTGGTTAGGTGTCTATACAATATATGCATATACACACACATATATATACACACACGCATGTACACATATATGTATATATACGTGCATATACATATTATATGTATATATGTAGGTATGTATATATGTGTATATATGTATGTATATGTGTGTATATATCAATCATGTGTATGTATGTATGTATATGTATATGTATGTGTATATATATGTGTGTGTATATATATATCACTGGTTTTGTTTTACGTTCACAGTAGTGCCAGGAAAGAATGAGGTCATGCATTTTGAAAGTGCAGCATATTTTGTGAATTTTCTTTTTGTGTGGCTTTTTTTTTTTTTGAGTCAGATTTTTTTTTCCATTCCTTTTCAGGTCTCACTTACACCTTTATGCAGAATCTTGTAAATTGTGTCAATTGAGAACATAGTTTCCGATAGTAGAAGTGATTTTAAAAGCCACCAAACATAAAGGGATTTTTCTAAGTCCCTGGAACAGCTAGCTTTCTGTTTAATCTGGTCCCTTCAGAATCTATCTTGTGACCCTGATATTTAAAGCCATCTGATCATCTGCAAATAATCAAAAGGATAGAATCTTCAAAGGGTTCAGTCATAGGCAACATGTATTATGTTATTTAGTTAGTTTTGACAAAGTCATCTAGGCTTTTGAACATTGTTATCTACAGGATTTCTTTTTCCTCCAACATAAAGACATTTAGTTCAACACTGCAGCAGAGAATGTCTATTGCATTTTTGACATGAGGCATCTCAATATAATCCCCATTTTACTTCATTATACAGACACGCAGCTAATTATTTTTGTTGAATAAATGATAATAACAACTGGTAATTAGACACAAAGGCTTTGGAGGTCTGCTGTGTTGATGCACATGGGAAAACATATCTTCTCGTTAAATGTAAAACATTATATGTAAAAAGCATCGATTTGAGGGCAAAAATTCGAAGCCATCAAACTTTACATCTCCAGTCTGTAGGCCACTGGGAAAACGCCAGTAATTTTACAGTTGTGATTTGCTAGAAGTAAGTTGTGAGAGGCAATCAAAAGTCGTGCTGCCTATTTCACTGTGGGGACAACTAGCTTTGAATGGATTATTAGCCCCATGAACTGAAGTCGAGAGTGTGGAACGCAGAATAATAAATACACATACCAGAATATCTCCAGATTATGGAGATTTAATCTTTTGACAGAAAAGACAACAATCACATTATTTTTTAATGGTAGCTGAGGAAATTTCATGGAGTAGACAGAATGTCAGTTTCATGGAACATTCAAATGGATTTTGTTTTCATTCAGCTCCACTCTTACTGTATAACCATTTTCCAAGAGCAGGGTTCGTCTTTCTCTTTGATCAGACGGATTCTTCAGGCTTCACTTGTTCTCTTCTCCTACCTCCTATTACATTTGGGCAGCACCACATTCTCAATTAATGAATAGCCTTCCAATGATTTCATGTGCATTAATTTCATTTCCCCATTTCTTGAGGATAATGGGACCGTTTGCTTCTTCAGTGGTTCCCTAAAGTTCATATTACAAGGTAAAGGGCTCTTTTTGTTAGTTTAGAAGAGGACAAACAAGGGGATACGTTCCTGTCCACAAACCATAATGCTTTTACAGGCTACATACATTCCCATCTACATCTTCCCAGAAAAGTCTAGTTTCCCACATTTTATGTTTAACCTTTAGTTTGATATCTTTAAAGTGTTCCATTTTGATGAATGGAGATGGTTAAGTCAGGAACAGAAAGTCACAGGATGCTTCTTGATGGAGATTTACGGAGATATTTGCTGTTAAAAGGGAAATCAGAGAATAGAGAATTCGTGAAGGGGAGAGATCATGATCCTGCCACTGCATGGGACAGCCTTATAGCTCTGTTATCTGTGAACTCTGTACCTGAACTCGTAGAACTAATCTTTCTGTTTTAATTATATTGGTTTCCTGTCTCCCTTACAGTTTGTGAATTTGGTCAAAGTAATGCGTTAGGTTTTTTTTAAAGGAATTTTTAGGAATTTAAATACTTATTAGAATGCCCATTGGCTATTCTTCTTGCCTCCAAATAAAAAAGAATGCATAATTTTAAAAGGATCTACATCATGTCCCTGTCATAGCTTCTGTGTTCTCCAGGCCTATAGAGAAGGATTTAGATGGAAACGATTTAGCATTCTTTTCCTATAAAATGTTTTTTTAAGATACGCAAATTAATTTATGAGAAAACGTAGCCTTAAGCTTAATTTTTGACCCATACATTTTAAATATTTAAAATGGGGCTAATCAGAAAACAAAACAGTAGATATTATCAGGGGGTTAATTTTACTCACATGACAAGAGTTGATGGTTTCTAACTTTTACATTTCATTAGGGGAATTTTACCAGGGAAGCAGCGTTTTATCCTAAACTCGCAAAATGGAGTCCTCAATGGGCTTTGTTTATATGTACTGATTGACTTGAATTCTTACCTTATGAGGAAGCAGTAGGCAAATGATTTTATTTTCTGGGTTATTAGACTAAGAAAGAGACAGAAAATAACTTTTATTACAGAGCAATCTTTGTTTTTGCAGCCATGTTTTATATGATGAGGAGAATCTCTTGAAAGGGAAATACTAGAAAATGACTGCTTCTTTGATAATCTAACCACTGGCTCCCACCTGGGAGTGGGGCACATTAAGATACTGATATCCCAGTGCATTTTAGGAAGGTGAATTTTATCCTTTATGTCTCTTATAATACATAGAGTAGTATAAATAATATTTATAAGGTGCCGATAAAGATGATGGTTAGAAAGTAAGATGGCATAAATATGTTTTGTTTTGGTTCAGTTTTACTTTTATAACTGATTCTAATTCTTTCACCTCCTAGGAATCTTTGTTTCGTTTTGTTTTTGCTGTTTTTGAAATTGGTTATATATTGTCATGGCTCAGTTTTGAGAATATTCAAGTGCTGGATAATATCTATATTCACATCACCAGTAATTGTCATTATTAGTTAGTGCTGTACTGATAAGAAACCTGAGGAGCCCAAAGTCCTCTTTTCAGTTCTGTACTTTCTATACCAGTATTTCCATGCCATCCCAAACACTCAGTACGAATTTTCTATTTTTGTTTTTCTGAACAGCTTGACCTTTGTCCCCTGCTCTTAAACCCCTAACATTTACTTTTCTGGCTTTTTGCTAGTTTGTATAGTTGGACTCATTTTAACCCGTGAAAGGTAGGAAAGAGGGTCCTTCCAGATGCTTTCTTCTGTCGTGATAGCTCACTAAACTAAAAATCTCTTCCGTGTCTCAATCCAAAAGAACAGGAATTTCTTTTTATTTCATAGTTAGCATCTATTTTCTAAGGTTTTTATATTCTCCAACCTGCGGTGTTTAGCAAGACTTATACATGTGTGCAGTTTTATGTACCAAGAACGATAAGTTACCAGAGGGAGCTCTATTATCTAGTGGTTTGAAAGGCAAGCTTCGCTGTACAGAATTGTAGGCAAGAAGAGATATTACACAAATATGCCAATCATATTTTGATATCACAGTCTTGTATTGACACTTCCATCAAAACATAGGAGAAGAAAGCATTCATCTTGAGGTGTAAGTTCCTCTGTTTTTCAGGGCAGAAGTTTTCTCATAGAGTATTCTATGCCACAAAAGCAGCAAGAAGGAAATGGGCCAAATGGTCAGGACTCTGTACCGCCTCCAAAACACTGGCCGTTGATCTGAGGTGTAACTTTCTTATCTGATAAGACTGACCCAAACTATGGCTCAGAAATGACCTCTTGGTTTGCTCTCCTATTAAGCAATAATAGCACGTGTTCTTGTTACTTCTCTTCTCATAACTTGTCTGTGGGTTTCCAGCAACAGCAATCAAGCGGCTCTTTCTGATAGCCAATCATTTCTTTAGTGGATTCTTCATTTCCACTCATCTAAAGAAGAAAAGTCAAGAAGTCCAACAGAAATACCCCAGAGGGAAAAAACAAAACCAAACAAGATGGCTTAATTCTTGACACTTGTGATTTATTGAGTCTCCTTTCATCTGTCATGTAAGCCGTATAAGCGCTAGGATAAATTTTTATTTTTGCTCTGGTTTCTCTGCAGAGACTCGTACTTCTGCCCTAGAGTTAAATCTAATGGAAAAGACACTTGTTGGAAGTAAATAGCATATTTTTATCTATAAAAACCGTCTTTCTGTCCAACATAAAGCAACGTGGATTTTCTCCTAGCCGTTTCTATGGATAGTCATCAAACGCTGGTAGTGATCAAACAAATTAAACAAAAACAAAAACGAAAGAATAAAACATTGTATTTATGTGTGGCCCTTCATTATATTCTTTAAAATGCCGTATGTCCCCTTCTAACTTGCCTAACCTCTCAGCCCCACTTGCTTTTCGAGTCTGACTTTAAAAGCCACAGTTTTTAGTTTTCTAAGACTACTTGCCAATAGTCATTGTCTGGGGCCTTATTTGCAATGAGGTGTAACAGTAAGCATTCAAAACTTTAATGAGATGAATGCAAATAGGCTTGAGTGTCCCGACTTATTGACATTAAAAACGGAACAGCAGAACAGGAGAAATGCACCAGAATCATCTCAAGTATTCTTTAAACCTCTAAGAGAACTTCGTTAGTAGCCTAATCAATAACGGACTATTTATATCCCCCTCCTATCACTTCTTAGATATTTTTCAATGTGATCCACAGCCTTTTCTTGGGGCTCATGTCAAAGGTGAAACAGAAGGACAGAGGGTGATGTATGACGGTATCATTGCTCTGATCACCATAGACCACCTAATAATATTATTGCAAAGCACATGCAAATGCAAGTAAGCTCTGTTACTTCTGCATCACAGTAACTAATATACTGAAAACTCCAAAGGGTTTGAATGTTAGGATGGGGTCTTTTACCAAAAAAGACAATCTAATATAACAGTGGGAGTAATTATGCTCTGTCTTTTTTTAGGATAAGTGATTAGTGTTCAGGTGCCATTCTTACATTTTGCTTTATCAAAAATGTATTGTGCTCATTTGTGTTTTAACATGGAAGGATGCTTTATAGGATCGCTTCATCCAATATCGTTTAAGTCACTGACTAGACATCATGATTCACATGTGTATTTCCAAATGCATATACTATAACTCATTCTTCTTAATGACTAAAACACTTCTGCAAAAGTCATCTTGAGACTGAAGTGATCTTCTGCTGGGATGCTTTCCACTATGAAGAATCAGCATTCTGGTATCTGATAAAGACACAAGGCCTTTCTTTTCTTTCTCCCCACCCCCCAAATTTAGAATGAATTAAAGACATCTGCTCACCAGAAAACATTCATTAAGAATGCATGTTTGATGGTATATAAGGTAAATTCAGACTAATATGTACATCTGAGATTCACAATTATAATTTTCTCTGGATATTTAGAAAGATATTTTAAGGTGATGTGATGCCCAATGGAATGATATTTACTAATTACATTACACATACGCCTGTGAAAGTCTGGATGAGGATGCCTGTCTGTGTGGGGTGCTCTAAAAATGAGTATAAATGTTGCTGTTTGACCTCAGGTGTTGAGATTCTTAGAGGGGGACTTCACAGCATAGTCGAATCACATTTTGTTTCAAAAGCATTTCCTAGTGTAATTAGGTCAAAAAAGAGTTTTAAGTCACTTCATTGACATACCCCAAATGGTTGAGTCCTTGGTTTTTCCTCTATGATTAGATTGCATATAAATACCATTATAGTGTATATGCAGTTTTAGAGAGACAAAGAAAGGGAATAATGGGATGGGAAATCTCTGTTAACCACTGTTAATCCATGAGGGAAAAAAAAATCTGCTTTAAAAACATTTTATAGGGCTGACTTGATCTTAGTAAAATGTTATTACTGTAGAACTAGCTGAAAGTACTCAGTTCTGGGTTAGTTAGATTAACAAAGGCTAAAAATTCATCTGGAAATCTGTATATAAATTCAAGTGGCCACAGTACATTCTGGCTTCTGTTTTTAAATTCTAATTAATATAGGTGGTTTCTGAATTTCTAGGTTATACAAGATTTGCTTAAGTTTTGAGTTCCCTTGTATTTCAAACTCCTCCTCTAGGGAGGTCACCCTCCTAGATGTTGTGGTTCCAGAGGAGGAGAATTAAAGCAAAAGAACAGCAGAAACCACTGTTCCTGCCCACCCCACCGCCC
This sequence comes from Martes martes, assembly GCF_963455335.1. Lineage (NCBI taxonomy): Eukaryota > Metazoa > Chordata > Mammalia > Carnivora > Mustelidae > Martes > Martes martes. Next base: position 143,398,637 of record NC_137888.1, read on the forward strand.
CCCTACCGAATTTAAAAATCTAGCAAAGTGAAAAAGATGCGTACAAAACAACACAAAGAAAATAAGGCAGAAGGCTTTATATTCATGTAACAGTTGTTAGGCACAGAGTATATGGAGAAACTTTCCTGGTGTGATTATTCATAACCCAAGCGTGCCTGCTCTTGGTCAACTGCTCTTTCAGGCCTTCGAGAACTTCTCAGTGCCCCCTGCGATTCCCACTGCCTGATCACAAATCCTTTCATTCAGAGAGCAAGTTTGGCAGTGGTTTCTGTCTAAAACAATACCTGGGCTCAAAGGATCCCGACGATTCCAGCTTCCTTTTTGAGTTTTATTATTCCTACTAACAAAGTAGCATTTGTTCATGTTAGGATCTCATGACTTGTACAGGAGGAATGAATCCTTACTCCAGCTGTGCAAAAGTTGAGTATCAGAAAGAGCAAATAATACAGACTGGTAGAAGACAAAATAACATGGCTTCAGGTCTTAGCTATGTGACCTTTACCTTATTAAAAAAGAAAAAACAACAACAACAACAATTAGCCATACCGACTTTATTCGATTCCCATCAGGTGAAATGAAATAACGTGGGCAGTTGGCTGGACATATAGTGGGTATTCCATAAATGTAAATTCTCTTCTAACTTCTTAAAATGCAGTGTCAGTTACGTGAATCCTAATGTTCATTAAGGAGGAGACATTTCACTCCTTATTTAGAGCTTACACATCATTATAATTTTGACTCAAGATGTTAGTTCCTCTCTCCAAGAGTTTTTATTCTGGTGGATTCCCTTTTCTTACCTTCTCCTTTCTTCCCCACTGCAACATTTTAAGTGGACTCTCAGGCAGTCCTTAGGTAACAGTTTCATTTTAAAAATTAACAATAATAAAGTATCAGAGACTTTCCAGGAAATTATGAAACCACTAACTTTTGCTGACAAATAATGAATTTTCTTTTTATTGTTAGGAAATTGTACATAGACTGTACTGGAGAACAAATTCTGCTTTGTATATATTGCCAACTCTTGCTTAATTTAGTTTCACAAACAATCCCAAACATAATTTTACCCAAAAATATAAACCAGTTCTTGCAGCAAAAGTTTTACTAATTTTCAATTTGATTTTCTATTTCTTTTCCATCATCCCTCTTCTGACTGGGGTGGTCAGACTGAGCAGCAAGATGGCGACAGGACAAATGGGAGTGCCCAAGGGTCGCTGGCTGCTATGTGCCCCCTAACCCAAGACCAACCTCTAGGATTTCAACATTCATTCCTATTACTTGCTGTAGATAAAGATCCCCTAGGCACTGACATTTAAAAAATTCTCTCTGTCCTCTGTTAAACAACTCCCTTAGGGTCTTGATGTGCAGCAGTGATGGATGAGGATACTTGGTTATGGAACCTCACAGACATCCACTCAAGCATTCCTGTCTCCGCAGCCTAGCTCTGGCCCTTACTGGCTACATGGCTCTGTGCAGCTTAAGGTCTCAGCTTTGTCAACGTGAAAATGAGGACTATAATAGTACCTGTCTCACAGGTAAAATAAATGTACTAAGTAAACAGAGTAGAACATAGTAAGTGCTCAATGAATGACACCTACCATTATCATGGAAAACTAGTTAATTGGGATCATTTAAACAATTCAGCAATTAAGTTTCACTGTTGAAAAGGCCCTTAAGAAGCAATGCTACACACTACCTAAGAACTGAGAAGGAGAGATCTTTTGTTGTATCAGCCACACTACCTCACGTGTGACTGCTGGCCTCTCTTTCCTGAACAGAGGCCACAAGAAGATGGAAAACTAGGTGATTATAAAATCACATCATTTACAATACTTGAGGGTAGAAGGTATTTAGTGCATTAACTTGGACTTCCCAAAAAACAGATGCTGAGAGAAAGGTTCAAGAACAAGTGGTTTATTTGGGGCATGAAGGAAACACCAGTAGAGGAGTGGGGGAGTATGACAAGGAAGAGTACCTTATTAAGCCAACTACCACTGTCGGTAATTGGAGTTCAGTCCCAGTAGGGCAGCTTTGCAAACCAAAGCAGAACACACACTTTGGAGTTATTACATCCCAGGGGCAAAGGAACTAGGGTATTTATATATTAACTCCTGCCAGTCACTAGTTCATAGTCACCCATAGCGGTTTGTTAGTTTTCTAGCACTTCTAGGTTGCTGGAGGGGGACAGGGTAGCTCTGGCCAGCCGAGGAGGTCCTTACATTGAGAAGTACAGTGCCTGTGTGCCTGGGGTGGAAAGTATAAGGGCGTATAAATGGGCACCAATAGCACATGTTTCAATTACTTGCACAGTAAAATAGGTATGAGTTTGGGGACGTTTTAGTGAGAATCTTCTTACACGTGTAACTGTGAGGATATAATGGGTTTATATTGAAATTTGATGTAGAAACATAAACAGTTTTGGCAAAGAAAAGCTATCACGTGCCTGTGGAATTGTAGATATCTTCTTCCCCATGGGCCCTTGCACATTTGCTTCTTACTGAGCCCACCGTATAGTTGTCTTTATCCCTTTCACCCCTCATGCTTGTTGATCTCTGTGAAATTTGGAGGGAACATGACCAGAACTTCACCCTGGTTCCCCTTCTTTGCATTCTTTTATCTACCCATCAGAACCATTTTGCCTGTCAATAAGTTATCCAGGAACTGCCAGGACAGAGTTTGTTTTAACCTATTATTCTGCTTCACGAAGAATGGAACTGACTATACAAAAACTTGGAGAACTACTCTGCTACCTGTTCTGCTCAGTAGTGCATTCACTTGCAGATTCGACCAGCTTTTGTCCTTCTGTTACATTGTTGGTAATTGTTATCCCTCTGACATGTTCCGTGGACACCTTGGTCTTAATAACTAAAGGGGAAAAGCAGCACAGAAATTTTCATGCCTGGTGCTTCATTTTATGTGGGCTCCCTGAAGGGACAGCCTTGTGGCTGTGCCTACATTCCTAGGAAATTAATGTTCCTTCTTCAGACTCCTGTTTTTCTATTTATAGCCACAGGGCTTCAGTTTTATAAGTGTCCAGAAAGTTCTGAGTAATGCATAGAATTCTACATACACAGCAAATGCAACCTTGGCAAAATGTAATCCCTGGTGAGAGGGGGAAAATAGAGAATCAACAATCCGTTGCTTTTATTGGAATAATAAAACTGGAACAGTTTTGTGTCTGAAAGTGCTGTAAACTGGACTTTTTTTCATGTAAATTCTATAGGCAGGATATAATGGACATTGTCATGAATTTGATAAATGGAAAGTATAGTTGGAGAAAACTTGACTTCTCCTCAATACTCTTTTTTTCATAGTTTACTTATCCGAATGTGCCTATTTTTATGGTTGGTTGGCTAAGATGTAGGCTTCAATGGAACACTGTTTCATGTGAGCATGAAGAGAATTTATGTATGTCTAACAAAATGTGAAGGAAAAATAAGTATAGCCATTTTCTATTACCATCTCTCAAGTCTTTCCATTCTTTTTTTTTTTCAAAAGGATTAACATCACTGTATTGAGGAATATTATAAAAAGTCCATCTTTAGATGCTTCTATATTTAGCTTAAGGGTCATCCGAATGGTGGTATTGGAATTTCAAGAAACAGTATATAATGGGGTGGAGCCTGATATAAAATAATGAAATGATTTTGATGTACCTATAAATGAACAAACCAATAGAGCATCTCCATTGTTTACAAGAATGAATGTGGTTCTTTGAATCTCCATCGGTCCTTGGATCTGTAGCTATGCTGTCTCTACTGTTAGCTCTCAGAGGAAAGATTAAGGATTCAGAATTGTTTAAACCTCTCCCCCTCTCTCTGTCATTGTCTCTCTCACTCCCTCTCTCTGTCCATTACTATAGTGTGGATCATTCACATTTCTCTTCATTATATTATCTTATAAGGCTTCAGAATCACATCACTCCTCATGAAGCAACAAAGAGAAAAGTATCTCACTTTCAACAGATTTGATTTAAAACGGGCAAGTATATAAGGGAACACTTAAAAAGCAGACCCTAGAAAGGGATCTAGGTGATTATTTAAGGACTAAGGTTTGTGACAGCATGGATATTTGCTCTAAATTGTATTCAAGATACTCATTATTCCAATCCTAATGAGGCCTTTACAGCTTCATTCAGAAGCTGTTTGGTAAGGCAAGTGTATCATAGAAGAACCTGAGATTTGGTTTTGTTTTCATAGCTTAGACTTGAAGATCAAGTAACACAGAATCTCAGTTTTAAAACTTTCTCTTTTTTTATTTATATTTTTCTTATACATGAAAAATAAATTCCTGTTTTAATTTATACTTTTTTGTATACTGATATTACTCTTTTAGAAAATATGTCTATTAGCCACTTCAAATCTGTGAGATATATATCCATGTGTTTTGCTCACTTTTCTATTGGTTTTTAAGTGTTTTCCATTTTTCTAATAAAAATGTTGGACATTGCAAAGATAGAGAGTATAGTCTAATGCAGAACTTTGCTCCCCTTATCCAATTAGTATTTGCTTATGACCAGTCTTGTTTCATTTAAATTTTCACTCCTTTTCCTTCCAGATCATTCTGCAGCAAATTGTAAATATATTACTATAACATCTGTAAATATTTCTACATGCATCTTTAAAATATAAAAGCCATTAAAAAAATAGCCCCAATGCCAACATTAAAACCTAAATTAATAGTCCACTAATATCATTAAATGTTTAATGTTCAAATTTTCTCTTAAATGTTTAAAACAGTTTTTTTCGAATCAGGATCCATATTGTGTCCACACATGTGATTAGATGAAATAACTCTTTTTTTTTTTTTTAAAGATTTTATTTATTTATTTGACAGACAGAGATCCCAAGTAGGCAGAGAGGCAGGCAGAGAGAGAGGGGGAAGCAGGCTCCCTGCTGAACAGAAAGCCCGATGCGGGACTCGATCCCAGGACCCTGGGATCATGACCCGAGCCGAAAGCAGAGGCTTTAACCCACTGAGCCACCCAGGTTCCCTAGATGAAATAATTCTTAAATCTTACTTCATGTATAGGTCTTCTCTTTATCTCTTCCCCACCCCCCCAACTCTGGAATTTTTGGGTTTTTTTGGTTTCCGTTGTTGCTGTTATTATTGTTGTTACATATATAAGAAACCAAGTTACATATCCTGTAGAGTTTTCTGCAGTATGAATTTTGGTATAGCATCCCCAGGGGGGCGTTTTATGAACTCTTAGGACCCTATGATTCTCGTGAATTGGTAAGTAGAGTTTGAGGTTTGGAAAGATTGTAAGTGTGGCATGCAGTTCCTTCAGAAGGGATGGAATGTCTGGTTGTCTCATTTTGTGTGTGTGTGATGCCACATCCTTTGGGGATTATTGTCGAGATCCATGAATCCATTAGGAATTGCTAAATGGTAATATTCTAATTCTGTTATTCCTTTCTCATTTATTAGCTGGGATAATTGTACAAAAACTGCTTATACTGTCACTTTTCAAGTGGTCAGGGACTCTGTAGTATAGTTTGTGTAGGAAAGACAGGATACATGCTTAATTCTCTCCTTTTGTAGTCAAATATAGCAATTTGCTTCCCTAACATTTTGGAAGGGTGACCAGTAAAGTTCTTTTTGTTATGTTTTGTTTTATCTTGTTTTGAAGATCATTATGAATTCATGGAAATAAATATATTTGTTATTTTTTAACCCATTGAAGTTCTATGTTTTATTGACACTTAAATTTTCTCACTTGAGGAGGTTATTGGAAACCTCTTCATATTGGCTTCTGGGTTGTTATTTTAGTCTGCTCAGGCTACCATAACAAAATAGCATAGATTGGGTGGCTTAAACAACAAATTGATTTCTCATAGTTCTGGAGGCTGAAAGTCTGAGGTCTGGATGCTAGCAGATTGGTTTCTGATGAGAACCCTCTTCCTGACTTGCAGAAGATCATCTTTCTTGCTGCATTCTCATGGAAAAGAGAAAAAAGAAATGCAAGCTCTCTGGTGTCTCTTTTTATAAGGACACTAATCTCATCAGAAAGGCCCCACCCTCATGACCTCTGATGAAACTAATTTCCTCCCAGTTGCCCCATCTCCAAATACCACCACACTGGGGGAAAGGGCTCCAACTTGTGTATTTTGAGAGGACACAATTTAGGTCATTCTGGAAACAATCCTGTTCTTCTTGGCTTCTTTGCTTTCAGGTGGGGCAAGATATGCCAAACTGATGCTTAGATTTTTCCTATTTCAACACTAGAGTCAGCTACTTTTCAAGGAGCTCTGTTTTCTGTTTTTGTTTTTTTGGTCTGTTTTTCTGTTTTGTTTTGTTTTCTGAGTGGGAAGTGGTGACTAAAATCCAAAATCTGGATACAGCATGTGCTCACTGCTTTTGGTTTGGTCATTCTTCTAGGCGTTTTTAATGGACAGAACAGGATTTTTTTTTTTTTCAAGATAAAGTACATTTTGATTTCATAAATACATTTCCAATTCAAATTCAGGACCATTGGTTTCTTATTTAACCTTTGAGCTTGTGTCTATATCCCTTTTCTTTATAACAAAAGTCTTGGTTTCTTAGGGAGACTATCAGTTTCTTATTCATTTGTAAAATGAATCTTAGAATAACAATAAGGTCTTACTGTACAGTATAATGCTGAAAGTTTAAAATAATTTTGCAGTTCTTTATTTATTTCCCATAAGGTATATCCCAGTTGAGATTTACAGCCAAATTATTATCTTTTGAAAACACTTTGTATAGTTCTCTCGGTGTTTATGGCTGTAACTATATCCTCCTTGGGTTGGTTTGTTTTACTTTACTTTCAATTCTTTGTGACTGTTTATTTAATTTTTATTATAATTATGTAAAATATTAATATGGTTCCAAAGTAAAATTTATAAAACACAGTATATTCGAATAAGATGTATTTGTATTCCTTTCTTTTCCACCCCATTCCTTCCTTCTCCATAAATAAATATTTTTTAATTACAGCTTATCCTTTATTTTTTTAATAGAAGCACAACTGTGTGTGTATTTACACTCTATCCCCATTTTTTTTTAAATAAATGATAGCATACTATTCATAGTTTTCTCCATCTAGCTTTCTTCACATAACAATGTATCCTGGTAGCCCCTTTATAATAGAATATGTAAACATCCCCCGTTCATTTTTGTCAAATGCATAAATTTCCATTTTGTGAATATATCATAGTTTAATAAATCAATTCCAAATAAATGGACAATTGACTTATTTCCAGCTGTTTGTTTTGAAAATACTGTCCCAATGAAGAGCCTTTCACACACACAAAGAATTCTTCTGTAAATAACTTTGTATTTCAATGCACAGGCAGTTTCTAATGGCTAACATTTAGAATGTGCAAATAAGAAAATGAAAGTAACATATAAATAACCCAAAAGTATTCACTATTGACCTTATCCTTCCAGCTTTTGTTCTGTTCGCACATAGCCACAAAAAAAAGCAGAGATTAAGAAGTAAGTAAACTCCTGTAGTCTTTTTCCAGCTGGCATTATGGCTTAAGTATATATAGGTAGTGTATATATCAAAAAAGTATATATCAAAAAAGGTCTCAATAAACATTGTTTTAATGCTTTCATAATATTGTCATATTATAATGACTAACTTCTCTGTAAGGTATAGGCATATTACACTTTCTGATACATATTGCTATATTGCAAATAAGGAAAGGTATGGCTTTTCGTAATACAAACAATGCTGCATGTAGATCTGCACTCCCCGTGTGTAAGACCTCTCTCTGATTACGTATGATTCTACAGATCTGAGAGTCTACGTTCCTAACAAGTGCCCAGGTGAACATTGCTGCTGATCCTTGGATAGTATAGTACTTCAAATTGCACTTGTATAAAGATGATCATGGCCCAGTATTGTATCTTACTTCTTGCGAGACTGAGCAAGGGGGCTGGACTTAGCATGAGTACTTAGATGAAATGAATAGACACCCTAGTACTTACATTTATTCAGCTTTCTAAGAGAACTCCTAAGATAGAAATTCAGTCTAGGCTGTTTTAGCCAAATCCTAAATAAAGTCACTACCAGATGGTGTGGCCTCTGGATATCCTTTCTTCCCTCTGAGCCCTTTGTTCCAAGGGACAGTTTTTTCTAACTTTTCAGTATCTGCCCTGAGGTCTATTATAGATGTGTTACAGTTAAACATCAAAACATAGAGGCTCTTTGCTGTGATAAGCTAGGCCGTGATTTCTTAGTGAAGACAGCGACAGTAGGGCTGATTTTCCGCCCTATCCCATGTGCTGTTGAATCAATACCAAACGGTGTTGTGTCTGAAGACTGTCCTTTCAGTGAGGCAGGTCATGTGCAAGACCTGATGAGGCTCCAGAATTTCCCTGGAATACATGCTGCCTGCGTCCCTTGCAGGGCCTATGTTCCCAAACTTCCCAAACTCAGTTGGCTGGTTCTAGGATTATAGCTGTGAATAGCAAATTATATCTGTTCTCAAGGATCTTAGAGTTTAGGAGGTTAGACAGGGGAGATAATTGGTAATTATAGAACTTTCTGGAAGGTAAGTGCTATAGTAATTACAAGTAGGCCCAGAGGAGGGAATCATAACTCAATATTTGGGCGTTTGTTCCACAAAAAGTGAAGACAAAGGTATAATTAGCCAGAGGGAAAAGAGGAGTTCTGGAAAGAGGGAATATTCTGCCAGAAGGTTGAGAGATTTAGAAGAGAAAGAAGGGGGAAACAAAAACAAAAACAAAAACAAAAAACAAGGCAAATTGGGGAACTAGGAGTAATCTGGGGGAGATTATGAGTATGCGTGTGTGTGTGTGTGTGTGTGTGTGTGTGTGTGTGTGCTGGAAATAGGGACCGCTGTGCTGTAGAGAAGGGTAAGGAAGTTGTAAAGCTAAGTCAAGGGTAGATTTTGAAGGGCCTTATTAACCTACCTAAACCTTTTGAAATTAATTAAATTAATTAAATTAAGTTTTAAGTAAGGAATGTCACCCCTTAAAAACAAACAAACTATAAACAGTACTCCAGGCACTGCAGCTCAGAGAATGAACTGCTGAGTAGCAGTATGTTAGTGCGAGAGTTAACTCTCAGAACAACCCCTTTAGGTGTCCATGTTTATTATCATCATCTTCATTTACATCTGACAACACTGAGTCAAAAGTATGGTTGAACTTCTGTTCCACGGCACAGAATGGGGGCGTTATAGAAGCACGGCCTGAATTCAGGTAGTTTGCTTCCAGAGTCCACTTACTTTCCTGGGTTGTACTGCTTTCCTGTGGAAGGCCACAGGGCATCTGTATTTCTTTCTTTTTTTTTTTTTTTAAAGATTTTATTTACTTATTTGACAGACAGAGATCACAAGTAGGCAGAGAGGCAGGCAGAGAGAGAGGAGGAAGCAGGCTCCCCGCCGAGCAGAGATCCCGATGCGGGGCTCGATCCCAGAACCCTGGGATCATGACCTGAGCCGAAGACAGAGGCTTTAACCCACTGAGCCATCCAGGTGCCCCAGGGCATCTGTATTTCTATACTGGGAACACTGATTGAGTAAAAAAGTTCTATATATGCCATTCCTTTCCTGGCACATACACATGCATTTCATTTCTTTTTCTTTCTTTTTTTTTTTTTTTTTCTACATCGAAACAGAGGCAAAAATTAAGTGAACATTTAAAGCTTACACAGGCCATTCAGGGTAAGACTGGGCATCTAGAGTTTCGACGCTTAGTCTTCCAAATCTAACCTAATAGTGTGAGTTTCTACCTATTTCATAGTGATTGACTTGCTAGAAATGGAGTCATGAAAAAGAACATTTTGCTATAACATAGCCCTACCAGGGTTGAGTTTTAAGCCAACTGCTTGTGTGAGTCTTCTGGGTGCTGCAGAAATACTAGCACACATCTGACCCATAACACTTTCCAGGTTATATTCAAATGCCCCATCTTAAACAGCATCCATTAAGAAGTATTTGACATCCGATCTCTTCAAAATGTTGCTATATCTGATGTTTTTTATACTTTAACCTAAATTTGCATTGAGTGCCCTCCCATCAAATTAAAATAATATGTACATATATTTATAAAATGGCAATAATAATGCCTATTTTACAAGATTATTTTGAGAAAACACGTGGAAAATGGCTGGCACCTAGTGAAGAATCAACCAGTTTTAGATCGGTAATTTTTTTTTTCTTCCTTGGCACCACAGCCACGTTATCATTATTTAGAAATTCCAAGACTACTCTCTAAATTGCTATGTTGATTGCAAGCTTTCTGAATGAAATAATAAGAAATGTTAGATATCAGTGGGGACATTAGATTTTTGACAAGCAACAAACAAACAAAAAACCCAAAACACTGACATTCCAGAATACTCTGTCTCTACCCAAGAGTTAGCATTTACCCATACAGATGAATTTTTGTTTTCACAAAAGAGGCCAACATGACATTCATTAGCTTTGGCCATTGCTTGGCCATGTTTGATCTTAATTCTAAATGTGTAAAGTTAGCAAGACCCTTGTCACATGACCACTGGCTTAATTAGAAGGTGACTTCATGTTTGTTTTTTTTTTTCCCAACGGGACAAGCTTCTTAGTATCAGTCGCTTGTGTTTGTTACAAGACAGTAGGTTTCAGCTAGAAATGGCATTTGACCCACCGAAAGAAGTAGCTTCTTCAGTCATGTCCAGAGTGAATGGCAATCCCATTATACTAAAGGGTAAGGAGTTGAAAGATTTCCTAGCAGCTGGATTCATGTGAATATCATTTAAATCTAGTATTTTTCATGAAACTTAAAAAGTAATTTTCATGCAGAAAACAAGTATAAGAGGTAAGGCCCCCCCCCCCCGCCCACTTTTCCTTTGGATCTGGACATGGTCCTTAAAAATGGCACATTATGCAAATGAAATTCATTTTTGTCTCCCTTTTTGCTCTTGTAACCTGAAGAATCACATCCTGTAAGAGCTCTTGGTTTTCTTGGAGGCCAGAGTCAGAGAAGTCCCTGCAGAGCCTAAGAGAGGGTTTAAGTATAGCACTTAAGCCCAAAGAATGAAACTTTATGAAACTGGTCATGATAATTATTGAAAAATGGGATTTATTTAATATAAAAATTTACCAGAATTTATTTTTTCTTGTTGTGAATGATCATCCTTCATTTGTTTTACTCTTCGCATTTTCTTCAGTCATTACCCACCTTGAATCAAGCCTGTGCAAACCCTAATTCACAGAGAAGCATTATCAGCATAATCACATCAGAAGGTTGCAGTGAGGACCGGCTGAGATTCAGGAAATGGTGTTGCTATTCAGGTTTGAGAATTAGGATACTAACTCCACACAATTTATTTTACTATTCACTGAAGGAATTATGCTAATTTCAGGTTTGTTTACTGCCTGAAAACAAGAGAGTTAGGGGCACTGGCTGAGATTTTCCTCATTCTTCAACAAAGCCGCAGGTGGACCAGCAAGGGCTCTACCTTCCCTTTGGAGACTGTCATTCACATCAAACTGGTTCTAGCAATTGTCAGCCATTGAAGCTCCAAGGACATGATGTCACCTGCTGAAGGCTTCCAGTCTGTGGTGACAGAATAATTGGTCCCTGGTACAAAGGAAGCATATGCCATTGATTGTGAGAATTCTGCCACTTGATGTCGGGAAGAAAAATCATAAACACTTAACAAATCCACAGTATGCCTAAAATTGTCATGAAAATCCCTCTCACAGGAATGTTCTAGTCCTGACATTTATAATTATTTGCCTTCTATAGCATAACCCCAGTGTTTACTTTTTCTGCATTGTTTCCCCCACCTCTAGTAAGGGCTCTGAAAATACGGAAATATCCATAATCCTGATTTGCTCTGTTCTGGAAAGAACACTATGATATTGTCATGATATTAACCAAGAGTGACACATAGCGAAGACTTCCAGGTCTGAGCAGGCTCAATTGCCTGCTTCCTTGTTTATCTCACAGGCAGCACTGGGGTGAAGGAGGAGCTGTCTCCAAAAAGACATCTCCAAGGATGCCTGAGTGAAGTTTAGACTCAGGATTTGGCAGAACTCACACAATATGAAAACATGTACCCCACTACACTCTCCCACAAGAGATTCTTCATGCAGAACAGCCAGTGACATCTTGAAACACTTTCAGATCTTCAGGGATGGAGCCATGAACAGAAAGGACACGCACAAAGTCAATCACCATCATTTAAATGCTCTGTGTCTAACAGAGAGGTGCCTTAGCAAAACCACGGTGGCTCATGTATTTTTCCCTGAAAGCTTTGTGTATAAGACCTTATCATAATTGCTTTTCCAAATTACCCTGTTAGGAAAACTGAGATCCTGGAGTTATCTAGTATCCATTTTCTTGGATCAGATGGTTTGCTATTTATCTGTTCTTGAAATAGTTCTGAGACCTCAGAGTGGTCACCATTGTATCCCTTTAAGATGGCAAACAAACCATGAGAGGTATGTAGGCTTGACGTGGGCTGATTGCTCCTTCCATTCAGTGAGCATTGAGTTTTAAAACTCAAATGGGGCAGGGTATATGAATTGTCTCTGCCTTTATATGGTTGAAAAATCCAGGAAACATGAGGGAACTGCTTGGAATTGATTTCTTTCCTGAAAGGCAGCTTTTTCACATCTGGAAAATGTTGTTCTATATTCATGTTTCTGTCCCCAAGTAATCATAAAATATAAAGTTTTATCACAGATAATTTAAACAAATTATGATGCCTGTATAGTTTCTCTTTTGAAAGGTTATTATTACAAGAAATGAAGAAAGTTGTATGAAATAAGCTAGAATTTACTACTGTGCCCAGATAAATTTTGTTGATTGGGTTAATAAACATGTCCATCTTCACAGCTAAAATATTTAGATGTAATATCAGAGACTAATAATGGCATTTACCACATACTTTTTTTTTTTTTAATCAAAGAGCCATCTTTTCTGGACCTGTTTATTTTGGAAATACAGTCTAGTGTTAAAATGATTTTTCTTAAGTATAGCCATGGGTTAATTATCACTGTCTTCACCATAAAAACAAAAGAAACATCTCAAGAAAAACCACTAAATCAGTCTTTTGGGGGGGAAACAAAAAAGCTGACTTTTTCCCCCTGTTTTTCCCCTATGAAAAAGTATGCCTTGCTTTTTCTTTGTCTATTCTTTGGACTCACGTAAGGCCAAACTAGACACAATTCATGTTTACAGAAATCAAAGACACTTTTATTTTTTGGTCCCTTGCCATTTCTCTTTGCGTTGGGACAATTTCTTTCTGTGTTTCTTGCCAAACAAGAGTAGCAATGGAAAGACTGTCAAGTGCCAGTAAGCCCATTTGAGAAAAGACAGGTCAAGGTTTTTCATTTTAGAAAGTCTACAAAATACAGAACCGCTTATAGTTATATGCTGTGAGGCTTCCAACGGACACTTTTACTGTGCTGTGTTTTATTGTTAAGTTCCATTGAACATCAAGTGATTGGCTCAGCCTGTGGGATGGCCCTGTAGCGTGACAATGTCAAATGTTCCTGGTGGCAGGCTTGACATGGGCTGATTGCTCCTTCCATTCAGTGAGCATCATGCCTTTTGCGATAAAGAGCAGAACCAAGCCCCTCCTGACTGACAGCGATGTATGCTGCTTTTGTTTTTAATTCTTTAACACTTGACACTCTTAGATGGTACTTTATACAAGAAGGAGGTCAAGTTCCCAAGTGACCTGTTTTTAGAACTCCAGAGGCAAGAGGATAGATTGAAGATGACCTTCAGTACTGATTATCTCTACTTTTCATTTAAATATCAAATGGAAAGTTTGGAAGTCTGCTGATTATGTTATTAAATAGTCACTGACTTAAGTCTTGAGAAATAAAGTAGCCACCACTTCAGAGGCATGGCTATTTTTGGTTCTAAATGTAAGCAAGAACATTAAGATTTTCCTCAAATTGTTGACTGCCACAGGTGTGTTATTAGAGAAAAATAAGAGTAATAAATAGCGTAATCCCAACAGAGTTGCAGTTAGATCTTGTGGGAAATGAATAATTTTCCTTGCTAACATATTAAAAAGTGTGCAAATTTAATTTCTTCTTCATTGTCATTATCTAGATTTGATATCCCACTGAGATGTCAAGAGAAGTCTTAGGGGCTGGGGCTGGGAAGAGTAGCCACTGTTCCATCAATGAGGGGATGGATGGATCCAAGCCACTCACCTCTGATGGAAAGCAGAGACTTATGGGTGGGGTCCCTACAGTTGTTTCTTCTAAATCTATCTATCAGTAATCATAATAAGAGAGCCAACTAGCCTTGGAAGTATTTGAGGATGTGGTGACACTGGACATGCCACACAAATGTCCCTTCAGTGAAGAACCATTGGGAGGGTTGTTAATGGGTAAACTTCAGGTGTCAGCTCCTGACAGGGATCTACTTAGGAGCAGAGAGCCATGTAGCCCAAGATCATGCCTTTGTTGGGGTAGACTACATCTGAGGGATGATCAGTGTTGTAGTATAAGTGCCTGGCCATTTTGGCCCAGCTAAGACAACTAAGGGCCATTCTAGCTCTGGAGCTTCCAGTGGGTCCAGCAGAGGTCAGGCCTGCATCATAGCTTAATCTCTCCCTCTGTCTACTCCCACTGCCTTGCATTCCATTTTATAGGTACAATCCCAGAACCTCTCCTTAATACACATGATGCTCTCCACACTCCATCTCAGCATTGGCTTCCCAAGGGACCCAACCTGCAGCCCACAAACAACCAGACACATCCAGAATTCTTTACTAGATTATTTGCAGTTAAATAATCAGTGATATTATAGGACTGTAGTCCTGTTTTGTATTTGATAAGTTTATTAGCAGTGCAAGCAACTTCACAGCTAATATTAAAATGATAGGACGGTTATGTGAATGACTTAGAGGAAGGGCCCCAGAGCCTGAATCTTTACCTCGGCAATCAAGTGTCAGTTTCTGATAGGACTGGAGAAAATCAAAAGGCTGTGTTGTTTGGGGAGAGGTATATTGGTTTTAGTGTATGCACAAATTTTTGTTTTGTTTTTTGTAGTTTTTGAGTTATGTGCACGGTCCTATGAATTTTTGCCTTTAAAAAAAAAAACTCTACCCTTTTGATTTAAGATTTTAAAGAATTATTGCCTTCATTATCAGTACTCACTGATGCTGCCAATTCAATTATCTGCAGTGGAGGGCAGTGGTGGCCAAGAAAAACTAAAACAATGAATTATCTATTATCATTTATGTTTTTCCTAGGTATTTTTTTCTTACATTTGAATACAAATGCCTTATATAATGCACACTTAAAAATATAACTTTTAAATAAACTGCCTGTGGATAATTGAAAAAAGGACTATATTTACATTTGATTCTTTCTCTAAGAAAGCTATAATCATATATAATCATAAAGATAAAGTAGTATCTTGCATAAAAGTCATGTTTTTTGCATTTTATCAGTCACACAAAAGACTAAAAAGCAGTCGAGTGGATGTGGAGTCAATTGAGTGAAGGGAGAATTAAAAGACACTTGGGGAAAAATGAGTTGCCATTTCTCAGATTGCATTCATAATTTCCTTAGCAATTGCAAATAAAATGGAAGGAGATGATTCATGTGAGAAATTGACATTACCTCTTACAAGTTGTGTGTTACATGTATGAAAATTTTCAATGAAGCAACCCTTTAAGCCCTTTTGATTTTAAAAGTTCACCTATCTGCTATTAGAGGTTTTATTTCTTTTCCTTTTCAGACTTGTGAATAAAAAGGACTCAGACCTTACAAATTTATTTGGACTTTTCTTTTTTTCCTTATTGAAGGGAGATAGTCATTAGGAAAGCTAAATTTAAGCATTCCCTTTCTTCCCTATTCAGTAATAAATAATGGTATGATAATAAGACTCACACTTGACTGCCTATATTTTTTGGCTGGGCACTATACTAGTGCCTTAAATACATCTCTTTGTTTCTTCGTAAGTCTTGTGAAGAACCTCCCATTAAACCTATGAAAAGCTAAGGCTCAGAAGGTCTAAGTAAGTCACCAAAAGTCACACAGTAGGAAGTAGTATACATACTATTTAGGGTCAGATAGCCCGACTGTGGCACCCATCTCTTTCAAAAATACTGAGCAGTTGTGGACAACCACTCTGTGTCATCAAAAGGAATAAAATCAGCTGCAAATGAAAACAGAGTATGTTAGCTCAGAGATGGAAAATCGTAATCTGTCTCATTTCAGTGAAGTCTTTTCATCCAGTTTAACCGTCACACTATGCATGTCACTCCTTTTTTTTTTTTTTAAACTTCAGATTGAGTTTAATGAGTTACTGTTCCCTTTGAAGCCTTGTAAGAAGTATCAGGCTGCCCCTTGCCTATGTTTTATTACTTGACACTGAATGTAATGATAAACCTTATGGGAATGCTTTCATTTCTCTAGTTATCAATATGAACAATTGTTTACATAATAATTATAATATATGCCAGGGGACATTATTTAATAAAAAAAAATAGTTGAGAACCTACTAGGTGTTAGACACTATGCCAGCCATTGAATATAAAATAGTAAAGAAAATAGACATCATATCTATTTCCATGGTGTTTATTTTCTTGTGGGAAGGGAGGCAAGCAATATGAGATAGCGGATGATTTATTATAATTTGCTCTAATGACTTTATCCATGAGGTGCTAACATTCTTAATCTGAGGACATTCTAAAATAAAAGGGATTTACTTCTTCTAAGGAAAATATTTTGCCTTATCTCTGCCTTGAACATAATAAAATGTTATTTTAAAAAAAATACATGGGTCAACATTAAGTGATATCTAAAAAAGCAGAATTTGAGGCATGTATTTGCCTATTAACATGACCTAAAAGAACTTTGCATTGTTATAGTGATTATTATATATATATATGTTTTTAAAGTGTTCTAAAATATACAAATGATTATCTTCCCCTTTTTATTTCCAGTTCTTTTTCCCCCAAAATGTTGTATTCAGTATGTTTAACCCAAATGATATAGTTAAATACACAAAGACCTTAAGTCCTAAGCTTTTCCATGACTGTTCCCAAATATTGGGTCATTTTTCTCAGCATATTAGCTCGGATAGCAGCCAGTTCTGCAAAGAACGAATCCTCATTATAACCCTGTCCAAAGCTTCGTGTCATCTTCCTATTTATTGGAGCTGGATTAGATTCATGACCCCCACCTCTACCAACTGGACATGTAATTTTGGCTGATTGTCGAAGGCATCCCTTAGACTTTCCTGGAAATGATTTTCTCCACATTTGCTGGCTCTCAGGGCTGTCCTGAATGTATCTGGGAAGAGAATTTTGAAGTTTTGGGTCTGTGAATTTGGCCTGAATGTGAGTAAGTGGGTTGCGTTCCTGATTTTGAAGGAGCCTGAAGCATGGCCCAAGAGGTTCCCTGATGAATACAGTCATGGGATTTGGAACTGAAAGAGACCTTAGAGACCACCTAATCTAACCATTTCAAGCAGATGAAGAAACTCCAGAGCCAAAAGGGGTCAAATGACTAACCCAGGGTCTCAGAATGAACACATGGCAAAAGTCAGGCCAGGATCCAGTTCTCTCTTCCAAGGGTCACCCTCTTCCCACAGCTCCATACACAGGCTCTAACCTTTGGAATGCCTTCCTCCTAGTCTAATAAATAGAATGGATGATTATAAACTTTGGACAGGTTTAAAATAAGGATTAACTCTTGTCTTTTGTGATTGTGTGGCTCAACTCTAGTAACTGATGAAAAGTAAAGCCAACCAACTGTAGTATTTACCAATGTAAAAGTAAATACTAGCATAACTATTAAAAGGGCTAAAAATTCCTATATCTTTTGGTGGCTTGAAAATAAGTCACTGTATCCTTGGGTGTTTGCTTTACTGCTACTTTTCTCCTCTGGATGTGCTTAAATATGATAGAAACTTTTTTTTTCCCCCCTCATGCTAAACCTACAGCTTAGAGGATCAGAAACTTCCCCTTTATTTTTTATTTTTTATTTTTTTTTGGCTCATTATCTAAGAGAGAGCTATTTTCTGTTTTTACAAAGGGAGATTTAGTCATCCCTAACTCTCCTGGGAGGATGTGATTTTGACAACAGTAAAGGTTATGACCTTTCTAGTGACAGATTGCTATTACAAATATCTATTAGATAATATTGAGTATTGAACTTTTATTAAATATTGTGATTCAGGCAAATTCCTTTGTGCCACAGATTGCATATTTCTGGTAAAATCTTTAGAAAATATCTTTAGAAAAGTTGTCAATGGCATGGCTTTTCTTCTCCTTCTCTCCCTTTCATTAATGTTCACATCCAAGCCTTGGTAGAATCTTTTCACCCTCTCCTGATTCTGAGTGTTGACCTTCTGACTCCATTTAAGGATAATTAAAACCCTTAAAAGATGTTATAATAAGGTGCTTCACACTGAAGAGAAATGTAGGGTATAATGTGCTATTCTCCCAGGCTCCTTGGTATATCATTCTTAGAGTCAAGGAAGAGTCTGATGGAAACCTACAGGCAGCCTAGTCCCTAGAGGAAATTATTATTTTTTCCTGATTCTATGAGTATGCCACAAACCTAGCTGTCCACATCCTACTCTGGTTCCTCTCTACAAAAGAGACTGTCTCTGGCAGAGACATATACGGTCAGAAAAGTGAGAATATCATCATACTTGTATCTTTCTGACATAGGAAAATTCTCTAGCCCCCGCCTCTCTACTTCACATTCTCTTTAAATGTGCTAGAACAAACATGAATAAAAAATGGCTCCCTCCCTAATGCATACTCATATACAGTACCCTCTCTTCTTCTAAGCAGGTACACTGTCTTTAGAGTAGTGAAACCAACTCCAAAACTGCTAAAAATCAATTCTTGAGCACCTACTGTGTGCCAGGGTCTTTTATAGGAGCTGGAACCACATGGATGAATAAAGCAAATACACTACTCCATGAAGCTTGTATTCTCATGGGAGAGAAGTGTAACAAAATAAGAAAAATATGGTAAGTCATATCGTTCTAGAGAAAAATAAAGCATGGAAAGGAAGTGAGGTAAGGCTATCTGTGAGCAATTCTAAATAAAGTAGTTAGGGGTGGCCTCTCCGAGAAGGTGAAATTTTTACAAAGATCTGAAGGAGTTAAGGGAGAGAACTATGCAATATTCTGGAAAAAGATGACTCTAAGCAGAGGAGACATCAAGTATAGAAGCCCTCAGTCAGAAAAATGTCTGGAGTGTTTGGGGAATAGCAGACAAGCCTGAGTGGCTAAGACAGAGTAAGCATAACACAGAAGAAACAGAGTAGGCTAGGCTTATAGGTCTTTTTATGAACATTTGCTTTCATTCTGAGTGAGGTGGAAATCATTGAGATTTTGAGCAGGGAAGAGATATGACCAAATGTACAGGTTTTTTTGTTGTTGTTGTTGTTGTTGTTGTTGTTTTTATTTTTTTTAAAAGATTTTATTTATTTATTTGGCAGACAGAGATCACAAGTAGGCAGAGAGGCAGGCAGAGAGAGAGGAAGGGAAGCAGGTTCCCTGCTGAGCAGAGAGCCCGATGCGGGGCTCGATCCCAGGACCTTGGGACCATGACCCAAGCCAAAGGCAGAGGCCTTAACCCCCTGAGCCACCCAGGCACCCCATCAAATGTACAGTTTTGCAATGATTGCTCAATCTTCTGATCTGCTGAGTTGAGATGAGACTCAGGCTGGGCTAAGGTGGATGCAGGAGACCAGTTAGGAGGCTATTGTCATAACCCAGCACAGACACCACAGTGGACTGGACCAGTGGACAGCAGAGAAGTAGGAGGAAACCACTGAGTTCTGAATAATTTTGAAGGTAGAATTAATAGGATTTAGAAACAGAACAAAAAAGATAAAAGGAGGAAGAGTCAAGGGTGACTTCCAGTTTTGTGACCTGAGCCTCTGAAGAGTTACCATTCATTATAAGATGGGGAGTCGGAAAGAAGTGAGTTGGGGTGGGAGGACAGGCCTGTGAGACATACAACTGGAAATGTTGAGTAGGCAGTTGGGTATATGAGCCTGGAGATGAAAGGAAAGGACAGGACTGGAGTTATGACTTACAGTTGGAATTAAACTCATGAGATTTGGTAAGATAACCTCAACGGGATTGCACGTTGGGGAGGCAATACAAGATTTAAGTGAGAGTGCATCTTTGGCTCTCTTCTTCCTGAAGCACAGAGACAAAGTACATTTAGTAAGTTACTTCATTATTTCTTTTTCCCATTTACCATGCCAGGTAGGATTGGGTTGTAGAAAGTAAGCTTAGATATGCCAGCATGTGCTTGCACGCACACGTGCACACAAACTCTCAAGTAACAGCTCTGAAGAAACAGGGGCAACATTGAATGGGCTCTTTTTGTAACTTAGCCTGTGATAAATATAGCAGAAGTTATGGCCTTGAGGCAAATCTTTCTTCTTTGGCCCAAGTCTGATTATTTAGGTAGTTCTCTGTATATTTTCTATGTTACAAAGCACAAGAGGGATCTTGTGTCATTTCACCATATAGATAATAGGGAATTGTTTTAATTTTTTTGGGAAGAAAAATAAGAGCGGTAACTTCTTGAAGATTATTCCATTCTTCTGTGTCCCTCACCCTGACCCCCATTATATCTGCCCTGTTAGTGGTTTTGTTCGAAACTCTGGTTCTTAAGAATGTTTTCCAGAAGGTGATTTCCCTGTCCTTTGTCAATTGTAACAATGTCCTCCAGGCAAGCATTTATTACTTTAATGAAACTGAAATCCAGGAGCTGGGTGAGCTGCCCATATATGTCAAACAGTGTGCTGGGCATTTCATAAACGTCCTCTCCTATTTTGTCTAGCAGTCCTGTATTATTGGTAGAATGAACCTCATTTATTGCAGAGACAAATGAAATTCAGAGAGACTCAGCAACTGGTCAAGTAGTAAAATCAGTGTTTGTAGCTCAACTCCTATGTTGTTTTCTCTGTATACGATACTGTGTCTTTTCACAACTCTACTTTTCCAAAGTTTCTACCTACAGCTGAACCAAGTAGGTCTTCCTAAAATTATATGCCTACCTGCTGTTCCTTTCCCGAAATCAGTGCCCATTCTCTTCCAATCATGTGACCAAGACACATTTGAATAGTGAATTGTGTTGACACTATCCTCCCTTGGAGAATCCCCTTGTATGTTCCGTGTGAGACTACCTTAATCATCATTGCTCATTGAGTAGCTGTTTCTGTCAGTGGCCTCATTTCACAGGCTTGGTAACTGAGAAGTGAAAAACCAGTCTCTAGGTCAGAGGTGAAACTGTGAGCTCGGTTCTCTAGTAACAAATAATTTCTTTTACAGGTATGCTACCTGCTGGGGCATTGTAAGTGTTCGATGAAGGAATTGTTCAATTTACTGCATTAGATGTCTTATCATATTTGTGCACATTTCTTCGATGCAGGCTCATTTGCTCTGTGCAAGTCCCAAACCAATCTGATTACCCTTTGATGCTTTTCATCTTTTGTTCTGGGAAATAAAATACATATGTACATTACATATATACATAAATAAAAATAAGTATCTTAAAATATATTGTTTGAATTTCATTGATTCTAAAATCAGAAGGCTTAAGTGGCCCCTAAATTCAGCACCTAGATTCACAAAGATTAAAAGATTATTAAAAAGATTATGGTAGATGTGTGAGGAAATGGAACTTTTGTATACTGTTGGCAGAGGTATAAATTGGTACAAAAATATTAAATTTGTATTCCCTTTAATAGAGTTATCCTACTTCTGGAAATGTAGCCTCTAGATATACTCACACAGCTACTAGAATGAAGATATCTGGACAGAGATAACTGGGTCAACATATTTGCTTATTGCACCATTATTGAAAAGGAGAGGACTTATCCGTGGCTTTCTGAAAACAAACAAAAGAGAAATTCAACTCTGAATTTATATTAAGTTTGTTATTTTGGTAATGTGACTAATCTTATCCTTTCTATATTAAAAAAAAATTTAAACCATAGATAAGTAAGAAAGAAGGAAAAAGAAAGTGTATTCTCAATACCACCACTCAGACATAACCATTATTAAAAACTTGATATTTTCTTCTGGTTCTTTTCTGTGCAAATGCACCTTGTGCCAACACATTTTTTTTTTTTTTTGCCTGCTTTCCCCATATAACTTTATGATACTGCTATTTTCTTTCATCAAAAACTTTCTGTGAGAATAATTTTAATAACCTCAAGATTCCCCCATTTTATGGATATATAGTAAACTAAACTTTCCCATTTTGTAGGATATTTAGTTGTTTCTAGTTTTGCTTTTAAATACTACTCCCTCTGATGGTAGCAGGCCAAAAAGGGCATAAATGTTTCCTTTGTATTAATTTCTTTATCCCACCTGTCCTAGTAGCCTCTGGTTTGCTCAAGTTTTATCAGTAGAATCTGGATCGGTCTATTCTAATCTTTTTCTCTCTTGGTAAATCATGTTTATGGCTGGTATAGTAAGTTAAGAAGTGATGAACAACATATTTATCTTAGACATATAATTTTTTTCTTTTAATTTCAGTCCTAGCATTTGATTTTAATGCACACGTTTTTGGATATTTTGAGTTGGCACAAGTTACGTTGTTGGTAATAGTCTGTCATCTTTTTAGAGCTCTGACTCTGGAGTCACAGGCCTGGTGTGAGCCTTAACTCTGGTAGCTGTGTGATTGTAGATCAGTCCTTTATCCACTCATAGTGTCCTTTTTTTTTTTTTATCTGCAAAATCAGGATGACAGTAACACCTGCTGTGAAAGCTAACTCTAAGTATTAGAGATAATGCAAGGCACAGTACTCAACACGTAGGAGCAGCTTCATAAAGGGTGGTCATCCTCAGTATTGTTATTTGTTGCTCATTGTTCTCACTGTTCTTTGATATTCTTTGATATTAGTTATGTGCTGCCGAAGCGAGCACTGTTCTTTGATATTATAATAGATTTAGTCTTGTTTCGTTTTTGCCATTCATTTGTTCTTCGCTTCCAGTCAATATTCTTTTCCTTAAGCAGGCATCGTACGAAGCTTATGAGTTCATCGCTGTAATAATCACATTCTCCCTTCTCCTTTGTTTTCTGCTCTCCTCCCCACCCTAAGTATTCCTCAAGTTTGAATTTTAAATTACTGACATTAAAATGAAATTTATGGCAAAGGGAGGGACATCTGGTTGGCTAAGTCCTGGAGAAAGCAACTCTGATCTCAGGGTTGTGAGTTTGAGCCCCACGTTCAGTGTAGAGATTACTTAAAAGTAAAATCTTTAAAAAAAGAAAAGAAAATTATGACAAAATCGTGAGTTCTAGCTATTTGGATCTATATGGGTTGCTATCTTTTAAATTAGAACTACCAAGCTGCTGATTTTTTAAAAGAGATTTATTTATTTATTTGAGAGAGGGGGGAGGGTCAAACAGAGAGTTGGGGGGAGAAACAGACTCTCTGCTGAGTGCAGAGCCTGAGGTAGGGCGCAATCTCAGTTCCCTGAGATCATGACCTGAGCAGAAATCAAGAGTTGGTTGCTCAACCGACTGAGCCACCCAGGGGCCCCTAAACTGCTGATTTTTAAAAAAATCTTTTCATATTTCTGTAAAAGTTATCACCATTCTTGAGTGTGTGTGGTAATGAGGCCGCTGACCCATTAAGACTGCACATAAATGTGAGGCTTGAACTCTTAATTCTCTCACTCACCTCATGAACAATAACCTTGAGAATCAGTGATTACAGCACAGGCTTCTGAATGAAGGAGGAGAGGCAAAAAATGATTTAGCTGCATGGCAAGTTGATAATAACCTGATTAGATCTCTTCATTACTCCCTGCGGTTTTTCTGGGTCCTTGATTTTGAAATTTGCCACAGGCACTTTGTACTTTTTAGGGTAAAAGTTTCATAAAAATTATGAAGAACCACTCTTTTTTAAGGAACCCATTGTCATTATCAGTCAGATTCTCTTGGGAAAGGAAAGCCACAGAGGGACAATCGTAAATGACAACTCTTGGTATATAATTTTGTGTACATTGGAATCTGTTACCCTGTTTTTAGTACAGAGTTTAAAAGATCCCCTTTCCTGATGTTTTCAATTTTTCCCTTTTTTAAAATTTTATAAAAATAGCATATGATGAAAAATAGTAGTAATCACAATAATACAGAAATGTCTAGAGTGAAAATCTTTGTAAATTTGCCCATAGAGATAAGCATCATCATCTTTCTATATAACTGCCCCATATTTCCCTATGCACAGATATGCATTTGTCTTGTATACATTTTAAACATAGCATTTGTTTTCTTCCCCCAAATAGGTACAAGGATTCGAGTGCATTTAGTTTGTTTGGGACATGATCCAGGAAAATAGAAATAAAGGAGTGGGTAAGATGAGATGGGGATGGGAGATAAGTCCAAAAAGGATGTTCTGGTAAGCAGATTTTGGTGATCGGAGCTCGTTTTTGGTTGGGAACCTCTACGGAACCATGGAGAATGCCCATCAGATGAGGAGACTGGAGCATTTATTGTTCAACTTCCATACCCCATTTGTTGGAATTTGTCCCTGGGGAATTGACAGTCCTGCACCTTGGGCCGTGCCTGTGTGCAGTTGAGTGACCTGCGGGCTTTGGAAAAGGCAGAGCGGACAGACTCCAAGTTCCTGCTTGGCATGGGTCTGGCAGTGGTGCCTGTGAATGTCCAGTTGGGTGTGTTGTAATAAGATGGACCAAGGAGATGTGCTGGAGAGCACTATGAGCATAGAGCATCACCTACAATCTTGCCCTGCATACTGTTTCTTCAACTAGTTCTGTTAAAAAAAACAAACAAAAAAAAAAAAGGAAAAGAAAAAGAGAAGAATCATCAAGGTAACTTGGATACATTCCCAAGTCAGTTCAGGTGCACATACTTTGTTGTTTTTAATGGTGGCATTCCTCACTGAATATTAAAGTAGGCTAGATGATCATTTGAGCGAGAACACTGTCAGTGTTTGTCCTCATTTTAATATGTGAATCTAGAGGTTTGCTATATAATCCTTCCTAAATCCAAGAGTGATTTAACTTCTAAAGCAGTGCTTCTCAAACTCTTCTGTACACAATGAATCACCTGCAGATCTTGTTAAAATGCAGATCTGATTTAGCAGGTCTGGGGTAGCATCTGAGAGTCCCCATTTCTAACTGCCAAGTGCTGCTGATCCGCAAGCCATGCTCTGACTGCAAGGTTCTACAGTCAAATAACCTGAAGGGAACTTGTGCATTGTGAAGGTATTCCTTATAAGAGTCTGGAAAATTTTCATAAAGACAGTCATATTGAATTAGCAGCTGGGAGAATCTAATTTCCAGCTACAAACTTGATTTGAGACCTGGGGCAAATCCTCTCCGTCCTCTGAGAAAATCTTGGGCATTGTTATCATTCGGATGCCTTGGATTCTAAAATAATACTTTATGATCCGATGTGTGCATTCCTTTGCTTGCAAAGAAAATATGTTTCCTGTCTTCTTAGTTCTATAAATGTATTTGGCCATACTAGTCTATATTACAGAATTTAGGATATTCAAGGTTTTCCGACTGTTTATATTTATACGTCATTGCTACTCTTGAACTTAAAAGGATATATCAAATTTAAGGTATCCAAGAGATAGTTCTAGATTTCTCTCTTCAAATTTGGTTCTCCATGTCTTCCAGCATAATAAATTGTACTCATGCAGGTGACGATGCAAATGTCAAAACCCTGAGATAATCCTTGAATCTTCCTTTCTCAAATTCCTCACATCCCAGACATCCAAAAGTATATAGAATTGACCTGAAAAACAGACTTTTTTGGAACCACTTTTCTCCACCATTATCTCCATTGTCGTACGCATAATCACTCTCCTGACCTACTGTGACAGCTTCCCAGCTAAATGGAACCCTACCCCATTTCTTAGCTCTCCATTCCCTTCAGGTGTATTTTTTTCAACAAATCACATCATGTCTTTCCTCACTACATGGAAGAACATCTCATTCCAGTCCCCAGCATGTAGGCCCAGCGTGGCCTACAATGCCCCATGTGATACCTTTGTGACCCCTATATACCTTTCCAATGTTATTTCCTGCCACAGTCTCCTCACTGTGTCCCATCCACACTGGCCTGTTTTCCCCAGCTTGTGCATATGAAGCTCTTTCCTGCCTGAGGAACTCAGCCTTTCCACCTGCCTGGAAAATGTTTTGAAGTTTATGAATTTCGTATTGTTTTTCTTTCAGTTAATTTTTCATCAACCTTTCTCTGTGTAAATTTTACCATGTTTCACCATGGTGAGTCTTAATCTGGCACTTTTTTAAAAGGTTCACAAGAAAATAGAAATGGAGGAAAACATAAAATTAAGCCGTGATTTCTGTTCCCTTGGCCATTCCTACCTGTCTTCTTTGATTTCTGACTTGCTCTATACTAAACAAGGTAGTTGTCACAGACTAGCCAATAAATTAAATACCCTTGTCTGTAAATAGATACATTTTGATTTAGTGCTTTCCTTAACATACGCTTCTCAAATTGATGCAGTTACATGTCCCCTCAAGTGCTTAATTTTATTTTCTCATTTGCTTGAGAAGAAAATATAGCCAGGCACCTAGTGAATGTGTACAGCAGCATAAAAGGAGGAGTAGATACAGATATTAACTTCTATAATATTAACATCTATAGGGACACCCAGGTGGCTCAGTCGGTTAGGTGTCTGCCTTTGGCTCAGGACATGAACCCAGGGTCCTGGGATTGAGCCCCACTTTGGGCTTCCTGCTCAGCGGGGAGTTTGCTTCTTTATCTCCCTCTGCTCTTCTTCTCTGTTCCTGCCCTCTCTCTCTCCCTCTCTCTCCCAAATAAATTAAAAAAAAATTTTTTAGAAGTACTAACATCGGGTCACCTGGGTGGCTCAGTGGGTTAAAGTCTCTGCCTTCGCTCAGGTCATGATCCTAGGGTCCTGGGATCAAGCCCCGCATTGGGCTCTCCACCCAGCGGGGAGCCTGCTTCCTCCTCTCTGCCTGCCTGTCTGCCTACTTGTGATTTCTGTCTGTCAAGTAAATAAATAAAATCTTAAAAAAAAAAATACTAACATCTATCAAGTGTCCATGTAATCCCCACGGTCACTTTGTGGTAGCAGTATCCTTTTTTTTAAATGGTGAGAAGGCAAAATCTGAAGGAAATGAACTCAGTAGTTCAGAATTATAGAGTGTGTGTGTGTGTATGTGTGTGTGTGTGTGTAAATGTCTCTATATGCTTCCCTGTGGCTAATATGCAAGTAATGACTTTGGGATCTGAAACCAGATCAGCCACAGAAATCCCTGGTGGTTTTTCATTGTATTAGTGTCTTTCTCACCAGAATCTGTGGGAGTGATTCTTAAGGATTCATGAGTTCCACATCGAGGATTTGCAAATGTGGGGATTTCCATTCTATGATTATAAGTTTAAAAGGTTATGAAAGCATATTGGAGATCATCTGGCTGACCAGTTGATGTCACTGCCTGTGTCTGTATTTATGTCTATAATCACATGGTGCCAAGGAGGCCCACTGTCATTGTCTGGGACTAATGAGGAAGGAACCAGGCAGACGTAATCAGTAAATGATGCTTTCAAGCCACATGAAAGCAGTTAGCCTGGCAAGCTAAGCCCAGATGAAGGTTGTATAGTAATTCAAATACAGAAAAGTGGTGGAAGAATCAGACTGTCACATGGCGAAAAGAATATAGCCCATGAATTTCAAAAATGTTTGATGCTGTAGCAGTCAGTAGCATATCCACATTGCAAGGGAGAGTTTAGATTTGCCAAAACGACATCATCCATGATATTAAATTAATGTTTTAATTAAATCGTATTGGTTATGCAACTTTGCTTGTATGCAATTTTAAAGTGTATTTGGCTTAATAGTTGCATATGAGCTATAAACAGAGGCATTTTACTTTATTAATTAAGCATTTGCATATATTTGAGTTCTCTTTAATAAAAATAAACAAGTCAACACTGGAAGTCTATTATGTGTATTTATATAAAACATATATAACTACATATTATAGAGTGATAGATATGTAATAATAATATGTGTGTGTGTGGGTGGGTGGGTGTATTTTTTTTTTTTTTTAAAGACTTGATACCAGGGTTCTCAACCTTGGTCTGACAGATACTTTCTTTCACAGATAGTTCTTTCTTGTAGGGGGCTTTTCTGTGCATTGTGAGATACCAAGAGCGGCCCCCTCACTACAGTTGTGACAAACAAAAATGTTGCAGGTATTGCCAAGTGTCCCCTGGGAGCAAAATTTCCCATTTAAGCCTCACTAAGCCTCACTAATCTATGCATTATTTAAAAATAGTGACCACTGCCTTATCCCATATTGTGTACAAAGTTACAAGGTGCTCTCAAAAGCTGTGTGTATATGAAGAAGAAAATAATCCTCTTAGTGCATATACAGGCTACATAATGAGGAGAAAATCTGTTGGGGTCGTGGGAAGCATGGTAGCACTGGAAAAGAATTATGTCTACATTTAGAGTGAATTTATCTCATTCTCTTTTTATGTACTGTTGTTTCTAGATTCCTGGGATCCAGTTTGAATATCCATCTTTATTCTCTGTGTTCAAACAGCTGAGCAGAAATATCACTAAAACTCTTAGTAGAGACTATGAGCTAAAAGTATACCAATGAGCCAAACAAATGGAGATTGTCCAAGGTGGTGTTGAGTTTGGGAATCAGATTGTATTAAGGGACACAGATGCTGAATTCCTTGTTTTTTGGTCTTTCTGTCTTGAGGGAGTAAAGTTTGAGCAAGACAAAGAATGTACACTGTCTTATGTTTCTTTTATAAAGTGAAGTACTTAAGATGAATATTTATTTGTGGGGGGCAATTTTAGCCATCAAGATTAATAGCTTGCTTATTTTATTTTTGCATTTGTTTTAAGTTCTATTTGCAAGTAATTTCAAGCTCACAAAAAGTTACAGAAATAGCATAATGCCTCTCATTCAGATTTTTCCACATATTAAACATCTCTCACATTTACTTTATCATTTTCTCTGTAAGTATGTACGTAGTATTCTTATTATTCAAAAATATTTGAAAGTTAAGGCATGATGCCCAATCATCCATTAAGTACTTTAGTTGTATTTCCTAATAACAAGGACATTCATATGCAGTAAAAGGATCAAAATCAGGAAATTAACATTGATACACTAGAAATGTCTCATCAACAGACGTTAGTTCTCACTAGGGTCCTTTATAATAAACAGACATTTTACAGGGGTGGGATCAAGGATCCATTGTTACATTTACTTGTCCTCCTTAGTGTCTTTAATGTGTAGGTCCCCAGTCCTTCTACATCTTCACATTTTGACAATTACAGGCCATTTATTGTGTAGAGTGTCCCTCAACTTGGGTCTGGCAGATGTTTTCCAATGGGTAGATTCAGGGTATGCACTGTTGGAAGGAAGGCCACAGTTGCTATGGTGTCCTTCTAGTGCATGGGGAGGTCCATGGTGTTCACTTGTCCCATTCTGATGATGCTACTTTGGTTATTTAAGCAAATGGCTATTAGGTATCTCCATGGGAAAAGTTACTTGCAGGGGGTGGAGAAGTCTTTGAGGTTAGAAGGGAACTCTTTGAGATTATGTACATTTCTTACTTCTCATCAAACTTTCATTGACATCTTTTGACGTACACTGGTCATTCTTACATAAGTCAGTTATTAGTACTGTGGTTGCCAAGGGATGATTTCTTAATCCCAACATCCCTTCTACATGAATCACTTTACATTCTACTTTAAGGAGCGTTCATTTATTTAGTCATTCATTTATATAAGCATTGATTCTTATTTTATGAGTTAAACCATTACGAACATTGTGTATATGCTCAAGTGTTTAGAATAGAGCTTGAGCAAGGTAAAGATAAATGCTGGTATAAGCTAGCTACTCTCTTCTCTCCTCTTAATGTAGCATGTTAGCTAATTTTGCAGTCCTATTCAGGTATTAGGGTAATCCAGTAGAAGCTGCTGTTGTCTCAAAGGTTGGGCACCAGTTCTGCCTTAGTGATTCATTGAAGTGGAACTGAAGGAGCGCAAGCCACTCTTTTCTTGGAAGCCGGGAGCATTTTATTGTTCTTAACTGTGCCTAGAATGCCAATGACTCTAAAGCTGGGGAGAAAAGACTCCTAATGAGTTTCAGTATTTTAATGTACTGCAGGTTCCCAATTGTATGAATTTAAGAAGCTTAGCAATTTGGTATCTTCTGAATAATAGCATTTATTTTATACTCTAAATACTCCCAGGGAAGTCTGAATAATATTGCAGCTTCTTTGGTGTAATAGCTTTGGTGGGCTAATTGACTTGAACAGTGGAATTGCTCCTTAAAAAGGGGGGGGCTGTACGATTTTGATTAATGAACCCAGTAATAAATCATTAATCTTTTTAGCTCATTAGTGATGGGAACATTGTTCTGTTCCCCCTCCCCCCACAGTGATATAGTTCTAGATTCTCTTGATGATAATCAAGTAGCCACATTTTAAGGATCTAATCATCGGTTGAATATGCCCACCTCCACATAATTTAATGTAGTGTCTAGTAAGTTTGCACCTGTGAGGAATGAAGAGAGACAGATTCTAAATAGCAATAATTGTTCTTTTGTAAACACGATTTACATTTAGTTAGTAACTGTCCTCCTGCAGTGTCCTAAATTTCTTTATTTTTAATTTAATAATTATAGAAAAAATAATGAGTTTCCCCTATGTACCTGACACTGTACTAAATTTTTAGTGGAATGTGTCATTAAATTATCACAAGAATCCTCTGAGGTCATTCATATTGTTATTTTCATTGTACAGTTCAGGAAATTGGCTGAGAAATGTCAATTACTAGTTCCTGTCATAGAACTAGTTCAAGTCAGAGGCACTATGTCACTCTCTGCCCACAGATTATTTCTACCCAGTTCTCTGGAGGTTTGTGAGTGAAGTTATTTTTGTTGAGATAAATATATGTGGTGTGTGACTGTGTGTGTATAGTTCTTATATTTCAAGATTTTTCATGTTTATCATGTGAGACACCATTTAGAAATGATTTAGATTGTCTAATACCATTTTGAGGAAATTAGAATTTTAAGAAATAAGCTATAAGAGTATAGGAGGCAGATGTTTACATACTTGGCTAGACTAATGTATTAGTTAATGAGAAATAGCTTTTTATTATTGAAATTTAGATGTAAGCTATTCGAGAGGCTGCACTCTCTAAGGCAGGCAAGGATCATGGCCTCTCATGTCTGCATCCTCGGGATTTAGCTCAGTCACTGGCATATACTAGAAGATCAAATGTTTAGTGAGTGAGTGAACAGTCAGTAGCAGTGATGTCAAAAATAATAATGGATATTTTTATCCCTTATTGGATAATAAATATTATCCAATAATTTTTTTAAAAAGGTATATATTCGTGGATAATCCATTTAATAATGTTCCCGCAGTCAGGATAAGTGAGTCAACAAAATAACTTGGAGTCAAGTGGGTGCTGTGACCCTCAGTGCCTCCAGTTCTTCAGGTGGGCTGGTCCACTGGGCAATAGGTCTCTTGTAGATAGAACTGAGCAGAAAGTTGAGATCTCTTCATTCCATTTTCATTGATCTTCTAGGCAGTGTTGGTAAAATCGCTTAATTCATTATTGAGCCACGTTTAGACTTACTCTTTCACACAGTGGAGTTTTAAGAAAATTCTGCTTAACAGACGGACCTGAGAAAAGCTGGCAATGATGATGGAAGTTACTCTTTTTGAAGGCAAAGTGGTTTATCTCATTTGAACGCCTTCAGCCCACTGTTGTGCCTCCTCTTTGTTACCAAGGTCGTAAGATTAATATAAGGAATGGAAGCAAGATAGCAGCACCTTCTCCCCACATTGCCCCTCCCCACACTCCCCCATTTTGGCATTGATAAATCGGTTTTTACTGTGAAATACACACATGCACATCTTTTCTCCCAACTGATGATGGTAAGGATCATAGGCCGCCAAATGTTCAGGCTTTCTTTGGAAAAGACTGGGATTAAATAAGCCTAGGATATGCCATCCTTCACTTTGACAAGATTTAAATATATAACTGAATTGGCTAAAAAAAAAAAAAAAAAAGAGGAAGAAGAAGTACCCATGTAGAGCTGACAGCTTCCTCTTCCCCTACAATATGTGAATTGTGCATGGCTTTACAAAACCAGTTTTCCGCAAAATTGACAACACAAAACAGCAACACAACAGCAACATTTTGTATACAAAGCTGCAGTTTTTCACTTTCTGTGTATCAAACATATTTTTTTAAAATTTGTCCCTGTGTAATAAAGGTAAGAAGGAAACTAGCCAGTTAATTAGTTTTTCCTTAGTAACCTGCCAGCAAGTCCGAACTTGGGGTCTTCTCTTGCTTACTCATTTCCTCAGTATGACTCAGTGATTTCCATTCTCAGTCAAAAAGGTAAATTGAGCTGCTAAATAGGTTTATACATTGAACACCTGTAGGAATCCATCCAAAGTGGCTCCTTCCCCTTGGTCTTTCAGAGAAAGGTGTGAGCCAGCCATTAAATATATTGCTTTTAAGTTGAAATCTCATGCTTCTGTTCAAATAGATTGGGATTTGATTTCAAGTTGGTTTTTCTAATAGCTGTGTGATGTCGGGCAATTGCATAGCTTCTTAAAACCTCAGCTTTCTCACATGTAAAATGGGGACATTAGCAATACCTACCCAAGGACTGCTTCAAGGAGTAAAACCATAATGGAGTGAAGTAAATTCAAAGCACGGTGCTTGGCACATAGTAAGCTTAAAATAAATATTAGATAATATTGTACACCTTAAAATAGTAAGACTATGAACCCTATCTGACAGTGAATAAATTATACAACAGTAATGTTAATCCCTTATAGCAATGGATATTTTAGTATAAGTGTGAGCCATGCAATACATGGGAATACTTATACTAAAAAAAGTTATTTGTTGTTTATCAGAAATTCATATTTAGCAGGGTGTCCTTATTTTATCAGGTTTCCCTAATTTTGTGAGACAAAGCATTAGCCACATGAGCTCTGTTGCACAACTCTAAGAGGTACCACTTGTGTTGCGCTCTGGGGGTGTCTTCTACATAGAATACAATGAGAATGGTTGTCTTGAGCAGAACTCTACAACCCTAGCATCTTTATATCTGAGCTACATCTGTGTGTATACCACATATGCGTGTGAGCCTCTGCAGATTTCTAAGCAGACATATCCCAGGCAGAAGATACAAAATGGTTTGCACTGCTCTCCAATTATATGTGTTGTGGTGGATATTCTAGAAGAATTAATGGTGATACCCACACCATTTCCGTACTTCCAGTTGTTTGAAAGAGGACCATAGTCATGATTAACAAGTCAGGTGACAGTTTTCTACCCCAGAGTTCACAAGAGGCCAATAAAATAGACATTCCTGGAGAGCCCCTTCTGAGGGGCAGGTTAGTCTCTGAGAAAATGTGGAGCGATTTGTTTACAATATTGAGTAGTTCTCTATAGTTTGGTTTCCTATTCTCATTTTTGATCTGCCAGGACCCAGAGTACAAAACCGTACATATTTGTGATATAGTAACATATTACAATAAAACTATAGAGAGATCTCAATATTGTAAAATGTTAATTTAGCATTTTCTCACAGGAGAAACCATCACGTCAGGGCTGATAACGGGTGATACTGAGCTCGAGTTCATGAGGTGCATGTGGAGGGAGAAGTCAAGGAAAGCCAGGAATCCAATCTGGCCACCTGTTCCAGGACCACAGGTAATTCAAATACAGTCATAAAGACTCAAGAGGCTCATTGAATCATTCACTGCTCACCTCAACTCCCAAGCTGCTTGATTGATCTAGAAATAAAAGCCTTAAAGAATTGTGCAAGTTACCAGCGGTGCAGGTTGTCCTAAGCACCGGGCAGGGTTTCACAGGCTTCTGCCAAGTTTCTTACCTAGAATCAAACCCTCCAATTGAACTTGAGGACGTGAACTCCTGTTGCCAGTGCCTGACTTGCATTAAATCTAAAATAATTAAATGCTTCTTTAAAAATATGTGTTCCTTATAGAAATTGTTCTTCTTGGTGCCTTGGGAGGAAAAACTGATATGTATCACCCTCTTACTTCCTCACCATGTGAAACAAGGGGAAGAGAAATCACCCTTTTTCTTTTCGGAGAGGGAGAAGATTAAAAACACAGGGCAGCCCCCTTTACCACTTACCAAACCCGACAGAGGACGAGTTTCTCAGGCAGGACTTGGGGGTGAAAGCCTCCTTCTTGGCAGTCCTTCTTTACTTTTCTCTTTGCTCTTTAATCATGATTCTAGAGCATGTATCTTACGGAAAGGCAGTGCCTCTCTCTTTCCCCAGTCAAAGGCCATGGCTCTGTGGCTAAGGAATGCAGATGTCCTAGTGTGAAGAAGCGAACTGACCATGTGTTGTATGTTTTCATAGCAATACGGATTTGGCAAAATTAACACATGGTATGAGTTAGAGTCCTCCAGAATAATAGAACCAATAAGAGATATTTATTTATTTATTTATTATTGGAATCTGCTCACATGATTATGGAGG
Organism: Martes martes; assembly: GCF_963455335.1. Taxonomy (NCBI): domain Eukaryota; kingdom Metazoa; phylum Chordata; class Mammalia; order Carnivora; family Mustelidae; genus Martes; species Martes martes. Next base: position 143,433,122 of record NC_137888.1, read on the forward strand.
CTGACAGGCCCCAAGATCTGCAGTCATCAAGCTGGAGAGCTAATGGTGTAGTTTCAGTGTGCTGGCCACCAAGCTTGAGATCCAGGAAGAACAGAAGTGTCAATTTGAGCCTGAAGGCAGAGGGGAAAAAAATGAAATACACACACACACACACACGCGTGCACACACTTAGATATATAGATATATCTATATAAATACAATGTCTGTATATACTTCTGTATATACTATATATACAGAAGTGTATATACTTCTATATATACTTCTGTATATACAGTATATTGCCGTATATACTGTATATACTAAATCCTGTATATACTAAGTATATACCATATATACTAAATATTTCTGTCTGTGTATAGATATATCTATATATCTATATCTATTTCAGCTTGAATTCTAACTTGAAGTCTGATCTCTTAACTCAGGAGATCAGTCTTTTTGTTTTATTCAGGTCTTTATAACTGAGTGGATGGGACCCTCCCATATTAACAGGGCAATCTCCTTTACTCAATCAACAAATTCAAATCTTAGACTTACCAAGAAAACACCCTCCCAGATACATCCAGAATAACATGACCAACCCCCTGTGCCCCATGTGGCAGAGTGTGGTTAGCATAGAAAATAACCATCAGACACATGGATGGTACTGAAGCAAATGTGGCCACAACTAGAGGCTCTCTCCCGTGACTTACCTAGAGGGGCCATAACCCGGAGAGCCATGCACTGAACATGCTGAGAGTATTACTAGAACAGGGAAGACAACTTTATACCAAGACAGTGCTAAACTAGCTCCACATCCTCTGATGCCTCCAGGCCAGTTGTTCACATGGGAGGCTCTGGCTCCTTGCTTCCGTTTTCAGGGTGAGAGAAGACAGTTTTTATTATTATTAACTTTTAAATTGCTACAACATTTAAAATGGACTATTCCATTAAAAAACAATTGCTCCTTTGTCTCCCCATTGATTTTCCTTTTTACAGGTGAGGCCCACTGAATTGCTATATTTATCGGCAATCCCTAGAGTTGGTGTAGTATAAGAGAAAGGGGACCAGATGGAGAACCGAAAAGTATCACTTATGGTATTGTTTATTTGCTTACTGGCCATGTGACCTTGGCAACCCTTTCAAGAGACCAGAACCAGTTTTCTTATTTGTAGAGTGGAGGTAATAACTCTTGCCTTCCCTACCTCATAGGGTTATTATAAAAGGCCACCTGAGATAAAATGATGCTGAAGCATTTGGAATACTGTAAAACTCTGCTCTTTGTCAGGTAATAATAATATTATCTTCCGTCTGTATGAACATCCCTCTCGATGTGTTCTTAAAACGTTATAGTCACATGTTTGCTTTAGAATTATTTCACACGTCCTTGGGATATTTCTGGATGTTTTGTCACCCCTACTTCAGATAATTCATCTTGAGACTGTTTTGACTCAGTTCAAAAATGACTATAAATTGGTTACACACAATTTTGTGATTTAAAAAAGGACTTGGGGCGCCTGGGTGGCTCAGTGGGTTAAGCCTCTGCCTTCGGCTCAGGTCATGATCCCAGGGTCCTGGGATTGAGCCCTGCATCGGGCTCTCTGCTCAGCAGGGAGCCTGCTTCCTCCTCTCTCTCTATGCCTGCCTCTCTGCCTACTTGTGATCTCTATCAAATAAATAAATAAAATCTTTAAAAAAAAATAAAAAAGGATTTGATAGTATATAACGTAAGGAAAAACTGATAACCATACAGTGTTGTGTTATGATGAGAAAAATGGGAATATAGTCCTCTAAAACAGTGTTACATAAAGTTTGGTCCACCCAATGGTACTCCTTGCACTGAAATAAATAACAGAAATTGAACGTAAGCATTTAAAACTTTATATAGCCATTTCACATCAACATAATATTTAATCTAAACATAATTCTGGTCTGTCAAATGTAATAATAAAAAATGCAACTTTATTGTATTGTATTTAACAAATATTGGTGCATGACAGATTGAAAATAAAAATGGTCTCCCCCCAGGTATAGCTTGATAAACATTGTTCTAAAGTCTCTAACCCTAATAGCTATTTCCAAATATTTAAATGTCGTTTTGGCAAGACTATTACTAAATCAAGTTTTGAAGTCTTCCACTAACTACTTTTTTCAGAATTATGTGTATATAACGGCCATAAGGCATACTCCGAAAACACAGTCCAGACTCTGTTGGTTTGTAAGCTCCTCTGGAACTTCTCAGGTATAATCTGAAACTGGCGGCAGTGCTCAGAGGGCAGCAAACAATGAAAGAAAGAGGCCGGCCACTCCAGGTGGGTAGGTGACAGGTTTAAGGAGTAAAAGGAGCTTATACACAAGACTCCTAGGCAGCAGGGAAATGAGTAGATCTCTGTACCTGCTTGCCAAATCTTAACAGTTTCTAGAGACTTGACTGGGTTCAGTCATGTATACCACGCAGGTAATCTCATCACCACATCACTCTATCAAGGTTGGGTCCTTGCAGCAGCCTCTGGGAGTGGGGAAAGCAAGGGAAGCCCACAGTCCGAGGACAGGGGAGGAAGTGAGGAGCCTACAGTTGCCCAGGTGCAGCTAATGGATCAACCAATGATCCCATTTCTCTTCCCTGTGACCTTCCCCAACAGAAGTAACCTTTGATCTAGATGCAAGGAACCATTATTGTCCTCCATTGGTATTCATTTGCTTAACCTACCTTGAAATGCTCCAAAACTCAAATTGTCTTAAACTGTTAAAAAGAAATGAGTGCTCTATTTTGGCAATTTGCATATACAAAAAAATCTAAGAAAATGGAAGTCATTTCAGAAAAAAATAAATCATTTACATATTCTTGAGTGAAATGACAGGTCTCTGCTTTCATTAATAATGGAGAGGATACTTTACTGTTTCACAATCTTGTGACAAAATTAAATAATAGATCTAGAAATCCCTGTAGGAAAAGATACAGACACAGACCAATATTGGGAAGTTACTTATGGTGACCTGGTCGATCCAATGTAATACATGAATGAATTGTAGTCACATACTTTTACAAATGAGTATACATTGCGGAGTATTCATTCAGTGAGTGTGTAAAATGCTGACCAAGGCTAGGACGTTTTTTTTTTCTTTTCTTCTTTTTTCATAACCTTAACTCGGTAGCTAAAGTTAATTGATGAATAAGCAAAACTGAATAAAACAAGGAATTCAGGGGTTTTTATTGTCTTCTGCGTTAATACTCCTTTGAACTACAGCCTGCTGGCTGCTATCATTGTTTCTTAAGAGAAAAGACAGTGTGGTGAATTGGTAAGAACATAGAACCATGTAAAAAGGACATGAGTTCTATTTCAAACCTATGAACTTGAGCAAGCCATACTACTCCTTTAACTTCTTTTTTCCCCCCATTTATTAAATGAGCAGATTGAAGAAGATATCTGCTAAGGTCCATTCTGGAGCTAAGTGACCTGAAATTTTAAGTTAAAAAAGTTTTCTCAAAGTTCTTTTAGATTGCAGTTCTCACGTGAGAATTTTTTTCTGAAAAGTTAAAAGGAGAGTGCTCTTTGGTTCATAGTGCCAAAGCATCTTTTGAAAGTGGCCATCAATTTACACAAACCTGATACCTAGAAAACATTAAAAGTAAAAATATGAATCTATAATTGTATAAAAATAAATGTATATATTCTTTTAAAGTTCATTCTGTGTCATGTCAACACATATATTCAAGACTAGTACCACATTTCAAAGGACAGAATTACTCAATAAATAACATTTCCCAAAGCTATACATTTTCTGTGAATATAAATTAAGGAATCACACCATCCAGTACTATCATATGTCTGCGAATACTGATTAAGGAGTCGGCCTTGCTGTTTGAATTTGAATTCAGAAAACAGCTTACTGGCCATTCCCTTATGTTCTAAGTCCTGTGTGTTGATCATGCATCATTTTGAGAAGCTGCAATGATTTCTACACTTGGAGAATTTGGAAACAGATTTGAATGAGGATAAACTAATTCTTCACTGCCTAGATAAAATGACAAGATCTGTACAGTATGCTTGGGTAGTAGGTTGGCTGGTTGTGGTTAGCCTGATCAAGGACAAAAAGGTGTAGAATGCAGAACAAATTCCTGCCATTCAGAAGACTGCCATCTGTTGCAGCTCCTCTCTGAGAAGTTCAGGGTTAATGCAAGAACTCCTAATCTGTGGGACATGTATCTCTCATGGAACTTAAGTAGATCTAGGTGAAATTGCATCATAAGAAGATGATTCTTTTCCTAATTCTGTCTCAATTCTGATTCTTCCCAGGAAAGGAAAACAAAAACAAAAATAAAAACAAAAAACCCTTCATCTGGTGCTAGCGAATTTCTCACACCTCTCTTAAATAGGAATCTCGTTTGTAACTGAGAAGTTTCAGCCACAAGAGTCAATGCCTTTTGCAAACAAATAGTAGCTAGCTATAATTTAATAACACTGATTTGTTGTTTCCTGTTCTTACAATAACCTATCTAAGCCAAGTAATACCAGCTTTTTAGTTTGGTAGCAACATAGAGTTACTTTTTAAATGAACTTAGTTAAGGCCAAAAGTATGCTGATTTAAGGAAAGCTTTTCAGCAAATAAAAAGTTGTGTGTGGCTGGCAAAAATTTCTCAGGTGATATGCAGGTGACTGAAGCTTGGGAAACAATGGGCTAGTGAAAAACACTCTGAACTAGAAGATAGGAAACTTGGTCACCAAGTCTAGTTCCAGTCCTGTCACTAATTATCAGATTGTCCTTAGGCAAGATGATGCATCCTCATGACTCCATTTCCTCATTATCCAATGATTATATTGTTATTTGCCAAGCTACCTTTGGAGTGACGTAAAAATTAAAATTAAATGATGGGTAGTGAAATCGTATGAAAGTTGTAAAAGGGTACCTCAGTGGTGTAGTGCATTAAATGTCTGACTCTTGGTTTTGGCTCAGGTCCTGGTCTCAGGGCCCTGAGATCGAGCCCCACCTTCGGCTCGTGCTCAGCATGGAGTGTGCCTCAAATTCTCTCTCTCTCTCCCATGGCCCTTCCCACTCATGCTCTCTCTTTCTTTCCCTAAAATTAATAGAAAATTTTTAAAAAGTTGTATGTATATAAGATTCTCTATTATGTATCTGAAACACGACTTTTTCTTTCCTTTTTTTCTTCCCATTATCCCAGTTAAAAAAAAAAAAAAGAACAAAAACATGATCATGACCATTTAGGAAAGGATAATAGATAATATTATCTCTGTTTTCACTCTAGGATCATGCCATTTTTTTAGTAGTGTGCATGTGCATGTGTGTGTGTGTTGAGAGAATGGGTGGGGGAGAGACTGACTACGGTTATACAGTTTCTACATTTACACTATTCCTAAATACTAAAACTGTGTTGTCTTTTTCTGATTGATTATATGTTTATTTTTGCCATTCTTCCATGGTGATAAAAAAGCTTAAAAACTAAACTGATAAAAAAATTTCACCCAATAATACATCTTATTAATCTCTAAGCTTAATAAAAATATTATGACCTATTTGAATATTTAGAACTGTTCAAAACAATAGCTTCAGGCCAAAATTGTCTTTTGTCTTGAAATAATATTTGGAATCTTGCTTGTATTTTTTTCACTGTGCCTAAAACCTCGAATTTTCTACAGAATATGATATCTCTTTACAAAAGATGTTCCACTGTTACATAATATCATTTCCTGTGGATTTCAGAATTTCTTTTTCCAATCTAATCTTGCTTATCCTTGAAGCTAAGTTTGTTGTTTTTGTTAAAATATAAAGGTGCAGTTAAATATATGATATATTTTGATCTTAATGGCTAACATGTCAGGTTTGTGGCTGTTTTATCTTGATACATATATACAACAAAGTTCCAATACTAATTCATTGTGTGATAGAGAGAATATTCGTGGACATAGAGATAATGCTAACAATTGTTTGGTTTCCCATTCTATTAAGGAAATGTACTTAGCACTATTGCTTTTGGATTAGAAAATGATAGACATCATAATTTCATTCAAACATTAACATGTATGGTGTAGGATAGCAATTCCCAAACTTGTGCAGTCATCAGAATCACCTGGAGGGCTTGTCAAAACATAGATTGCTTGTTCCATCCTCAGTTTCTGATTCAGTGCTTCTGGGGTAAGGTCTCAGAATTTGCATTTTTAGCAAGTCCCACAGTAATGATGAGGCTGATGTGGTTCCCCTCTTCCCCCAGCCTTTTTGTCTAGTGAAAGGCAGTAGAGCAGGACAGTGAAGCCTATGGACTTAGGTGATATCCCACAGACTTTGGTGATAGCCCCATAGTTGAGCTCTGGCTTTGATGCTTATGAACTCTGTAACGTGGACAAGTTAAGGATCAATTTTGTCTTCTGTAAAATGGTAACAGTTATATTTATTGGGAATATTGAATAAAATAATGCATATTGACTGTATAGAATAATGCTTAGCACTGTAATGAACTCCCACTAAATGCAACATTTGTAATTGGTCGTGGTGGTAATTGGAGTATTGAGAGTAGAAGCAGTAGTTAGTGGTAGTAGAAAAGAATACACATTTCCTTAGTTCCTTGCAATAAAAGTTTATATTTCTTTCCTAAAGAGGCGGGGCAGAAAGCTTGCTTTTCATTTATGACATTGTTTCTATGAGAAACACTCCAGCAAGAAGGGAATTCATTGAAAAGAAGTAGTGCCCTTAGTAAAAGAATGTTCAAGAGTGTATTGGAGATGGGAATCTCTGTTGCAGTTCAAGCACAGTTTTATCCATTCATGCAGTAGGTTTTTCAGTATTCAGAACGTAATGTATTTGTTTCTTTCCTTCTCTCAGCAACAAGAGCAAGACCCAACAAACCTATACATCTCAAATCTCCCCATTTCCATGGATGAGCAGGAACTTGAGAATATGCTGAAACCCTTCGGACACGTCATTTCCACAAGAATACTAAGAGATGCTAATGGAGTCAGCAGAGGCGTTGGCTTTGCCAGGTAAAACACTTGCTACATACATGTATTACTTTTCTTTCCTCCTTATTCTCTTTTAATTCCTTTCCTTTCTAGAACTAGGCCCCAAAGCAATGGAACATTTCACCCTCTCCCTGCCAAAAAGCAGCTTTTCAAACCAACTCTGTATCTTTGTCTCAATCAAAGAATTCCAATGTAATTATAAATATGTTGTGCTTGCTAAAATCTGTACATAGAATGGTTATATGTGTCTTGGGTCATAATGGCATGCATACCCAGCTCCCAATTCTCTTCTTGCCTGTAGATTAGCAAAATCAGATGCTGCCAATTTCTGCTGTTGGTAGTAAATGCCCAGCCCCCCAACGCTAAAGAGCCCATGCGGTGAACAAAGCATCCAAATGTTTTTGCAGTGATTTCCAAAGAATGAGACGATAGAATTTCTCAGTCAAGAAAAGGAAGGGAAGAAAGATTTCGAGAAACAGGAATTACTGGGAAGTCCCAAGGAACCCAGAAATACAAGGTGGGGGGGAGGTTAGGAGGGCACTTGCATTTAAGAGGCCCTGGCTGTGTGGTTTTGATGTTTTACGCAGAACAGAAAAAAGCAAATTGCACTTTTTTCATTGTCAGAAAAGGAAAAGTAGTTTTCATCTTAACTTTAAGGGATGTTTACAAAAGAAGATCTCAGCCAGGAACGGAGTTAAAATGGTTGTACCTGCTGTGCTTTCATGAAAAACAAAGCAAAAGAAACCACAGAGAAAAAGAAACTGCTGAACAACAAAGAACGAGAGTAAAAGCCGTGTCTCCATGGCTTGGTGTGTTTATGTGTCTCCAGCTGACTTAACATGGATGAGTGAGTGAATGGATGCTCCTGTCATCAGGAAGTCAGCCCTTTGCAGACAGGTGTGTCCATTTATAATAAATCCTGCCATTACCTGGAAACCATTCCAAACCAATGTTTATTAACCCACTTTGAAAGATAACATTTTGTAGGGGCACCTGGGTGGCTCATTCGGTTAGGCATCTGACTCTTGACTTAGGCCTGGGTCATGATCTCAGGGTCTTGAGACTGGGCCCCATGTCGGGCTTTGTGCTGAGCATGGAGCCTGCTTGGGATTCTCCCTCTCCCTCTGCCCCTCCTGGGCTCAGGTTCTCTCTGTCTTTCTAAATCAGTCAGTCAGTCAATACTGATAACTACCTTGACTTCCTATACGTCATGGACCATGTCTTAAAATTCATATTCCCCCCATTTCCTGGTAGACTGGTAGACATATACAAGACGCATGCTGATTTGAAGAGAAGTAAGCAGAATGAAGAAACTCTCCTGGACTTGAATGTATGCTTGAGGCATTCACTCTTTCAGATCACTGGTAACTGCTCATTTACGTGGTCAAGACAGAGCTAATCACATCAACCAGGGCTCTGAATTTTGCCAATGTCGTCATTGTTGGATAGTATCAAAGCTGCTGTGGGAGGGCTGGTCGGTGTGGGAGTTCACTGAAATGAACAGCATACACATCCTTCTGTTCCTTCTCTCACTTCTTGACCCCCGCCCCAAAACTCTCTCTAACAAATTAGTCTCTCCTTCGTTTGTACTCCCGCTGAGAAATGAACATATTTCAACTTTATCAAGAGAAAACATTTTCTAAGATCTATGGTGATCTTTCTTTATTTTCTTTTTTAGGCAAAGGGCTTTGGATACAGATATGGTAATTTCTAGGGCTGCTGTAACAGAATACAATAGACTGGGTGGGTTAAATGACAAAAATTTATTTTCTCAAAGTCCTAGAAGCTGGAAGTCCAAGATCATGGTGCCAGTAGGTTTGGTTTCCTCTGAGGCTTCTCTCCTCGTCTTGTAGATGACCTTATTTTCCCTGTATCTTCACATGGTCTTCCCTCTCTGTCTCTGTCTTACTCTCTTCTTTCTAAAAGCCTATCAGTCTTGGGGCACCTGGCTCGCTCAGTCAGAAGAGTATGTGACTCTTGATCTCGGGGTCATGAGTTCAAGCCCTATATTAGCTATAGAGATTATTTAAATAAATAAATTTAAATTAAAAAAAGAATTGGAGGACATCAGGGGCACTTGGGTTACTCAGTCAGTTAAGCATCTGCCTTCAGCTCAGGTCACGATCCCAGGGTCCTGGAATTGATTCTCCATGTTGTCAGGCTCCCTGCTCAGCGGGGAGTTTTCTTTGCCCCCTCCCTCTGCCTCACCCCACCGTCCTGTTCTCTCTCCCACACATGCTCCATCTCTCTCAGAGAAATAAATAAATAATCTTAAAAAAAAAAATTAAAGGACATCAGTCAGATTGGTTGAGGACCCACCCATATGAGGCCCTATGTCCATATATAGTCACATTATGAAGTAGTGGGGGCTAGCTCTTCAACATAGGAATATGTTGTGGTAAAGACACAATTCAGCTTATGACACAGAAATTGGGCTGTTCAGTTCCCTTAATTCTGTCTTTTCTATACACTTTTAGTTTGCTTAAAATGAAGAATATTCTTCTTGGTGCAGAACCAAGTAATGCACATTGTAAGAGCAACACTATAATCATAGTATATGATATTATGAAAGAGTAAATCCTATAGTGCTTTTTTTTTTTCCTTTAAGAACTGAGAAAGAGGGGCACCTGGGTGGCACATGGGTTAAAGCCTCTGCTTTCGGCTCAGGTCATGATTCTGGGGTCCTGGGATCGAGCCCCACATTGGGCTCTCTGCTCCTCGGAGAGCCTGCTTCCTCCTCTCTCTGCCTGCCTCTCTGCCTACTTGTAATCTCTCTCTGTCAAATAAATAAATAAAATCTTAAAAAAAAAAAAGAACTGGGAAGGAGTGGGGTTTTTAAATTATTCTTTTATGTCTGCACTGAATGCAGCCTCCCTCTTTTAGTGCATTTTGCATATGGAAACTATCGATGATTCTTTAAAGTACACATCGGGGGTGCCTGAGTGGCTCAGTCAGTTAAGCGTCTGCCTTAGGCTCAGGTCATGATCCCAGGGTCCTTGAATCGAGCCCCATATCGGGCTCCCTGCTCAGTGGGGAGTCTCCTTCTCCCTCTACTTCTGCCCCTCCCCCTGCTCGTGCTCTCTCTCACTATCTCTGTTTCCCTTAAAAAATAGTCTTTAAAAAAATAAGAGATTAAAAAAAAATACAAATCTGATCATGTCAGGGGCCTGTTTATATCTCTCAATATGGTCTAAATGATTGGATTTACCAACCTCGCCAACATTATCCCTGACATCATTATCCCTGACATCATTATCCCTGACATCACTCACCTTCTGGGCCTTCTGTCTTCCTGTCTCCTATCCTGGGCACAAGAAGCCCTTCCTGACTGTTACACTTTTTATGACTCTTACTCTGGCTTCTGCTTACTTATCCTTCAGGTACTGGCTTAAATGTCTTTTCTTCAAAAAACCCTTTTGTGACCTCTATCTCCAGCCTTCAAAGTTAGGTGGTCTCGTTACAGCTCCTGTCAAAGATTTTTTGTTTGTTTGTTTTTCCCCAAATAAGATCTATCAAAATCATAATGAATTCACTATTTAATGTGCGTCTTCACCCACTGGATTGTACATTTCCTTACGGGGTATTTCCTTTTCACTGTTGAGAGGATGGATGGGTGGATGGTAGTTATCATAATTACTTTTTGATGAAGTTCCTAAATGACTAAGCCCCAAGCAATGGCTTTTTAAAACTCTTAGCTTAGAATAGGAATTATCAGTCACATTCCAATACTGAAGCTTCGGTCTCCATACTCTAAATCATGTTATTTTCCAATTTCAGAAGGTAGCATGTGGATTGGAATGGAAAACATAGGTTCAAGTCAATTTCTTAGGCCTAAGAAATCAAAAGAAAACATGAATCTGCCTCTTTTATAAGAAACTGATGAAGAACCAGTATTTCATTTTCCTTTTTTCTTAGACCTGAAATTCCAAGGAGCAGGATCCCACATGATTTACCTACCTTGATGATGTGAAAAAATAATTTTAGCTCTATCATACATCATTGGGTCTGCCCAAATTCCTCTCTCCTTGCACTTAGACATTTGCTCTGCTTTTCTCAAACCACTGTGGCTGCATCTCAGCAAACTCAATCTTTCACAAATTCACTTTTATACAGTTTTCCTTTTTAATAAATATCACCCTTTTCCCATTGTTTAGCCTTTCTCATTTGGAGCTCTCCTTCTGAACCACAGAATGGAGATGACTTGAGGGACAGTCTTCCCACTTCTTCCCAGGACAGCGTGTAGCTAGTGAGAGAAGTTAATGGATTATGTACAATGGTTGCCTTGGGACAGCGGTTCTCAAAGTGTAGTTTCCAGGACAGAAACCTCAGAATTGCTTGGGAAAGTGTTGGAAATGCCATTTTGGAGTCCTGTCCCAGCTGAGGCAGCAATGGTTGAGGGTGGATGGGGTACAGGGATCTGTACTTTATCAAACACTCTAGGTGACTCTCATGCTTCCTAAACCTTGAGAAGCATTGTCTTAGGGCATTAGGGCTTAATTCTCAAATCGTCTGGAAGGCCTGTAAAATTTCAGATTGTTGGCCTCCATTCTTAGAAATTTTTCCTGATGGAGTTGATTCCTGTTGACACCTCGATCACACTCTTCCACTTTGTCAAATGTACTGGTCATAAATACATCTCCTGTCCCAGTCTTCAAGTGTAGGGACCATGTCTTGTTCTTCTTCATGTCTGTCCCAGCACCTAGAATATCATCTGACACATTACTGATCTTCAGTAAATTTTTCATGATGAACAAATGAAATCACTTCGAGTGTCTTGTTTTTGTTTGTTTTTGACTATAACTGGGCAGGGTGGTAGCATTTGATGATAAAGATAAGCCAGTTCTGAGATGGGTGTCCTGGAGTTTTAGAGGAAAGTACAGTCACATCAGTTCAACTATTATTGATTTACAAATTATTTCTTCATCAAAAAGTTCACAGTGCCACAGGCATTATTAAAACTAAATGCTTATTTGATTGGGAGAACAGTCAGCCTGTAATTGTGCCTGGTAAATCGTATCCATCTCTTGAATTTATGGCTCTCTCAATTTTTGTAATCTGAATGTATATTTTATCAAGCTTCATTTTAAGGATTTTATTTATTTATTCATTATTTTATTAGAGAGAGAGAACATGAGCTGGGTGAGGGACAGAGGGAGAAAGAAGGAATCTCAAGCAGACTGTACACTGAGCACGGGGCTCCATCTCAAGACTCTGAGATCGTGACCTGAGTTGAAACCAAGAATTGGTCACTTAACTGACTGAGCCATCCAGGTGCCCCAGCAAACTTTGTTTTAAATATTACCATTGTTCACTTCTAACCACCAGATATAGTCCTTGATTCATATGCAAGATATTCTAAAATTCTTTAACTAGAAATAAATCCCCCATTATTATTTTACTTGCAAGCTATACATTAATCTCCTTTGATAACCATCTCTTCAAAGTAAAGGTAGTATCTTCATTTTATATTTAAAACGCTGAACTTCAAAGCATAGATTTCAATGCCAGTAGGGTGCACAGACAGCACAATTACAGGCTTTTCAAATTCCAGAAGCACCAGATATGTCTGAAATTACAGACATTTTATTTTATTTTTTATGTTTTTTTTTTCTTTACTCTCTTGTAACTTAAAACAATTTGTAAGATCCACCGCCCTCTAGGCAGCATTTTATAGCCAAGTCATAAACCTCTAAAAACAGAAGTTTATGGTGGGAATGCTGACAGTCAGACAAGTCAGACCCACTATTGCAGAGCTAGCGGGTGCCAACAGACTACCTTGCCTTCCAGGGTGAGGATCAGAGCATAAATCAGCCTGAGGCCGGACGGACACGACTGTGTGTTCGTGTTATCCATTTCCCATTCCCAGTAACATGAGACCGTTTGTCTAACAAAAATCACATTGAAAGAGTGTTATGTGAGGCCGGTAAAGAATGACCTGAAGTGCAGAAGGGATGGGGGGTAAACATTCACAATTAATCCAGCTTCAACATCTGGGAACATAGAACCTCTTTAAGAAATGCATTTACTGTCCCCTGGTGAGCTAAAGAGCGTGAGAGACCGCTGAGCACAGAGACCTTTGTATTTTGTAGTATTTTTCACCCCTCCTCAGTACTCTTAATTTGATTCTCATGGAATTTTGTTTGAATGACTTTTAACATATGGGCAGCCCTGTGTTCTATCTCGCCCTAATGAATGAACACATTTTCCAATTAAAGAGTTTCAGTTCTTTCTTTCTGTGAAGTAAAAATAGTAATAATAATTGTGGTTATAGATAGACAAATTCCAGCCTGATTATTAAAAATCAATATAAATAGCAGGTGAAAATACTTTTTGTGTATTCTTTTATTAGTGTCGAATATCTTTAAAATTTTATTGATTTACTTTCTACTGCCTGATGCTTCTTGCTCCTTATCTTCTCCCCTCCTGAAATATAACGAATTTTGACTCAGGATCAGCATAATCAAAATATAGTAATTAAAAAAAATTGTAAGGCAAATATCAGTTCTTCTCTTGCAGGCAAATATATGACCCTTTAAAATGACTATCACACTTGCCTGATTGTCATTGTTTAGGATATGTTTCGATCATATTTTTTGATCTGATGGAGTTTTTGTTTTAAAAATCCCTCCACCCCTTGTTGTCTTGGCAATTGTTTTGCTGTTTCTACCTCAAACTTACATGGAACTAGGAAATCAAATGTGAACAAAGAAAATCTCCAAAGTGTAAATTTAGTGATTAGTCATCTCCAAATTGCAGCTGTATTTGCACAGAGAGAGATTACAGTGTTTGTTGAGACTGAAGAGAATAATGGGTTTTACTCCGTTCAGTACTCTTAATTACTCAGCCAATTACCATCAAACGTGATCCACTGGAAAGTAGACTCTTGGTCCATCCTTCGGCTTCTGGATCTTTGCTCTTGTTTTGTGTGTTTCTTCATTTATCTTGATCCGTTTCTGTACAATGTTTCTTTCTTTCACCATCAGTAAGTCGTGATCATGGCTAGAGATATGGCAGAACATTCTGCTTTCTTTTCCACGTATTTGGAGCATGGGGTTCAAGACCCAAACCAACCAACCAAGCAATGAGCCAAACAGTCAACCAATCAAACAAATGGCTTAAGTTGCACCGAGTAATCTATAATTTTGAGATGTTCTGGACTCAAGTCTTGCTCTATACATGGCTTTATAAAAATGAAGAGAAGGAGGGAAACATATAATTTATTATTTTATCATTGTGGCATCAAAATGACCAGATCGCAAAGATCATCCTCTGTAAGATGAGAGGAGAGTTCTGAATATTATTTACTCATGTAAAGCTGAAATTGGAGAACTTCGTTACCTCGAGGTCGGAAAGAGTAACCAGTAAGTGTGCTCAGGGCCTGTACAATTTCTTTGCCTTGTACTGGCTATAAGCACAAACCATGATGGGGACTCCTGGACCATCTGAAGGCTGTGGGAGTTGTGAGGTAGCTTGTCTATTTCCCACCAATAAAGAAGAAAGACTGGGAGATGTCAATTGAACTCACAAGTGTGAGTCTTTTTTAGTATCTTTCCTATAGTCTCAGCTTTCTGTAAGTTGGACCATCTTATCCACTCACTCTGTGTGGTTATGAACATGGCTTTCTGGGTCAGAAATAACATAGCTTGCATCTTACTTCTGCACCTCCTATCTGTGTTCTTGGACAAAGTATAAAACTCTCTGAGCCTCCTTTTCTGCTATGTATCATGTGTTTGTTCGTTTGTCCATGTTACCCAATAAATATGTCTTGGGAACTATAATATGCCAGTAATTGTTCAAGACACTGGCAGATAATGCAGAGGGGTACACAGGAGAAAAATATCTGACATTGTACTAGACTGGGGAGACAAAAAAATGTAACCAAACAAATAAGAAAATATAAAATAATATCAAATAATCCATATAAAATAATTGAAGGGCTATCAAAGCAAAAGGAAACATAGGGGTACAATAGAGAGTATGGCAGAATGAGAGGCTGGAAGTCAAGAACAGGAAAGTTCTCTGAAGAGAGAGCATTTAGGCTGAGATACATCTTATGGTGGGAATGGATAGGGAATCCTGGCAAGGGAAAAGGCAGGCAGAGATTCAAGATGGGGGCAACTTTGGCATATTTGGGAACCAGAAAAAGGGGTGAGGTTACTATTTCATAGAGGAAAGAAAAGAGATGTAACAGATAATAATATCTAGGAGTCAAATGTGCCTGTAGCACAAAGAGATTGATTAAAAGCGGTAATGAATTCAAGCGGCACTTAATGGTAGGATTTTTCTAGTTCTGAACATTCTATACTTATTGATTCCTCCTTTATCTCTATTTTAATGTTTTTAATTTAATTTTCTTCCATTTCTTCACCAGAACTCCTTTTGAAAACATTAGTCTATGGTTTTAAAGGCCAGATTTTGGTTATGATGTCAACTGAAGGTAGTCAGATAATCTAAGTATCAATAGTTCCCAGACTGGTGTAAAAGAAACCATTGTTTGTTTGTTTGTTTCCTTGCCTTTTCCTTCAAACACACAACCTCCAGGGTAATTTTGTCCCTCCAGCCTTGATAATTTTATGGCAGAGCCATCAGCATGCTGGCTGCAAACAGAATTTCACCCCACATGATTCAGCGGAAGAGACTAGAATAAAGCAGGATTTAAGAAAAGTGTGGGTAGAGTGAAGGGAACTGACTAAGGATGTGGAGATACCCAGAGATGACCAGCAGAAGGAAGCTTTTACCACCCCAAGACAGCTGAAGGTAGGTGGAAGAGTGCTCCCAGAGCCAGTGAGACCCAGAGCTGTGGAAAAGGCTACCTGGAGTAGCTAGAGACAGGGAGAGATGCACTCCCAGCCAGAGAGGCAGTGCCAAGGCGAAGAGAGAAGGAGGAGGAACTGGTCAAACTTCTCTTTATTCCTGTGGCTGAATCCAATGAAAAGCTATCAGATAAAAGAGCTAAGAGGACAGAGTTCATAGATGGTTCTTTGAAGCATAGAACAGAGAAGACATATAGAAGGGTAAACAGAAAATACCAGAAAACACATGGGTAAATTGACTTATTTTTCCTTCCCCTTGACTTCACTAATTTAAAAAAAAAAAAAAAAGGAAAGGAAAGAAAAAATAGTGCAAGGTTAATGATAACTAAGCATCTGCTACTTTACCTTAACATTGGCAATTGATACAGGACAGTAGGAGTGATGACAAACCAGTTCAGTTTAAAGGAAGCAACTGTTCAACTTCAGGTCATGGTTGCTATGATGCTACCACTTCTAAAACCAAAAGTGTGGGGTTTTCTAACAATAGATACATGTTGTTTTTCTACATCAGTTCTCCCAGTTCTCCAATTATGACACGAACTGGGTGTCCCACTATTCAGTTCAATTATAACACTATGTAGGGTTATCACCAGACCTCATAGGTTTGAGGGCTCAGTCCCACAAGACTGTTCCCACTTCAGACACCAGCTCCAGATGGTGGGAGCTACCCACCATTCCTTAACCCCGTCAGATTTGCTGAGTCACTAGAATAATCCACAGGACTCGTGAAAACAATTTTCTTATGTTTACTAGTATATTACGAAGGATACAACTCAGGAATGGCCAAAAGAGATGTAGAGGGCAAGATACAGGGTATAAGGAGTGACCTAGAGCTTCTCTGTCCTCCGTGGGCCTGCCACCCTCCGGGAAAATCGGCAAATTGTGTGTTCACCAACGTGGAAGCTCTCTGAACTGTTTTGTTTAGTGGTTATTATGGAGGTTTTATGGCATAGGCATGGTTGATTCATTTACTGGCCGTTGGTGATATCAATCTTCAGCCCCTTTTCCATCCCCAGAGGTGGTGGGTGAGGCTGAAGCTCCAAACTTCCAATCATTTGGTCTTTGTGGTGAACAGCCCCAACCTGAATTTCTCGAGGGGTCCCTTCTTGAGTTGCCTCATTAACATAAACTCAGGTATGGTCAAAAAGGTCTTATTATAAGTAACAAAGGACACTCCTTTCGCTCAGGAAATATCATGGGTTTTAGGAGTTCTGTGTCAGAAACTAGGGACAAAGACTAAATTTATTTTATTGTACCATAGTTGCCATGCAGAGTTCAGGAATCCAGATTTTTATGTGAAGTCTCCCAATCTTGAAATGTTGACAACCATTTCAGATTCTCTAAAAACCTCTTTGTAGGCCAAACAAAACTTTCTACCTGAAGGCTGGATTCAGCCCATAAGTTCTAGTTTGGGACATGTGACAAGGAGCTCCAGCACAGTGGTTTTCAACCTTGGCTGCACACTGGAATCACCTGGGTAGCTTTGAAAAATTGGTGCCTGGACTTCATGCCAAAGCAGTTAAATTAAAATCTCCTGGGCTGGGGCGCAGACATTGGTATTTTTAAAAATAGTTTCCTGATCATTTTAATGTACAGTTATTATAAAATAAACATTTTATTTTGGAATAAGTTTAATTTAATAGAAACATTACAGAGGAAATAAAGAGTTCCCATATACACCATGCCATTTGTTAACATTTTACAACACCATGGTATACATGTCAAAATTAAGAATATGACATTGATACATTATTATTAACTAAACTCCAGACTTTATTTGGATTTCACCAATTTTTCCACTGATATGCTTTTTCTATTCCAGAATCTAACCGAGAGTGCCACTTTTGTATTTAGTTGTCATGTGTCATCAGTCTGTTATGATCTGTGACTCTTTCTCAGACTTTCCTTGTTTTTCCTAAGTGGCACTAGCCAGGTAAACTGGGGAATGTCTCCAGAGTTGGGTATATTTGATGTTTTTTTGTTTTTTTTTTCTCATAATAGGATCCCTATGATGTATAGATTTTTGGAAAGAGTACCATAGAGGTCAAGTGCCCTTTTAGTCACATCAGATGAAGGTATATCTCCATTTTTGAGAACAACTGCTCTGGTTATGAGAGAGGGAACTAGAATGGAGATAGCACGATCCATCCAGCATCAGAACACATTACAGAGACGAGTGCAGGAAACCAGGAGGGATGGTGGGAGGCCAGCAATGGAACTCCATTTTTTCCAGCTAATCCAGGTTCATCCACTGACTAGTCTCTAGCGAAGGCAATTAGTGTTCGTTTCTTCATCTGTACAATTTTGAAGGTGAAGTTGATATCTGGGGCTATTTCTAGTGCTGAAATTATGCGATTCTAAAACTCTGGAGTGGGTTTTTATTAGTTAAATATCGTCCATAGTTTCATTTCCTGAAAAGGAATGTGTTGTACTCCCGAGTAAGACCCCACCTAAATGTCTGGGTTTTGGCAAAGGAAGATGGCAGAAAGGCAGCTGTGCTTCATTATTGGGTGTTTCTGATACTTGTATCCTAAGAATGTCAAGCACCTGGCAGAGAGAAAACAAACTGTAAAGACTGAGAAGAAAGTTCAGCTCATTCACTCATCTTTGTTCTGGGGACTCAACTGTTCTCTCCATTACGATAAAGTAAGAAGTAAATGATGGAATTTATTTTTGAAATCTCTGAAGGAATATACATTTTAGTACTTTTAAAAATCTGTTAACGTTGCCCCTTTGCGTAACTCTAACCGGATTTAAATGGAAGGCTGGCTCGCAACGTTGGATATGCTAAATTGCCAATAATTTGTACAGAGCCCGGGATTGCAAAACCACAAAAATTTCACAATAGCGGAAACCTCTAATTAACCAAATAAATGGCAAAGTGGATTGGTTTTATATATATGGCTAATAATGCTTACTGCCTTGAGATCATAAACTGAGAGATTCTCTATTAAGCTGAGATAGGTAGGCTGCAGAAGGTTTTGGAAAAATCTTTTCTACATTCTGCTAATTTCTACTAAATTAGTAGAATTTACTAAATTCTACTAAATTCTACATTCTACTAAAAATCTTTTCTAACAGTCTACTAATATTGGATCAAATTCTCCTCTGATGTAACTTGCTTGTGGGAATTGTATTGGCTGTGAAACTGGCTTCTCTGGAACTGGCGTTTAAAAAAAAAATCATTATTATTTTTTTTAATCACAATTCTGTGGTTTGTTTTGAATGACTGAAGCCAGGTTCCTAGGCACTGAGACAAGAAAGAATGTCAAACGGGACCTTTAATGTGTATTTATATTTAAACATCAGACCTAACAGAAAACCCTGAAGCTTTATACAATGATTGAAGCCTTGTAAGAACCTAATTAATGTATCTTGGGGTGAATGGTTGGCCTGGCACGCGAGCTGTCCCGAGGTACTCGAGAGGGTTCAGGTACCGTCTGGGAAGAATAGATGCGGTTGTAGTGATTCAGTGGCCCGTCTGAAAGGGACATGTAAAGGCAGCTTTGTCTGGCGTGCCGCCTTTTCAGACTCACTTGATAATGCTAGTGTCAGTTTCAACTGAAGCGTGGGCCAGATTGCAGATAGCTTGAGCAGCCATGTCAAAGCCGTTAATTGTGAAACTTGAGAAGAGAATGGGCACATTCTTCCGAAGGTGGCTATTCAAATGCAGTCTCTTTCCCCCAGAGCTCCTGTCTCACTTTTGTTCCGGTTCCACACAAAATAGTGAGGAACCCTGAGCCTTTCCCTTGGTGCCTCCTCTATCACTGCCTCTGCTGGGACTGCTTTGCCTTGTTACAATGTGCCCCGTGTATTAAAATGAAATTGTCACTGCTGGGTGGTGCAGCGTAACAGGGTTTGACACGAAGCGCCGGCAGCTACAGAAAACAGACTTTTATTGCGTTTATTCTTTCAGAGACGAGAGTCTCTAAAGGCTCGCTGCCGACATGCACTCAGTTAAATCTGAATGAAGCAAAGTGAACCATCTATGCCTGTCTTCGCGTTACTAGAAACAGCCCCCACCCGGCCTGATATGACTGTAAAATAGTCTCCAGGAAAGACGATCATATTTAGAATCCAAGAGGGAAGACTTGAGGCTTTCAATCCAGTGCAAAAACATTTCAGGTGGGTGGAGTGGGGGAGCCACCTGATTTTCTACTTTAGCTTCTCAAACACATTATATAGAATCAACAAGAACGTGCGAACACAGACACACACACCCCAATCTGGTTTTAGTCTTCATTTAGAACTCCATGTCCTTTGAAGACAAAGAGAAAGGATTTGATTTGTAGGACTCTTGCAAGCAAGCTTCAGATTCTTAACTGCCTTTTATCTAGATGAGTATCCAGAGAGAGATTGAACAAGGAGGGGGCTCTGGGGCATAAGCTTTTCATTCTGTAGCTCTCCTGGAATAAAAATTCCATAAAGTAACATCTGTAGTAATTAAGGGCTTACATTTCCTCTCCCATTCATGTCTCTGGTAGGAGGGAAGGTTATTGTCCCTAAGAGACGATAGATAGTAGATCCTGTGAGAAGACAGAAAGAACAGAATTAGAATTCTTTTGTTCCTAGAAATGCAAGTTTCTTACTTAAAAAAAAAAAAGTAATAATAATAATAATAACAAGAGGTTGAAAGACTTACTGTAAAAGATTCCACAGAAAGAAAAACTCAAAGGAGTTAAGAAAGTTGTACTTCACTATTCCTCGGTGTTTGGAATGGAGAAAGGTTCATCTTGCCTTTCTTACCAAATATCTTCTCATGTGCAGGCACTTGTGATTAAGCAGTGAACAAAATACTCTCTTTGTTTTTATTTTTATTTAGTAAAATTGTATGTTATTAAGCTTAAAGAAGTTTGGTTGCCCCCCTCACACACATTTGGACATAAAATCAATTCATTCTTTGCATGTTCTTCAAAATAACACCTATGTGAATCCATTGAGCCATCTGATAAATGAATAATAACCTGTCGGGTTCCTACACTTTCTTGTCGTAGCAGGACTAGTGACGTAATTAGTGGGACCCAGTGCAAGTTAAAAATACAGGACCCCTTGTTAGAAAATCATGAAGAATTTCACAATGGTGCCAACAGATTTTAAGCCACCAGACTTGTTCTAAATCTGTGGCTCCCTTGTTCTGCACTGGTCTCAGTTTTACTGGGTAGGTAGAGATTTGCCGTTTATATGTATCTCTATACAAAAAAATGTGCCTCCATCCCATGCCTCATAGAAATGTACATCAGAAAAGATGTTTTTTTTTTTTTGTTTTTTTTTCTTTTAAATCGAGTCAGAAAATAATGATGACCCGCCCCCCCCTTGGAACATGGTCCTGATACCATCTTGAATTTCTTAACCTGATAATTCAGGTGGCCTTGTCTGCATCTCTCAGCTTACCTTCAATAGTACCACCAAACCCTGTAAACCTTCCACACAAGCACAGTATTCTGCTCACCTCACCCACCTCTCAAAGGACACAGGGTCAGGTCAGTCCCCTGCCCTAATGACTTCTCGAAGGGCCCTTCTGGCCTTCTGTGCCTACTTCTCAGTGTTTCCCTGGTTTCTGGAATTTCTCTCACATTTGAATTCCTGTAGCTGTAATAAATGTTTAACTTATTTGGCGTTTGTTTACATATTTCCCTTATCTTTTTTCCTGTGCGTGTAATAGGCTCCTGAAAACACACTTAAGATTTAGGTGTAGGGAAGTTTTATAACTTGAGTTAAAAGACTCCATTCCAAGGAAGCTCATATTAATAACACAGCGGAAAATCCAAAGTTATACTTTGCCTTTTAGACAAATTTCACACGTTTCATACACATTCTTTCATATGTGTGTGGGCTGTTTTTTTAAATTTGTATTTGCCTCTAGTATACTGTTTGGGGGACTTAATTTCCTTTCATCGGAATCAGCCCTTTAATTTTTATCTTCTCTAGCCAATGTTATAAAATAATAAAGCCCCGCTATAGTTAATTATTCAGAAAATGTTGCCAATACTAGTCTACTTTGGATAGGGTGACAGTGCCAATGTTGACATTACGATGGTATAGTTCAAAATGTCCATTCTTTAGCTTGCAAGTGAGATGCCAAAATTTGGCCCAAGAAACCTAGTTTAGGAATATGGATGTATAGTATGAAAAAAGAGAGGATTTCAAAAATTCAAAAGGAAGAAAGTTCAGGATTTGAGGTTTATGTATTTATGTTCTTCTCTCACATTTGGGACCCCAAATATATTCTCTTTTGTATCTTCAACCAGTGGGTTTTCAATAAAAGTGTTGAGGTGTTGATGACAACACTGTTATATTAAGCCTCAGAGCCCTTGATCTGAAGAGCAACAAGACCTACCTTTCAACTTTGCTAATTCAGATGTTCAACAGGTATTTATCGAGCACTTTCAAATGCCAGATACTGTTCAGTGGATTAAATAAGATAATGCCTCAGTATTTCTTCTGGGAGAGGAATCAGCACAGAGCCGTCCATATAGGCAACTTCCAATGCAGTAAATACTACATACTCTCAGCAGTGGTGAGTTCGTGATATTCTGATCATGGTGGTCATGGCAACAGTTGACAAGTCTTGTAGAATTCTGAAATCAAGCTTTTCTGTGGTTTTCCTATTTTCCTTTTCATTTTTATTTACTTTTCCTGAATATGCATGACCTTATGAAAGTATATGATCCCCTGTTTACCTCTTTTTCCAGAATGGAGTCTACTGAAAAATGTGAAGTGGTCATTCAACATTTTAATGGAAAATACCTGAAAACACCACCAGGCATCCCAGGTAAGAAATGCCATTAAGTAATCATTCATTTATGTCTAGGTTTATTGCTATTGTTTAAATGAGTACATGGTAAAGGCCTCAGTTGGTCACTGGGAACCAAAATGTTGCTTTTGTAATTGCATCTTTTTAAATAATATGTCGCAACTCATCTTTCTCAAAATAACCAAAATCTTCTTGATGATTCTTTGGCCTTTCTTTTGACTCTCTGCTACTGATTGCCTAAAGTGAATTGGAAGAGAAATAGCAAAGAATAGTTTAAAATTCATTTCAAGTGAAGGAAGATCATGATTCCTGTCATTAATGTTGGTATCTTGATTTCTACTTTATTTTTTTTTATAAATTTCTTTTTTTTTTAATTTTATTTATTTATTTGAGAGAGAGACAGAGTGAGAGAGCATGAGAGGAGAGGTTAGAGGGAGAAGCAGATTCTCCATGGAGCTGGGAGCCTGATGTGGGACTTGATCCCAGGACTCTGGGATCATGACCTGAGCTGAAGGCAGTCACTTAACCAACTGAGTCACCCAGGTGCCCCTTGATTTCTGTTTTATAATGTATCTCTCTAAACAGTGATAGTCACAGTGAAATACACTGATTGATGCAAGTTTCTAAGCATTTCTTACCAGTCCATCATAAGAAGAGTACAGAGAGTGAGAAGAAGCATTTAGAATTTTTTTTGCTTTTTGCATTTAGAAACTTTTGTAGCAATTTTATGTTACTATGAAATCTGAATGCATAATTTTATATATTTTTTAAAATATCAGTTCCTGGGGCGCCTGGGTGGCTCAGTGGGTTAAAGCCTCTGCTTTCGGCTTGGGTCATGATCCCGGAGTCTTGGGATCGAGCCCCACATAGGGCTCTCTGCTCAGCGGGGAGCCTGCTTCCTCCTCTCTCTCTGCCTGCCTTTCTGCCTACTTGTGATCTCTGTCAAATAAATAAATAAAATATTTTAAAAAAAAATCAGTTCCTGACGTATTTTATTTATTTATTTATTTATTTATTTTGTAATCTGTCTACTCATTAGAAACAGTTTGAGAAGCACCAGTCTTGACTATCCGAGGACATTTCACATTTCCCAAGGCAAAATCCTTAAGCTTTTATACACATCACAAGATGATATAACTTTCTACTATTAAAAATTACATTTGACATAAAGAATTGAATATATCACATGTGTCTGGACTTAAGCTGCAATGCCTCAACTTGCTATTAATCTGGTAGTAGTATATATGGCAAGGGTTTAATATTAAGTGAGTAGATTTAAAAATATATCTTACTCATGAATAAAAATATTTGAGATTGAATGGAGTGCTTTAGAAATGTTTGACTAATCCATATTGGTTTATTGGTTGCTCTTTCGTTTTCGGTGACTCTCAGGGGAAAAATGTGACTTCTTCAGTCTTTTATTTTCCTTTTGATTCTTTAAAGCTGGACTTCCACTGTGTTTGCTATGCAATGTGTCTGCTATTTAAAACACATGGTTAGAGAGTTCGGGGTTGAATATTTCAGTTCCTTAAAATGTATTGAGGCTACATAGAAGAGGGAATCTGAACAAAAAGAGAAATATTAATGTAGCAGGGTCAGGGTCCTCTTAGGACTCGGTTCATCTGGGGAGGGTATTGGGTAAGGAGAAAGGCCCATCAGACGCTCACTTAGATGATCTGGAAAATCCAAAGTAGCATCTCCTGGTTAATCAGAGAGCACACAGACATTGACGCCTGTGCCTCAATTTGGTTAGCTTCCATGCGTAACGTTCCCTTGAGAACTGACTGCATTATGATCCAATTGGAGACATATGGTGTTGTTAAGAAGAGTTAGCAGTTTTCATCTCAGCATGTAAGCTGCCCTTGAATTTTAGGAGAAATACTTATTTTTTTTTTTCTTTTAACATAAAAGACACTTTAAGACACTCTGCTCAGACCTATCATTGAATAAAGGGGTTGAATTGTTAGAGGATTCTCCCCTTATTTATCCCATTTTATCCAATGGATGCCTGTCTATATAGAAGGCATCCAAACTGGGTGTGAATTAGATGGTTATATATAAAAAAATTAAGAATGAACAAATTATGTAGAAATTATTGTTGATTCAAGTTAAAATACCTCTCAGGGTTTTTTTGTTTTGTTTTTTAGGTTTCTTCATTTTCATAAAAAGACACTGAAATCCTTCTTGACTTGATTTGAAACTGTACTATTTGGTTTTCCCCCATAGAACATAGCTGACTAATACAATTTAATGCTAAAGACAAAGAAAGTCCCTATAAATCCCCAAATGTCTGGGCATTCTTGCTGAAAACACAGGCTGTGATATCAACCTGTCTAATATCATAGCTACACCCAATGGAAACATTGTGAATAGCAAGAACCTGGTTATGAGTTTTTCATTCACTTTTATCTCATGGGAACACAAGAGGCAAAATAATTATACTCAGTTATAAAACTCTTAAGAGATACAAGTTTATGCTTCTGAGCTTTGCACTCAATGTAGTAAAATTAAATACACAATACTGATTGTCATTATTACTTGAATTTGCTTATTTATGCAGTGGAAGTCAAACAGTTTAGTAAATTTTCAAATGTTAACAGAAAGTATTTCGCCCTTAATATTGAAGTTTGATACAGAATAAAATAGGCTATAATGCAAAATGTGGGTATTTTGGTAAGTCCAGTAGTAAAACGCCCTCATTAGGTTGATTCACAAAATCAGAATGGGTATGATCAAATATGAGTGTATGTTGTTTGCCCGTATTGGTCCTCTCTGCTTATTTGCTGTGGTTGATTGAAATGTTTTCAAATACTCATTTCTTAATCCAATTTTCTATTCCAAGTTGAAGACTGCAAGTGGGATGTCACTATAGGCCCTAATAGCAATTTGGAAGTGATTCCTTTGATATTTTCAACAGAAATGACCAATTTCTTAACTTTTTCAATCCTAATGTAGCTTTAGAGATATATATCCTTGCTTGTGGATATGCTAATTAAAACCAACAATAATTGATCTGACCCCCCTACAATTAAAATAGAATTCAGAAAATTATAAAAAATCTCAGTGTTCTATATTACCAAGATTTAGCATCTTTGAATTCAGAAGTTTGCAATTTTTTGGAAGTCACATTGATTGTTTCAATATAATGTTTTAAGGTCATGTGATTGATGGCCTCACAATGATCCAATAATGACCAGAGAGTCTCAGGCTATAAGCCTTAGAAAAGATTGCATGTTAAGTCAATCATCTTCTTATACCAAACCCTGCTTTTATCTTACTCTAAGCAAGTAGGGAACAATTGGTACCAAATTTGCATTCTTTATTTCTCCATTTAGGGATGACTTTGGGGGAAATGTGCACATGTCACTGGGCAAAAACAGTGCCATTTTGGTTTCTGTCACTTTTGACAAATGATTTCTCTTAAAGGAGATGCAAAGATAATTATTTCCCTGAGATGATCATCTAGTTTCCAAATCCCCTACTGTGTCATTTCTATACAAGAATTAGAATAAGATCTAATTCAACCCAAAACTTTGACATTGCTTTGAATTTCAAATTCGAAAAACATTATAGTTAAGGATATTTACAAGGACATGTAACATTGACCACATTTATGTTGTTGCTTCCATTCCAATTTGTTAGTCTAGCAACAATTTATTCATTAAAAAAGATTCAGGGTGGTATTTAATCTTGATTCCTGCTGACAGATGATGTGAGTTGGAAGGAAACTTTGTAGATATCTTCTTTTGGTTCATGCTTTCCTGGGCTCCTCCTTTTTGTTCATATAAAAGATCTAATTTTAAGAATATATCATGGATTGTTAATGTGTATTAGAGCCTCCAGAACTAGTTCTTTTCACTTTGGGTTGTAACACTGTCCCCAGATTTTGGTTACCTGGATCAATGAAGCTCAAATATACATGCCAAAAAAATAAAGTTATTTGAATTCTGGTATATATGATATGGGATCGGGCAGCTATGTTTCTACTAGCAGGTGGGAAGGAGAGGCCAGCGTCAATCATGTAGCCATCTGCAGAAAGCGATCATCTAGTATTTTCTCCCTCCCTTAGAGGGAAAAGAAAACACAGTGTTCCATAAATGTTGCATGTCCTACATATCGATCTTGATGTTTTCTGGACAAAATGAAGGATCATTAGTTGCTTGCCTGCCTAACCCCAGACATTTCATTGTCCCATAATGAATTGCACAGCAATGTTGTACAGCCCCAAAGCATTTCATTTTCAAACGTCTGGCAGAAGCAAAGGGTAAGTTCCCAGACACTTCAGGGATCTGTAGGGCATGAACTTGAAAGGTTCACTTCCAAAGAGCCCCCGGAGCAGAGTGATGTACCATGTAGAAAAGGCTTCCACGTATAAGGACATGTATTGATGAATGGATCGTGCAGGCTAGTTTGTAGAAAAATAAATCACATTTTGCTCCAAACTAGACTTTTGCCTGTAAACACATTTTCCTATC
The DNA here is from genome assembly GCF_963455335.1 of Martes martes. NCBI lineage: Eukaryota > Metazoa > Chordata > Mammalia > Carnivora > Mustelidae > Martes > Martes martes. Next base: position 143,460,117 of record NC_137888.1, read on the forward strand.
AATGGAGCAGTCTTTCCAGAAGAAAATGGAATAACCCTCTTGTAGTATGATTTTCTTTCTCTTGAGGTAATTATATCTAATCCCAGTTGAGCTTCAAAGAAGTAGGGAAGTGTAGGGAAAGAGCTCACCAAATTTTGAGATGTTTTTAATTTTAACAAACCTGTGATCAACAGCAAGTTAGACAACTAAGTGAGTGATAGAGGAATCATATTTTTCTAATAGATAGAATAAAATTGTGTGCCTTATTGATGCTTTGACATATAATCTTTCTAGAGCGTGTTTATGTAAATAAAAATGTGTATGATTGTGGAATATATATTTCATTGGAGTATGCAAGGAAAAATATTTAAAGTTTGGTAATTCTTTAAAGAACATGAGAAGAAATGTTGTTTACATTTGAACTTTTCCCAGAGTAAAAGATCAGCAAAGTACTTAAATGACATTTATATTCAATTAAAGACGTGGTACAAAATTCTGAATGTTTGGCAATAGTATACAAATTCTTATCAGTGGACAGTGTTGCGGTCCCTCACAATCAGTGTTTCCTCAGTGATACCTGTCTATTAAGTCCACAAATGTAACAAATGTTGTTGTTGAGTATAAAGAAACAAATAGAAAAGTGTTATGGTACACAGCTTAGCAAAAATATATTTTTTTATGGTTTTACTTGGTTGAGGCACTGCCTAACCCTGAGCTTCTCATCTTTGGGAAACTAAAACATCATTTGCATAAGAAACTCGGTAAACACTACAATCCCCGACGGAGTGTTCCTTTAGATTTCTCATTAATAAGAGGATTTTTGCAATATTTAGGAGGTACTTTCTGTGAAGTCTCTCATTTTTAATGTTAGTTATGCCTTCTTGATTATTTCAAGGTACCAAATACATGTTGCTTCATGATGAAACACTGTTGGAATGTTATTAGTGAACTTCACGGAGTAGCCTGGCAATTTTGTAGTCAATAGAGTCTTAGAATCTGTGTGAATTCTGTGGACATGGGCTAGGTCAATCATTTCTCAAACTTCCTGTGGAGCCATAGTTGATACTGTGAAAATATGAGTTGGTTTCTGATTAGCGGGGGGGAAAAGAGACCAAGATAATTAAATTTCTAAAACTGGAAAATGAGAAGCCTGACAGAGAAGGTACAGGGCATCATATCTTCAGGCGGTTAGAAATGATTGGAATGGGTTGTGTGCCACATGCTACCTCCTCCCTCCTACCTGATTACAGCTGCAGATGAAGTGGGCAAGCTCTCTACATCCTGGAAGTACCCATCTGGAGCATCTACTGAATCTCTCAACTTTTCTCCCTCAGAGCAAAATCTATAAAAGCTCACCCAATTCAGCATGGGTTTTCTGCAAACTCTGGGAGAGTTATCACTTCTAGGGATGACCCTCAATTAATGCGATATTGAAGTCAATGGATAAAATTGAGCTTCTCATTCTTTGGAGAGACAATTCTGAGTCACATCCTGCAAGATTCCTCAGGGGATTGTCCACAGTTGTAAAACAAGCTCGAGAAGGCACCTTTTATTGGCTTTTCCTTCTTCCCTGCCTTTCTTTTCCCTTTCTATAATATCTGCTTCCTGGCATCAGCTCCCAATTAAACTACCTTGTCCCAAGCTCTGATTTGGGGAAACTCAGATTTAAAGTGGGTGTTCCCAGAATCGTGATGGGTAACTTTGTTTTGATTTAAAACTTCTGACCGGGGCGCCTGGGTGGCTCAGTGGGTTAAGCCTCTGCCTTCGGCTCAGGTCTGATCCGGGGTCCTGGGATAGAGCCCCGCATCGGGCTCTCTGCTCAGTGGGGAGCCTGCTTCCTCCTTCTCTCTCTGCTTGCCTCTCTGCTTACTTGTGATCTCTGTCTGTCAAATAAATAAATAAGATCTTAAAAAACAAACAAACAATAAAACTTCTGACCATAGAGGAAAGCAGACCCAGCTAACATGGCGAAGTGAATATCATAGACCAAATACGCTACTTTTGTGACTTTTTTTTTTTAACAGCAGCACTTATGAACTACATGTTTGGGATGGTAAAGATTAATATTAGTGGTAGTAGATACACAGTAGTCAGAGTTTGAATTTGGCAAGAGAAGTATGGAAGAAGATAAAGACAAAAATGCCACCAGTGACATGGCTAACCTTAGAACAAGTAAGAACATAAAGAGGTGGATGGTTGTTGAAATTGGGGAGGGAAGGGAAAACTGGGGAACAGTCATAACGCCAGCAGCAAAGTGAAGGTGGGATGTAAGGAAAGAAAATTATGGTCACAGAGAAAGGGACTTATGAGGTTTTGGTCCTGGATGAATGTGGAGTGGTGGATGTTGATAATGAAGTCCAAAGTAGGAATGGCTGTAGTTGGCTTAAGAGAAATGGAAATGATTTTTAGAGGGACATGTGGAGATTTTGGATTAGAATGTTGGAAGTTTTGAACAACACTGGAGATTTCTTTACTCAATCTGATACTTCCCTTGATTTTCTCTGAAGTTTTAATCTTAACAGGAGAAGGTGGGAAAATGTAAGCAGTGCTGAGGTAATTTTTTGTTTGTTTATTTGATTCTGAGTTTTCTAAACCAGGCTTCGTTTTCGTGTTTGCTTTTGTTTTTGTTTTTCCAGTTTTCCTACTTCAAGAACTATTGCTCAACTCTGTAGATTCTTAACAATGCTTTTCGGAATTGCACTCCCTTGAACTGAATCATCCTCCTACTTGTACTTGTACTTGTACTTGTATTTGTCCTAGTGAACTTCCTGAGAGTATATGGTTGATACAAAATTCCTGTACATCAACAAACTTGGAAGAACACATTGAGATATATCTTCAAATCTATTCTTAATAGTTTGCAAAGATTCATATGTATATAGCTAAATATACAGAGAGAACACTAAATATTAGCAAGAAAGGGAAACTTACTTTGAGAAAGATTCTAGTTATTTTTTGAAAAGCTTCCCCCCCCCCCCCCCAGACTGCTTTTCAAGGTGTTATCCTGGCACTCAAATGTTATTTCTTTAAAGAACTCATTTTTGGACAGTGCAATGAGGAATTCTGTATTCTGACATAGCAAATGCCTAAGTTAAATTGAAATTAGGTCTTGGTCTGAACTTTCTGCTGCTGCATCCAGTTAGGCACTGTTACCATGCTGGCCTTTTGCCCCTTTTTTCTTTTTCTTTCTTTTTTAAAAATTATTATTATTATTATTTTAAAGAAGTGAGAAGAATCACTCTTCCCACTTTTGTTTATTTTTTTTTTAAGATTTTATTTATTTATTTGACAGAGAGAGAGAGAGAGAGATCACAAGTAGGCAGAGGCAGGCACTGAGCAGAGAGCCCGATGGGGGGCTCAATCCCAGGACTCCGAGATCATGACCTGAGCTGAAGGCAGAGGCTTAACCCTCTGAGCCACCCAGGTGTCCTGCCCCCTTTTTCTTTTTGCTCTTCTTCACATTTAAAAAAAAAAAAAGGTGAATATCTTGAGAATAAGCAGAAAAAAAGAGCTCTTATTCTATGCTTTTGTCCCTTTGGCATAATGTTGCTTCACCCTGCCTAGAGGAAGTACTACATTGGCTTATTATTTCTACTATAATATAGTATTTAGAAAATCTAAAGCATTTAATCAATATGATATGGTCAATATGCTTTACTGGCCATGTATTTTCTGTAATTATGTGTAAGCACCAATGAGTGGTAGCAGAATTTGTCTGAAGTTGCCACCTGGCTCCAGAACCTGATTTTTTAAAAGCAATTGTAATTTCATGGAATAGAGAGGAAGGATAAAGAGGTTTTCTCTCTACCTCCGGAATCACAAACCATCTCCATCTATTCCTTCTAAAATAATCCATTCCGGTTTTCAAAAATTTCTGCATTGACGATTTCACAGTAAAAGCTTACAAAATAAATTATAAAACTTTAATTTTATTTCTGAGATGATGTTGGGCTTTGCCTTCTGTCGGCACCCCTAATGAGTAGTTAAGCCATTTGGTGTCCATCAGAATGAGTCTTATTAGCAAGCAAAAAGGGTTGAGTGGCCTAAGGCCAATTAAGACACAAGCCATAGAAACCAAGCTCTGAATAATTAAGTCCATTTCTATATCTAGAATCTCATTTAAGAGCGTTGATTTAAAAAATGTGTTTTAAACAAATTTTGGATAAGTAGATAGTATCCTGAATTAAAAGCTTGCCACTGTGGTCCCATCCAGAAGCCTGTCATGCCCATAACACATTATTTACAATCTAATTTTTAGAATGAGAAGTCTGCAAAATTTAAGAAAATATTTGAAGAGGAATATAAATGAAAACACTCATTAGGCAAGATCTGAACAAGGTATCATTTGTTTATCTTAATACTGTTTCCTCTGATTCTTAGCTCTTTATGCCTCTAAATGGTGAATCAGTTCATTAACTATTATTTTAGTTATTTGCCAGAAAAAAAAAATCCTTCATAGGAAATTGGTATGCTTATGATCCTTTCAGTCTTTATATATTTCAAAGGCACATTCATCCCATTAGATTATACATTTTTCTGCAAAGGGACTTTGATATTTGTCTTTCCCTTTACCCTTAAACAATTAGCCTCTGGACTCTCTCAATGCAAGAATTGCACCTTGTTCTTTATGTTTCAAGTGTCTAACCAATGCCTCTCACAGATAATTATTTGTTAAATAAGTAAATAACTACTTGTGAAATACAGAATAATGTTCCCTCTCCCCAAATATCTCTGTTTACTCCCCACTACCTGTTATATGTTAGTTTCTATGGCCAAGAAGAATTAAGGCTGCATTTGGAATTAAGCTTGCTGTTAAACTGACCTTAAAGCAGTGTCATTATTCTGGATTATCTAGGTGAGCCCCATGTAATCACAAGGGTCCTTAAAAGTATAAGCAATCAGGGCCTCTGGATGGCTCAGTCAATTAAGCGGCTGCCTTCTGCCTGGGGGTCCTGGGTGCTGGGATTGAGTCCCACATCAGGCTCCCTGCTCAGTGGGGAGTCTGCTTTTTCCTTGGCCCTTCCCCCTGCTGTTCTCTCTCTCTCTTTCTGTCAAATAAATAATAAAGTCTTTAAAAAAAAAAAAAAGTGGAAGCAAAGGGGAGAAGAGATCAGAGTGATCCAATATGAGAAGGACTTGGTCCGCATTGTTGGCCTTGAAAATGAAGGAATGTGGGTGGCTTCTGGAAGCTGAAAAGGCGAGGAATTGGATCCTCCCCTGAAGCTTTTGTAAAGGAACTCAGTCCTGTTGACATCATGATTGTAGACCAGTGGGATCTGTGCAGTACTTCCAGCCTATAGAACTGTAAGATCATTAATTTGTGTTGTTTTATGCCCCTAAGTGTTTTATTAACTTGTTAGCAACAACAGAAAACTACCACATTAATACAGAACTTGTTTAAACTGAATATCATGCACACCATTTCTAAATTAAATCAGTAAACAGCCTCTGGAGGACTTTTTTAGTTTCTCCTATTTTTAATCTTCTTTGTATTATATGGGTTGCTTATATGTTAAACAGGAAAAAAAAAACTATCTTGTTAATTATTTTGACTTTAAAATTTCTTTGTTACTTCTTGTAAGGATATATTAGAATGGAAGACTGTTGGACATCTTAAAAGAGAGTCTTTGGGGGTGAGTGCTTAGATCTCAGAGTATATTACTTTTGACCCAAAGAAATCAAATATTAATTCAAACCATCTGGTTCCATAAAATATGCCAAAAAAAAATCAGTTGTAAATCTAAATTCAAACAAATATGTATCTCTTAGGTCTCAACCTGAATATTTGGTTTCAAGAGTTCTTGTTATTGAAAGATTATTACAGCTTAGAAGAAATCATAGAGTTATATAGCTGATATCAGCTGTAAGTTTTAGATAATTATATCTAAAGTGTAGATGGTGCTTCTACTCCAACTCATTCTCCCCCAAAATAAAGAGTATCCTGAAGTGTTAATGGTTGAGTCCCATAAGAAAACTTAGTTGTGAGACACAAGTAAAAATCCAGGGAAGTGACTGGATTCTTATTATGGGTTAACAAAAATATATAGATAATCCTTGTTATTTAAACCACTAAAAAGACTTTCAGTGAAATACATTTATGAAAATGTATTTCTCAGCCAAAGTTGTATTGCAGACCTACAGTAAGATTGGGAAGCTGTTAATGTGAAAGCATAACCTTTTTCTCTTGACTTATTTTGGGCCAGAAGCAGTTATACTGAGTCACTGAAATGACTTAAAGTAAATAGAGCCAACAATTTAAGTTGATTTCTAGTTGTTTGTTATTAGAGCAAGTGTTAGCCCTCCCAGGGTGCTTAGTGAATGTCCTTCAGCCAGCACCCCACTCTTTTTCTAGGTAGACTGCCTTCTGGTTGTAGGAGCCCATTTCCTACGTGCAGTGAGAATCAGAAGTACCTAGGAATTTACAGACTTCTGGTTAGGCAGCCTTTAAGCAATGCTTGACTGGTAGTAGAGTATCTATACTCCAGTTCTTTTGCTCCTGGAGAGAACACCAGAGTATGACCTACACTATCTCCAAAACTTCCCAGACTTTCCAGAAGATAGGCACACTAGACACTTCAAGTAAGGTAGCAGCTATTCATAAGTAATGGACTTCTCTGGAAAAAGCACGGACAGTTTGCCCACTGATAATACATTTGCAAGGGTAGATAGAATTACAATCATACGTCCTGTGAGTAAGGAGACCACTGATTGTTAACACTTTTTTACTAATCATAATATACCTTTATAAAGGTCCATTCAAAAAAATCAAAATTGTACCAATATAAAAGATAATGGGGCCTTAATACACTTGTTCTTAAAATATAAAAGCATTAAAGCTAAATATTGAAACTAACCTATTTCATGTGCAATCGCTTTAAGATGGCATGGGTTGTTTGAGCCAAACTGTGGTCCCAAAGACCTCTGGTGTTCCTTTCCGGTGGTCTACAAGACCAAAACATTTTCCTAACCCTGAAACATTATTTGCCTTTTTGACTCTGATTCTCTCATGAATGTGGAGTAGAGTTTCCCAGAAGCTGTGTGATATGGCAACAAATTGAATGCAGAAGCAGATATAAGAGTCCAGCTGTCTTCTATTAAACCTGAAATTACAAGGATTTGCAAAAATCTGAAACAAGGACATTCTTGTCTTTATTTATTTTGTTTTTGAATTTTTTAAAATAAAAACTTGTCACTTATCATATGATGGGTTTATTATTGCTATTTTAAAATAAATTTTTGAAATGGTAAATATCATTAGATATAACCTGTGTAAACAGAAGCTCTTTGGGTGTTCAATAATTTTTAAGAGTGTGAAGAGTTTCTGAAACAAAAAAGCAGTCAAACCAACAAACACAATAACTTTGAATGCCACTGATACAGAGCAGAATTTCAGAATCAAGCCCTTTTATCTTCTCGGAATTAGAAGAATTAAGGAAGGTAACCAGGGTAAAGATGAGGTTTAAAATATCCTCTCATCTTTCTGATCTTATTTTGAAAACCTGGATGTGTTCTAGGAAATTATTTTAAGTGGAAGAATTTTAAAAATTTACTATCATACAAGTTACAGTACTTTTTTTTTTTTTTTTGGAAATAAGCAGGCAGATACCTTAAACGGTTGTGAAGGTTTGTTTTGTTTTTTCAAATACAGAAAGAGTGCTTATTCTTCTGAACATCCACATTATCATTTCATTAACAAATACTATATAGAATATAGTTTGACAGTATATGTGAATGTTTTATTGCAACTGTATATATACACAGCATGTATATTATGCTGAGATTGTGGGAATAGGACTGTAATTTGTGACTGCCATGTGAGTCTTCCAGAATTTAGGAAGGTTAGGAAGACTAGTATCTATGAGCCACGGAGTTAAACACAGATATGATGTGGGAGTTCTTGTAAGACCTATTCTGGGGACACCTGGATGGCTCAGTCAGTTGAGTGCCTGACTCGTGATTTCAGCTCATGAGATCGAGCCTGACATGGGTCTAATACTGGGCATGGTTTCTCTCTCTCCCTCTCCCTTTGCCCTTCCTTATCCTGCTGAAGCATGTGTGCATGCACCCTCTAAGAAAAAAATAAAGATAAGAGGTATTCTGTGTCACTTCTTTGGTCACTGCTTATTTCCTACAGCACTCATCTTACAGCTGGGCTGTACCATTGAGTCCTAGTCACTGGATAGGATGCATCTCAAATAGAGACTTCCAGGTTTGCTAGGTGTAGTAAATAATAATGCTAATATAATAAGAGTTATTATACTATCACAAATATTATCATTAACTAATTGAACACTGTTTATGATTAGTGTTCACATAAAATCTTTAATTTTTTTTTAAAGAAATGGTACTGTCTTCAATTGTACAGTCTGGAAATCATGATTTCCTTAAGGTCATTGCCTCTTTTAACCTAATATGAAAGATTCTAGAAAAGCATTCTCTAGAGGTACTGGGGTGGCTCAGTCTGTTAAGTGTCTGCCTTTGGCACAGGTCATGATCTAGGGGACTTGGGATCCAGCCTAGCATTGGGCTCCCTGCTCAGTGGAGAGTCTGCTTCTCCCTCTTCCTCTTCCCCTACTCATGCTCTCTTGCTCTCTCTCTCTCAAATAAATAAATAAATAAACAAATAAATAAAAATAGAAATTTTAAATTTATTTTAAAAAATAAAGTAAAATTTATGGGTGCCTGGGTGGCTCAGTGGGTTAAGTCTCTGCCTTCGGCTCAGGTCATGATCCGAGGGTCCTGGGATCGAACCCCACATCGGGCTCTCTGCTCGGCAGGGAGTCTGCTTCCTCCTCTCTCTCTGCCTGCCCCTCTGCCTACTTGTGATCTCTGTCTGTCAAGTAAATAAATAAAATCTTTAAAAAAAATAAATAAATAAAAATAAAGTAAAATTTTAAAAAAAAAGGAAAGCATTCTCTAGTCATCCTTCATAACTCATTATGATTTTTAACCCATGAAATCCATGTGGTAGATGAAAAAAATTAAGAAAAAATTTCTCCTGTAATTTGTTTTGAAAAGACATAATTTAGTATTTGTTTACATATATTGACAACCTCTTCATTTCTCTCATCTCAAGGGAAGCGCTTTTCATCTTTGCTGCATTTATGTAATGTTAAAGAGCAACATCTGCCCAGCTTATTCTATGCTTTCTATGAGTGCCTCATGGCTGGGATACTCTTCTTCCTTTGAATGAACTGGTGAGAGGGCACTTATCATCGAGAACACCATCTTTTCCTTTGGAGGGAAATAGATCTTGGTTTGAGTTTGGCTCTGTCTCTTGACCTGTCAAACTTGGACAAGTTATTTAGCTTCTTGTCAGGTTCCTCATGGAACCCAGTGTTCCCATTTGATGTTTATAGTGCCTCCTCTATAAAAGTGTTATCAGAATTAACTTTTGTACAGCTCTACAGAAGTTCTGGCAGGAGCTGGTAGATATCCCCACTATTAGTAGCATCTATTAGCATCATGAAAATTAATTCATCAACATCTACCCTCTAGGCTGGAAATATAATTTAACTGTAGAAAGCCATGAACTGGGGCGCCTGGGTGGCTCAGTGGATTAAGCCTCTGCCTTCAGCTCAGGTCGTGGTCTCGGGGTCCTGGGATTGAGGTCCTGGGATTGAGTGCCGCGTCGGGCTCTCTGCTCAGCAGGGAGACTGCTTCCCCCTCTCTCTGCCTGCCTTTCTGTCTACTTGTGTTCTCTCTCTCTGTGTCAAGTAAATAAATAAAATCTTAAAAAAAAAAAAAAAAAGAAAAGAAAAAAGAAATCCATGAACTATAATCATCAATGGGCATTATGTGGTACACAGACCACATAAGGTAAACCTCCGTTTTCACTGGGTAAAGACCACCTTCCAGTCTCCAACCATTTGCGGACAGCTGCTATATTTTGACCTACAAGGGTGTCCAATTAACTAAAAAATCCAGTTGGGAGCTCAACCATTTTCTGGGATGATTGGAAATAGTGTAGTAAACGGACAGATAAATATTTACCTGAAATTTGTTCTGTTGACTCCTAGATTCATAAACACTTGTCACACTTCTGGTAGAACCAAGATGGCCATGTTGATGCAGAGGGTCTTTAATTTCGGTAAAACAACTGTAAAAACATGTATAATCACAGACCTCTTACAATGCTTTCTTGGTATATCTTTATATCTCCAGTTCACAAGGCCTAGAATTCCCCTTTTCTACCTTCATTTCCTCAAGAAATCCTGTTCAAAAATAAATACATTTTTCATGCAGCCTTTCCTAATTTCTTATCTCCCTGTCTTCCCGCCCCTGTTCTTAACTCTCAGGGCATCACATTAAATTGTTTTCACCTACAGTGGATGTCCATTTTGTGATACGTAGTCTCTTATGGCAATTGCCATATACTTACCTTATCCCACTGGATGGCAGAATTATGCTTTTTTTTTTTTTTTTTTTAATCCCTGTGTCTCTTCTAATGCCAGGCATTTGAACACAAGAGGTGCTTAATATAGACACACTGAATTGGGGGGAAAAAAATTGAGCTTATTATCCCAGTGTGATTTCTTAATACTGTCCTAATTCTTTCTTAATAAGGCATTCAATTAGTAAATGCTTGTAAAGTGAATGCAGAAACCGTCAACTATGATGCTTCCATATAGAAGTATTTTTTAATACCTTCCTCTCTGTAAACTTTAAAATATTTAAATCTCAAAAGCTTTCTTTGGGATGGAAGGCAGTGTTCAAAAACACAAGAATCCTTTTCTTTCTTGTAAGAATTAAATTCTCTTTCCATTCTATCTCCTATTTTCCATTGCTCCTTCTCCAGAATGAAAAACAAACAAACAAAACAAAACCAAAAAAAGTAATGGCCAATGGAAATTAAAAGGAACAGAAAGATTATAAAATAAATGTGTTGAAACACCAAGCATCCTGTGGGTTGTTACAATTAACTCTACAGCTAGCAATAAGACACATGTTTTTCAACTTCAAACTATTTGAGAAAACTCTTCTAGTTTTTTAAAAAATTCTCTTTTTCTAAAGCTTCCTGCAGGTTGTGTCCCTGTAGTGCTTAGGGGTTGGGTGCCGTTGCCATCAACAGAATGGATTCATTAACCTTTACATTGATTTGAATTGTCATCCGGATAAATATTTATACCTGTTTTCCCTGAGGGCTTAATGAAGTCCTTTGTCAATAGCACCAGGAGCTTCTCCCCTTGACCTTTGTCATCCATTCATTCAGAAAATTTTCATCAAGCTGTTTTGTTTACAATGTTAATCTCTCACTGCCTTAGGTTTGGCACAGAGAAGTATCCATCCTGGATTCAGTAGAATTATTTTACACTATTTTGGGTTATGCAGAGAAGATAATTTTGCCTTTGAGTTTTCTGTTTTAACTTCAGGATTTAAACATTTCCAGTTTCCTGCATATTTGTCTTTCTGCTTTTTGTCTGCCTATAGAATATTTCTCTTGTTATCCTCTATATGTGGTGATTTCAATTTCACTTTCTGACACCAAAATCTCCTAAAAGATACAGTTAAAAGAGGTATTAGCTAATGCTATGGTGGTAATCATTTTGCAATATACATGCATCAAATTCTCGATAGGTATATCAAATCAAAACCTTGTATATCTTAAATTTATACAACATTACATGTCAAATATATTTCTTAAAGCTAGAAGGAACAAAAGATAGAGTCAGAGCCGGAAAATGTCTTTGCTTCCCTGTCCCCACATTTTATCAGTGAACATTTTTAGTGTGGGAAGAAAAGGGGAGATTGTTATATGCCAACCATGGTGCTTCATAACATTATGTATTTTTCTGTTTCACCCTCAAAGGGCACTTGGGCAAAACATACTGCTCCATTTTATGGTTGAGGAGGCTGAGACTATGGAATTCAAGTAAGTTGCTCAGAGTCAGACATAGTAAGTAAGCTGATTGATCCCAGGATTTAGTTCTGCCATTTAACTAGATGTTTGACTTTGGGCGAATTACTTAACCCCTCTGTGGTTCAATTTCCTCATTGGTAAAATGGAGATAACCATAGTTCCTTTCTGTACTATAGTTGTGAGGTGGCTGTGGATTAAATAAATTACACTATCAGAGCTCCTGGAATGTTCCTAGTAAATACTAAGGGCTATTCATTTAGGTTACACTGATTTACTTATTTAATTATACTAAATCTTGTCTTTTCTAGTTTTCTTGGATGGAGGGGGGGATACTCTAGGAGAAGAGATCAGCGAGAAAGTCAGTAGCTCTTCCCCTAGTTAGGCATGTTTTTTCTTCTATTCCCAAACTTGGAGAAGCAAGTTTCTTATTTGCAAAATAAAATGAGTACTAATATTCTGTACTGGGTTAAATGTTTCATTCCCTTAGTCTCTTCGGTGCCTTCTTCCTTGAGACTCAGTTACTTACTTTAATACTCAGTCTAGTTTTTAGAACAGTAGAAATATTTGGCCATCAATTTCAGCAAACAATGCACTTGGTTTTTATATTAGTGTTTGATAAGTGGTTCTTTTGTTATAAAGAAAAGGTAACCTATTTATAGAAACTTCCTTTAGAGAAGCAATCTTTCTTCAAAAACTAAGCTGTAGAATTTTTTTTTTCCTATTTTGAGTTGTATATAAATTTTGAGAGCTGGATCCAGAAGAAAAGGCACATTACTCAAAAGCCTGAATGAGAAGAATTACAGACTTTTTTTTTTTTTTTTCTCCTTCTATATGGTATCTTTTCATTGGATGGACCAAAGGAGCCATGGAAACTAAGTGGAACCTGATCATGTTTTTTTTATTCCTTGCATTCCTGAGATACTGGAGAGAAAATGTGTTGCTATTGCTACTGTTTTTTAGGCTGTAAAGTACCACTTACAAAAACAATTATCACAGATACCTAATTCAAACAACTAAATAGAGTTCCTCCTGTGGTTACAAAGGGGCTGCAAATCTCAGTCATGAAAGAAAGTAATTCCAGCAATCCTAGATTAAGACTAAAAAAAAAAAAAAATCAAATCTTAATGGCCCAGTAGAAAATCCATACAGTTCAATGATTGAAGGCACAAAAAAACATCATATACCTTAGAGCCTAGTTTACCTTGCGGTAATTGAATATCCTTTACACTAGGAGACGTTTGCGGTCTTTTTCTTCATTCATTAAGCAGGTATTTTTAATTTGAGTGTAAAGTGAACATAGAAGTACGTTTTCAGGGATAAACACAAAGTGGAAGAGGTGTCATAAAGAGACCAGGGACTGGAGGTCAACAGAGGAAATAATCAATGTCTCCTAGAGGAGAGGGATCGAGAAATATTCTACAGGAGTGCAGGCTTTATTGAGATCAAAAGATAAGACTGGAAGATCTGCTCCAAGCAAAACCAAGCTGATGCATATGGAAATTCCTTGATACTACAAAATTCCGACCAATAGGCTTGAGTTTAAATGCATCAGAGCTAAGTTGTACAGGTTAAAATCAGGTCAGGAAACCAGACAGATCCCAGTGAGCCCTTTGAATTGAATAGAGCTAGGTGGAGCTGGTTTAGTCTGGTTGGGTTTGATTTTAAACTGCTTGGTGCAAGTTTTATCCCTTAGATTAAAAAAAAAAGAAGAAGAATTTGATGTAATCCTATTGTTGTAACGAAGTGCTTTCTATATTAAGGATATTAAGCATTAGTCTATAACATTTCTCCTACATGCTTTTCCTAGCTCACTGTTTAACTTTGACTTCCATTTTTTAAAATAATAATTCATTTTTTATGAAATAATCTTTTCCATTATGCCTTCTTAAAAAATCTTTAAATGTAAGAGATTTCATTAATATTCACTAATGTATCTTTTACTTTTTCCCTACATTTAACTCATTAACATATTTGTTATCAAATAAGTATCTAAATCGATTTTAATCAGATATCTCAATAGCCCTTAGAAATTAATCCATTTATTTCACACTACTTAACATCACCTTTCTCTATACTAACTAATTTAATTACCTGTGATAGGAGTGCTTGTTTTACAGAAGGGTCGCACCATTTATCCAGTCATTATAAAGTGTTTTATCTCACAGTATTAGTCACTGCTCTAGATACTATTTTCAATTTATTATTACTTTATTTTTAGCTATTCCTTTTTCTGTTTTCCAAATCTACTTTAAAATTATTTTGCTGCCTCTCTACAAAATGTAGTTGCTATATTATTAGGTACTCTATCCAGATCTAGAATAGTTCCTAAAGCTCTCGTGCTGCCTCTTTGCTGTGGAATCCCCCCTTCTTCCTTTCCCTCATCATTGGAAACCACAACTCTGTTTTCTATTCCTGTAGTTTTTGCCTTTTGCAGAATGTTCTTTAAATGGAATCATGCAGTATATAGTCCTTGGAATCTGTCTTCCTTCACTCAGCATAAGGCATTTAAAATGCATGCATGGGGGCACTTGGGTGGCTCAGTGGGTTAAAGCCTCTGCCTTCAGCTCAGGTCATGATCTCAGGGTCCTGGGATCGAGTCCCGCATCCGGCTCTCTGCTCAGCAGGGAACCTGCTTCCCTCCCTTTCTCTCTTTCCCTGCCTCTGCCTATTTGTGATCTTTCTCTCTGTCAAATGAATAAATGAAATCTTTTTAAAAAATGCATGCATATTGTTGATTCTATCATCAAGTCATTATTTTTTTGTTGCTGAGTAGTGTTTCGTTGAATTGTTGTACTTCATTTTGTTTATCCTTCAGTTGAAGTGTGTTTGGGTTATAATGAGTTTCTGGAAACTGAATATGAAAAAGTACCAATTTTTAATGTGAAATCAGTATCTTTTTATTTTCTTATTTTTTTTAATTTTTAAAAATTTTTTAAAGATTTTATTTACTTATTGGACAGAGAGAGAGGGATCACAAGTAGGCAGAGAGGCGGGCAGAGAGAGAAGGGGGAAGCAGGCTCCCCGCCGAGCAGAGAGCCCGATGCGGGGCTTGATCCCAGGACCCTGAGATCATGACCTGAGCCGAAGGCAGAGGCTTAACCCACTGAGCTACCCAGGTGCCCCAAATCAGTATCTTTTTAAAATGGTGGCCATTAATTGGGAGTAGATCCTGAATTTTATCTAATACTTCAAGTAATCATCCTCTGATCATTGACTTTCTTGCTGTCTTGTATGTATCAATATTTTAAAATATTAAGCCATTTATTTTCCTGAGAAATTTAAAACTTAATTGTGACAAATTCTTCTTCTTATGTACACTTGGTATATTTTATACTTTGCGTTGGTAATATGTACCAATAGTTACAAAATGCAAAAACTTCATAGTGAAAAGTAGTCTCTTTCCTTTATCTGTGGTACAGCCCCCCACCCCCCCCTCCTGCAACCAGTTTCCTCCCTAGAGGAAAAAGTGTTGCATTTCCTGTGTTTCCAGAGGTGGTTCCTGAATCTCAAACATGCATTTATGTTTTTACTCCAGTCATGCCAGTATACACTCTCTTCTAAACCTTGATTTTTTTTCACTTAACAATGTACCTTGGAGTTCTTTATTAACAGTATGAGGAAAACTATTTTACTATTTTTGATGGCTCTATAGTATTTCATTTTATAGAGGTAGAATACTTTTTTATAAAAATGGTCAAAGTTCCTTACTTATGGATATCTATATTGTTTCCAATCTTTTTCTATTACAAATAGCACAAAAATGAAAATTGATGTTTGTGCCTATTTTCTTACACATGCAGACATATCTATAGGAACAACATGTCAAATGGACTTGCTAAGTAAAATAATGCATGATTGTTTATTGAATTTTGATAAGTTCTGTCAAATTGCTCTGCCTATTGCTGTCCTAAGTCACACTTATACTAGGCAGTATAAGAAGTCATCTCCTGATGCTTTGACCAATACAATGTCAAGGAATCTTTTTCCTAACTAGTATAATAGGTGAAGATTTACCATATTTTAATTATAATAGCAGTAAGAGAAATGTGAACTGAAGTTGAACATGTCTTCATGTTTTTAGAGCTTTTGTATTTCCTTTTTTTAAACTCCACATCATTTGCCCATTTTTCAACTGGACTGGTGACCTTTTTCTTGACTTGTAGGTACTTTCTTGCATTAAAGAAAGTTGGTGTTTGTCAGTCACTTATATTTTGCCTTCATTCATGGTGTTTTTGGGGGTGAGCATATCAGGTTTTTTAAAGATATTTATAGTTTTTTTATGTAACGCTCATTCTGAAAACCATTAAAATGTTATTTTTTCTCTACTAATTTTTAAAACTCTCACCTTGAAATCATTTAGAATTTATTTTAACATACATTGTAAGATGGAGAAACCACCTTTATTTATTTATTTATTTTTTACTTCCTTGTGGTTTGGCAGCTGTTTCAACACCATGTATTGAATAATACATTTTTTTTCTCTTTGAATTCAAATGCTACATTTTTCATCTACTAAATTACCATGTGATATTTTAAAATTTCCTTGCTACTTCAATTGTTTTCATTCATCTGTCAAATCATATGATAACTTACATTAATAATGAGTATTTTCTATGATGTTTTAATATGGAAGCCCTATGTCCACCACCACCCTGACATTTCTCTTCTTTTTGATAATATACCTGGGTGTGTGTGCATGTGTGTTTTGTTTGCTTTTGCTTATCTTTTTTTCACACTAACTTTGAAGTTTATTTTTTACCTACTCTTCAAAAATACATGGTCATTTTATGATTTGTTCATTTATAATTTTAAATGAGACAAACCCACTCTTTTCAAGAGGAGACTTTCTACTTTGAGAGCTTGTTATCAGAAGAAAACTATGATATCATCTGGCACCCACTTCAAATCATAGTCACATGTTCCAGAATGGGTTCTTGTTACTCTAGAAAGTAGGACTTATGTCACTTCCACTCGGTAACCAAGGCTATCCGTTTTCTCTCTCTCCCAAAACAAAATCTTAAAGGCAAAAGGCATTACAGTACATTATAGCCCTTTAAATATTTACAGGTGATCTAGCTAAGAAAAATCAACTATGTCGAGTTCATTTTCTGTTTACTTTGTGAACACATTTTTACTGAAATGGATAGCTCTCTTCTACATTGCTATAGAGAAAACATTTCTTGCCCAGAGTTTCAAGTACAATTTAAAGAATTTATTATGAAAACAAAATGGTTGAAGAAGAGCCATATATAAAGTTGAAACATTGTATCAAAACAAAACATAATTGTACTGTAAAGATTAAATCTCATACTTAAAGAATGAAAACACGTGTATTATACTACTTAATGTTACGAAGGGTCTTTTGTAAAGTGGGGTAGGCCATCATGATGACTCCATTACGTAGTTTACCTTGGTGTACATGGGAAGTATTAATATATTTTGTGGATTTTGGCCCTATGACTTTCTAAAGAGCATGATTCATTCATGAGTAATCTGTAACCCATGCTCCTTGTATAGTCATTAGAAAATCTTGCCTTGATGATTTTCCGTTGAATATCAAAGCTCTCAAAAGTATGCTATTGGGAATGAGCCTACACAGATGTGGGAGATTCTCCAAAATGACCCAGGCTTGATATTCCCTCCTCCCCTGTTTCTCTGGTATTGTGATTTACCAAGTGTTCTACAGGAAGAGATTAAGCATTCAGGAGAATTATTTAATTTTCAAAAGGACTGTTTTTTTTTGTGTGTGTGTGTGTTTTTTTTTTAATGCCTGTCCCATTTTCTTGCTTTTTGAGTTAGTTACAGAGATTTTGAAGTTGAAAATACTGAGATATTTTATAACCTAAATAGTGAAACATTTTTACTTTGATATTGAGTGGAATTTCCCAAATTGCATGATCTTTGAAATACAAATTTGATTTCCATTTACTTTTCAAAGCTTTTAATTCCTTTTGGTAATGTCCCCTGAAACCTTGCCCTCCACAGACCCTTTTCTGTTTGTTTTGCTTTGGCTCCTCCCATGCCCTGAGTCTTGGACCTGGCTGGAGACAGGCAAGAAAATCAGAGCAAACCGTCATACCCCAGCCCCTGATAGAATGTGCACATTATTCCTCTTTACCAGCATGTTTGTGAAATCTCATAAGAAATCCTGCTTTTAGAAGTCCTTTTATTTATTTATTTTTTAAAAAGCCTCTCATACACAAGTGGGGTGAATAGGTGAATAACATTGATTTCTTTCAAAGAAGGCTTTATGTAAATGCTACCCTAGTAGAATTTCATTTCCATTTCCTGCATTGATCTCATCTTAAAGCCTTGAAGTCAATCCTATTTTTTATGTATTGCTGTTTTAACAGAAATTCCATGTTACAAAATGAAAGCGACTGACCAAAGATGTTGGAATGATGCTTAAAAGCCTCTTATCTATTATCTTTGGAGTTTCAGAATGCCATTAAAAAAAAACCCCAAACAAACAAATGTTAAAAAGAACAAATGGCTGTGTACTTTAGCTGACATCATTATCTAAATAGATGCTCAAGCAGTTGTTTTGTTTTGTTCTTTTGTTTTTTGTTTTTTTCCTCCTAGAAAACCCAGTATTTGGAATATGGCTTTGATCTAGGCCTAGTGTATAAGGAATAAATTGTACTGTTTATCATTAAGAGTGGAGAATTTTCTTACCTTAGAGATTGCACAGTTGAACCCATCATGAAGTGGCTGGAACTCTACTCTTGTCTGAAACTCCAACTGTTCAGCTAGGGGAACCAAGACAGAACCTCTTCCTCTCTTAAGATATCCTGGCGGTGCCCACTAAAAGCTTATCTGGGTATCCCAGTAGAGATTTCCACTAACAAAGCAGGGACAGATATGACAATGTGTTTTGCGTTTGTATCACAATATTTTGGCACATGAGTAGGACCTGAACTGGCACTAGCATATAATGGTTATGCCTACACTTAACCATTACCAATTGATTTTTTTTCCTCTAAAATAACCAGATGTTCTTTTTTAAAGACAATGATAAATCTTAATCTCAAATAGGTCTTAAACCCTACTGTAGTTTATTAAAAGTATTCAGTTGACCACGAACATCAATGAGCTCTACTTTTTAATCCAAGAGTTGTTTATCATATATATTCTGACTTCTCTTTAGTGCCTCTGGTATTCTGTTTAAAAATGACAGAGGATTAAAGAAAAAAAAGAAGTGATTGAATATCCAAATCTGAGTTCTCAGCTTTAGTCCATGATTCTCATTTATTTTTCTCAGTCTCAATTCCAGTTATCAAAAAAGAAGTACCCTTAACTATGCTTCAGTTTTTAGGAAAAGAGTTCATGTATGACTTGCTGTTCATCGTACTCCATATGAAGTCTTGCGTTTGAAATGTAGGGTCCTGCATGCTTTCGCTTCATACCTGACACTAACCAAGTTTCCCAAACTTGCTTCTACTACCATATGCACATGTTTTTGGCTATTCTGGAAGAAAGGTAACATGAACTAAACTCTGGAACCAAAGTGTCTGGATCAGAATCCAGCTCTACTACCTACTACCATGTGACCTTGGGGCAAGTGTAACCAATTCGTGACTCAGTTTCCTCATCCATATAATGAGAACAAGAATAGCACCTACCTCATAGGACTATTAAGTTATATGAAGATATATATCTAAAGCCCTTAATAAAGAGTCACATTTATTAAGTAAGCACTCAATAAATAGCTGGTATGGTAATAATATTTATCCTCCTCCTCACAAATAGATGTCACTATCATTTATTTACCTCCACCTTGCTTCAGCATGTCCTAAATTCTGCCATTAGGACTTTTGGAATGGAAATTAGCTATCCTTCTTAGCAGCCTAAATTATGTTCTAAAATAGACAAGACAATTTAAAAAACAGAAAAAAAAAGAAGGTAGTATTTAGGGAAATCACTTGAGTGAAACTCTCTGTCTATGCTGGGTTTTATTCCTTTATTAAGTAAATATTTGTTGAGTCTCACCTATCAATCAGGTGCAGTGCAGGGCACTAGAAACGTGGCGGTGAACAAAATAGTTACACTCCCCAAACTCATGAAGGTTAATGTCCGGGTGGGAGAGTCAGTAATGAAATACCTCCCAGATGTATAATTATTCATTTAAATAATTCTATAAAGGAAAAGAACAGAACAAGTGAGGGAGAATAAGATAGAACGAATTTTAGGTATCAGAAAAAGCCTTCTATAGTTAACTATTTAATTAGAGACCTAAAATGGACATGGACAGGCCACGAGTGGGAGGGAGGGACAGGGCATTCCAGGCATGAAGAACGCATGTACAAAGTCCTGAGGCAGGAGACAAGAGGTCATTGAGCAGTTGAAGGGCGTTTGATCCACTGGCACACGGAGAGCAAGGGAGCAGGGCTATATCATAGGGGCTGGGTCAGAGCTTTGGGCCTCAGGATCTTGTTAATGATCAGGACTGGATTCTAAGTGCACTGGGAAGTTGAAGCAGGGCCGTCATATAGTACACTATATATCTTTAAAAGATTGTGCTGGTTCATGCATTGTAACTGGATTCTAGATAAACAAGGCGAAACGAGGTGATCATTAGAGTCTGCTGCTGTGCACAGGAAAGAACTAATGGTGGCCTGGGGGGCAGTGGATCTAGACATATCTCAAATTATATTTACATATTGTTAATTACATTTACAATTACATTTTGGAGGTAGAAGAGGCAGGACCTGGTGAGGGATTGCATATTAGTTTTTGGGGAAATGAAGGTGTTTGGAATGAATCTCAGATGACTCTGATTAATGAGGTTAGTAATATTACAGATTTTACTGAACATTATAGATGCAAATAGATGGCATTATCATCTATTAAGAAGAAAAAAAATGGAAAATGCTTTCGAAGTAGCCAAAGAGTCTCATGTATGTTTCTGACTGGGAGTCCGTACAGACACCTGCTGAAGATTAAATAAAAGAATCCTAGAAAGAACCAGTATTTTACTGGTTCTTCTTCTACCAGTGCTCAGTCAAAACTTAAATCTCCTGACTAAGAGTGAGGCTTGGAACTCAACATCTTTCATATGATACAAAGAAGGGCCTGTTAGCATTAGAGACTCCCTCTTTCACAGTTTTTGTTTGGTTGTTTGTTTTCTGGTTTGATGGAGGTCCTTTACTTCCCTGGCAGAGATGAAAGTGCCCTATTTGTTGGGAACACAGTTAACAAAAGTGACTATGCTTCCCCATTGGCTTCATTGTTCTGCTGATTTACAACAAGGGAGATCGGAAATAAGGGAGGAAAACATTAGCCAGCATGTTGTTGCTTAAGGACTGACTTTCTTCTTCCCCTTTCTCCAGACATATGGGTGTATACACTTCTCTCACTGGTCCAGCAAATGCTTTCTGGAGTCCCTTGTCTGCACCAGGCACTGTGCTAATAAGCCCAATGCCGATGCCAGGTGCTCCTTGAACCCTCTGTCTCTCCAACATTCTCTAAGGGAATCTCATGCTATCTGCAAAATTTTCTCTGAGAAAAGCTTTTCTGCCACAGGGAAGACAAATTATTTCTTACATCCCTTAAAGATGCTCTTTTAAAAAATCGAGTAAGAATTACCTGGAGAAAACATTTTCATTCTTAAATGATGGGGGAATATACGAAAGGATTAAAGAAACTGATTATTTTGTCTTACTTTGGTTGAGTGAAGTGTGATCGAGGGGAAAACACATGGCTTCTCAATACTTTGTCATCTCCGAGGATGGCGATAAAGTGCCATATGTGGAAGGATTCTTTAGAAACTGATAATAGATAAATAGTACATACACTCCCCAAACATGCCTTAGGGTGGTAAGACCAGAGTTACGGGTGTTCTGTCAATGAGTGTGTATTAAACATTTATCTAAAACAGGATCCATTTTGCTGAAATGTTTCTGGAAAACCTAATGAACTTCATCTGTGGGCTTTTGGTTTATAACGCTGGCACTAACTCTTAAGCAAGGATTCTCTAACAAGGGACAAAATGGACCTCTGTGGGAAGTTTATGCTCACTTCCAAATGAAGGGCCGATTCTAGCTTTGAGGAAGGGCTGCATGAATTTGAACATGGCGGCATCTGTACTTGTGTTTCTTCTGCTTTAATTGGAAACCAACCCAAACAGGATATATATTGTCCAGAGGTTGAACAAACACAGTCTCAATAATGTTGCCTCAGTTATATGTGGTACTAGTTAGTGAGTAAGAAAGTAGGTACTGACATTCAACCACAGATTCAGATCCTGGTGCCACCACATATCCAGCTGTGTGACCCTGGACAAAGTCACTTCCCTGCATCATGGGAATAATAATGCCTACTCCAGAGGTTACTCCTGCAAATCCAATGAGCTAGAGTCATGTAAAACTCATGGCTGCTGGCTCATTGTAAGTGGTCAATGAATATAACATATATGTAATATATGCTTAGTTTAAGACCATTTAAATAGTGTCTTCATAATTATAGACAAGCACAGGTGAGCTACTGCTTTAAATGGTGGGTGTAGGGACTCAATATATTGTACATTTATTTTATCTTATCCTCATATATTACCTTCAGCATCTCCAAAGGCTATAATAGTCCTCTTCCGGTAGGAAACCCACTTTGGCTTGCTATACATGAGCATCACTGCATGTTTCCCACCCCCCTTTGGTAGGAACTATTGCTCACTAAATTGAAACACAGGAAGGTGGAAAGAAACAGAACTAACATCTATAAAACAATAATTATGCCAAGTACTTTTCTAAGTGCTTGTGGAACATTACATTTTGTCCCTGCAAAAATCTGCACCTTAATTTCTGTCATTTCTAATTGAAAGCTGGATTTCAGAGAATCTGAAGTATTTGCCTCAAACACATAATGAGTAACCAGGCCAGGATTTGATACCAGCTAAGATTTGACATCAGACTCACTCTGGCCAAGTGAAACAGGAAATGAGGAAGCAAAAATACATTTTTTTCCTGGATCATTTGCTCTTTAACTAAATTATCATTATACCCCATCAACTTCCAAATTTAACAAAACACACATTTGACTTTATTTAGAGTATAGAAAATAGAATATATGGATAAATGACACCAAAGAAAAACATATTAAGTAGTCAGAATCATCAGTAAGGAGGGATATTTAGCTTTCTTTAAAACATGGAGATGATATTTAAGTCAAGATCTGAAATGAACTATAATTGAGCTTCCTGGAAGCAAAAGCAAAAAAATTAAAAAAATAAACCCCATGAGTTATTTAATTTAGTCTAGAATGTTAGTTTTTGGTGGGAGGGGTGGGAAAGGAGGCAAGACTCTTTTTCAGTTTTTTTTTCACTGCTGCATACTAATAATCTGAATATTATTGGCAAATAATTGGTGTTGATTTAATATATGTTGAATTAGTCATTAGTGACTGAATAATAAAAGAGCATGTCACATTTTCAGTTTCTAAGAAAGTAATTGTATATGGCATTTATTTCTCCAAGCTGCATCTTCTCTCATTTAAGATGGATAAGGATGCCTTATCTTATTTTAGAAATATATTCTAATATATATAAAATGTATATTTAGTATAAATGATGTATATTTAGAAATGTATTCTATTTTTAGGGGACTGGGGAATCCCATTGAACCCTCGACTGTTGTTGATAGACTGGTCCTACCAAGGTAACTCCTCTCGGCTGTCTCTTGGCCCTTCCCATGGAAGAGCATCTTAAAACCACTTGATCTGGGTCTTGAGTCATAGATGCAAATGGATTTGCAGGCACAGGACTTTGTAACAATTTAAGACCACAAGGGAATCGTGAGCCGAGGGAGCACTGCCTGTTCTTAAAGACATTTTTTTTGACTGCCCTGAAACCTGTTCGTTTAGAAAATTCATTATGCGTGAGTGCACATGGCCATGTGCCTGGTATGTAACCACCCACATGTGATAACAAGCAAGGCATAGAGCAAAACAACATTGCTAAAGGGGAGGAAGATAAAAGAATCTATTAAATTCATGTGCTTTCTCAAAGGGCTCCCTTTAAAAAGTGTACGTGTTATGTCAGTAAACTCTATGTTTCCCATTCTCAACTCATGAATACTATTCATTTGAGGCTGTAGGCTGTTTGTTGACATTTTTAATTCTGTTATTATTGGACCCCATTGGATTATTCAGGCTGCGCGTGTGTTAACATAGAGAATATTTCTCTTCTTGCCTCTTCCATCATTTGAGCTGTTGTCTGGTGGGGATCAGGAAAGGGCAGAAGAAGGGTAGTGAACAAAATAGCACTTGCTGGTATTCTTTCTTTCGTTTGCCATGATTTTAAGTGCTTGTCAGCAATCCAGGATTTCCTGGGAGGAGGGGGAAAAAAAAGAAGATAAATGAGTATGTGAGCTCTCACAGAAGGTGGGAACTTGGATCCCCATGAAATTCATATTCTATCTTGGAAGTATATCAGAGGCATACTCCATCTCTGTAAACCTTAAGGCTGAGCACCCATTTAAAATATATTGTTGTATTTTTCTGGCTAACTGCATACTTGACAGGCAAGATAAAATAGTGTGTCTTATTTATTCTTATATCATTGTCATCATATAATTGCATCGCTGGTTGGTTTGTTACAAATTAGTTCCCATCTCCCTGCACTAGAGCATCAACTCTATGAGATCAAGAAAACTTTCCAGTTTTATTTGCTGTTATATTGCTAACCTAAAACTGTATAACTAGTATAAGCTTAGCAAATGTCTTTTGAATTAATTAATAGATAAATGGTAGTGGAATTAGATTCCAATCCATGATACAGCATTAGAAAGTTATATAATCATGGTTACATTTCTTAAAGTCTCTTGGACTCATCTTTCTCCTTTGTAAACTGAGGGGCAGGGGTTAGTAAGGGAGACAGGGAGGTGACCTGTGAAGGTTCATTATAATTCTGCATTGTATGTATTATTAGCAGGAAAAGATATTGGGCTGAGCTACTGCTTCATCAAGTAATTAATTCAATAAAAATTAATAGAGTTCTATAGAAAATAATTAAATTACATTTAGCACCTACTATATGCCAGCTTCATTGAATAAAACACAGTCCTTGTACTAGTCAATTGTACAGTGGTAGGAAATTTACATGAACAAATAGACTATGATAGTAAAAGGGAGAAAGATGACCAATGCACTATGGAAAGTTTAGGAAGTCTTCACATATGACTGGCTCTAAAAAGGTAAGCAGAATTTCTAACTTAAGAAGGGGTCAAGGTTGGAGAAGATAATTCCATTAGGAGGGAATATGAAATGGCATGCGAAATTGGCAAGTGGGGGAAACTTTAGCAAGGCTGGAGCATTGAATATCTGTGCTATGAGAACTAGAGATGAAATTGGAGAGGCAGGATGGACATCAGATGTGATGAAGCATGCACATTAAAGATTGGATTTTGGGGAACCTGGGTGGCTCAGTCATTAAGTGTCTGCCTTCAGCTCAGGTCATGATCCCAGGGTCCTGGGATCAAGCCCTGCATCTGGCTCCCTGCTCGGCCTGCTTCTCCCTCAGCCTGCTGCTCCCCCTATTTGTGTGTGCTCTCTCTCTCTCTTTCTATCAAACAAATAAATAAAATCTTAAAAAAAAAAAAAAGATTGGATTTTTTTCTCTAGGGCAGAATGATCTAGAACAATATTACCAAACACCTTATTGTTGATAAAATCCACAAAAGTTACAGTGACTTGGCTAAGGCCATACAGCTAGAATATAAGTAAAGTCTTTTGACCCTCAAGTAAATGTTTCTACTGCGCCATGCTTTATCTCCATCCAGTTTGGCTGGTTGCCTAAAGGGATTATTGAAAATGTGAAGAAAGTCTAAACTTTAAGGGCTAAATAGTTCATGCTACTTAAGTCTTCTGCAAAGTCTTAGGCAGAATATGTATTTCTAAAAAGAGAGATATCAAACAGGGTGTTTATTGCTAGGTGGGAGGCAACATATGGTACAAATGAAAATTTTCAAAATAAATCTGGTTAGGTGTATGGGAAATCTAAGTAGGGTTTTAGATTTTGCATCTCATTTGGAGGTAGAACAAGAAAGAGAGAGAGAGGGAGAGAGGAGGGAGAAAGGAAGAATGGAAGAAAGGAGGAAGGGAGGAGAATGTTAAGACTGTCGAGAAATCAATTTTGTCTCTTATCACATTGCCAAGAAAAATTCCATAACATATACAGACATGGAACATGAAGTAGTTCCCTGAAATTTGAGATATGCTAACATTTGCTTGCTGATTACATGGTACACTTTTTACTAAACTATTAAAAGAAACTTAAAGTTTTACAGAACCCTCACCTTAGCCGAACAAATGACATAGAAATGCAAACCAGTGTCTGTGCTATAACCGAGTGCTGTCAAATATTGTTGCAACAGTGGAATTCTTTGTGCCTCTATGCACTTGAGTAGTTCATCATCTGGGTCTTTGAAGCCATAATTTGTTAAACACAGGTTTTTGTTAAGACATCAATTGTAGGGGCGCCTGGGTGGCTCAGTGGGTTGAGCCTCTGTGTTTGGCCCAGGTCATGATCTCAGGGTCCTGGGATCGAGCCCCGTGTCGGGCTCTCTGCTCGGCGGGGAGCCTGCTTCCTTCTCTCTCTCTCTGCCTGCCTCTCTGCCTACTTGTGATCTCTCTCTCTCTCTGTCAAATAAATAAATAAAATCTTTAAAAATAATAATAAAATAAAATGTTTAGATCCCAAAAAAAAAAAAAAAAAAGACACCAATTGTAATGATGTGTATCCTCTGTTTTGTTTTGTTTTTCTTCTCCTAATCACATAGGATGGTATGATCCTTAAAGCTGGGGACCTTATTATTGTCTTTCTCTATAGCTTCTTTAAGTCTTTTGCAAATATTTCACAGGCATTTTTTTTTCTTCTTAAGAAATGCCATTGATCTACCAGTGAGAGCAGCCAATCCCCATTAAGGAAATAATGGTGAATGCCTTTCAACTACCTATAAATGGAGTTGACTTAATGCTAACCTATGTTCCAAGATTAGAAGATCACTGAAGAAATTTCAAGCATAGATGGTTGAAGCCATTCACATATCCTATAATCCTCTATCTTTCTCAACCAAATAAACAGTTTCCAAACTGTCAAGACTTACTTTTTTGAGTTATTTGAGTGACAGGGTATGCTTGCATTTTCCACACTTCAAAAGTTGTCTTTAAATGCACAATGGGTACTCGTACATCTACACTTAATAAATATTCCTTGTAACTTTTCTAGCACATCAAGACAAACTATGTTAATACTATCCTATTAAATGCCAATGGCACATCAAAAAAAAGAAAATCGAAAGGAAAGAACTCTTTTTTCTCAAGTCAATTTAAAACCTCCTTATTCATTTTAAATATTTCATTGCATTAATTTTTCAAAGCAACAAAACAAACATTCATCAAGTGAAACTAAGCATGACCCCCCTCAGATGGGTACATCTGTTGCTTTCCTGCTGTGTCCTTGAATAATTCATTTTAATACATTTAAAGTATACACTTCACTAAAATGAGCTACACTCGTTTACATATGAAATTTACATTGATGGAAACCACAATAAAAGCTGTTAGAACGCTGACCCTGGAATTTTGTTACTATCTGTAGTTTATAACTAGCTGCTTCTGTCCCTTTACCTATACAAGGGAGCTGGCACAGCATCTCCACACCAGTGGGCCCATTGAGAGCTCTAGTTACGTCACCAAATATGTGGACAGTGTTATCCAGGATAGTTTAATACCTTCTTCCCACAGCCTGTGTTCCTCATGAACAGTTTTAACAAGATCTGTAGTCACTGCATGTCCCTTTTAGCTCCCTCTGCTCACATCACATAATAGATGCATCAGGTATACTGAATGACATCTAGGAATCAAAGCCAGCACAGAGAATACTAATGAGTTTTAACTTCTCAAAAATTAATCAATGTGCGCTCATCCCATGCAGTGCAGGAAAAAATCTCCAGTTTTATTCACTGCCTATCCTTGTGAACTCTGTTAACTGATGATTTGAATGGTTTTGGAGGAAGGGATAATATTTTTCGCCATTATAGCATTTTTTCCCTCCCCATCCATCTGGTTATGTGTTAAGCCTCGAAATGTTAGGAAAAGGAAAGGAAGGGACAGAATCAGAGTTTAGCAGTTAAAGACACTGTGTTGAGGCTTCCTATTCAAGAAACTTGCTTTTGGTTGCGGCGGGCGGGGGGGGGGGGGCAAAATATTTGATGCCCAAATATACCACTTTGGCATGTGGGTTATTTTCAACTAAAGGTAATCAAGGTCCAGCAGATTAAAAAAAAAAGTTATTTCTCCCTTAAATACCTAAAAGAACCTACATAATGGGGTTGCCTGGGTAGCTCATTCCATTAGGTAACTGACTCTTGATTTTGGCTCAGGTCATGATATCAGGGTTGTAAGATCCAGCCTCCTGCCGGGCTCTGTGTTCAGTGGGGAGTCTGCTTGAGATACTTCCTCTCTCCCTCTCTCTCTGCAACCCCTCAAATAAATAAATATATCTTTAATCAAATAAAATAAAGTAGTAAATAAATAAAAGAACTTAGATAAGGGGCCTGGCTCAGGAGAGAACTATTATTAAAGATAACTTTTACCTGAATGACCTACCTGTATGGCAGGGCAAACATCTAATCACCAAACACTTGCTCTTCTTATTGTCCTATGGATTACCCTCATCCCCTTTGAAGCCCCAGGCCCCTATCCCGCTCCTTAGCTCAGGAAGACGTAGAAGCCTCAATGCTAGATTTGTCTTTGGGATTCATATTCTTAAGGGGCCCATGCATACATAATTAATTTGTTTTTCTCTTGTTAAATTGTCTAATGTTGATTTGATTATTAGACCAGCCAAAGAATCAAGAAGGGTTTAAGGAGAACTTTTCTTCCCCAACACTTTCTATAATATTTTTTTTATTAAGAACAAAACAAAAACAAAACACAAAAACCTATCTCCTTCTAAGAGCAGCAAATAGAGCTTCAATAATACACAATCAAAAAATAAAATAATTTATGAGATATTTTCTACACAAGACTTTAAATATTCGGTAATCATCACTATTCCTATTTATTTGAAAAAAAGTTTCTATAGCATGATATCTTCAGATCTCAAGGGTTATAAACCATAAGTATACTATAATACATAAATTTATATTAGTAAGTAATCATAATAATACTATTTTAAACTCTGAAATATTATTTTCTGAGGATCCAGAACAATTTGTGTATATTGAATATTGTCTATTTTTTAATAAAAGTAAAGTTAGATTTAAAAATTGTTTTAATGATAGCTAGTTGACACTTACTTTATAGAAATTACACTTGGAGAACATACATATTTTCCATATCACCATATTTTAATTGATTACAGGATTTTCAAGCTTTCCCAGTCCCTGGGACCCTTTTGTCAGGGGAAAAATGCTCTGGAGCTATCCACTTAACATCTCCCTGTTTACTTGTTTACCTGCTTAATCCTTTCCCCCCACCTCACCTATAACCAAAATAAATTAAATGGCGCGTTATCATCTCACTATTTTAAAAATGTCATAAAGTAATAAGTATGCTAATAGAGGATAACATTATTTATTTAAAGCCAAATCAAAAACTAAAACTTCAACATATCTTACATTAAAACAGCAATGGAGCTCAGTGCCCAAATAGTTTTGAGAACCCACTGTGGTTCATTTATGTTGTACAGACTATACTAGAAAGACTGTGGCTCTTAATCTCAACTTCCTGGATGTTTGCTTTATTTTGCTTTTGTTTTATTTTGTTTTTAAGATTGAAATCACGTAATGAGGGGCACCTGGGTAGCTCAGTGGGTTAAAGCCTCTGCCTTCGACTCAGATCATGATCCTAGGATCCTGGGATCAAGCCCCACATCGGGCTTTCTGTTCAGCGGGGAGCCTGGTTCCTCCTCTCTCTCTGCCTGCCTCTCTGCCTACTTGTGATCTCTGTCAAAGAAATAAAATAAAATCTTAAAAAAAAAAAAAAGAAATCACGTAATGATTGTGAAAATGCTTCACAAAAAACTCAAAAGTACTGGATAAATAGAAACTATTATCTTTAATAGCAAAATAGAGTACCCTGCATTCACCCATCCACTCCTCATCATGGTAGTATGTGAATGGTTTCTATTGAGAGGAAGTCTGTAGGCAAAAGAGTGTTGAAGGTAAAACTACAACTGATAGGAATATCCATCACCTTAATGTAGTCTTTACAGTTTGCAAACTGATTGTGTAGTGTTTCTTAGACTAGATGATATATATATATACACACACACACACACACACACACACATATATATATGTGTGTATATATATATATGTATGTATATATAGGACAATCTCATATTAGAGAGAAATTGCAAGAACAAAAAACAAAAAACAAAACAAGAACAAGAACAAAAAACATTTTTAAGCTATTTGAGAGTCAGTTGCTGACATAGTTTATTTTCAAGAAATGATAATTATTATATTATTATCAAATGAGTAATATTAAAAGTGGAATAACATTTAACTTGGCAATATTTTTACACATAAAAGATGAACAGTAAGTTATTTTATCTTCATGTGCATTTTTTCCTAAGCTACTTCTGACTTTTTTTTTACAAAAGCATATAAGAATCATTAGGGACCAAATAAGGCAAACCTATCATTACCAATAAGGAAATTCATGCCTGGTTAATTTATTGGCCCTGGACAACCAGGTTGAATGTAAATTACTTCATGGTAGATTTGAGAAACCTTGGTCTTTTTATCACTGCTCCCAAATAAAAGCAAGACTAGGTTTTTTAAAAAGATATTATTTATGTATTATTTTAGAGAGCTCGAGTGCATGAGTGGGGAGGGGCAGAGGGAGAGGGGCAGAGAGAATCTCAAGCAGACTCTGCTCAGCACAGGGCTCAATCTCACTACCCTGAGTTCATAAACTGAGCCAAAAGTAAGAGGCAGATGCTTAACCGACTGAGCCAGCCAGGTGCCCCAAGAGTACAATTTTTTTTTTTTAAAGATTTTGTTTATTTATTTGACAGACAGAGATCACAAGTAGGCAGAGAGGCAGGCAGAGAGAGAAGGGGAGGCAGGCTCCCTGCTGAGCAGAGAGGCCATTGCTGGATGCTGGGCTGGATCCCAGGACCCTGAGATCATGACCTGAGCCGAAGGCAGAGCCTTTAACCCACTGAGCCACCCAGGTGCCCCTAGACTACAATTTTTTACGTGTCTGTTCTTTTCAAAAAGATTTAGTGGTGTTCATGCTTGTTGTAAAACTAATTGGGAAGAAAATTCTGACAGAAAAGATACATACATAGATAGCAATCTGGAAGCCATTGGTTTAGAATCTGTTTTTGACTTGATCAGGGAAATTAACAGAGAAAAACAGGGTCACAAAACAGGTCCAAATGACTTATAATTAGTTTTGCAGTATATAGACTTATATTCTATTTAGGTTAATGTTTTTTGAATACATGCCAAGTAATTCAAAGATAACCCAGAGCTTAGTTAATGGTAAAAAAGAAGGCTATATATGTTTTAAGATCCATAACAGAAACTCCAAATTAGATAAACCATATGCCGATAATTGAGATTCAATTCTACTGTTTTATTACTCTTAAGAAACAGTAAAACTTTGGATACAAAGGCTGTACTGTAACACTTTGAGTTTTATGTTTTTAATAATCATTCTTTTTCTTAATATTTATTTCTAGAAACTAGAGATAGGCCATTTTTTTTTTTTTCATGGAAGCTCTCTACTTATGACTTCTTCCCTGTCAAAAAGCCAGTCTGTTCTCTTTCAGAGCATGGAATGAAAATCAGGTTCTCTATGTCTTAAAGAAATGACAAAATGAATCTGTGATGGTCTTCTAATAGACAAGTGAATATGCTAGTTGCTTTATCTCATCTAATTAATAACATAACTTACTTACGGTCTACCATGCTCTCTTGGCAAAGACCACTATGCCTGTATGTGTGTGTGGTATGTGTGTGTGTCTGTGTGTCTGTGTGTGTGTGGTGGTTGTGTGTGTGGTGTTCATGTGGGGGTGGGTGGGTGTGTGGTGTGTGTGGTATTTGTGTGTGGTATGTGTATGAGTGTGTGTGGGTGTGCTGTTTGTGTGTGTGTGGTTTTGTTGAGGTGGGTGGGGGTGTGTGGTGTTTGTGCATGTGTGGTATTGTGAGTGTGTGGTGTTTGTGTGGTGTGTGAGTGGTTGTGTGTGTGTGTGGTTTGTGTGTGTAGTATATGTATGAATGTGTGACGTGTATGTGGGGTGGGGTGTGTGTGTGTGGTGTTTATGTGTATGGTGTTTGGGGGGGTAGGTGTGTGGTGTCCGTGTGTGTGTGTGTGTGTGTGTGGTGTTTGTGGAAGATTCTGCTGAAATTCCTGGGGGTATATACTGAATCAGCTTAATTCTCTATTCTGAAGCTGCAAGTAGTGTTAAATCCTTTTTGTGTACTATCTGTTCTGTGGCTGGATTGTTGGATTTGGGAGTACATTAACAATGGGCAAATACAAAGAGAATGTTATTCCCACACATGTGTTCAAAGTTGGATGAAAGTTCTCTCCCTTCACTTCAACTGCCCTCCAATACCTGTTTTCAGCACTAATTTGTCTTCTAAATGTATGAGGTGTAGTGATGACTTTGAGAAGTAGCCTGTTCTTTTTTTATTCCAGAGTATAAAATATTTTTAAAAACCAGAGCTTTGATCCATGTGCCATATATCTCTTCTCAGACAGACAATTGGAAACTCACAGACAAAATCAGAACCCTCTAACAAAGAACTAGACGAAAGAAATAGCACCATATTTTAAAAGAGCAGAATTCATTTTTTCATTTATTTCCTGTCATTTTGATATCACCTTGTCCCTGTACAAGTGTTTCAAACCAGGCAGATGACGAAACACTCCATCCACGAGCTCTCTTCTTAATAATCTAAGGCAGTGAAAAAGAACATAGACACAGGTAGGCTAATGTGAAAGATAATCTGAAAGTCACATGCAGAAGTTAGACTGTTAGAATGTATGATGTTTTGTGGAAGAGGATACCCAGCAAATTTAGGATTCTTTTGTATTTCCCATTGACCACACCAGTTGGCAGAGCTTTCATGGATAATGAAGGAAGACAGCCCAATTTTTAAACCTTCTTCGGTAATTCTCACCCTCAGTCAAAGTCTTAACACAGAGTCCACAGATAAATGTGACATTTTAGGGAGCAAGAAAGACTAGAGAAATCATGATAGCTTCAGTTTCTTCGCTGGGTCTGTTTGTAGAATCCTGCCTGGTCTATCATGGATTGCTAATAATTATTACAAGGTAATGTCAGATTTCTGGACCATGGTATTCTCTCTCACTTTATTCAGGTACATCACGAATTCTGTTTCTTTTAGCACTTACTGATCATTCTACAGCAAGTCCTGAATATTGATCAAGGAGCTATGCTTTTTAATCCTATTGCTTTAAGTGTTTGCAGTTGATTTTGCATAAAGCCTTTGGATTCTTATGCAATGTAATTAAAGTAAATGTGCTTTTTAAAAATTTTGTGCATATCTGAGTCTTGAACATTTGTATTAACTTGCAAATGTCAAAATTCATCAATTTTGACTATGTGCATTATTAAGCTGCAAATTGGGTGTATGTGAAAATATACGCTTTAATTTGCAGATGGACAATTAAGCAGGAAGAGCTTTAGAAGCAGAGAAATAGATGGCATGGTTTACTTCCTTAAGATGAGAGTGTTATAGATACATACATACATACATACATACATATTATAGATATATACATACAAAGAGTATGTGTGGGATGGGGCCCTACAAACACCTGTATTAAAATAGTAAAAACATAAAACTGTCAGCATCAAGATTGCTTTTTCATAACGCAACATGACAGAAATGTCATTGCCTCACTAAGCCACTGTCTTTTTCTACCCTGCATAAATCTAGCTTCTAAGTTTTCCCAAATCCTCTGCAGAATGAAGCAGGGATTCTAATACATTAATAAACAAAATTAAATAAATAAAATATTTTATATGATCTCTGCCAGGTGTAAAATCTTGTTGGAGGGTGATTTTGCACTGTGGAATGAAAGTTAAAACATGCACAACCTATTGAACATATAATCTTATGTCTAGGACTCTGTCCCACAGAAATAATAGCATATATGCATACAGATACTTGTACAAAGACATTCACCGCAACATTGTTAGCAGTATAAAAACCTGGTAGAACAACTCAAAGGTCTCTCAATTTAAAAAAGTGGTTTTTAAATGTTTTTTTAAAAATTTACAATATATAATGAAATACTATGCTGACTAGTAGAGGTAAAAAAAAAAAAAAAAGGATGAAATGGCAATGTGACAACTTGGAAAGATGGGCCACAGCATGTTGCTGATATGAAGCAAACAGTCGTAGATCACCAGCTGTAGCTCAGGCTCACTGTAGAGATAAAATACTGTGTGAATGTATGTGCCAATGTACACATACACGGGCTCATGTGTGTACATGAGCTATCTAAATATATTGGTTTGGTCAATGGGAAAAATAAATTTCCTATTTTCAAACTCTGTTCCTTTTTTCCCTCCCCCTACCTTTTAATTCTAATATCTGGTTTTTGTTTATGTCAAACCAAATGAAGTTTTTCCAAATTAATGCCACTAAAATTTGAGTCGAAGCTGTTAAAACCCACATACCACATTGATTTAATTTTACAATGTGGATGGTTTAGATGTCCCAACACTGCTTTACTGTAGAGCATAGGAATGCATGGTTTGTGTCACTTAACTCTTCTTCCCCTTTAAACACAATTAACAGGTCACCACTTGGTTATCAACACGCTCCAGGATCTTCAGTGATCAGTTGGGCCAATTTTGTTGTTCATTTCTTTTGTTAGCTATGTCAGCAGATAATATTCATATTTTAATACCTCTGTGGCTGAGCATAAAACCCCATACCTTCCTCAGCCTTTGTCCTTCCTGCTACTTGCACACTGACCTTTTACAAATTTAATTATTTATACTCAATTTGGTTTCTTCTCTCTTTCTCTTTGCCTGCTAATGTATCTAATGCAGAATTGATATTGTCAACCATGCAGTGGAATGTGCTCCAGGAAATCTCTTGCCTTCTAAAGCCAAGTGACGAATGAAAAGGAAAATGCCAAAGGATTTTGCAATTTGAAACACAGAGGGCAAAATAGAACGCGTTGCTGAAGTTATGGTGTAACACATTCATTTCCCTCCCGCAGTGAAGAATTTTTCATAATATCTGGAGCAGGTCTCCTGACCAGCTATTCAATAAAGTACTCAAGCATGAGACTGATCCCCTAATCCCACATCACTATAAGAATGGGTTAAATAAGTTAATATCTGAGCGACCCCACTTCTTATAATAAAACGTCACAGTGTGGCTCGTCCTATTACCTGTTTGACTGTTACATAGCCCTGTTGTGCCATTTTGAGAAGAAATAAATCATAAAGGGAAAAAAGAATATAAAACATCTGAGAAACAGAAAGGATCGGTGAATGACGATAGGAATTCAGGCATTTTAATGAAGTTAGGATTCTATTTAAAAAGGTACATTAAGAATTCCTGCTGAATTCTGTTCGATTAAGGACATTAATTAAATGGTCATGAGGAAATGTTGATCTCAAATGTGATTTGTTGCAGTGAGAGAAAAGAACCTAAATTGGATTACTCTTAGTTTCCTTAACTGTGGAGTGATTCGAAGACCGAATTAATGATTTGCTTTTATTTACTGATTTACTTTTATTGATTGATTTGCTTTTGTTTCCTAATAGTCAATGGAGAAGAAAACATAAAATGTAAGGGTCAGAAAATAGTTTTTTGTCACTATCTCAGACTTCAAAAGTTGAGAATAATATAGAAAGAAAGAAGGAAAAAAAAAAGGAGAGAAGGAGGGAAAGAAGGAAAGAAAAGAAAAAGAAAGAAAGAAAAAAAGAGAAAAGAAAAGCCAAAACTTTGTTGGTGAACCAATGAAAGAAAAGAGAAATTAACTTAAATTTTACTTATTTTTAAGATTTATTTATTTTAGAGAGAGAGAGAGAGAATGCATGTGTTCAGGAGTGGGATAGGGAGGGAGGCAGGGAGGCATAGAGGGAGAGGGAGAGAGAGAATCTGAGCCTGGAGCTGAAGTGGGGGTGGGGGTGTGGGATGGCTCTGGGTGGGACTCAGTCTCAATACTAAGATCATGACCCTAAGATGCTCACCTGAGCCAAACCAAGAGTCAGATGCTCAACCGACCGCACCATCCAGGTGTCTGTAAAAATCCTTTTTTGGAAAATTCAGTTACCACTCAGAAACTTACTAACTTTATATTATCGTTATTTACTTTTTTTT
Source organism: Martes martes (assembly GCF_963455335.1). Classification (NCBI taxonomy): domain Eukaryota; kingdom Metazoa; phylum Chordata; class Mammalia; order Carnivora; family Mustelidae; genus Martes; species Martes martes. The sequence continues at coordinate 143,496,285 of NC_137888.1, forward strand.
TTTTTGATTTTTTATTTCTTTTCAGCGTAACAGTATTCATTGTTATTTGGGGGTCATGAGAGGTTATAATTTAAGCTTTTTTTTTCACATGATAATTTTCTTGTTTTCACCACAAAAAGATAAGCATATGATGATGGTGCTGATGTATCAGAAATCTTTACATTTCTATTTCTATGTATTAACTTTACTGAGTTTTCTTCTTCTTTTCCCCAAATTGGAAATGGGCTGAGGAATTGGCGTTTGAAGGGGAGATAAAACAATATTAAATGTACAGTTTTAGAAAGTATTGAACTACATGCTGAAATTCTTTTCTAAATATAGATTTGGTTCTTTGACATTATAGAATTTTATTCTCATTATTTTAGCATTATTACTGTATCAATAATAATAATAAAAACCAATAATAACTTTTAAAAATGCCTAGCTGTTAGATTTGTTTCATTTATCTACATAGACACACTCTGTGTGTGTATGTGTGTGTGTGTTATAGGCCCTTAACATTTGTATGTGCATGTGTGGATATAATTTCTATTCTAGGATAAGACAATAAATTATTAATTTATTACTAGTAATGGGTTTTTCACTATGTCAGTACTTATGGCCAATTTTCACTTTTCAAGTTAAAGTTTATCTCATATGTGATTGATTAAGGTTTTGTTTTGTTTTGTTTTGTTTTTAATAAAAGACAATGGGAAGCAGCTTATTTCAGAGCTGACATCGTTTGTTTGTCCCAGAGTGTTCCTAACTTGTCACATATTTTTTCGAAGTTGGGAGAGTGTCCACTTTCTGGACAGTCCTCTTTCAGGTTTGATGATTGTGATGATTAATACAATGGACTGCTATTTCCTGTGAAAACAGCAATGCTAAGCTGAAATGCTTTCTAGTAAATGAAGAAAAGAACATTCATCTCAGGAATTTTGGAGGGAGAAAAAAGTGCATAGGCAACATCTGTTTAGTATAATGATTCCATCTCTGTTACCACCCCCATGTTGGTTCTTGTGTGTTTCTTCCATTGATTAGACAATTTCAGATTTTTATTTCATTTTATATTAACATAATGTATGAAGGGATTTGCTTGTGTTCTTATCTAGGAAATATCATTTTAAATTTCTTTAGATGAGTCATTAACCTTTATGGTTAAAGATGTAAAGAAATAGCACTGTTCCTGGATTATAATGTACACTTCGTTAATAGAAATGATTCTTTTAATCTTGATAACTAAGTGTTTCCTTATAAAGATGATTTGGATGGATTAGTCAGGAGGCGTGGTGTGTAAGGTCTAACTAGAGATAGAAGATTTTTTTGCTTTAACATTCTCTGTATCTCAATTATAATTCTTTTATTCCTAAATTAATATTAAGCTTATTCTAGACTTTCTTTGTTTTGTCCACAAAGTTTATCTATTTACATGTCATAGCAGGTTATTTCTATTTAAGTAAATGGTTGAAATAGTCAAGCTATTTTGCAACTATTTTGCATTTCACAAGTCTTCCAGGTGAAATTTCAGGTAAACATACAGACACACATTTATATATGTTATGACTACGTGTGTGTGTGTGTGTGTGTGTGTGTTTATAACTTTTTATTCTCAGATAAGACATTAAGGATTGAAGTAAGCAAATTAATATTTCTCTTACCATTCTTGAAAGCTTTCTTTTTCCTCCCAAACAACAAATTCATTGCATCCTGGGACTTATTTTTGATTATTTTTGATTTTTATAGCATATTAATTATTTATTTTAGAAACCAGTAGAAATACACCTAAGTAATAAAACAAATTCTCCCTATTGAAACATATTACTTATTTTTATGTGTGCATATTTTTCCAAGTTTGTGTCTTTGATAATGAATATTTTTCCCATATATACATATATACATATATACAGACATTTGTGCTAAATATTGTAGTGCTTGCTATTTTCTTGAGGTAGTCTATCATGGACTCTTTTACATATTAATATGTCACTTAATGGTTTCATTTGCCATAATATCTAACTAATCCCCTCTTACTGAAAACATTAGTAGTGTTTCTAGTTTCCAGTGTTATGACTAATGCTATTATTTGCTTAGGATAAATTTATTAAAGTCATTCTTTAATCTTAATATAGAACTAGATGCCTAATTTAAAATGTATTCAATATGTTACAACCCACTCTGGGAAACATGTTATTAAAAATAGTATATTCGGGGCGCCTGGGTGGCTCAGTGGGTTAAAGCCTCTGCCTTCGACTCAGGTCATGATCCCAGGGTCCTGGGATAGAGCTCCCCATTGGGCTCTCTGCTCAGCAGGGAGCCTGCTTCCCTTCCTCTCTCTCTGCCTGCTTCTCTGCCTACTTGTGATCTCTGTCTGTCAAATAAATAATAAAATCTTTAAAAAAAAAGTTTTAACATTATAGTTTTAAAAATGATCTTTCACTTACATAATTCTTGCAGTAAGAAATTAAAACAGTCAAAAGTATATGGAATAAAATATATGTCCAACTATTTTTCTATGCTAAATTAAGCGCTATAAATAGAATTCATTTTGAATATTTTTGGCAACTTGAAATCTGACAATACGTAATATAGATCCAACTCATTTTTTTGAATAGTATTCAGTTGCAGGGATACACTGTAATTTACTTGACCATCTCCCTATTTTTACTATAATGAAAACAATAACAATGTATATTTTTAAAACTTCTATTTATTGAAAGCCCAAGTTATTTATGTGTATCATATCACTTAAACCCTATAACACCCCTTAAAGTGAAAACAATACTACAAAGAATATCTTTACAGAAACATGATGATATATATATTTTTTCTATTTTGATGACTGGAATTACAGGGTCATACAGTAAATGCATTTAACATATAGATAGATCGTGCCCATTTGTCTCTCCAGTTGATAGGAAATTTAAAACTGGAATAGTTCCAGAGATCTTCATTATTTTACAGATGAACATAGAGGTGAACTTTTCAGGATCTTTCCATCATTAGAAATTCCTTCCCAAATAACCCTTAAGCTTTGATGCTTCCCAGATGAACCAGATGAAAATAACTTGTTGGGACTGGTTGCGCTTGAGAGTTTGGTCCAGTGTTATTCATGACCCTGAAAGCTCTTTGTCTTTTATTCATTGCTTTTACTATTCACATGCTCCCAGAAAATAAATAAATTGTGTATATATATATACATATATATCATATATATGTGTGTGTGTATATATATACACACACACATATAATGTATATGTATATATGTGTGTGTATATATATGCACATATGTATGTTTATTTATTATATATATATATATTTTTTTCTTTAAAAGATTTTAAAAACACTGGTTGAATCTCTTTGTGAGAACTGATATTTGGAAAAAGATGTAATGAGCAGTAGTATGGTCAACTCTCACACTAGAACATCGTCTAGGTAGAGTTGATGAGAAGTCTGTTCTTGTCTATTTCCCATCTCCCTAACTGGGGAAGGGGGATGCTGTCCCCTCCCTGACTGCAGCATAAGCTTAGGGCAGATTTAATTGTCACATCACTTTACTTTAGAGTCAGGTCACATGTGGTAATTCTCGGTTCCAAAGCCTCCTAACTGCATTCTCTTTCCCACATATACCCAAACCGGGAAATCACCTGCTTTAGCTACCCGGCAAACACCATTATTTGTAGGCTCCTTGCAGTTTTAAACACTCCAAACCAGAGGCATATCTTCTTTTTCTTCCTCTTATCCTTCATGTTTCTCCTTAGGAAATAATACACTGGTATGTTTATGAGTACAGACTTAAGTGACATCTGGTGAGAACCTGAAGGCAATTAATTTAATCCCTCAAAGCCTGAGTTTGTTCTTGGTTATAATAAGGTTAGAATTAAAATTAAAGACAGAGTGTCATGAGCATTAAATGAGATATCATGCATTAGCTCTTACTGTGGCCATTATTGGTTTCCTGCCATAACTCAGTAAAAGTGAATTTTTAACCATGTCATAGTCCATATGGTCAGGGAAGGGGGTACATGCCCACATTCAGGAATCAAGGCTTTTTCCATTGTATAGCTTGGTCATTTTTAGGGCCTCTGAGTCTTCCTCTGGATCCTTTTCTTTCCAGTTAGCAGGCAAAGGAATAGAGAGAGCATGGAAGATTTTCTGACAAGCAAACCCAAAGGTCATGTACATCGTCCCTCACACATTTCGTTGGACAGAAATCCATCATATGACCCAATCTTCTAAACACAGAAAAGTAGGGAAATGTAATCTGTTTGTATGCCCAGGAGAAAGAGAACACAGATGTTGGTGAACATTTCAGCAAGCCTCTGCTGTGATTATCACTTGGATATAAAATCAACATATTTTTGTTAATTGGCACAACCTCTAAGCATTCCTTTGACGGTTGTTTGCTTTGTTGAAGTTTAACACAGCCAAACCCAGAAATCAAAGGTTCTTGCAGTGATTGGAAACAGTTTAATACAAAGATATTATTACAAATGCTCAAAATTTACAGTGCTTTTTATTTTTACTGGGAGATGAGCCTTTAAAAAATAGTCATTTTTATACCTCCAAAACTTTTATGAGTCATAATATTTGACATAGAGTACATAAGTCATGGTTGACCCCAGTTGGTATCTAAATTATATATACACACACACACACACACACACACACACACACACACATATACACACTAATAAATGGAAAGTAAATCAGATATTATTTATCTCTGTTTTGTTAGTTATGTCTTTATTTTTTAATTAAAATGTGTTGCATTTCTAAATTTTTAAAAAGCATATTTTGAAAGACACAAATTGAATTTAGCAATTGTGTGTTCTCTTAAATTTTTATTACTTCTGATTGAATCTGGAAGTAGAAGTCATCATGCATTTGGGAAAGAAAACATCAGGCACAGAAAATGCTTTTGGTCAGCATACTTAATGTAGAAAAGTGGGTTTATTAATGCAATGTCGTCTTCCATTTTGGAAGATGATATTCCTGGTGAGAAGTATGTCTATATGGGCCAATGGGGAAAGAGTATAAACTAATTGAAATAATTTTTGAAAAGAAATAGAATATGAGAAGAAATGGAATCATTGTAGATTCAGTAATTTACTTCAGCACTGCTCTTAGGGCCAATATGTTACTGAACGACCCCCACACCCATCTACCCATTACTCTATTCATCCATGTAGTGAAGATTTATTGCACACCTGATGGATGTCATACTCAGTGTCAGACTAGATATTTTTACAGAAAGTTTTCCTTAATACTAGGTTCAGGGTTTTAGCAACCTTCTGATTTAGTTTTACCTATATAGAGATATGGAAATGGGTGTGAAGAGTGAGAAAGACATATAATTAATCACTCTCACATTAGATGTTCTGTTGTCCTATAATGAAAAGCTCATTTGAGATTCAAGTTCCATTATTTTACATGAAAAACTTAAGTCAGTAATTACTAAATTACCTCCCAAAGAAGTTACATGAATCTTCTCCTCTTCCAACTATATATGGTAGGATTTTTCTATTCTTTCCTTAAGTTACCAACTTAAGGAAAAAGTTAAAAGTTGTGCTCACTTAATGGGTGAAATATAATCCTCATTTTAAATTTTCCTAACTGTGAGTTTGTGTGTTTTTTTCTTATCTTTTGTTCACATGGGCCCTTTTTCTGTGAGTTTTTTCTTACTAATTGTTTTAATTTTTCCACTTGACCTTTGATACCACTTAAATGCTGCTGATAGAATTTCTCAGTGATCCCTTAAAAATAAAAAATAAAAAATAAAAATAAAAATAAAAAATCCCTTGCATTTTTATATCAACCATGCACTTACAAAAGTTTTGTTGTTGATGATGTAAATCTGTAAACAGAAATGTTTTGGAAAGTGTGAATAAAATTCAGCTTACTTGATTTTCTCCACAAAGATTGCGTTGGGATAAGCAAAACACTGTTTATTATGCTGTAATCAATCAGCCATTCCATAAATATTGATTAATTTCTTCAGACATCCAGATATGATTAGTAAAATAATTATCATTATGTCTTTTATACTTGGCATCCTCTGAAAACATGATAGACTCCCTTATTTGGCCTCATGCTGAGTAAGCCTAAATTAGTTATTTTTAATTTAGCAGCTCAAAAATAGTATTTCCTCTATAGTAGCTACCTTTACCTTTCTCAAAAGCATGACTTTTGATTTTTACTATCAAAAACCTGTGGGGGCACCTGGGTGGCTCCGTTGGTTAATCATCTGCCTTTGGCTCAGGTCATGATCCTGGGATTCCGGGATATAGCCCCTACATAGAGCTCCTTGCTCAGCAGGGGGCTGCTTCTCCTTCTTCCTCTGCCTGCTACTCTGCCTGTTGTGCTCTTGCTGCCTCTCTGTCAAATAAATAAATAAAATCTTAAAAAAGAAAACCTTATAAAGAGAATGTGACAGTGGAGTTTAAATTAAAATAGTTTTAAATAATATGAAAAATAATTCCAAAAGCAGGAGATTTTAGTAAAATAAAAAAAGGAAACGCATCCCATTATCACCCAGCAAGATAAAAAAGATATCAGAGATTTCTACTCCCTTCCTGGATTGACAGTGTTAAGTCAAATATCAAGTGTTCTAGACCTGTCTCCTCCTCCAGGGGCAACTGTCCTCTCTCCTGAAGTAGCGACCATCTTGCCCTCACAGATTGTTTCCTTTCACCACGTCCCTAGAGTCAGGGAGAGCAGGAGTCAGCAAACTCTTATTTAAAGGCACAATAGTAAGTATTTTAGGCTTCAGGGGCCAAAAATTATCTGTTGTACTTTCTCACCTTTTCCCATAGACAACGTGTGAATGAATGGAGGTAACCCTATTTCGATAAAACTTTATGTCATGAAGAGGTATCAGCCCAGATTTGGCCCACGGGCTAGAATACTACTTGATATGTAATATTAGCCAGTGTGTTTTTAAAATTTTTGAATAACATCAATATATATTTTGGCATTTTTTTTACATTGAACATCAAGGTTTTGAGTTTTATATTTGTATGCATGGATCTCATTCATTCATTTAATATTCAGAGTAAAATTGTTTACCTCGTCTTTTAATGATGGGTATTTGTTTACAATTTTCCACTGTTGTCTGCAGTGCTACCATGATCATTCTTCAACTGCTTTCCCTTGGGTATATGTGTAAAAGATTCTCAGTGGTACTGCGCTGGTATTCAGAGTTCTTATCAGACTCTGTGTGTCTGAGTTAGCAGCTCAAAAGACATGTGCTAGTAGATGAAAATCAGGGACAGCTGAGATTAGTGAATTTCTCTGGGTGAATCTGGACAGATTCAAAGAATCAAATGTTTTTCTCCTGACTCCTCATATTAAGTATTAGGTAATGAAAATGCAAATTTAAACACTGTGATTTATATATTTAATTGTCATGTTATCAGAACACAAAAGCTTTATTTTTAAACATGAAATTTGAATCCTTTCTGGCTGAAAAACACAGACCTTTACTGCAATAGAACTTTGATAATTTTCATGATAATTTTTACAGTGATTTCAATCAAATACCATTTTATTTTTTCTAACTAATTTTATGTTTCCCCTTGTATTCAAACCAGCTAACTGAAAAGATAGAATTTATTCAGGATTAGTTATTCATAAAAGTGGAATACAAGTTTTCTCTTTGGACCCAAGACTCTTCCTGTCACCAGTTATGTTTTGATCAGTGAGATTATATCATTCTGGGCTATTTGCCTATAATTCAGGTAAACTACCACTGGATAGACAGTGGAAGGTGACTTTCTAAAATCAATGCACGTGATACTACAAAGTTCCAAGAGTCTAAGAGAGTATACAATAAAGAGTAAATCTCCCTTCAACTAATTCTCTTATGAGATTCTTCAGTCCTCTTCCAGGGACATCCAGTGCCTAGACTCGTGGTGCTTTAAGATTAACATAGATTGGCTTTCTATAGAAATACAAATGCAAAAGGTACATTCATCTATTCCCTTACAGTTTTTCTACCAAAGTAAAATCCATTATCCAAACTGCCAAGTATATTGCTACTTTTGATAGATAGGTGGGTAGGTATTTTCAGAGAAAGCTTTCACAAAATACAAACATCAAGGCACAACTTGATTTTTCTCTTTCTAAAATTTTGCCTAGACTATGAAAATTTTACTGATTCGTTTTCTAAACTTTTACTATTTTCAGTTATCCTAGAATGTTGAATTTGTATTTTTAGTTTATAACCATGAATTATTGTATAAGCTCTGATTATTTCACTCTGTTTTTGGGTTATGTTTCTATACCTAGAAATGGTCTACAGAGCTATTGGAAAGTAATCAGTCTTGCTTACTTGACCCCAACACATGCCCAGACAACAGTTACTCAATGCCCAAGTACATAAAGCAAAGCGAACAAACACAGACTTATAAACAAGGCACATAAACTTAAGCACCATTTCTGCTTTCAATTAGGTCATGTTTTCATTATTACACGATAAACAAACTACCTATTAGAGACTACCATATATATATGTGTGTGTGTGTGTTATATTATTATTATATATTATGTTATATGTGTACATACACACACATACATATATACATACATATATACGTACATGCATATATATATAGTAGAGCCAGATTATCAGGACACCTTCCTAAAGAATTGTTCCCTGGAAAATAGAGAATAATTTCAAGAGAAAGTCTGAACAGTAAGAACATTTTATAATTTAGAGACACTAAAAAGTAGACTAACAGTTAAGTCTCATTCTGAGATTTTGAAATTGGAGTCAGAGAATCAAAAATAACTGGGGATGTTTGCATTTATCAGGAAATTCTTGCTACCCACCCACCCCCTTTCTCATTGCTTTAGGCACATCAGATATTTGGTGGAAAGTATATCCTTTTTATTGTCCTTAGGAAACTGAAACCTGAAATAAGTAATCAAGAGTGGACTATGCCTGGCTGTTCCTCTCAAAACTCAACTGTTCCTTGGCTTCTAGGGAACATTATTTCACCATTACATGTTCATTCATGAGTCATTAATTCAAACCCAAATATATGACTGTCATTTTACAAACTACACAAGGGAGATAATCCTTAATTCACTGAGTTTAAGAATTTCTTGTATGCATTTTATCAGGCCAGTAGGTACTCTTCTCTTCTGTGCATTTGCTCAGACACACGTCATTCATCAGAGCATTCTGTGCCATTTGCCACTTCCTAAGCTGACTATGTGACTGCAAATATTTGAGAGTTTTATTCCTCCCTTCCTTCAGACTAGTGAATGCCTAATTTTAAACAAACTATTTCTGCCAGTTTCTCAGTTTAATCCCTGTTGCCATGATTAAGTAGTCCACAACATTCTTCAATGACGTCTGAGGCTTTGGAATTTAAAAGTAAATTGCTTCTGGGAAAAACAAATCAAACTTGCATTGCAGACCTACAGAAAGTGCATTAAAACATATTACGCTGCACTTTCTTGGTGGAATAAATTGAGAGTCACAGTAATGTTTCTTCTAGCAATGTCAGATTCTGAGACAGTTCGATTAATTTTGGCTTTAGATTGAGTTTCTCTCCAACACTCCACTCTCTATTTGATGTGTCTACATTTTTCATTGTATCCAATGGCAATTTATGCCATAAATTATTGGCTTTGGGGCCAAAACTCCAAGTAGAAAGGTGAGGCAATATACTGGAGAGAGTGCACGGAGAAGATATGGATTGGATTTGATTTTCCATCACTGATTTGCTATGTGACTTGGGCAAACTGTGCTACCTTAGTGGGCTTCCATTTATACCACACTTTCTGTCTATCTGTGATGATGCCATGGCTGCCTTATTTCACTCGAGATGTCTTCTGGTGGAGGATGGTGAGGGTGGTATTAAGAAATACTCTCAAATCCTCCAATGTTACCTAAGCACCTTGCATGCCCTACTTGAAAAAGTGAAAAAGAACAGCTTGATAAAGTATGGTACCTGGAAGAATCTATTGTGTTTTCTTGCTTAAATCAAGAAATTAAATACATATCCCTTTCTAGCAATAAAGAAGAAATTAATATTTACATGTTTAATTCAAAATTAAAAGTTATATTAGGGTTACCTTTTTAAAAATTATCTTATTAAAGCATAATATAGCTACAGAAAACTCTGCATATTATAATAAGTAGCTTGGGGGGACCTTGGTGGCTCAGTTGGTTCAGCAACTGCCTCTGGCTCAGGTCATAATCCCGGAGTCCTGGGATCGAGTCCCACATTTGGCTCCTGGCTCAGTGGGAAACTGCTTCTCCCTCTGACCCTCTTGCCTCTCAGGCTGTTTCTCATTCTCTCTCTCTCTCTCTCTCTCTCAAATAAATAAATAAATAAATAATCTTTAAAAAAATAGCTTGATAAATTTTCACAAACTGAATACAGGCATTGCAAGCAATATCAATAAGCAGCACCACGTTACCAGTCCCCCAAGTGACCCCTCATGATCTCTTCTAGTCATCACCTTTGTATCCACTAATGATAACCACTGTCCTAAATTTAACACAATAGATGAGCTTTATCTGTTTTTGTGTATTATATAAGTGAGATCTTATAGTCTGTACTCTTATGTTTGACATTTTACCAAAAATGTTTTTAGGATTTACCCATACTATTCCCTGTAGATATGGATTATTCATTATCATTGTTGCATAGCATTGTTTTCTGTGAATATGTCATAATTTATTTTTCCATTCTAATGTTGACACACATGTAGGTAGTTTCCAACTTTTGCCCATTACTAACAATGCACTATGAACATTCTAGCATAGCAAAGTCCAATAGAACTTCCTACGATGGTAGAAATGATCTATATCTGCACTGTCTGATATGGTAGCCACTAGATACATTCGGCTATTGAACCCTTGAAATGTGGCTAGTGACTAATGAAAGATACGTTTTTATTGACATCATGTTTCTATGAAGTCCTTGTTTCTATAGATTGTCTCTGTAAAGTCCTTGTTTCTATAGATTGTCTCTGTAAATTTCTGTTCTATGAAATCCTTGTTTCTATAGATTGTCTCTGTAAAGTCCTTGTTTCTATAGATTGTCTCTGTAAATTTCTGTTCTATGCCACTGTTGGATTCTTTCTTCTTTTATAGAAACCCCCCCCTTAATATTTCTTGTAGTGCTGGCTTGGTGGTCACATAATCTCTTAAACATTGCCGGTCTTGGAAGCTCTTTATCTCTCCATTCATTTTGAATGTCAGTCTTGCTGGATAAAGTGTTCTTGGCTGCACTTTCTTCTCATTTAGTGCCCTGAATATGTCTTGCCAGCCCTTTCTGGCTTGCCAGGTTTCTGTGAACAGGTCTAACGTTATTCTGATGGACCTTCCTTTGTGTGTAAGGAATCTCTTCTCCCTAGCTGCTCTCAAAAGCTCTTGTCTAAAATTATGATTCATCAGTCTTACAATCAAGTGCCTCGAGGTCTTTCTAGATTTCTTGTTCTTTCAATAATCACTCTCAACATGAGTGGCCTAAATGCTCCCATAAAATGGCACAGGGTTTTACATTGGATAAAATGATGGGACCCGTCCATATGTTGTCTACATTTGGAACCTAAGGATACATCCAGACTGAAAGTGAAGGGATGGAGAAGCATCTTTCATGCCAGTGGACCTCAAAAGAAAGCTTGGGTAGAAGTTCTTGTATCAGATAAATTAGACTTCAAACTAAAGACTGAAGTCAAAGATAAAGAAGGACACTACATCATTCTTAAAGGGTCTATCCACCAAGAAGATCTAACAATTGTAAATATTTATGCCCCCAGTACAAGAGCAGGCACCTACATAAGACAACTGTTAATCAAGATAAAGAGCCATATTAATAGGAATACATTAATAGTAGGGGATCTTAACATACCACTCTCATTAATAGACAGATCATCCAAGCAGAAAATCAATAAACAAGAGCATTGAATGACACATTGGACCAGATGGACCTTATAGATATATACAGAACATTCTACCCTAAAACAACAGAATACTCATTCTTCTCGAGTGCACATGGAACTTTCTCCAGAATAGACCACATACTGGGGTCACAAATCAGGGCTCAACCAATACCAAAAGATTGAGATTATTCCCTGTATATTCTCAGACCACAATGCTTTGAAACTGGAACTCAACCACAAGAAAAAGTTTGGAAATAATTCAAACACTTGGAAGCTAAAGACCACCTTGCTTAAGAATGTTTGGAGATTATGCTGAGTGGAATAAGTCAAACAGAGAGAGTCAAGTATCATATGGTTTCACTTATTTGTGGAGCATAACAAATAATATAGAGGACAAGGGTAGATGGAGAGGAGAAGGGAGTTGAGGGAACTTGGAAGGGGAGGTGAACCATGAGAGACTACGGACTCTGAAAAACAACCTGAGGGTTTTGAAGAGGCAGGGGGTGGGAGGTTGGGGGAACCAGGTGGTGGGTATTAGGGAGGGCACAGATTGCATGGAGCACTGGGTGTGGTGAAAAAACAATGAATACTGTTATGCTGAAAATAAATAAAAAATTTAATTAAAAAAAAAAAAAGAATGTTTGGATCAACCAGGAAATCAAAGAAGAACGTAAACCATTCATGGAAACTAATGAGAATGAAGACGCTTCGGTCCAAAACCTATGGGATATGGCAAAGGAGGTCCTAAAAGGGAAATACACAGCCATCCAAGCCTCCCTCAAAAAAAATTGAAAAGTCCAGAATACACCAGCTCTCTTTACACCCTAAAGAACTGGAGAATCAACAACAAATTAAGCCAACCGCATGCACAAGAAAGGAAATAATCAAGATTAGAGCAGAGATCAATAAGATAGAAACCAGAGATACTGTAGAACACATCAACAACAAGAAGCTGGTTTTTTGAAAGAATCAATAAGATCAATAAACCATCGGCCAAACTAATTCAAAAGAAAAAAGAGAGGGCCCAAATTATTAAAATTATGAATGAAAAGGAAGAGAGCATCAATAACACCAAAGAAATAGAAACAATCATCATAAATTATTATCAACAGTTATATGCCAATAAGTTAAGCAACCTAGACAAAATGGATGCATTCCTGGAAACCTATAAACTTCCAAAACTGAATCAGGAAGAAATTGACAACATGAATAGACCAATATCTAATAACGAGATTGAAGCAGTAATCAAAAACCTCTCCAAAAAAAAAAAAAAAAAAAAAAAGAGCCCAGGACCTGACAGATTCCCTGGAGAATTCTACCAAACATTCAAAGAAGAAATAATACCTATTCTCTTGAAGCTGTTTCAAAAAATAGAAACAGAAGGGAAACTTCCAGACTCTTTTTATGAAGCCAGCATTACCCTGCTCCCCAAACCAGGCAAAGACCCCACCAAAAAGGAGAATTTCAGACCAATATCCCTGATGAATATGGATGCCAAGATTCCCAACAAGATCCTAGCTAGTAGGATCCAACAGTACATTAAAAAGACTATCCACCATAAACAGGTGGGATTTATCCATGGGATGTAAGTGTGGTTCAACATTTGCAAATTAATCAATGTGATAGAATAAATCAATAAGAGAGAAGAACCTCATGGTCCTCTCAAATGATGCAGAAAAAGCATTTGACAAGATACAGCATCCTTTCCTGATTAAAACAATTCAAAGTACAGGGATAGAGGGAACATTCTTCAACTTCATAAAATCTATTTGTGAAAAACCCACAGCGAATACTGTGGGAAAAGCTGACAGCCTTCCCTTTAGATCAGGAACACAATAAGGATGTCTACTCTCACCACTGTTATTCAACATAGTACTAGAAGTCCTAGCAACAGCAATCAGACAACAAAAAGAAATAAAAGGTGTTCAAACTGGCAATGAAGAAGTCAAACTCTCTCTCTTCACACATGACATGATACTTTATATGGAAAACCCAAAAGATTCCACCCCCAAACTACTTGAACTCATTCAGCAACTCAGTAATGTGTCAGGATACAAAATCAATGTACAGAAATCAGTTGCTTTCTTATACACTAACAATGAAAATATAGAAAGGGAAATTAGAGAATCAATTCCATTTACTATAGCACCAAGAACCTTAAGATACCTGGGAATAAACCTAACCAAAGAGGTAAAGGATCTGTACTTGAAGAACTACAGAACACTCATGAAAGAAACTGAAGACACAAAAAGATGGAAGAGCATTCCATGCTTAAGGATCAGAAGAATAAACATTGTTAAAATGTCTATACTGCCTAGAGCCATCTATACTTTTAGTGCCATCCTGATCAAACTTCCACTGGCATTTTTCAAAGAGCTGGAACAAACAATCCTAAAATTTGTATGGAACCAGAATAGACCCTGAATTGCTAAGGAAATGTTGAAAAGGAAAAAACTGTAAGCATCACATTGCCTGATTTCAAAATTTACTACAAAGCTATGATCACTAAGACAGCATGGTACTGGCACAAAAACAGACATAGACTAGTGGAACAGAGTAGAGACCCCAGATATGGACCCTCAACTCTATGGTCAAATAATCTTCGACAAAGCAGGAAAAAATATATAGTGGAAAAAAGACAATCTCTCTAATAAGTGGTGTTGGGAAAATTGGACAGCTATGTGTAGAAGAATGAAAACTGAACATTCCCTTACACCATACACAAAGATAAACTCGAAACGGATAAAACACCTCAACATGAGACAGGAATCTATCAAAATCCTAGAGGAGAACATAGGCAGTAACCTCTTTGACATCGGCCACAGCGACTTCTTTCAAGACATGTCCCCAAAGGCAAAGGAAATAAAAGCGAAAATGAACTTTTGAGACTTCATCAAGATCAAAAGCTTCTGCACAGCAAAGGAAACAGGCAACAAAACAAAGAGGCAACCCACGGAATGGGAGAAGATATTCCCAAATGACACTACAGACAAAGGGCTGATATCCAAGATTTAAAAGAACTCCTCAAACTGAACACACACAAAACAGATAATCATGTCAAAAAATGGGCAGAAGACATGAACGGACACTTCTCCAAAGAAGACATACAAATGGCTAATAGACACATGAAAAAATGTTCATCATCATTAGCCATCAGGGAGATTCAAATCAAAACCACATTGAGATACCACCTCCCACCAGTTAGAATGGCCAAAATTAACAAGACAGGAAACAACAAGTGTTGGAGAGGATGTGGAGAAAGGGGAACCCTCTCAAAATGTTGGTGGGAATTCAAGTTTGTGCAGTCACTTTGGAAAACAGTGTGGAGATTCCTTAAGAAATTAAAAATAGGGTTACCCTATGACCCTGCAATTGCACTACTGGGTATTTACCCCAAAGATACAGATGTAGTGAAAAGAAGGGCCATCTGTACCCCCAATGTTCATAGCAGCAATGGCCACAGTCACCAAACTGTGGAAAGAACCAAGATGCCCTTCAACGGACAAATAGATAAAGAAGATGTGGTCCATATATACAATGGAGTGTTATGCCTCCATCAGAAAGGATGAATACCCAACTTTTGTATCAATGTGGACGGGACTGGAGGAGATTATGCTGAGTGAAATAAGTCAAGCAGAGAGAGTAAACTATCATATGGTTTCACTTCTTGTGGAGCATAAGGAATAACATGGAAGACGTTGGGAGATGGAGAGGAGATGTGAGTTGGGGGAAATTGGAGGGGGAGACAAACCATGAGAGACTATGGACTCTGAGAAACAAACTGAGGGTTTTGGAGGGGAGGGGAGTAGGGGGTTGGGTGAGCCTGGTGGTGGGTATTATGGAAGGCACATATTGGATGGAGCACTGGGTGTGGTGCATAAACAATGAATTTTGGAACACTGGGGGAAAAAAAAAGAAATGCGGCTAGTGGAAGTGAGGAAATAAACTTTTAAAATTTTCGTTAATTTTAATTAATTTAAATTTAAATAGTCCCATTTGAATAATGACTGCCATATTGTATAGCACCGTTCCAGAACATATCTTTATGTGAACACAGGTGCTCATTTCTATTGGGAATTATTTCTATTATACCTAGAGTGAAATTGCTTGATCATTGAGTATGCACATGCTCAGCTTTAGTAGATATTGCCAAGGTCTTCTACCAGCAGTGTTCAGTTGACCTAGTTACATTCCTAGTAATGTATGAGGGTTCCAGTTCCTCCACATCCTTGATAATACTTGGTATTTTCTACTTAAAAAAAAAAAAAAAAAAGTAACCATTAATAGCTTGATTTGTATAGGTGTCTCCATCATCAACCCACTCCCATTCTTGGTCTTTCCAATCTAGTCTTCACAAAAGAGTCAGATCTTTTTAAAAGTACAAAGTAGATAGCAATAACTCTTTGTTTTAAATCTGTTACCAGCTTTCCATGGCCTTTCCAATAAAAGCCAGGTTCTTATCAAAATGATATGACCTTTGTCACTATTCCGAGCTTATCACCTTCTACCTTTTGCCAAGCCCATTATACTATAGCTCTGTGGGCTGTCTGTGGTTCATCAGATAAGCCAACTTCTCTTTTTGCCTTTTGAACTTTGTAGTTTAGTGCCTACAGTCTGGAAAGCTGTTCTTCATTCCCATTTCTCAGCCTTTACTGGTTTTACCTTATATGCTATTCACATGAGCACCAAGCAACTCTTTTATATCTCATTTTTTAATGCCACCTCTTCAGTGATATCTACTCTACCTATCTGCACACCCTCACCTTTGATGTCCTGACAGTTTATCTGGTTTGTTTCTTTTTCAAGTGTCATCATTGCTTATTGTCATTCTTCTGGCTAGTTCTTTACTTGCCTTACCTGTATCTCTCTCTCTCACCCAACTAGATTATAAATTTAATAATTATAAGGACATATATCTTCTGTTTATGACTCTGGTAGGCCCCCCAAAGATGTCCCCAAAAGCTACAAAGGTATTATGTTAAGTGACAAAGGAAAGTTAAAGTTGCTAATTAGCTGACCTCAAATAGGGAGATAATCTTGGATTATCTGTATTGGTTCAGTGCAGTTACAAGGGTTCTTAAAGGTGGAAGGGGAAGACAAAAGAAAACATCAGAGTGAAGTGCTATGAGAAAGACTTGACCCACTGTTGCTGGTTTTGACAATGAAGAAATGGGGACATAAATCAAAGAATGTGAGTGGCCTTTAGAAAGCAAAACAGGCAAGGAGTCTTGTTCTCTCTTAGAACCTACAGAAATGAATAAAGCCCTGCTGACAGCCTGGTTTTAGCCCAATGAGATCCATGTCAGACTTCTAACCTACAGAATGATAAGTTAATAAATTTGGGTTGTTTCAAGCCACTGTATTTGTGGGGATTTGTTACACCAAGAGAAAACTAATACAATACCTAACTTGAATATACAAAGTTAAAAGTAAAAAAAAAGACATGAGAATTATATATGAAATGGGGGAGAGAGCCTATTAGAGGGCATGAGCAGAGAACTTTTTGTGAAGGAGTTATATTTGATGTGGCATGACAAGATGAGCTGGATTTAGTCTTGTATAGATACATAGCAAGAACTTTTTAAGCCAAAGATATAGTGCATACAGTAATTAGATAGGAAGACCAATGAAATGTTAAGAGGAACAATGACTATAGGAGTACTCATGGCTTATGATGATTAAAATTATAGCCATCATTTTAATTAATATTATTGTAAATTTAAATTTCTATAGTAATAACTAAAACTGATTATAGCCATCTTATCTCTGAGGTTGACATAATCAATATATAGCACTGACAAGCCAGTTGGGGTCTTAATAACCAAAATGGCTGATAACAGGATGTAAGAAAAGCATTTAGCTTTTACAAATTCGAAGAGCATCATAATAATGGATATAAGAGTAAGAACATGTAAAAGAAAAGATGAAATATTTGATGTTGACTATGTGCAAGAGACATAGTATTTCCAAGCATTCTGTTATTTAATCCTGAGAATTCCTTGAAATGGATACTATACTTTTTTTTTTTAAGGTTTTTATTTATTTGTTTGACAGAGAGAGATCACAAGTAGGCAGAGAGGCAGGCAAAGAGAGAGGAAAGGAAGCAGGCTTCCTGCTGAGCAGAGAGCCCGATGCGGGGCTCGATCCCAGGACCCTGAGATCATGACCTGAGCCAAAAGGCAGAGGTTTAACCCACTGAGCCACCCAGGCGCCCCGAAATGGATACTATTCTTAATTTTATCTATAGACTAATAATAGTGCTTAATCCTAGAACAGATAGGTAAATGGCCTAAAGTCTTACAGGTAGTAGGTGGTAGAATTGAGATTTGAACTAATACTATTTGATTTTGGAAGGCAAGTTCTTAACTAGTTAATATCTATGTAAAACAAGCAAAAATGAGTAATGATGCAGCTTATTTTAATTTAAAAAGCACTTTGAAAAAAAATAGAAGTACCATACAATCTAGTAATTCCATTATTGGATATTTACCAAAAAAACAAAAACAAAAACAAAAACAACCCACAAAACAAACCCCAAAACACTAAGTCAAAAAGATATATGCATGCCTATATTTATTGCAGCACTATTCACAATAGCCACAATATGGAACAACCCAGTGTTCACTGGTAGATGAGAAGATAAAGAAGATGTGAGAGATATATAGCTATATAGATCTATCTATCTACCTATTTAGTTATATATATTATACATATGTATAACATATATTATATGCATAATATATATAACTTGGTATATTATCCAGGCATAAAAAAGGAATGAGTAAAAGAATGAAATCTTGTCGTTTGCAACAACATGGGTGGACCTAGAAGGTATAATGATAAGTGAAATAAGTCAGTCAGAAAAAAAACAAATGCCATATGATTTCACTTATATGTGGGATCTAAAAAAAACTCAAAACATATAAATTTAAAAAGCAGAATCAGACCTATAAATACAGAGAAAAAATGGGTGGTTACCAGAGGGCAGGGAAGTGGAAGCTTCCATTTATAAAATAAATGAGTCACTAGGATGAAAGGTACAGTATAGGGAATAAAGTCAATAGTAGCGTAATAGCATTGTAATAGCATGGTGATTACATGGACGCTACACTTGTGATGAGCAGAGCAGAATGTAAAGAGATATCAAATCACTATGTTGTATACCCAAAACTAATGTAACATTGCGTTTCAACTATGCTTCAGCTGTGTTCAACTCTACTTCAATAAAAATAAACAAACACATAAAAATAATGTAATTTGAAGACTAGAGCAATGAAGAATGCCTTAGTTTACTGTCTTCCAATGGCTTCAAATTAATAACGTGTTAAGTTTATGTTTCTTTGGATTATACTTTAAGATAAAACTTAGTCATGGAAATAGACAACTCATTTAGCTCAGGATAAAAGGTACAAGAAAATGGACTGTGCTTCCAGTAACTTCACGTCATCTTGCCAAGAGAGCCTTTCTCAAGTCTGCTATTTGTACTTCCAAATTTTACATTAGATTTACAACCCTTTAAGTTGATTATGTGTTTTCAAAATTGATAAAAATGTTCATCCTCAGAGGCCAATTTAAGATCTTAAGCCAACTTACTTTAATGGATAAATTAGGGGGAGCTTAGGAAGAGTTTTACATTTTACAGATGAAGAAATAGTACCTGGAGGAGTAAAATCATTTCCCAGGTTGTCCACTTACCATCACACTGCTAAATGCTGGACTTACTGTGCAAATTAGGCACAGGGTGGTTCTCAAGAGTTTTACATTGATATTGATGGTAAGAGGTCATCCTTTTCAGAGCAAGCTAGAGAACTCACATATCAGCTAGGAATAATTTTTTCTATAATATTTTTTATTACCCTTATGATGAACTGCAAGAGGACCTAATGAAATCCTTAATAAAACCTGTTGGTTACCTTAGAATTACTATTACTATTTTTTTAGTATTTATGATATTTTAATAACTACATTATTTTGAATCACCATGAAAATAAAACATGGCAATTACATTTTCAAAAATGACTCAAATGAATTTTGCTATAAACAAACAATAGTAAAAGCATTATCCAAAATAACTATTAAGTCATTAGTAATTCAACTATTTCTTTTAAAATGGAATTTGAGTTTGCGGCACCTAGATAGTTTAATTGGTTAAGTGTCCTACTCTTGGTTTCAGTTCGTGTCATGATCTCAGGTCCTGAGATCTAACCCTTTGTCAGGCTCCCCGCTCAGCAGGGTGTCTGCTTGGGATTCTTCCCCTCTGCCCCTCTGCCGCGCGCACACACACACTCTCTCTCTAAAAAAGAAATAAATAAATCTTAAAAAATAAAACAAATATTAAGTTTAACATTGTATTAATAATTAATTGAATATTGGGTATTATAAATCACAATTGTATAGTTCTAAGTAAAGATTATTATCATGCCCCATCAGTAAAGACATTAACAAACTCTGCTAAGTACCAGTAAACTTAAAAACAATAAAATCAATTAGCACAAAACATCAAAAAGTGACATCATAATCCATTCTTCCTACTTCAACTTACTGAAAAAACACTTCATGAATTAAACGAATAGTCAATTTGTTAATGTATTTTACCTTGAAGATGTTCTTTACTTTTACCTTAATCACTAAATTAACATTAATTAATATTAATTCATATTTTTTTCTTTTGCAAGAGACTACATATTTCATGAGCGAAAGTATCTGTCATTGCTTGCCACACAGAATTTGAATTTATGAGAGTTCAGACAGTTACTTAAAAAGTAAGTTTTAAAATATGATGTTAAAACATTGCTTTCATTTGTATAGTTTTAGATATTCCAGAAATAGAAAAAGAGGGAAACTTGCATTTTATATCCAAAATCAAGGTTTTTCAAATTTAAAAACATTTCCTTACTGATTTTATTTAAAAAGAAGCAACTTTAGAATGCCCTGGAATTACTTTTAACAGCAGGGAACTAGCTTGACAAAAATTCCTTGAAGATTATTCCCTTCTCCTAGGGTCAGTCAACAGCAAATGAATGACTGACATAAGGTACAAAAGTCAGCCTTCTTACTGTATGGAGGGATGATCTGATTGTACCATATCTGCTTCTTAGCTCCCCAAGGGATAAAGCTGAGGCTAGACTTGTACCTGGGAGAGCATCCTTGCTTAGCTTCTTCTCTGGCTCTATCCAGCTTCCCTGGCTTCCTTACAGGTCTCACTTGAGAGCACCCACTTGCTCTCCTCTTAGGAAACCCACCTAAATCAATGTCCCATTTCAATAATGCTCCCGTATGATTTCCAGATAAAATTTTTAAGATGGACCTTGTTTCTTTCATTTGTTCTAGAGAAAGTATGCTGCTACATCTCTAAATGTCACTATTCTTTAGATATATCTCGTCCCAGAAAAAGACAGTACTTTAGGGAAAAGAAAAAAAAAAAAAACCCAAAAGTGTTCTAGAACAAACCATTATGGACTCTACTTTGGCATCTGAATATCTGAAGATTTGGAATTAATGGACAGGAACTGAACCAAAGGTCTCTTGACTTCTGGGCCAGCCCTTTTTCCTCAGTTTACTCATTGCCTCTCTCTACATTGTTATTAGGATTTGCTGTGACGTTCTGAGTAAGACTGTTTATGGAAACAAAAAAGAAAAAGTATTGCGGAGCTGTCCCCAAGCTACTGGAATAGGGTTATAGGAATCAGAAAAATGTGTTCATGAAGCACTGGCCCCAATCAGAGATTGAAATTGTTTGCAACCAAAACTATGCAGTAGTAGCATGACTTTTTCTTCAAGAGAAAAGGTACAACCTCCTCTCTTGAAAGAATGGATAAAGGAATAAGTGAGTGAGTGACTGGGACTGGCTGGATGAAGGAATGCGTCAGTGGCCCAGTGAGTGATTGAACAGACTAGCCGCAGTGTCCTTGAGAAGGAAGTTCTTTGCTTTTGTCTGTTCTTCAGTTATAAAAAGGTATTACTTACATCTACCTAAAAACACAGAGGAGACAGGCAAACTCATATTTCTTTCTCTTCACTGTTTTTTTCTCATTCTTACCCTTTTATGACAATACCTGAATGTATTAATTATTTGGGGGCATTCGTTAAGGAAAATATGCCGCGACTCTCTTCCCAAGATGCTTACTAACTTCTCATAAAGTGATTTACACCAGTTCCTTCAGAGGCAAGATTTTTCTTTTCTTTTCTTTTTTTCTTTCTCTCTCTCTCTCTTTTTTTTTTAGATTTTATTTATTTATTTGTCAGAGAGAAAGAGAGGAAGTTCAAGCAGGAGGAGAGGCAGGCAGAGGGAAAAGCAGGCTTCCTGCTGAGCAGGGAGCCTGGGTACAGGAGTTGAGCCCAGGACCCTGGGATCATGACCTGAGCTGAAGGCAGATGCTCAACCAACTGAGCTACCCAGGCATCCCTGGAGGCAAGATTTCTAATCCTTGAGAAACACCCTATCTTGAAAATTTAGCAAGCATGAGAAGGAGGCTTTTTCAGCTTCTGAGAAATATGTTTGAGATATGTATTTTATTTAAAAAATGGTAGGACTGTGGGGTGCCTGGGTGGTTCAGTGGGTTAAGCTTCTGCCTTTGACTCAGGTCATGATCTCAGAGTCCTGGGATCAAGTCCCTCATCAGGCTCTCTGTTCAGCAGGGAGCCTGCTTCCCCCCCTCTCTCTGCCTTCCTTTCTGCCTACTTGTGAACTCTTTCTCTCTTTCAAATAAATAAATAAAATCTTTAAAGAAAATAAAAAAAAATAAAAAATAAAAAATGGTAGGATTTAAAAGTGATTGTTTCTTTATATGTGTGCTTATAGCCAGAACAATGAAAATAAATGTATAATTGAGGTTTTACCACTGTGTTGAAGTAGTTGACCAGCATACCTAAGAAATCAGAAGTTAAAACAATTTATTACTTTTGAATGAGATATTATGAAATAAGTCAAAGATTAAACTAAGTAAAAGTACATACATGGAAGAATTTTATGGTGAAGTCAATGTAGCCTTGCATTTGACAGAATGCTCATCACCGTATCATTTGTTTACAACTTATACCAGTGAAGGTTCATGAAAATTATCCTCTGGAAACCTCAAGTGGAGGGAAATGCTGAACATAGGCTCTGTTTTTTTTTTTGTTTGTTTGTTTTTTTTTAACCCTCACAAACTATCCCTATCACTACATTTAGAAGACAGGTCTATTCCACTGTTGTTTTAGTCTTAAAATTTCCCAGTGCTTTATCATATTGTCTCTGGCATGCCATGGGCTTCTATCCTCTAATTTCTGAATTGCTGCCTTCAAGAGGTTGGTGAATAAATGTTAAGACCAACTGACTCTGAAATATCACTGAGGAAATTGACTTTAAAAGAAAATAATTAAAATATTTAGATAGGGGTGCCTGGGTGGCTCAGTGGGTTAAAGCCTCTGCCTTTGGCTCAGGTCATGATCCCAGGGTCCTGGGATCGAGCCCCACATCGGGCTCTCTGCTCAGAGGGGAGCCTGCTTCCCCTCTCTGCCTACTTGTGATCTCTGCCTGTCAAATAAATAAATAAAAATCTAAAAAAAAAAATTTTAGATAAAATTTAGAACATAAAAGAAAATGAGTTGAATTAAAAGGTACTAGTTCTTATAGTACTTCTTTATAAAACAGTTCCTTTGATTACTTTTGGTAAGATAACTAAATGTGATTGAAATATAGATATTTATTATATTTATATTATTAATATCTATAATATTAATATTTACTTTAGTGATATTTATATTATTATACATATATATATATTTAAAATATATACAAACCTGTCAGTTTAAATTAATGTGGGGTGTCTTGTAGAAAAAAGATACACACATGGCGTTATTTTGAAATGGTAATGATAAGTCAGAACAAAAATGGCAAGGGTGAGTGTGTAGCATTGTTACATAAATAGTGTAGCTCCTGAGAATTTTAATGGCAAGTGGTGTCTGAGGAAACACAGCCAGACCTTCTAATGTGAGCCCTCAAAGGGGCCTTCAGTTCACTTATACTGTCATTTTGTTCCTTGTCATTAGGATGAAACACCCACATTTCAATAGCCTACTTCCTTGGCAAATAATAATATAAATAAATAAACTATTTCATTCTGACCTTTCCATTTATCTCTAATTTGAATCACTGCTTGAGAAGTCCTACCAATTACATTCTTGACAAACAATGAGAACAGATCAGAATGGACAGCCATTCAAAAAAAGAATGCTGAAAGATATTGTACTAATACCTTATTCTCAGAAGAGATTATAAGAATAGCGAGTGCTGTGGAAATGTATTGATACGAAAATGAACAGAGTAAGGAAATGGAAAATAATGCAAGTGTGTGAGGTGTACTACCATAATTGAATTTCAGAAAAGCCTAAGTGATAATAAAAAAAATGTCCTGTATAAAATTAATCACACATACTTTGATGTGAGTTTTTATTTTCTTGGTTCATCAGGAATCGGTAGATATCTCTGTAAAAACAAAAGTAGCATTCTCTTCTTTAGACTAGAATGCTTTTGTCCTGTTTGATTTCTGAGCTGGGTTTTGGAATTTGTTATATGGGCCTACAAAACTGCAAACGAATTTCCAAGTTTGTCCCCATTACAGCTTTCACCGTCAGTAATGGATACACAGGTACCAACTTCAACCAGGGGTAGATTTTCTGGTGCTGACACTGGTGTGAAGTTATTTTAACAGAACAGGAAGAAGTTGGTGTATTTCTTCTTGGGATACTTCCATTGTGTGGCTCACTTGTGCTTACTTTGGTATTTACCTGAGTGTGCATTGACGTCACCGAAATTTCTTTTTCTCTGCAGTTCAATAGAGACAGTTACAAGAATTAAAAGTTGGAGGAAGAACAGTGGTAAATGATGAAGTGTCATGAAACAGCTTGTTCTTCGGGCATACCAAACCAACCTACTCCTCTTTACCAAGTCGTTTGGTTGTAACAGAGCTGGAAAGAGGAGCAAAGGGGAAGTTGAGTGATCCAAGAATCAGATTTGAAATTAGAGTGGATCTCTAGTATAGCCAGCTGTATTCCAAGAAGTGAAGAATGGTGTTTATTCATGATAGGTTAAGTGCCTGACCTCAAATCATACTTTCATTATGTGGTCATGAAGGCTGGAACCTAGTTCCCGTTTCTTGAGTGCTAGAGAATCTTCCATAATGTCACAAATACTGGAGTTCTCCTGGGCTTCCCTTTGAGGATTCTTGTATGCACACTTTAATTTGAACTGCCGGCGGTCAAGGTCAGCAGAACCATTTGTAGTGAAAACAACAGAGCTAATGTAATCTGTGAAATCTGTGATTTTTTTCAAGGCCACAGGACGGTCAGGAATATTCTCAATCTGCAGTCAATGGCTTTCTTGTGATAATTTGCATGCAGACACCCTGGAAGATTGAGAGGTTCTCCAGATCACATGTCTCCTGTGTGACTGAGTCCAGCCTGGGACTCTTGATTCCAACTTACATTCAGAGGCTTTCTCTCGATGCCATACTGTGTTATTTCTTTTAGAATAACTGACGTAAATTTTTTATAACCAGAGCCGTAGGTGAGACCTTATTTGGATATTAAACCACACCCCCACCTTGCATATAGTTGGAACAAAATGTATTACCTAAGAAAGATAATGAATTAATCCAAATTCAACCTGTTCACCAGGTAAGCTACAAATTAGTCAACAAGCTGGCAGGCTGGTAGAAACAGACCAAAAACACGATAGGAAAAGGCATATGGAAATGGAAGAACCAGGTTGGGTCTCTATTAAATCTTTCGGATCATCCTAAATGCTTTGCCTGATGGTAACCTCACAGCATCCAGAAACTCTGAGTCATTTCTTTCCTTTCCCCTTGTTTTTACCCTTGACTTTTTAGGAGTAGATCAGTTCTGAACAGTTCTGAACAGTTCTGAACCGTTCAGCTGCCAACCCAAACTATTAGCCATATTCTTCCAGAAATCACTTTCTAGTCATGCAAAATTTCACTGTCCTTATATTCCAAAGAATTTTGACTTGCAGTTATCCTATAGACCCTTCTCTCCGGAAGGCTCTTTCCTTGCCCATTTTGTATCATCATTATTATTCATTTTGTTTTAGCATAATAACATCACTTGACACCATTATTTGGTGAAACCTCTTATACATGGTGCTAGGTTGATACGCATTCTTTCTCTTCTCAAAGGTGTTTAGCACAGTAACCCGTAACACAGAAAAGCATACATTAAACACATTGTCTTCTGTTATTCTTTCCCAAGCCCTAAGTGATAAAAGAGGACAGGATTACATCTTTCATTCAAATAGGCTGCCAGCATTATCCTTAACGTGACCTGGTTCCTTAAATAAGAAATATAGACTTAACAATTATATAACATTCAAAGAGTTAAAGTTATAAATTTCATATTTCTCTAGACAGGCCTTAAAAAAAGAACAATCTCTGGCAGATCACAGACTAACCAAGGTAACAGATGTTGGACTGGAAACTGCACAGTCTAGAGGAGAAAAATTAATTTGTGAAAAGTAACTTTTTTTCCCCCTGTGTGTGTTTTTAATGGCCTTAGCAAAGCAGAATGGAAATATTTGCCTTCTCTGCAATCAATTTACATGGTTAAGCTTTTGTTTTTCTCCCCGTCCTAAACATAATTGTCTGTTCAGTAATAACCCACATAGTAGAAAGAAGGGTCAAGAGATGCTCTGTGTCTTTGGCATCAGCCTGCTGTTAGCACCTAAGTCTCTTAGTCCACCATGCTCATTTGGAGTTTCTTTTCACATTTCCTAATGCACAACTTGCTGAACATCCTGCTCAGATAAAATCGATAAATTTCCCATCTCTTGGGTGGAATTTCTTCTCCCCGTGCCATCTGAATCAAATCTGCCATCTCACTTCTCCAGAGCTGCTAACACAACAGTCTCCTTTTTATCTTCACTAAATTTTTGGAACATTGTGAAGATCGCCAAAGCAGAGTGGGAGTGGAGACAATAGGGAATGAAAAGAAGCCGTTTTAAGCAAGTATTCAGCCTGTAACTTTTTTTTTTTTTTTTTAATATTTATCATCTGCTTGGAGTTGTTGCTGATGAAACCTTATAGTTTGGCAAAGCAGCTGTGTTTAAAGCAATTTACAACAGATTTCAAAAAAAAAAAATTCCCATTGTGTCCCCCATTTCAATATCAGCCTTTAAGATTTCAGTATTATTATAATAGTGATGTATCAGGACAGATGGCAGCTACACTTGTGGTGAACATGGCATAATGTGTAAATTCGTCAAAGTACTGAGTTAGTTGTACACCTGAAATTAATGTGACATTGTGTGTCAGGTGGAAGGAAAGATGGATGGATAGAAGGAAGGAGGGATGGGAGGGAGGGAGGGAGGAAAGAAGGAAAAGAAAGAAAGGGCAGAAGAAGGAAAAAAGAGGCACTGGTGAGTGTGAGACTGTTTCCAAAGGACTTACAGCAGAGGACAAACTGGGAAGAAACACCAAGAGACTTGGCTAAGAGAGATTTGCAATTCACACAGCATTCCAGCCCCATTTCTCCTGCTCAGATCACTAGTGTATCTGGTTAGAACTTGCAGAATTAACATGGGGCTTCCTGTCTCTCTTTGTCCCTCTTTGCTGTTTTAGTCAAGGGAATTAATTACAAAAAAAAAAAAAAAATGTTGCTTCATTTTTGAACTGCTTGTGAAATCCTCCTTATTTTAGTTAAGTAGAAGTCTATTTTGTTAGCAATCCCAGGCTCTTCCTTTGGACTACATTTATATATGCAGATCAAATAATCATATACTGCAGATATTTTTAGCGGGTGACAATCTTTTTTCTCTCCTTGTCTCTTCTCTCTTGAGGCATTTTTGAGAAGGTTTGGCTGGAGGCAACTTAAAAAGGATTATTTTTCTGTATTAAAACCTTCAAGTTTAAACAATTTGACTAAATGAAGTAGTGCTCATGAAACGAAAGACAAAAGTTTAATTCGAAAATGGAGTATTTTAGTTTTTGCATAGAAAACCTTTTTTCTCTAGGGCGAATATCAAGCAGACAACCCCTTTAATTCCGTCTTCAGCTCTTTGATGATGCAAGATGCTTTTAACACTTACCCCACAAATACACTCAACAGAGTACAAGTAACGGCAGTGAAGGTACAGGGCAGGCTGCTCCCAGCACTGAAAAACAAAAGAAAGATTTTTCAAAACACAATTCCTTTTGATTGTGGTCAATAAACCACTTTGTTCATAAAGCTTTGACAAAATATAATACGTGGAGGAGTTGTATATGTAATATACACACAGGTCCCAAAAGCCCCCTGGAGAATTTCTCTTGATGAGAATTTTAGTACTTAACTGAAAATTATGGCTTTTGGACTCTTTCATTTATATTTCTAGTGAACACATCAAATACAAAAGCAACTTGTTTAGCTAACACATTGCATTTCAGTCTCTTCGCCACTTGTGTATTCATTTCCAGCAATGTTTGCAACACCATTTGATCTTAAACACCCAACATAAACTAGAGGCGCGGGGAGCTGGAATATTACCTCAATAAGTGTAGACAAGCAAGAATTAAATTGACCTTCAACTTCAGATTTCTCTGTCCTTCCTTCGAGTAGGGATATACAGAGGTGCTAAGTTGATTTATGTTAACTTAAAGCTATTTCACTAAAGCAATGACCTTGTACCAATACATGTTTAAGTATCTAGTTCTTCAGGGATTGTTGAAAAAAACACCATTCTTAAAATAACACAGATCCTCTGTGAAAGCTTTTGACTGCCTGAGAATTTACTCAGAGTGCATTTTAAACAACCTTCATATAGAAGGAAACTAAACCATGGCTACCATAGGCTTTCTACTTTAATCTTTATTTACAGGTTGAGTGGAGCCAAAGGGGAATGAAAAATGAAATGCTAGAGAGCAAGATATGTCTGTTTGTTCGCAATATCCTGATGAAATCTTCCATATGGGGATTGAGTAGAAATTAAAGGTTGTTTTTTTTTTTTTTTTAAAGGGTGTGGCTTTCAGTCCCACTTTCCTTCTTAAAGTATTTGGACACCATCCCTCCTGGTAGAACCTCTCTCTACCTCAGTTTTCTTGGACACAAAGGGAACGTAGAAGAAAAAAATAATGTGCAAATTCTTTTCAAGCTCTGAAAATTCTGGATTTCTATCTCAGAAGTATTTTTACATGATCCATAATTCAAGATACATGTACAGTAAGATCTCTGATACAGGCAATTCTAAACCATAGAAAATGAATATAAATGAAATATATGAATAATCTTAGGCTCATACAGTTGGTAATTAATTATAATCAACTAAAAATCAACATGGATCATAGACTAAATCCTTCAAATATCTTTACTGAGAAATAATAAAAATGTGTAGTAAATCTATTAGAAGAATTACTTCCCTTCAAAATGTTACTTAAGTTCCTGATTTACAAAAGGGTGCTTGATTATTTCCTCTTGCTTTTCTAGCAGGTAGGTCAATATAGAGTTTTTAAAGAGCATTGATACTTTTATTTTCTTTTACCTTGAGAGTAAACATTCCTCTTAATTAACAAATTAACAAATTAAGGTGGGAGAATTGGTACAATAGGAAGTAGTATTTCGTATATGATAAAGGTTATCCCAAGTCAGCTCTGGTGGGGATGGTGAGCCACTAGCTCAGTAGTTAAGATTCTGTTGTTCCAGAATTCCAGGACTGAACTTTTTGGTGCCACTTAAAAGCTCAGTAGGTCAGGAATTTCAGATTTTAAGCCAAGTGCTACCATTTTCCTAGAGGCCTTCCCTGAAGTTTTATTCCCTGCCCTCTTTCCCATGTTGTCCACCCTCTCTTACCTATTATTCTATAAGACTGTGTTCTGCATTTTACATCTATCCCTGCATCCACTGCTTCACAATCACCAAAGACTTTATATCCTCAGACTTCTCTCAAAGAGTTTCTGCTACCATCCTACCAGTATTATGAAAATTCAGCCTCTCCCCCAAAGATACTACTTTATGTCCTACCTTACTGAGCTCTGTTTGTTCTCACTGAGATAGTGGATTCCACGCTCTTTTGGGGCTTCTGGATTATTGCTCCTTCTCCAATTTGTAAACACTGCTTCTTTTTTGAGGCTTATGAAAGCTGTCAAGACAACTGTCTCTACTTACATCTGCTGGCCTCCACATAATTTGCTCTGTCATTGAAGATTTTGGCATCTGGATAACGTTTCATTTCTAACCCAGTTTTTGCCATCACCTTAGATGTTTTCAACAACCATTTATTATATTGAACCATACTGTATTGAATTGATGTGATGACTGCTTCAGAGCATGGCCTCTCAGTTTTTTCTTTTGGCTTCTCAATTTCTTTACCTCATTATCTGCAATAACATCATTTTCAGTTTCTCTTCAGCCATTTACTCTCAGAGTGAAACTCAAGACCATACAGCCTCTTGAAAGTATTCTTCCAAAATCAAGAAATCAACATCCTAAACTTACCCCATAATCATCTACTTTCCAAGTATGATTGTTTAATTAATGACCTTTCTCCAGCCTCTTGGGCATGTCCAGTTCATTGACCATCCTCCCTTTTCTCTGTCCTGTCCACTAGCTTTGATTTGTCATCTGATTAAATCCTGACCTTAGATGTACTCAACTGCCTCCTTTCTTTGTGTCTCCACATAAACCATAGACAAAGAAAACCATAAGAGAAAAATGGATTGCTACACTATAATCACAAACCTCAGCTGTGTCTCTGGATTTCCTCGAAAATTGTACTAGGTTCAACTCATTCTCCAATTCTCAATGGCTGTTGCAAATTAACTTCACCCTTCTGAAACTGCTGCCACCATGCTCCTTCAGACACTCAGCAGATGACATTTGCTTTCACTTAACTTATCATGTGGCCATCATTCAATGGGAACTCCCTCAGCCTGCCACTATCAAAGTTACAAATCTATCTTCAGAACACAGCATTGTCTCCTTCCCTCCTATTAAAAGTAAAGAGGTGTCTCTCCTCTTTCTGGTTCTGTTTTCCTTGTGCCTTGGAATCCACTTTCCCCTATTCTTTGTAAATTTCACTAATGACTATCCTTTTTATCACCTGTAACTTTACCCTCTCTATTTTGGATCTTTCTGATCAGCATCTATATAGGACCAGTTTTCTCCAATTAAAAACAAAGCAGGGGTACCTGGGCGGCTCAGTCAGTTAGTGCCTCTGCCCTCGATTTTGGCTTGGGTCATAATCTCAAGGTTGGGAGATCAAGCCCCACATAGGGTTCCACACTGAGCATGAACCCTGCTTAAGATTCTCTCTCTCTCTCCCTCTGCTCCTCATCTCTATCTTGCCCCTACAAAAACATCCCTCAATCTTTCTTTCCTTTATCTACTTACAGCATACCTTCTTGAGAGCAGTTAAGAAACTGCTATGCATGTGTCAGCCATCTTGTCTGTCTTCCCACTACCACAAGTCCACTGTGATATCTCCTGTCAATGTCACCAATAATCTTATGCCACTAAATTCATTGCCTGTTTTCTGGTTTTCGTTTTACTTAACCTCACAGGGCATCCAAACCTATTGTCCATTTCCTCCTTCATTCCTAGGTTTCTGTAATGACACTCTTGTGGCTTCTCATATTATTCATCCTATAAATAATGGCACCCTTCAAAGTAAACCTTAAAACCTTGTTTTTTTCTTATCATATACTCTGTCTCTAAACAATTGAATCTATAGTAAGGCTTCAGTATCCACATATGATTCAAACTTTTTATCTCCAGTCCATCTTTGAACTCCAAATGTGTATAGCTTTTTAAATATATCCTCTTAGAGGGGCACCTGGGTGGCTCAGTGGGTTAAAACCTCTGTCTTCGGCTCAGGTCATGATCCCAGGGTTCTGGGATCGAGCCCCACATCAGGCTCTCTGCTCAGCAGGGAGCCTGCTTCCTCCTCTCTGCCTGCTTCTCTGCCTATTTGTGATCTCTCTCTGTCAAATAAATAAATAAAATCTTTAAAAAAAATAAATATCCTCTTAGATGTTTCAGAAAAACTTCCAAGCTCAAATTAAAATAGAAATAAATATTCTCCTTCATCTCCAATGTTTCCTTCGGTTGCCCTTAATTTATTTCCCCCGCTGGAACCAGACAAATGTTTAAAAGGAAATATCATTCCGATTCCTCAATAGTTAAATAATTAAAAATCCTTAAAGGGTTTCCAAATATGTGGCTGTAACACCAAAATCCTTACCAGAGTCTAGAAGTCTCTGTGAAATCAGGCTTCTTCTAACTTACCACTTCCTACCTCACTTCCCATCATTCAGTCATGGTCATTTTCCTTCCCTTCTAATGTTCAATATTTCTTTCCTCATCATAGTTTTCCATGTGCTGATCCATTTGCCTAAAACTTCTTTCCCTTTTCTTTGTCCTTTTTTTTTTTTTTTTTTTTGCTCAGACTTCAGAGCTCAACTCAAATTCCCATCCTAATGGAAGCCTTTCTGAGGGTTCTCAGACCACATGATCTCATTAGCATTGTGGGACCCTTTTTGACACATATAACAATTTCAACAAAATGAAATTTGTGTAATTAATTATTCTATATGTTTCTAACCATTTAGAATGTAATCTCCACTAGGCCAGGAACCTCGATCACCTTTGTATTCCTAACACCCAGAAGGCTTTTCTTTCTTTATTTTTTTTTTAATTCCTAATGGATACTCAACAAGTGTATTTTTAACAGAATGAGTGGTTTGGTATCTAAATCTCTGGATTTTATTGATAGTTATCTTTTAATACCCTTTGGTTGAAGTGTAAAATATTTTGATAGAAAAAAATCCATTTTCAAGTTCAAACTTTGATCTATGATCATACATTGAATATGATTTTAAGTGGTTTATGTATATATGGTCTACTTTTCCTTTTTGTTTTCTATAATATTCCCATGTGTTTTTCTGTCACTTTCTACACCAGAAATTATGGGGTAGAAATTAATATCATAGCCTCTTAGAACTATTATTAAGGAGCATAGATTTATTGAAGGTGTTGTTTCTCTATTCTGTACCATGTTAAATACTTAAAAGGAAAAAGCCTTTTTTTTTTCTTCTCATAGACTCACAGACTCACTATTTAATCTGTTTTGTGGAGTATAGCAAGAATTACTAGATTTGAAGTAAGCTTAGGATCTTTACTTCTGTATTTATCAGTAAGTATAGGCAGATTACTTAATAGCTCCCATCCTCAGTTTCCCTATCTGTGAAATGGGGCAAATACTACTTAGAATAATTAAGTGATTGCCCTCAAATGCCTTCTACCTCCACCACTCACTAGCTACTTTTTTTTCCCCTTTATTTGTACTCATACTAATGATCTTATGAGACCTCACTTAAAAATAATTCAATGATTATAGTTTCTCAAAATGGTAAAGCAGGGACTAGTAGAAGAATGGAGGAATATAGTAATGAAATTTTTAACTTTAGTCATCTTAAAATAAGATTAAAACTGAAACTGTTGACAATAACCAAGGTAGTATCTTTTTTTTTTTTTTTTTTTTTTTTTTTTTTTTTTTTTTAAAGATTTTATTTATTTATTTGTCAGAGAGAGAGAGGGAGAGAGAGCGAACGAGCACAGGCAGGCAGAGTGGCAGGCAGAGGCAGAGGGAGAAGCAGGCTCCCTGCGGAGCAAGGAGCCCGATGCGGGACTCGATCCCAGGACGCTGGGATCATGACCTGAGCCGAAGGCAGCTGCTTAACCAACTGAGCCACCCAGGCGTCCCTCTTTTTTTTTTTATTTTTTTTTTATTTTTTAAATTTTTTATTTATTTTCAGCGTAACAGTATTCATTGTTTTTTCACCACACCCAGTGCTCTATGCAATCTGTGCCCTCCCTAATACCCACCACCTGGTTCCCCCACCCTCCCACCCCGCCCCTTCAAAACCCTCAGGTTGTTTTTCAGAGTCCATAGTCTCTCATGGTTCACCTCCCCTTCCAATTTCCCTCAACTCCCTTCTCCTCTCCATCTACCCTTGTCCTCTATATTATTTGTTATGCTCCACCAATAAGTGAAACCATATGATACTTGACTTTCTCTGTTTGACTTATTTCACTCAGCATAATCTCTTCCAGTCCTGTCCATGTTGCTACAAAAGTTGGGTATTCGTCCTTTCTGATGGAGGCATAATACTCCATAGTGTATATGGACCACATCTTCCTTATCCATTCATCCGTTGAAGGGCATCTTGGTTCTTTCCACAGTTTGGCGACCGTGGCCATTGCTGCTATAAACATTGGGGTACAGATGGCCCTTCTTTTCACTACATCTGTATCTTTGGGGTAAATACCCAGCAGTGCAATTGCAGGGTCATAGGGAAGATCTATTTTTAATTTCCTGAGGAATCTCCACACTGTTCTTCAAAGTGGCTGCACCAGTTTGCATTCCCACCAACAGTGTAAGAGGGTTCCCCTTTCTCCACATCCTCTCCAACACACGTTGTTTCCTGTCTTGCTAATTTTGGCCATTCTAACTGGTGTAAGGTGGTATCTCAATGTGGTTTTGATTTGAATCTCCCTGATGGCTAGTGATGATGAACATTTTTTCATGTGTCTGGTAGCCATTTGTATGTCTTCATTGGAGAAGTGTCTGTTCATATCTTCTGCCCATTTTTTAATATGATTATCTGTTTTGTGTGTGTTGAGTTTGAGGAGTTCTTTATAGATCCTGGATATCAACCTTTTATCTGTACTGTCATTTGCAAATATCTTCTCCCATTCCGTGGGTTGCCTCTTTGTTTTGATGACTGTTTCTTTTGCTGTGCAGAAGCTTTTTATCTTGATGAAGTCCCAGAAGTTCATCTTTGCCTTTGTTTCCTTCGCCTTTGGAGACATATCTTGAAAGAAGTTGCTGTGGCTGATATCAAAGAGGTTACTCCCTATGTTCTCCTCGAGGATTCTGATGGATTCCTGTCTCACGTTGAGGTCTTTTATCCATTTCGAGTTTATCTTTGTGTACGGTGTAAGAGAATGGTCAAGTTTCATTCTTCTACATATAGCTGTCCAGTTTTCCCAGCACCATTTATTGAAGAGACTGTCTTTTTTCCACTGGATATTTTTTCCTGTTTTGTCAAAGATTATTTGACCATAGAGTTGAGGGTCCATATCTGGGCTCTCTACTCTGTTCCACTGGTCCATGTGTCTGTTTTTATGCCAGTACCATGCTGTCTTGGTGATCACAGCTTTGTAGTAAAGCTTGAAATCAGGTAACGTGATGCCACCAGTTTTATTTTTGTTTTTCAACATTTCCTTAGCAATTCGGGGTCTCTTCTGATTCCATACAAATTTTAGTATTATTTGCTCCAGCTCTTTGAAAAATACTGGTGGAATTTTGATTGGAATGGCATTAAAAGTATAGATTGCTCTGGGCAGTATAGACATTTTAACGATGTTTATTCTTCCCATCCAAGAGCATGGAATGGTCTTCCATCTTTTTGTGTCTTCTTCAATTTCTTTTAGGAGTGTTCTGTAGTTCCTCGAGTACAGATCTTTAACCTCTTTGGTTAGGTTTATTCCGAGGTATCTTATGGTTTTTGGTGCTATAGTAAATGGAATCGATTCTCTAATTTGCCTTTCTGTATTTTCATTGTTAGTGTATAAGAAAGCCACTGATTTCTGGACATTGACTTTGTATCCTGCTACATTACTGAATTGCTGTATGAGTTCTAGTAGTTTGGAGGTAGAGTCTTTCGGGTTTTCCATATAAAGAATCATGTCATCTGCGAAGAGAGTTTGACTTCTTCCTTGCCAATTTGGATACCTTTTATTTCTCTTTGTTGTCTGATTGCTGTTGCTAGGACTTCTAATACTATGTTGAACAAGAGTGGTGAGAGTGGGCATCCTTGTCGTGTTCCTGATCTCAATGGGAAGGCTGCAAGCTTTTTCCCATTGAGGATGATATTTGCTGTGGGTTTTTCATAGATAGATTTGATGAAGTTCAGGAATGTTCCCTCTATCCCTATACTTTGAAGCGTTTTAATCAGGAACGGATGCTGGATTTTGTCAAAAGCTTTTTCTGCATCAATGGAGAGGATCATGTGGTTCTTCTCTCTTCTCTTATTGATTTGTTCTATCACATTGATTGATTTGCGAATGTTGAACCATCCTTGTAACCCAGGGATGAATCCTACCTGGTCATGGTGGATAATCTTTTTAATGTGCTGTTGGATCCTGTTTGCTAGGATCTTGTTGAGAATCTTAGCATCCATATTCATCAGTGATATCGGTCTGAAATTCTCCTTTTTGGTAGGGTCTTTGCCTGGTTTGGGGATCAGGGTGATGCTGGCTTCATAAAAAGAGTCTGGAAGTTTTCCTTCTGCTTCAATTTTTTGAAACAGCTTCAGGAGAATAGGTATTATTTCTTCTTTGAAAGTTTGATAGAATTCCCCAGGGAATCCGTCAGGTCCTGGGCTCTTGTTTTTTGGGAGGTTTTTGATCACTGCTTCAATCTCGTTACTAGATATCGGTCTATTCAGGTTGTCAATTTCTTCCTGGTTCAATTTTGGGAGTTTATAGTTTTCCAGGAATGCATCCATTTCATCTAGGTTGCT
Source organism: Martes martes (assembly GCF_963455335.1). Classification (NCBI taxonomy): domain Eukaryota; kingdom Metazoa; phylum Chordata; class Mammalia; order Carnivora; family Mustelidae; genus Martes; species Martes martes. Next base: position 143,532,713 of record NC_137888.1, read on the forward strand.
TAGCTTATTGGCATATAACTGTTGATAATAGCTTCTGATGATTGTTTCTACTTCCTTGGTGTTAGTTGTGATCTCTCCCTTTTCATTCATAATTTTATTAATTTGGGCTTTCTCTCTTTTCTTTTGGATTAGTGTGGCCAATGGTTTATCGATCTTATTGATTCTTTCAAAAAACCAGCTTCTAGTTTCGTTGATACGTTCTACTGTATCTCTGGTTTCTACCTCGTTGATCTCTGCTCTAATCTTGATTATTTCCCTTCTTACGTGTGGAGTTGGTTTGATTTGTTGTTGATTCTCCAGTTCTTTAAGGTGTAGAGACAGCTGGTGTATTCTGGATTTTTCAATTTTTTTGAGGGAGGCTTGGATGGCTATGAATTTCCCCCTTAGGACCGCCTTTGCTGTATCCCATAGGTTTTGGAGTGAAGTGTCTTCGTTCTCATTGGTTTCCATAAATTGTTTAAGTTCTTCTTTGATCTCCTGGTTGATCCAAGCATTCTTAAGCAAGGTGGTCTTTAGCTTCCAGGTATTTGAGTTCCTTCTGAACTTTTCCTTGTGATTGAGCTCCAGTTTCAAAGCATTGTGATCTGAGAATATGCAGGGAATCATCTCAGTCTTTTGGTATCGGTTGAGCCCTGATTTGTGACCCAGTATGTGGTCTATTCTGGAGAAGGTTCCATGTGCACTTGAGAAGAATGAGTATTCTGTTGTTTTAGGGTGGAATGTTCTGTATATATCTATGAGGTCCATCTGGTCCAATGTGTCATTCAATGCTCTTATTTCTTTATTGATTTTCTGCTTCGATGATCTGTCTATTTCTGAGAGAGGCGTGTTAAGATCTCCTACTATTAATGTATTCATATCAATATGACTCTTTATCTTGATTAATAGTTTTCTTATGTAATTGGCTGCTCCCATATTGGGGGCATAGATATTTACAATTGTTAGATCATCTTGGTGGATAGTCCCTTTAAGAATGATGTAGTGTCCTTCTGTATCCTTGACTACCGTCTTTAGTTTAAAATCTAATTTATCTGATATGAGAATCGCTACCCCGGCCTTCTTTTGAGGCCCATTGGCGTGAAAGATGCTTCTCCATCCCTTCACTTTCAGTCTGGGTGTATCTTTAGGTTCAAAATGGGTCTCTTGTAGACAACATATGGATGGGTCCTGTCGTTTTATCCAATCTGCAACCCTGTGTCGTCTTATGGGTGCATTTAGGCCATTCACATTGAGAGTGATTATTGAGAGATACGTTTTTATTGACATTGTGTTATCTTTGAAGTCTTTCTTTCTGTCGATTGTCTCTATATTTCTGTTCAATGCTATTCTTAGGATTTTTCCTCTTTTATAGAACCCCCCTTAATATTTCCTGCAGTGTCGGCTTGGTGGTTGCATAGTCTTTCAAGCCTTGCCGGTCTTGGAAACTCTTTATCTCTCCATCCATTTTGAATGTCAGTCTTGCTGGATAAAGTATTCTTGGCTGCATGTTCTTCTCATTTAGTGCCCTGAATATATCTTGCCAGCCCTTTCTGGCTTGCCAGGTCTCTGTGGACAGGTCTGACGTTATTCTGATGGGCTTTCCTCTGTATGTAAGGAGGTTCTTTGTCCTAGCGGCTTTCAAGAGATTGTATCTACAATTATGATTCCTCAATTTTACTATGAGGTGCCTGGATGTTTTTTTTGAATTTATAATCTTGGGGGGGGACCTTTCTACTTCTAGTACATGAACACTTGTTCCATTCGCAAGATTGGGAAAATTTTCATGAAAAATTTGTTCCACTATATCTTCTAGACTTCTTTCTTTCTCCTCCCCTTCAGGGATTCCAATAATTCTGACGTTGGAACGTTTCATGGCATCATTTATTTCCCTGATTCTGTTTTCGTGGCTTCTAAGCTGTTTGTTCCAGGCTTCCTCCTGATCCTTTCTCTCTATTTGTTTGTCCTCCAGATCACTAATTCTATCTTCTGTCTCAGTTACCCTAGCTTTTAGAGAATTTAGATTAGATTGGAACTCATTGAGAGCGTTGTGAACCTCATCCCTGGTGGCCTTCAGCTCTGCCCTAACATTATGAACCTCCTCTCTGGTCGCTTTCAATTCTGCCCTAATCAATTCTGTTTGGTCATCCATGGCTTTCTCCAACCTAGCTATTGCCTGGATAATTGTTAGCCTGAATTCTCTTTCTGACATATTGTCTATGTTGATAGCCGTTAGCTCTGTTGCAGAAGGCCCATCCTCTGTATTTTTCTTCTGTTGGGGATTCCTCCTCCTAGTCATTTTGGTGAGAGATGACTGGACAGATGTAGCTGGATGTATTGACCGTGGTGCAGTCAAGGTGCACCCTGGAACGCTTCTGAGCACTCAGGATTCCCCACCCAAATGAGAGAAAAAAGAAGAGAAAAAGAAAAAAGAGGGAGAGAGAGAGACAGGAAAAAAAGGGAAGATAAAAGTGAAGGTTCAGCCCAAATGGGCCCCAGGGTAAGGTTTATGACGTATACAAACAAAAACAGACAAACAAAAAGACTGATAAAAGTATATGACGAGAGAAAAAAAATATATATATAAGCAAAAAAAAGGAGGAGCCTCGTCAAGAAGAACCCCAAGTATAAGATTTATATACTATCCAGACAAACATAAATACACAGAGACACTGGCAGAAGAAAAAGATGGGAGCATGGTTATAGATTCTCGGTGTGGGCGAGGAAGGTTATTTTGATTCTTCCTGGATGTATCTTGATATCTTTGTTAAAGGACTCAACTTTCCTAAGAAAAAGGGGGATTAAAAATTGGTTCACCTATAGGGGTAGCATTGCTTGGAGAAAGGGGGTTACCTTGAAGTTTAACTCTATATGAATATTAGAAAATAAAAATAAAAAAGGAATAAACTGGACTAAACTAAATTAAAAATTTTTTTAAAAATTAAGAAAATAGAAAAGCAAAAGAAAAACACATGTGTATGTATCAAAAAAATTCAGGTTAGAAGTTTATCATGGAATTTGATGTACTGGACATCTCACTGTGATGGTAAATAGGTTAAAAAATTATCTATATAAAAAAAGAAAAAAAAATGAACCAGAATAGTGGGAAAGAATTAAAAATAAAAGTTGTATCTATGAAGTAGTGGTGGTTGTTCTCTTGTAGTCTTTTTTTTTTTTTTTTTTCCTGCTTTGTTTTCTGGGGGAGGGGGCTGCCACGTGGGTTTTCAGTCAATGATGTTCCCTGAGTTAAGTCCTCCCGACCCCCTCAAGGGGGTGGGCTCTGAGAAAAACGTTTTTTTCAGGTTTTTGTTCTCTGGAGGTTTTTATGTTTGTTCACTTCTTTTCTCTCGCGTTGACAGCTTTTGATGGTTTTTGGAGGTTTAGAGGAAAGAAAACTGCACCCCAACCTCCCTCTCAGAGAGAAGCCTCAGTCTGCTCCCCTGCAGGTGCTGCAGCCGCTGGGCCGCTGGCAGAGCAGGTTCTGAGTCACGGTCCCTGGGGACGCAGGATCTCCTGCTTGTACGCAAAACCAAGGCAGCTGTGGCTGTCTGGGCAGCTCCAGACCGCCAGAGAGGTTCCAAGCAGCAATCGCACACTGAGATTTTCCCGCTGGCTGGGGCTGAGAGCTCAGGGCTTGCGCGCACCTCTCCCAGGGGATGGTTTGGGGCGCGGCGCCTCCAGCTCTATCGGCTCTATCGCCGCGTGGGTCTATCACCGCGTGGGTCCCAGAACACCAGGCTGGGCGTTCGTGCACCTCTCTCAGGGGAGGTTGAGGCACGCGAGCATCTCCAGTAAGGTGCGCGTTCTGCCGTCTGGTGTGGCTCCCAGCCCCTCACGGGAGCCGGACTCCACCCGTTCTCGGGCGCACTGGCGGCTCCGGGACAAAGACCAGGTTTCTCCGCCGCACTCTCTGGCTCAGCGCCAGGGGATGCTGCCCTGGGTCTGGGGACTTAAGCCCCTATCCCTATCCGCCCCGATTCCCACAATTTCCCCGCGCGAGTCTTTGCTCTTTTGAGTGCTTTCAACAAGACTCCAAGTTAATGCTGGTCCCCAGATGCCGGGCACTCTCGTATTGGGGTATTATTTTCCAGTCGGTCGCCTCTGGTGGCTCCCTCCCCCTTTTGTTTATCTTCCAATATCAGTCCGACGTTCCCACTCCACTTTACCTGCCCACTGGCGTCTTCTGGCCCCCGTAGAGATCCAGACGTGTATAATTCTGATCTCAGGCTGATTTCATGGGTGATCGGAGTTCTTTGGTAGGTAATCAGCTCACTTTAGGGTGCAGGTTGAAAAGGCGCCTCCTCCTACTTCCCCGCCATCTTGTCCACCAAGGTAGTATCTTACATATAAAATCTATTAATAGGTTCCACTGTAAAGAAATTTAGTAGATTGACAAAAAGCTCAAGCTCTGGAGGCAGACAGACCTGGGTTATAAGCATGACCCTGCTCTTAAACATAAGAGCCTATGTAACCTAAGTCTCTAAAAGTTTGAGTCTCAGCTATACAATGGAGGTAATGATAAAGTATCCCTCAAAAAATGTTGGTAAAGACAAAGTGAGATAAGGCACATAATGCCTTTAACACCATGCTTGGCATATAGAAGTGTTCAATAAGTGCTGTCAGTAAGTTGAGAGAGAGAGAGAGAGAGAGAGAGCGAGAGAGAGAGAGAGGACGTGTGACATATTTTTGCCTAATGCAAATTTTTTCTTTTATACCAAGCTGATGGCCAGGTAGTAAATCTGTTAAACTCTAATTATGTTAACTTACATATAAGATGAAGAACTGGTCTACACGTTCTGATCTCAAAAAGTTGCATGCTCTTTGTCCTCTCACTCACTAACTTCAGATGTCTGCCATTGAGTGAGTGCAGAAGCAAGAGAAATGAACTTTCAAATCTAGTCTTTGCTTTAGTGTCTAACCCTTGAACAATGCTGTCCTCAAATGATGGTTTCCATTACACTGGAAGATGGAACCAATCATCATTAATGGAAAAACCTTTAGTAAATTTTCATCTTAACACTATAATGATAGTTCTAATACAGATGATTCTTTTTCACAATCAGAGTGATTATGAAGCTGTTGGATGGAAGCTATAGTCTAGTGAGCATAGAGTACTATTTTTGTTAGCTTTTTCTATTGTTGTTTATTAATATATCTCACTCCCTTATAGTTACTGTGGTTTTATTGTGGATTATATGTGTTATGTCTTGGGTGTTTGTGTTTAATTTCCTTGCTTTTTTCATGCTTTAATTATTATTGTTATACATTTGGAACATTAAACCCTGCTTGTTATTTATTTACCAAAGCTGGTCAAACTTTCCAAGCTTCTTAGCCCTGGGTCCTTCTTACATACAGATATGAATCAATATCTGAGTGAACATTGGATGAAATGTTGTACCCCCTCCCCTGGTCTGGTAGTAGCTGCTCTTGCAATTTAATTAATTCCACTAATGAATGGTGTCTTCGTTCCAAGAAAGAAAATAAAATTACTATAATGGAGATTTCTGCTTTTACACTTTATGAGGTCATGATAGAAGTCAAGATAGAAATAGCTATTTAATTTCTTTGTCATCAGAATTGTCTTTGGATCTTCTGTCAACAAAACAATGAACATTTACTTTCAGGAAAATATGAAATCTAAAACCATGATGATAATGACCTGAGACACCAAAGAGCAAATGGGTATTTTGGTGACTGAGGAACGTGATGTGACTCATTGCTTTTGTGTCTCAATGGCCATATGTTCCTGCTGGCTGTATGTGGTGAGCCATTTTCCTTTAAATGATGTTCTCCTGCATTCCTTCATTTTGCAAGGGGTCTTTCAAGTTATAAACACATGAAAATACTATAGAGCTTTCCTTCTCATGGATGAGTGAGAGGTGCCAAATAATCATTTTCTAAGCTAATGTAAGTAGGCTTTTGATAGCCCTCAGACTAATCCTTCATTCTAAATACTTGATTACTGAAATGGCCACTCTGTAAAAAGAGAGCTAATACATTCTACTAAAAATTTATCTGTTATCCATTAAGAACATTTCGATTATGCTGAGCCCACTTGACTCTTAAGTAATAACATGTTCTTCAATATTGTATTGATTCTGGCCCCACTTGAATAAGATATTTCAAACATAGGTATTAAAATAGAAAACTATAAAGGAATTCTAATTGATAAGAATAAGAAACATATTATATTGTAAATTTCCCACTTAACTTTTTAAAAACATTTAGATTTATTTTATGCCATAAACCCATATTTTTGTCTAACTAAGCCATTTTGATGCATCTTAACATTGGAAGATTTTAAATACTGTGTATTTGCTGTATCTGGTATAGTCAATTATTTTTTAGTTCAAATTGACAATTATTATTCTTGGTCTTATGTCATAATTAAATCAATAAACCAGAAAGACTTAATATAGATACAATTATCTGTTAGTCTCAAGTTTAAATTTCTATTACCAACTAGAATGTTTTTGATTGGTATAACATTCTAAAAACAAAAACAAAAACAAAAACAGGTTCATAAATTCTATGAGATTCCCACTAGGTAGCTCTTAGAATATAGGTATAATCAAAGATAAGAAAAGTGTTTGAAATTCACTAGTTTATGTTAATGAACATTCTTATAATGGCTGCCAAGGGGACAGCTTTTATTGGAATTATCTTTTGTGAGTCCTCTTCATTAAAGGGTAAGGTCTTACTAAAGTGAATAATTATCCTTCATTCCAAGACTACAATGTCAACTGTAATGAGTAGATTTGTTAATACCTCCTTCCATGTAGCCCAAGTTCTTCATCTGTAGCCATTAATTTGGTGACAGCCAATAATTATTTCAACTGGCCCCTGATGCTGAAATGCACAGATGGCTTTCTTCCTGTGTGGTGCAGGGAGCATTTCTAAATTTCTGAGAGGTTTCTGTCACTCCCCAAAGAATTTCCTGACAGCAGTGACATTTGGCCTAATCATTTATTCTGTTACAAGCCTCCCTGCAGTGGTTCTCAGAGTCAGGAAAGCTTCTGTGGTCTTAGAGCCACAGCCACCAACATCTGCTGCCAATATTCTGCTTGAAGTGTCCCAGCTTCTCTTAAAAAATATAGAACCCCCTTCATTCATAGAACCACTTTCAGGTTATTATCCTGGAAATAATGTCAAACTCATAAAGTTTCATAGAGGTATGCTTCTCCAAGTTATGAATGAAGAGACATTTTAAGATATAATTGGAATAACATTGAAAATTTTAATACAATGTAACCTAAAAAGTAATAAAAATAAATTCATTTTAATTTCATAAATAATTCAACTATAATTGGATCATTCTCAGATGGAATATAACAAAATGATAACCATTGTAGGTCTCGGCAGTGGAGTTACAGATTTTTGATTCGTGTCCTGTATTTTGCAAACACTATTTGATTATTGAAAATAATCAATATTTACCCAAAATTATTTAAAATGCTAAAGTAATTGTTATATAGATGAACACAAAGAAAATAATATAAAAATAATACCTTCAAAGATTTTTACCATGTAATATTACTGTAATAATTTCATCTATGACATATATACCACTTATTTGTTACTATTCCATATACTTTAAAAATTATGTACGAAATTTTCACTTCTTCACAGCTTACATTCTTGTGTGTGCATGAGTGTGTTTCTTTCATTTATAGCCTTCTTCCTTTCTCTCCTCCTTTGTAACTATGGGCGAAGCGCTAAAAGAAAAAACAGTTGTGAGATCTCTGCTGGGAAATCTTGTATTGGCCTAGGTTAGTGGTTCAAATAAAAAAAAAAAAACCAGTTAGGGATGGAATTGTTTTACATCTTTGAAAATCTCTTTACTGTTTTATCTAATAAAACATGGCTGAATTTTTATATCTGCCTCTGCTTCTGCCATGTCACACAGCATGTAGCCCCTAAAACATCTACACTGTGCTGTTGAGAATGAAGATTAAGAAAAAAGCAGGAAATACCAATGACATCTTAGTTTTATTATGAAATAGTTTTGACCTTGTGAACTCTTTGAAAGATCTCTGAAATACAGAGCACACTTTTGACAAGTGCTAACAGAGGATGGACATATTTTATTTTTGTAACTGCATCGTGTTCCATTTTACTGAATGGAGCTTTATTGATAGAAACTGCTCTGCAAATGAATATTTGTATAGTTTTGAGGTTTCCTTTTCTTACAAGAAATCTCTCTGCATATTGACCAGAGTCAGCCTGCATTTGTTGTATTCCTCATATTTTTCCCCAAACAATGCATTCACAATTTTTGATAGACCTTTCCAATCGGATAATTTGAAATTTCAGTACTGTCCAAATTTTATAAACTATGCCCCTCCCCCAGGGTTTTTAATATTTGGGGAGCTTCTAGTAGTAATGTTAATTAAACACTCCTTTTCTCTGTCTCCAGTTACTGGAAATCCCCAATATAATGCATTTCAATATAGAAATCTTTAAAGATTACTCTGTAGTTTTGAAAAGATCATCAAGAAATTATGGTTTCTGTAATTGGAGTAATGTATCAAAATAGATGAATTCTAAAATTATAATAATTCTGGAAATTGTCCTGAGGCAAAATTTGTTCTACTGTCTTAAGTGTGTCCATTTTCTTGTTAGGAAAAAGAGACACAATCTGAAATCCAACTCTAATTTTCCCTGAGGCATAGAAGAGAAGATCTTAGTAATTACCTGTCTTTTTCATCCAACCACTTAGTGTCTTCTTTTCTTATTTTTGCCAACAAATGCAGAAAGTGAAGATCCCCATAAGGAGAAAATGTTCTCTTAGAATCACTGTTCTTAGACCTTCAGTCATACTTTTACCTTTGATTCATTCTTTGCAATATTTTGCATCTTTTCACAGTAACAAAATGTCCCTTAGTTAAAACCTTTTGTGCATATTATTTTGAATTAGTCTTTTTCTGTACACTGTCCATGTGATGTCATTATTGAGTACATCCTGGAACCAAATCTAATATTTAAAAATATATATATATATGTATATATATTTACATTTTAAACTGAATGAACAAAATCTCTTTTCAGACTTGGCATTGAAGCTTTGTTCAGAGTATGACTTATTACTTAATATTAACTCTGAACACTCAAATACAGACATAGTCATTTGGTTATATGACCAGTGTAGCTAATTTAGGTCCGCTACTTTAGAGTATGTCTACCATGTACCAGAATGCTTTGATATGATTTAATGGCTCAAGGAGATACTTGCTGAATGAATAAATAACAATAATTGTTATGATTATCATCATTATTATTAATCATTATTATATCAATACTTGCAAGCCCTTCATCTTTTCTGCCTTTTCTTTCATGTCTTCCTTCTATGGTAGGCTGAATAACAGCACCCCCAAAATGTCTACCCCAATCCACAGAACCTATAAATATATTACCTTCCATGGTAAAGGAACTTTGCAGATGTGGCTAAATTAGACATCTGAAGTAGGGAGATTATCCTGGATTTTTCTCATGGGCACAATGTAATCATGAGAGCCCTTAGGAGAAGGAGGCAGGAGGTTCAGAGTTAGTGTCAGGAAATGAGACAATAGAAGCAAGAGATTGGAATGATGTAAGGGAGGAACTACAAGCCAAAGAATACAGACAGCTTCTAGAAGCTGAAAAGACAAGGAAACATGCTTCCATGAAGCCTTCAGAAAGAAGACAGCTCTGCGGACACCTTGGTTTTAGAGGTCTGACCTCCAGAATGGAAGAGAAACTCCTGAGTTTGTGGGAATTCCCCCCCCGCCCCCCGGCAGCAACAGCAACAGGAATTTACTCCCATTTCTTTCTATATCCTGTGCCATTAGATGTTGCCTCTAGAATCAAGCACCTATAGTAGTGCTTAGCACTTAGATTGAATGGTATGTGGAATTCACATTTAAGTCCAACACTTTAGCCGTAGCAGATAGGCTTCTACAGTAGTACAGTGAACAACCTGTGACTTCATCAACCCAAAGGCATCCCTGTCTTTGTTATATGAATGTAAATACATTCAAAGCAAAGTAGGCTACCTATTTCAGAACAAGTTGTTCTTGAAATTTGTACTTGTAAAACTTAAACCCATCTCTTTATTGGAAAGTAATATTAAATTTTGCTTAAAATTTAAGAACACAGTGTCATGAATGTAATCAATGCAGGCCTCCAGTGACTTTTATGTTACCAGCATAGGTATGATCTTAAAACACTGAAATTATTGCAATACTATTCATAGGTATATATTTAGCTTATATGTATTTATTCCCATAGATACTGAGGTATATTTCATTGTTCACAATCTATAACTCAAATCCTTTTGCTATAACATACAAATAATTTATCAAACCCATGGACATTGACTGGGTTTTTTTGTTTTATTCCTTCATTAATGGAATATGAATTACATCTGCTATTGTTTATCATATGCATCTTAGAGTAGAAAGAACCAAATGTAAAGGTTGGCCTCAATTAGCCTGTCCACGTAAAGTTAATTTATGCCTCTGAGGGGTAGGGAAAAATATTGGCTAAAACACTTGGCTTCATTCTTCATTTTGGTTCATTCTACCAAGAGCTGAAAATGTAGTGCTTCATAGAATTCTGTCTATATCAGGAAGAATGCAAATAGATGTGGTACAAATTCCTTGCTTATGTAAATATTATCCTAACTGTAAAGTAACTGACCACTTTTGCTGAGATAGGCTGAGAAGGCTCTTTGCATTGCTTTGCCTGTAATTGGCTCCCGAGGGGACTTGCACAATCCATGATTTCAGATAAAATGGAGAACAATAAAAGAGTTACAAATTATGAAGCAATTATGACTAGACTAGTCAATAAAATCTCCCTATCAGTTATTAGAGTGTTATGTGTAAGATGTTAGGGGGCAAAGGGTACAGAAATTTTGCCATTAACTGATGAGTAATCTGGTCATATTTCTTGGTAAGACAGTAAGACTTTTAGTTATTTTTTAAGCTAAATTTTCTCTAAGAGGTTATGTGGTATAAGGCAATATGATTAATATTATCATTCAATAATTTTAAGTTATTTCCTCTGAAGAAACAAATCCCACCAGTGGATGTGAATACGGTCCTCTCTGGAAGGTTCAGACTTGGGACTCAGTCGGGCATTTCTATCCACTGACTAACTATGTGATTTTGAGTGATTTATTTGTCACTGAGACTTGTAAAATTAAGATAAAATCGAATTTTGTAAAATTTAATCTGTAAAATTAAGATAAATCTGTAAAATTAATCTGTAAAATTAAGATAAATCATTGTACTTTATTGAATTGTTTTTGGAAATGAAATATTTTATCTGAATTGGTCCAAACAGGATGTATTTTATAGTAGTACTAAATACATTTTCAAATATCAGTGGCTTAATTCCCAAAAAGTGTTATGCCCTGTTCATATTACAAAGTTAGATTGTTGAGAGCTCTGTTGCACACAGTCATGCAGAGAGCATGAGTGACTCTAGGACACATGACATCCAAAGATGTGATGACACAGGATCAGAGATGAGAAAGACACACCGTAATTGGAGGTTTGGCTCAGAAGTGACACATGTCATGTTTCTCAGTTTATAGGCCAGAGAGACTTGCAAACGTTGGAATCCTGGGAATATGGATATTTGTAGGCATCATCTTTCTCACAGCATCCAAAATGCTCAGCAAGATGCCTGTTACAGAATTAGAAAAACTCAACAAATATTAGTGATTGCCTTTGATTTCATCATTGTACGATTATATTAAGGTTAGTACAGTTTATAGTTAAGGGTCCATTACTAACTCTACAACTTTGAGCAAACTTTTAAAAGTTTCTAAAACTCTGTTTCCTCCGTTGTAAAATGGGTTCACCCCATGAGATTGTTGGAAGGACTAAATGAAATGTTATAAGGACTGCCATGTAGTACACTCTACATTTGTTTTTACTCTACATTTTCCCCTCTTTACTTTATCTATCAATTGATTTAGACCAATTAAATACCTATATATGTGTGTTTTAATGTAATGGTGTTAGGATTTCTTGATTCATTCTAGCATTCATAAGCTAATAAAATATTGATTTTTCCATTTGTGGCAGATATATACAATCATTAATCATTCACTCAGCAGGTATTTATTAAGGGCCCGCTGTATTCTCAAGGCTGTAGATAAACAACTAACAAAATAGGCAAGTTCTTTGCTTTGGTGGAGTTTGGATTCTGGGACAGGAAAGAGGGAAACAGGCAATAAACAAGCAAATATAAATGAACTGTCTAACTCAGATATGATAATTCCTATGGATGTGCTAAAATCAGAAGATATGGTAAAGACCAGTAAATATTTCATTTTTTATGGTCAGAAGTGGCCTCTCTGAAGAAGAAGGATTTCAGCTGAGATTTCAATGACACAAACATTATTTAGGGGGAAGACCCTTCCTGGCAGAATTCCAAGTACAAACCCCGCAAGGGAGAGCTACCTGGACTCTTTCCCATGTGATTAGAGCAGAGTGAACAATAAGCAGAGTGGTTAGGAATGAGTAAGTGGGGACCTTTGCCTATGAAAAGAGTTGGATTTTCTCCCCGAAGCTTGATGAGGAACTATTGGAGGTTTTCAAGCAGGAGAGGGACACGACCTGATTTTTGCTTTAGAAAGCTCATGACTAGTTCATGGAAAATCAACCATAGGGGCATTTGCAGAATCCCAGAAAGATATGTAATAATTTTGAACAAGTTAGCTGGTAGAGAGATGGACAAAAATGGAAAGATTGGGGTGTATTTTGAAAGTGGAATCAAAAGATAGGTAAGGATGTGGAGGTGAGGGAAGGAGGCCCCTTAGGCTTGAACAGTTTGGTTGAATGACATAGTACTTGAAATTAAGGTGGCTGAGAAAAGAACGTGCTATTTATGAGAGATCAAGGGTTACACTCTGGACCTGTAACATTTGGTATGCCTCTTAGATGTCTGACTGGCTGTCATTTACATGCAAATATTTTGGCCTTTCAAATAACATAACAAGATTAATTTAGGATTATATTTATTTCTGAATGTGTTATGAGTGCAATTCGGTAATGGAATGAATCGGTGTCTTTCCCTCCTGTGCCCTTTATAAGAAAGTTTAGAGCTTACTTCAGAAGTTTGTAAATGCCCTCTAAGGAAATAGTTGATATAATTTATAAAAAATAGACTTATCAATACAGGCAAAAAAACTTTTTATTTTTATTTTTACTTAAAATTTTTTTTAAGTTTTTATTTATTTGATAGAGATAGAGTAGGCAGAGAGGCAGGCAGAGAGAGAGAGGGAAGCAGGCTCCCTGCTGAGCAGAGAACCCAATGCGGGGCTCGATCCCAGGACCGTGGGATCATGCCCCGAGCCGAAGGCAGAGGCTTTAACCCACTGAGCCACCCAGGTGCCCCTGGGCAAAAAAAAAACTTTACTATAGAATCAGAAACAGAAAATTTATTTTCAATTGAGGATTCTTTCAGGGTCCGAATGAATTAATTAGTCAGGAAGAAGGAGTAGCCTTTACTTATAATAGGCTTATGTAGCTTTCTTATTTTAAAAAGAACTATTTTTTCCTCCTAGGTTGGAATTTTGAGTCAGTTAAGTAGTGTGGTGTAGTCTACCATTTCCATGCCCATCTGATGTTGTACCCAGGAAAAAAATGAGAGATACAAGTGGCCATATTGTATGACATACATGATAACAAGTAGCATAGGGCAAATACACTTATCATTTCAGGGAAGTTCTTACCTGACACAATCTTGGGGAAAGCCTGCTTTGGAGAGATAAATGGATGAAGCCATTTAGGATGATGAATTAAACCTGCCTTTTATCTTTTCAATCTTGTCTAATAAAGTAGTTTGTATTGAACAGGGGGTCTTACCTTCCCTGATGTAAGATATAATGTTGTACAAGATACACCCTGTGTGGAGAAATAGTCTGGTTTGTGTTTATTGATATGTAACTCCTGTAAGTTTGGAATCTTTCTTTGTGCTTACTAGTTATGACATTGTATCTCAGGGTCAGGGTTCCAATTTCAGCACACAAAGCCCTTGTTTTGGCAGCTGATGGCCTGTTATTATGGGCAGAGATTAAAATTACCCAGGGCCAGGATCTATAATTTTCTATATTAAGTCTTGGGCCAGTGCCATAATGCTAGTAAAGTGAGGTATCAGTGACTCATTTAAAATTCTTTTTCTCATGGAGCAGTCAGACTAGTAATTCTGTTAAGTCCAGTAAATGGGATAAATCTGGACCACTTTAGTTTTGTATTTTAAATAGCACACTGTAAATCCACACGGTAGGATGTAGCTTTCCCCCTCATGTTTTGTGGAGTGCCAGGACACCTGTTCTCAATACAGAACAGAGCCAACTCTTTGTTCCCCTTCTTCCTTGATGCCTCCCAATGACTGTGATGAAGGGGCCAAAAGTATTGTTTCTTAGTTGCTGATGATCATTCAAGAAGAGAGAGAAGGAGACCTCACAGAATTCCTTCCCTCCAAAGACAGCTATGTGAGGTCTACACGTCTACACAGCAGGTAGCCAGGGCACATGGATAGGCCATCAGGAATGCATTCACTGCATCTTCGTCCATATGGCACAGTCACTTTGTTCAAGGGTTTATATTTTATGAACTATGCCATTTAACATTGTTGCAGTGCTGCTTTCCTCTGTTATAACTCATATTTTCTAGCAGCCTGGAGGTATCTATTTTGTCTTTTTTTTTTTGAAGCTGATGCATATAGTTATAATGGGTTTTAGATTTGATCAGGGATAGGTTCCAGAACTATTGAACTTAGAAAGTCCAACAAGGAAGTCCAAGGAAAGCCCTGGGACCTAAAGTACTATCTTGGGCTTTTATGTGAAAGCCTCCCTATATGTTGTGAATTGCCTAAAAAACACTTTGCCACGCCCCCACAAAAAAGAAGGGGGCAGGAATGTTAGATGAAACCATATTGGTATGCTATAAATAATTGTTATAACTATTGACACTGGGTGAAGGGAATATGGGGATTCGTGGTACTTTTCTCTCTACTTCTGAATGTTGTTTGAAAATTTTCATAAAGAGAAGTTATTTTTTAAATAAATAAATAGATGAAAATAAGCGTATGGGGATGGTTGAGCAGTTTGGGTGTTTTGTTTAGACAAACTTTTAAGGATTTTATGCCATTGATAAGTCAGACTCAGAAATGCATGAGGAAAGTCTAAAACCTAAGTGATGATTAAGGGAAAGAAATACTATAATTCTAGGACGTTTTTCAATTTCAAATTGTGAAGGATGGAATGTACTCCTGGGAGTGTAATTGGAATCATTTTTATTTGCTCAAAAAAAAATCCCAAAAGATAGTTTTGTGATGGTTAATATATTTGCAGCCTTTTAGAGCTATTCAATATTCTTTTGTCTTATAATACAGATCTAAATAGATGAGGAATATACTCCAATCTCTTCTTTTTAAAAATAATCTTTTACATATAAACATGTGTGCACGCACACACACACATACAACACACACCCCTCCAAGAATCATTTTACCCCTGCCACTAAAGGAACATGCGTATGTACGTGTTTCACATTGAAAAATAGATCAGTGTAGGAATTGTTTTGTCAGAGCAAATTCTCTTTCAAATTCATATATATATGTGTGTGTGTGTGTGTGTATATATGTGTGTATGTATATATATGTGTGTGTGTGTGTGTGTATATATATATGTAACTGTGCCATTATTAAAGAAATTGGAAAGGTCTAATTATATTAAAAGAACAAACCCAACAAAGATCCTGTGAGCATATATATATGAAATTTTAAGTAGGAAACAATTTATACTACATTTCCATTTTGATGACCATTGTCATAACAATTCTAAGTTACAGTGAATTCTACCTATTTAATAGTAAAAAAATTCTTGATTCCATTTAATTCAAGGATATAGAGGTAGCAGCTCAGACACTGGAGGGATTATCAGTAAACATACCAGTTATGTTGGGGAGGAAAAAAATGTGAGTTCCTGACTACTTGCAACCTTTATTCCTCCTCTGCTTCCTAGAGAATATTTTGTATATCTAATTTTTGTTGTTCTGATAAAGGTAATACATAAGCAGAACTGAAAGTTTGGTAGGACCTGGGCAGACTAGCAGCATTCTCTTTCAGGAAAGTACTAACAAGAAATAAGATTAGATCCTAGATGATCTAAGAATGGGAAAGGGCAAAGACAGGCATCTGTGAAGACTAAGAAGGTCTTGGGGCAGATGGGATACCCATAAAAACTGAAAAGAGGGGGCACCTGGGTGGCTCAGTGGGTTAAGCCTCTGCCTTCAGCTCAGGTCATGATCCCAGGCTCCTAGGATCGAGCCCCGCGTCAGGCTCTGCTCAGCAGGGAGCCTGCTTCCCTTCCTCTCTCTCTCTCTCTCTCTCTCTGCTCACCTCTCTGCCTACTTGTGATCTCTGTCAAATAAATAAATGAAATCTTTAAAAAATAAAATAAAATAAAAAAATAAAAAAACTGAAAAGAGGCGAGGGGGGAGAAGGACTTATTAATGGGATATTTTTGCTATTTTCTTAAGATCATAAGGTAGACTTGAATTGCTTTTTAAAATTTCTTAATTATTTGTCTTTGCACTTGATTCTATGCTGAGACTGGACCATGAAGGAGACCAACTTTATTCATGCTACATAATCGTTCATAAATTAAACTTTTGACCTACTTTTCTTGGCTAGTGCTCACTGAAGGTACAAGAATGAATGCCCACAAAGGAACATCTTCTTATCTTTCCACTTCCATCCTCTCTGCCATTGTAACTCTGGTTCCTTTGAGATTATATTATTGCTACTTTTCTGGACTCCTTTGGAGCTAACTGATGGAAATTTCTATCCTGCTCCCCATTGTCTCTAGAGAATTGGGAGCCAGATGGAAGGAGGGTGATTTTCATTGATTCTTTGAATGAAGTTTCTTAGACAGCCCAACCTTCAGCACTCTCATTTAAAAATGAAAACATTTATTCCATAGTGGGATTTACAAAGACATAAAACTAAATATTTGGCAGTGGAAGCATCTCCATAACTAGGGACAGCTAGACCTTGAATCTTGATTTTCATCTCATGAGATACATCTTCCTCCTGAGGCTCCCTGTTGCCACCCTGCTAACCTCTAAAGATGGCAAATCCTTTTTTATTCTGCCACAAAAGGTGTCAAGATTGGAACCTGATAGCTTTCAGATCTCCTCCTTCTTCACTTGGATCCCATATTTTATTGTCATTCTTCCTATGAGTCAAGTGCACATACCAACCTCAGGCTATTTGTACTCTGCCACTTTTCTTTGAACACTCTTCTTCCACATGTCTCCACAGCTTTTTCCTTCTTTTCATTTAGGTCTTTGTCGAGATCTTTACAAATTACTAATATTGAAAATACCACTCCATTTCCTGTCACTTGCTGCCCCTTACATCACCTTGACTATTTTTTTTCTCAGCGCTTAGCACCAATGATATCATATTTATAAATTTATGTATTTATTAGCTATCTCTCTTAACTACAGTATAATGTCAGTGACAGTGGGGACTTCATTTTGTTCACTACTCTAGTTCTGCAGGATCTAGAATAATGCCTGGTGCATTATAAGTGCTTGATCAATGATTATTGAATGAATGAATGTTCTTAATGTTCTAACTGTACATCATTAAGATCATGGTAATTGTGATAAGAAATAAGGAAGAGGGGATAATATGATACAGGAAGCTATATGCAATGAACAGTGGAATATCAAAGACCTGGGATTAAATCCAGAGTCTGACATTTATTAGCTGTGTATAGTTGCCTAATTCACCTAACTCTCTGATCTTTACTTTTTCCTCTCAAAATGGTTTCAACTCAAAAACAGGTTTTTTGAGGGAATAAAGGTGATAATGCACTAAAGCATTTAGGAGAATGGCAAGGACATAGAAATCTTCATTTCAAAATTGTTAACTGTATAATTCACTTTACAAAAGTTCATCTGTCCTTTAGAACCTATGGTTTGCATCACATCTTAAGTTGCAATTTACTTTCTTTATTCTCTAATTAGGAGGATATTCTGATATATCTGTTTTCATATTTTGGGGGGGAAAAAAAGGAGTATTCTCCCTCCTGACCACCTAAAACCAGGCTCCTCACAACCAGCTTCCCATTTGAGGAACAAAGTTCCCATTTGAGGAACAAAATTGATTTTAGGTATGGATATTCTGCTTTAGAAGCAACTTCCCAAGTGTACAACCACGTGATTGATTCTAGATAGGATCCCCCTTTTGGAGACCTCTCTACTCTCAAGACCTCAAAGGTCTTCACTACATTACAATGTGATAAACCCAATACCAAGTTAGAAGCAGTTCGCCAAATCTAGTAAGGGGATTATTTCATTTCATTCATTTCATTCTTAAAGAAAGACAGATGTTGGCTTCGTGTTACCTAACTTTCTTGAAGAGCATCCGAAATGGAAAAAGTAAAGAATGGTAGTACTTTGTCCTTTATATCTTCTGGCAAATTTGACAGTTTCTCTCATGGGCTTTGTCTACAAGAGTGAAACAAAGCAGAGTGTTTTATAGTAATGCAGCGTATTGAAGTCCTCTCACAAAGTCGACCCCTGGTAAAACAGATCATAATCCATATAAAAAGAAAGCTCTCTTTCTTACCACTTTAGGTTTTATAAAGTCTAAAATAGAACCTTTGAACTCTCATCACTTCTGAAATTCATCACTGTGATGCCTGCCGAGTTTCAAGTCTATTTTCAATTGACAGTACTATTTCTATGGGGGGATCAAAAGGAAGGCACCTCTCCAGGATAATGGCTCTAAAAGTAACATTTTTATATGCGCCCCAACAACATTAATAATATCTACCACTTATTTTGTGTGCTTCATAGTTCATAAAAATGATTCCTCTGCCTATCTTATGGTCACATAATTACTCCCAGTCTTTGATTCATTCAACAAACATTTACTATATGCTACTATAAACCAGGTTTGGGGTTAAGTGCTGAACATGAACTTATGCAGTCCCATGATTTAGGGGCAATGACAATTGACAAGTAAGTTCCATAGATTTTAAGTGGCAGGTCCCAAATTTTACAATGAATAAATGGCAAAACTGAGAGATGCAAATAAAAGCCATTATCAGCAAAAGGATCCTATAAATACTTCCACTATCCTCAGTTTGTGAGAACTACATCACACATAACTTTTTCCTTTCAGGAGATACCTGGTGGGTGACTTCTACGTATTTGGTATCTAATCATCATGCCTAGCAAATACATGCCGTGTTCAGTGCAGAATATTTACTTCTCTGATTATGATTTTTTTTTTAAGATTTTATTTATTTATATGACAGAGATCACAAGTAGGCAGAGAGGCAGGCAGAGAGAGAGGAAGGGAAACAGGCTCCCTGCTGAGCAGAGAACCCAATGCAGGGCTCTATCCCAGGACCCTGGGATTACGACCCGAGTCGAAGGCAGAGGCTTTAACCCACTGAGCCACCCAGGTGCCCCGATTATGATTATTTTTAAGTAAAAATGAATATATTACCAAACTGCAATTACTTAGAGTATGTCCAAGAAGTGACTAGAAAAATTTGCAGTGATCTGCAACCAACAGGGAAGTTTTCCAGTGCCTACTTCAGCTAAGAAAGCCTTTACAGGGGTGCCTGGTTGGCTCAATGGGTTAAAGCCTCTGCTTTCGGCTCAGGTCATGATCCCGGGGTCCTGGGATCGAGCCCCGCATCGGGCTCTCTGCTCAGCAGGGAGCCTGCTTCCCTTCCTCTCTCTCCGCCTGCCTCTCTGCCTACTTGTGATCTCTGTCAAATAAAAATAAAACCTTAAAAAAAAAAAAAGAAAGCCTTTACAGACTTATTAAACATTAAATGGTTATCAAGAGGGACGGACGCCTGGGTGGCTCAGTCGGTTAAGTATCTGAATTTGGCTCAGATCATGATCCCAGGGTCCTGGAATTGAGCCCTGCATGAAGCCCTGCTTGGAGCCCTGCACAGGGCTCTGCGCTCAGTGGGGAGTCTGCTTGTTCTTCTGCTCCCTTCACCCCACCCACTTGTGGTGCACACTTTTTCTCACTTTCTCAAATAAATAAATACAATCTTAAAAAAAACAAAAATGCAGGAGCACCTGGGTGGCTCAGTAGATTAAGCCTCTGCCTTGGGCCCAGGTCATGATCTCAGGGTCCTGGGATCGAGCCCCACATCAGGCTCTTAGCTCAGCAGGGAGCCTACTTCCCCCTCTCTCTATGCCTGCCTCTCTGCCTACTTGTGATCTCTCTCTCTTTCTGTGTCAAATAAATAAATAAAAAATTAAAAAAAAATAAATGCATTATCAAGAAATTCAGAGACTTTATGTACCAATATTTTAAAAACTTGACAGATGTATCTGCTGCCTAACTGGATTAAAGTGCAGTCTTGGTGTTTTCAGCTGAGACGATGTGCTCTGCCATTGTTAAGCCGTAGAACAGTTTCCAGGGTGTCTTCTGCATAAGAAAAAGCAAAACAAGCAAGCTTACTAAAATTGTGTGTGTGTGTGCATGTGTCTCTGTGCATGTAATTTGCTCTGTTCCAGGAACTAGATTGTGATTTTGAAATATAAAGGTGAATGATGCAGAAATCCTACTCTTAAGAGGCCCTAGAATTAGCAGAGAAATACAGATAAAATAAGTGAGCTGAGGTGTCTTACACATGCCAAATTAGAGGTCTGTATGGTGAATGCATAAAGGAAGAGATTGATTTATTACTTGTTTAATGCCTGCTTTGACATCAGAATGAATTCTTTTAAGAGCTAGAGCTGTGTCCATTTTATTCCCGCTTAAATCTTTCATGGATTGCACAAGACCTGGTATATAGCACTATGTTTCAAGTTAATTTTGAATGAATTTCAGGCAAGGGTGAAGGAATAAGTTGAATGAATGTATTAAACAATTAATTAATGGTGAGTTTTCTCTATGAGAACTTGGGGCATGGGAAAAGAGGTCAGGAAGGATTCTTTGAAAGTGATTAAGTGGGAAGAGAGGGAAGACCATCCAGACAGAAGGGGCAGTATAAGCAAATCTGGAAATATGGGAAAGGTCTCAGCCTTTTTTGGAGCAGTCCTGTGAGTGGAAATGGAAATGTGTTTATTTAGGTCACGAAATTAGATGGTGTTTTGTGCTAGAGAGCTTGGGCTTTATCAATAGGCAGACATGTGGGGAATGGACATGATAAAGATTGTATTTTAGAAAGATCTATAAGCAGTCCATATAAGATACTTTTAATGTTCAATCCCAATAGAAGAATTGGTACCATCTAAGAAAAATTAATTTTGGACAGTTACCCCCACCTTCCCCTGGGGTAGTCTCATCCTAAGCAGTTTTATCCCTTTGTTTCCTTAAGAAGAACAAACGGATATTCTACTTTAGAACCATTCGTATGCATTGTTTTTGTCTTGAACTTCTTCAGAGGAGAGGCTGCCACATTCTGTATTCATTTTTTATGACACTTTAGCCTGACTTATCCATAGATGTTTACAACATGTGTGGTCCTTAACGCCTTTTTGAAAAGCTCAGTTTCTTACATCTGGATTACATTTGTTTAATATTGATTAGTAAGCGATTCAGTCTACATGAAAGCACTCTGAAAATTATCACAATTTCAGTGCCTCGCCCGACTCCTTAGAAAAAGCTCAGTCCCAAGCCATTTCCTCCGTAAATCCTTCACCTGCTGAAGGTGAGGTTTTCGTCCCAGCTGATGCCTCTAGCCTTGTTAACTGATACCTACGGTGTAATATACAGCTTTCACTTTGAAACTGGATTATATTTATTTCTGCTAACGCAGTTCATTGCATTTGGGAATTCTCTCCGTCTCTAGCACAGGAAATATATGCTTAGGAACAGCATGTGGGAAATTGAGATATGTTTTCTTGACCTGAGTTTGAGTTCAGTTTGGGGGCGCATAAGTGTTTCCTTCCTTGGTGGGGAATCGTAAGTGGATACCGGGAAGAATCCTGATGTTTTTCATTATCAGATTCCTTCCTACCTTTTTCCTTCCATTTGTTTTTTTTCCTAGGGCAGTTGACCTGAGATCCACACGAAACTGGAATTACACCTGGGATTAAGACTTGGAATTCTTTCTTTGTGTGTGTGTGTGTGTGTGTGTGTGTGTGTGAGTGTGTGTGTGTGTGTGCGTTTCTTTTTCCAGTCGGCTGGCTGGTTATATTTAAACATGGAAATGATGAGACTCTATGCTCTCTTAAAAGAGGAAAATGTTGTGTCCTCACTCTTCAATCCTTTAAAATTTCATTAATGTAAGGAATTTCGAGAAGTTATCTTGTCTATCTGTCTGCATTTATTAATAATTTGATCAACAGAAAATGAAATGTGTATGATCTTCAGACTCTTTGTGAGGCCACTGGGGTGGATGCTCGGCAAAGGTGAATAGACCCAGCTCCTGACTTCAATCAAATTAAATTCTCATAATAGTAGAAAGAACATGGAAATGCATTATGGAAATTTAATGAGATTTAGCTGGTCCCCTATTGATGGACATTTACAAATTATGGTGCATGATAATTATGTTACAATACTGAGCAGCATTTCAGAAGGGTGATATGTACTAATATGGAAAGCTCTTCATGCATAATTAAGGTACACAAACAAAACAAAACCAACATGCTGAGCAATAGTGCCCCCTTTGGAACTGAAAAACAAAATAAAACAAAACAAACAAAAAACCCCAAAACGAGTGGATTAGTAGATATATATTTATGTACTTCCTTGGAAAGAATTATTTAAAAAAAAAAAAAAAAAGGAGTGGGGGAGTTAAGAAGAGGTCTTGCGCTCTTTTGAATTTTTAACCTTTGTATAGTTTGAATTTACTACTTTATAATGTTTCTTCTGTTAATGTGTTTATTCATTTTAAGTACCAAAGGGGTGTCTGTACTTTGAGATTATATCTATATTTTTTCTTCTTTGTACCTCTTTCTAAAAGTGCATTGTTATACTGAGCATATAATAATATTGCATACGGTATGCAAAGAGCTCTGTCAGAGTCAAGTACAGTGCCATGGAAATATGGAAATATGAGGCAAGATCAGATATGGCCCATCTTGGTCAATAAATAAAATTCTCTTGTTCCTTTATCTTGGAAACCTTTCCCTTAATGGCTTGTCCTCCAACTACAGGAGGGTCCCCAACTGGAATTTGGGTATGTAAGTCCATTGTAGGTAAGCAAGTTGATGCTTTTTTGGAAGTGATGATACATTTTACTTGCTTGGAGTCAAAATACTGTGTTCATTCAACGTAGATAATGTTTTAGTCATATTCCTTATAAAATGAACCAAATTTAACCTTCAAAGATATACTCTGTGTCCCGTCTACATGAAACATTAACTTTCTCATCTAATTTATTCCCCTTATGGGGCTTGGTTTTTCTTCTAAAAATAATCTCTTCCTATATGAGAAGAATTAGCAGAGAATTATTACAAACACAGAAGAAGACAGTGTTTTACTACATAAAACAGAGAGGTGAACTTGAGATAATTACTTAGGCCATAATATAACTTATCAAAAAATGATTTTCTCTGTCATATGTCTAGGCAAACAGCTATTCTCTGCTTTTATTATCACTGTGGGGCATTTTCTTCTTCTGTAAGGTTGTTCTGCCTTGTAGAGAATTATATTTGAAACTAGTATAAGCATTAATCCATTACTGAGGGATAAAATTGGAAATGCACCTGCAAATCACACTTCATTTAAGTTTTATTAACTTCTTATTTATTTCTACCTTTTTGGTTTATATTTCTGTGCTTCTTTTGGCCTAAATGATAGGAATAAAGATGTGTCTGACACTTGTAAATATAACCCATGTGATTTGTTTTTCTGTTAAAACAAACTGCTCTGAGGATGGCAGTGTAAATCATCTTAGGAGAACCTATTTGTTACTTAGCATTCAGTTGTAACTGTAGCCTGTGGGTAGAGAACCATTGTAATCATATTTTAATGAATATTCAGTCTTTTTGTTCCATCCCCAAATTATGAAGTCAGTCATAAGAACTGCTTGAAACTCATTTCCTTTTACCTCCGATGGTAAGGAAGGTAGAAAATAAGCAGTCAGAGAATGTTTGATTAGAAATCCAGAGAACATGATTCTGGGTGTGACTTTGCCACCAGCTACCACAAATTAGCTAACAATTCATTAAACTTTTATTTTCCTTATTGGCAAAATAAAAGGTTTGAATTAAATAAATTTTAAGATCAGATAACAGAGGCTATATGCCTTCCAGTCTTTTGCAACTAAGAACTATCCAAATAACTACAATTAACTTATTATAGTCCACAAAACATAATTAAATGGTAAACGAGATGCTGGAAGTCAAAAGGAAATGTAACCAAATAGCCCACTTTCTCATATGTAAAAGGCTTTCTAACTCCAGAATATAATAATACTGTGTTATAAGCTTGAAGTAGTGTTTGCCGTGTAAATTGTAATTTAAATTTGGGACTTGCTTGCTCTACATCTACAAAGATGATTGAGATAGAGGCATATAAACATGTACAGAGTTAGAAATGCATACATACATATATGCACACAAAGTTGATCATGTATGTGGGAGAGTGAAATGTGTGGGAGAGAGAAATGTGGGAGCATATGTGGGAGAGAGAAAGTAACAAATCTTTTGCAGACAAATGAGAGGACACTGTGAAACTTTCCTGGATATAACAAGTATTTTGGAATTAGTCATGAAAATTAAGGACATGGCTTTTGACACAGAGTTATTTATTTATTTATTTAGTTGAGAGAGAGATTGAAGATGGCTTGCACATGGAGGGGCGGAAGGAGAGAATGAATCTTAAACTCCAGCTCGAACCTGGCATAGGGCTCAATTTCATGACCCTGAGATCATGACCTGAGCTGAAATCAAGAGTCAGATGCTTAACCAACTGAGCCACACAGGTGCCTAACAGAGTTATTTAGAAAGACACATCTATCATTTTTACATCATTGTTCTTTATTCCAAATCATTATAGACTAATGATGCTTTTTGCATCTGAGAGAAAATGAGGATTGTCGGTCAGGTATAAGACAGCAGGAAGCTTAAGGATTGTGGAGAATTAGGGCAAATGCTGGAAGTCCTTATTTGTTGTTGGAAAGCTACCAGTTTTCAACTTAAGATCTCTATGGCCTCAGGTGTTCTAAAAGTATTTCAACTAAATCCTGCCATTATGTCCATCTCATTGATTCATATTTTCATTTGCTAAACATTTAATAAAAGCCTGTTTTTAGCTAGACTGGATAACACTTGGTATTAGTCCTTAATGTGCTTATTCACTATCTAGCAGTCGGCATGGGGGAGTCATGCCTGTGACATGTGATTTTCTAAAATCGATGGTAGTGAATATGATTTCTGAGCTAGAGGACATTTTGTGTCTATAGTGCTAGAGAATGACATCTGTTTTATGCTTTCAAATTACCTATCCATATTCCTATTATGGTATCCACTGAAAGCTGCTAGAAGTTTCCTTTTGCTTATCTTTCTCCTCTTCTAGGCTGTGACTTCCCTCCCTGAGCAAGGATCCTGACGGGGGACTTGATCAGAGAACCCCGGGATCATGACCTGAGCCAAAGGCAGATTCTTAAACAACTGAGCCCCCCAGGCGCCCTATAGTATCATTTTTTAATTCTCTACTATGAAACCACTTTTTAATGTACAAGGCACCCTGGTTATCACAGGAATAGTTCCTTTTTCTTTTTTTAATTGAGAACAGATCCATGTCCACACATTTAATAGGAAAATAGTTTCTAGATTAAATTTTTATATTTTAACTTAGTGCTTGGAATTCTTTCTTTTTAATTCTTTTATCTCATTCTTTCACTCAGTCCCAGATTTTATAAGCTTACCTCCAATAAACTGCTTCTCTTGTCATCAGCTTATCTTTTCCACTCTGCTTCTCCCACCCTTCCCTTTTTGTTTCCTGAAGTAAAATTTATAATCTCTCTGAGGTGAGGAATTTTTAAATTTAGTATTTAAACTACCAGGCCTGTAAGTTATGGTAAGAAGAGATATTTTAAAATACTGTCACCACAATCCATTATAAATACCTGAAGAGTTTAAATAAACTGAATGCTAAAAATTGAAAATGTTCACTTTGCTAAGGGACAGCAGGAATTCTATTAATATTTAGAAGTTAAAAGGGTTATCTACTTGTAGAATATGATGTTAGTAAACATTCTTAGTGAATCATAAAACCGAAGTCATGTTAAGTTTCTGTTGATTGCGTTTTCTCTGCTCTTGCTTTCACTGATCTGTTCTTTTGGTTTTTTAGTCTCTATATCATTTATTTCTACACTCATCTTTATTATTCCCTTCTTTCTATTGACTTTATGCTTTATTTGTTCTATTTATAGCCCCTTGAGGTATAAAGTTAGGTTGTTTGAAATTTTTCTTGTTTCTCGAGGTAGGCCTGTATTGCAATATACTCCCATCTTAGAACGAATTTTGCTGAGTCCCAAAGATCTTGGACTATCGTGTTTTCATCTTCATTTGTTCCCATGTATTTTTTAAATTACCTCTTCCAATTTTTTTGTTGGCCATTCATTGTGTAGTAGCACGTGATTTAGCTTCCATACATTCGTGTTCTTCCAGATTCTTTCTTGTGATTGATTTCGAGTTTCACACTGCTGTGGCTAGAAAGGAGGCATGATATGATTTCAGTCTGTTTGAATGTATTGAGACTTGTTTTGTGGCCCAACACTTTATCTACTCTGGGGAATGTTTCATGTGCCCTCCACCACTAAACCAGGCTTCCAAGAAATCTTAAAGGGAAATTAATGGAAAGAAAAGGCCATAATTTGGAATAAGACCATTATGAATGGAAAGAATTTCACAGGTAAATGCAAATGTGTAATAAAAGCAGTAGATTAATCACTTGTAAAACCAATATAGTGAAAATAAAAAAAAAACAGTAAAATCAATTATATCTACAAAAATCAGTCAAGGGATTCACAAAATAAAAGGATATAAATTATGACATCATATAGCTAAAACATGGGTGAGGGGAGTAAAAATTTAGTACTTTTAGTATGGGCTCAGACTTAACCATCAACTAAATATAGACTACTATATGCATAAGATGTTATATATGAACCTCACGGTAGCCATGGTAAAAAATCATTTTAAAATAGGTTTACAAAAAAGAAAGAGAAAGGAATCCAAGCACAACTTTCAAGAAAGCCATCAAACCACAAGGGAAGAGAAGAATAAGTTAAGTTTCAAATAAAAATCAAAAAAATTTTACATTAATTGTCCTAGGTGAAATAAGTGGTGTTGTTTTGTTTGTTTAAAATAGCAAATCCTGTAAGCCATAAGGTTAACTTATTGGTTCATGCATTGGATGTTTCGTGTTTAATACAGTTTGGAAGGCTAGAAATACTGCACTAAGCAAACAAACAGTAATTACTCCTTCATAATTACCATGCAACTTTATCGCCATGCATTGTTATAATTATATTTTAAATACTCTTCATTTTCATGATAGACCATAATGTCTTCTAGCGCATTACAATCTGTGGCTTATAACTGCATCTCACTTCCACAAAGGCCTCTTCTTCATTTAGTCTGTATTTTAACTACTGTGAAAAGAGACTAGACAAAATTAATTGGTAGCATAATACTGCAATAAGGAAATTGTAGACAATATAATATTTGTGTGCTACTGAAATTATCTCATTATTCAGAGGATTCATGTTGAACATCTAAGATCTATTCCTACTTCCTCTGTTAAAGAGGCAGTCACAATCAAATCGGTGTTTCTCCAATTGATGTGTGCAGAGGAATCACCTGGGGATCTGGTTCAAATGCAGAGTTTGATTGGATAGATCTGGGGAAGGGCCCGGATTCTGCATTTCTAACATGTTCCCAAGTGCTCCCGAGTATGGATCCCATTGATGCCTGTCCTTGGACCACACTTTGAGTAGCATCACTTTCAAGTATTATTTATTATTATTTCGCACCTATGTGCAAAATGCTGTTAACAATATGCACACACATGTGTGCACACATGCATATATGCATGTATATAAACTTCATTCTTTGTTACAATCACTTTTAAACTCAAGCGTGGACATTAATTGCTACTGTTGAAAGACTTAACACAACAGAAACAGCATTCAACCTAGGAAAGTCCGCCAAGTAAGCACTAGGTAATTCCTCTTTGAAATGAGATGAAGTAGAGTCAAGGAAGGCTTTCCAAAGAACATGGATTTGAGCTGCATTCTGAAGGCTGATGAGTAGTTTGCCAGATGGAGGTTGTATATGGGGGAGGCCAAGGAGGGAAAGCTGGGAAGGGAAATTCCAGGCATGAGAAAAGGCATTTAGAAGTGAGGGGACTTTAGGCCACAGGAGTGGGAGGAGTCTGGCTAAAGATGAGATCAAGGGAACAGATTCTTCTCTTCTAATGTCAGGGTTTGGATTTTACCTTGTAGGTATTTAGAAATCACCTGAGAGCTAGAAGATTATATAAATCTTAATTCATCTAATTCACTGTTTGCTCTTACATTCTCAATGAAATCCACCTCCAAACTCCCCAGGAAACTAACAATCATAATTACATGCCTAAATTCAAGGAAAATATTATAGATATTCCATCCTTTTTTAATGACACATTTAAAAAATGTGTTTCTGGGATTGTATTTCTTTTACTTCATTTAATAAAAATTTTGTGGCCCTGCTTTCCCATCATAATCATCTTCAAATCAATAAAGTGACAGCAGATTTTTTGACATAGCAATGTCAATAAATATAAATAGGTCATTACCAACATCCATAGTCTAACAACTTATGAAGATCTTCGAAGACCAGGGTGGCTAAGATTTGAAACCTCTAAGACACTGTCAAACACAACTCACAAAAGCATCTCAGTTGAAAGTTAAGAAAGTCTTCCCTATGGCTTTTTAAGTTTCCCTTAGTGTTAAAAATATTGTTTTAAAAGTTCCCTTTTCAATAATGAAAAATTCAATGTAGGTTTACAAGCCAGAATCTCATAGTCTATGTATAATTGATCCTTAGCAAGCTAAAATACTGTGATTTGGTAATATTTGTTTCAAAGAGGCTTCTATAAAATTTCTCTGTGCCAGTAGGTGGAAGAAATCCTAAAGTTAATAATTCATTCAAAGCCTTTCCTTTCTTTTCAGTGCTGTCCCCCTGATTCCATAGTGTCCAAGAGTTCACCACGAAAGTCTTTAAATATATGTGTGTGTGTATACATGTCAAAGAGACGCATTTTGGGGTGGTGAATTTTGCTTGCCTACAATGTGTAGATAGCCCTGTACTTACCTTAGTAGTAAAATACAGATTTGCTGGATTTAAATAGCCAATAGATCTCTAGCAATTAAGTAACAAAAAATAGTAGTAAGAATAATTTTTTGAAAACACAGCAGAAAAAGGAACAGGGAGCATTCAGGATAGGCAATGGAGTGTTAAGATACATAAGAGAACATGACTTGTATCCTACTCAGGATATTAGCAGTCGAACTTTGGTGAGGATTCAGGAGGGGAACGTGGCCGGACGGTCCAATGACAAGCTGCAGTCAGCAAGAACCATCTTGGAAACGCAGATCCTCTCAATGAGCAAATCTTTTCACTGTTCTTGGAGAGTCAGTTGCAAGTTCTGTGGCCAAACCAGCCATGGAGTTAGAGTGGGACAGAGCTGAGGAACAATAAACCCAGTTGATTGAACACTCTGAACACTGACTCTGCCAAGTAACTAGGTTTTACAGCTGATGCATGGGCAGTGGCTAATAAAGATGCTAGGCAATAGTGATAGTTGTGGCTAATGTGGATTTAATAATCATTTATGCACCATACACTGTTTTAAACCCTTTTCACACATGAATTTATTTAATCCTCACAACAGCTGTCTGAGGTAGGTGATGTTATTATCCTCAACTCATACATGAGGAAAATGAGTCACAGAAATATTAAAAAAAAAATTAAAAGGTGTCTGGTATCTTGTAGTTAGTAAGTCAGGGAGCCAGGAAGCAGACTGCTAGACACCGAAATGCACCCAAACCAAGTGTCAGAGCCTACAGAAACAAGAACCACCTCAAGCAAAGTCATTATCATATCCTAGACTATTCGAATCAGTATATTATGTTCTCTGAAAGAATCTGTTTTAGGAGATAATAAAGAGAATCCTGCCTCAGATAGTAGAAAGTATGACTCATGAAAGTTATTATCCCAAGAAACATAAAAGGTAGAATCTACATTTTTTTAACAGTAGGAAATTTAAGGTATTTCTAGATTTATTTGCCTTTTGTGAGAGATTTGTACTATTGCCAGTTATAAACTCACATGTCGGCATGACCATCCCGTTCGAATGAGTGAATATACCTTGAATTTTTAAAATATCAAGGGAGAAAATATCCTATAGTGAGGAATGATGATGTATGTATAATGATATATATGATATATATATAATCATTCCTCACTATAGGCACATACTTGTTTATGCTTTTGGAGTCTCACGGGAAATTTTCTTTAGCGTAGAGTTTCAGGATCCTTGATTGCATGTATCCTTTAAGTTCTTCATCTGGAGAAAGAATTTAGACTACTTCAGTGGGATGGCAGCTCCTGTCTGCAGACACTTCATGATTCAGCCTTTCCTTTGTGTGATTTCTGTGGCTTCACCAAAGTCACTGACGTTGGAGGCTCCCAAAAGCAGACAGTTGGGAAGCACTTGTGCTCCGTGAGGAATGACATTGGTTGAGTTATGTGCCAGGATGAGTTACATATTCCCACATGCCTCCTCCATAGGGAGGCAAGACATTTTATTTTTCATTCCACCCAGCCAATTCCGACCTTCTGTCTGTTTGAGTCAGTATTTCCTTCAATATTGGTCAATAGAATTCTGCTACTAATAAAGAACAAAAGGACTGAGTAAATACTACTGCCACTTAAAGCTAAATGATTTTCAAATATTTATTTGTGGTTACCCACTCATTTCTTTTTCCACTATTGATTTTGGAGACAATTGAAAGTCTCATGAATTCCATAATCTTTTTTTTTTTTTTTTCTTTTGCATTATCCAGGTTAGTGAACATAAGCAACCTTGCTGGAGTGGAAATGGGGAGGAATAGGTGTTGGGCAAAACGATAGCAGTTATCTATTAAGATTATAATATTACGTGTCAATTGCAAAATTTTAGTGATATGAAACAAGGAAGATTTATTTAGCTTACATGTTTGTGGGATCATCTTTACTGACCTCACCTGGTCTGTGGTCAACTGCATGTTTATCTGTGTATCTCTGATGATTTTAGTTGAGCTCACTCACATATCAGGGTCATAGTCATTGGATGATCTACTTTGGCCTTGGCTCTGATAGTAGGGATGACTCCTCTACACTTGTATCTCATCCTTCCACAGGCCAGGCTGAGTATATTCATGCGGCTGTGCAGAGAAGCAAAAGAAGCAAAACTCAATGCTTATAAACACTTCAGTGTTCTGCTTGTGCCTCATTTGCTAACATTTCATTGGCTAGAGCAGTTCACATGGGATCAGACCAAGATTCAGAGTGCTCAACGATACTGCATGGCAAAAGGCAAAGATAGAAGGAGGGATAAAGAATTAAAATAATTTTCCTTCTACCTTTCTAAGTTTTTGGCTAGGACTCCCCATCCCCCCCCATAAAGACATATGAACAGAAGAAAAAAACAAACAGAAGTTTAATAACATGTATGCCTCTTGTATGGAGATACCCAGGAAAACCTAGTAACTCCCTGAAATAGCCCCAGTCACCATCTTAAATATGGTCTTCAGGTAGACAAAAGGTGTTGGGGAGGGAGCAGGGAGGCCAGTTAGAGGAGATTACCAGATAAAGCACAGTAAACAAGGGTAAGGTTGTTGCATAGATTTAAGTCCTTTTTTCTTTACTGATACGTAAGAATTTCTTGAGATTTAGAGTATTCTTTTCTTCCAGATACAAAGAGGGAGATACTGTTACAAATAGAGATTTCCCTTATAAGTGTAAATGTCTCTTACAAAAGGGTAACTTTTGGTCAGTTTTCAGAGCTTTTCCTCTACCTGTTGTTTCTTAAAAATAATCAGGCTAAATTAATCCTTATGCCAAAGAGTCATTTTTTTGAGGGGTATGTTTTGTTCCTCTTCAACCATTAATACAATTAATCTTCAGAAGAACGCATTTTCCCAGGGGGTTAGGAGAGGGAGGGGTTCATTTTAATTTTCAGATTATAAACTTACAAATCAATATTTGTTTTATCCAAGCAAATAATAGCAAAAAAATCCTCCTAACCATTTAATGCATTGACCAAGCTTTTTAAACCATATGGTTTTCTTTTTATTCATTCATTTTTAAATATATTTGTGGTAATCACAAGCAGCAATTTTTTTAGTCAAGTAGAGATGTGGAGGGGGCATCAGTTCTCAAAGAATAAATTTCTCCTTGTTGTGTTTTAAAAGATTATCAAATAAGTTAACTTAAGTCACCCAGGACCACATTTCCCCCCAGTCCAGGATTCTTTTCTTAGAGCCATATCCTTTGACTATATTTTATCTTGTGGGCTCATTTGATATTCAAATAATTGTTCTCCCTGGGATACTGACTAGATTTCACTGGGAAATTGGAGAATATGGGGTTCAGTAGACAATCAACTTCTAGCCGTTTTGAAATTGCAGAGGTTAATGAGAAAAAAAACTGATTTGGTTGTAATTAGCAAAATGGCTCCCTTTTTAGAAGGCAGCTCCTAAGGATCTCTTTCCAAAATAGAATCCTACAGTTTCTACTGTGAAAACATAGTTACTTTGAGGGGGAAATATTTATCTACACACAAATACTGGTTATGAATATGTTTCTAATATGAAAAAGCAAAATTCAATGAGTACTTTTTAAAGATCTTATTGGCTTTATTCAAGGATTTGTGAGTCAGGCAGCCTCTCCTCCAGCAGGTAGAGAGGAGCTCTGAGAACCTGTGCAGATGGGCGGCTTCTGCAGCAAAAGGGAGTGGGAACAAGAAAGTTATAGCGGCAAAAATTGGATTGGTTGTGGCCAAGTCACTTTTCTTTAGGGATAGCAGGGGTCTATCAGGTCAGTTACCTCACTAATGCTGATCAGTGACTCCTGATTGATTGGTTCAAAATTCCATTTCTGGGAGAGCCAAAACTATAATTAAGTTAGGTCTCGGTTTGGTGACGTGGAGTTTAGCGTAAGTGACTCCATTTTGGACCCATCATCTGCATTGATATAACGGGAAGGAGTCAACATTCCCCTCTTTACTTTTAAGGCAAGTTCACATTCTGCTTCAACTGATTTTTTTCAACAATATTTTTTGTATGCTTTTATGGTCTGCCAGTACTTTTTTGAAGCCCAGTTAGATAGAATAGCAGCCAACATAATTGAGAATAAAAGGGGGCCAACTATCTCTCCAGAAGCAAGAAAACTTCAAAAGATAGGCATTACAAAGCACTACTGTGACTCAAAAATCACTTGTTTTTTAGGGGTATTTGCTAATATAGAATTGGTTTCTTATCTTCCCAGCCCCTAGTGAGCCTTTACTGTGCAAATTCGCTGATGGAGGACAAAAGAAGCGACAGAATCAAAGCAAATACACCCAGAATGGAAGGCCTTGGCCCAGGGAAGGAGAGGTGAGTCCTGACTGACTTTTGCTCAGAAACATAGCAGTGGACATCCCTCAGAAGGGTGGCAAGACAGACATTTGGGACCCTGATGAATTCGAGTCCTGTAGAAAATTACATGGCTTTGAAGGGTGCAAATGAGTAGGCCTATGTTAATGTGCTCAAGATAAAAAAAATGACTTGAGGAGGAGTGCAGGACTTCAAAATTGACCTCAGTTCTATCCTATAATAAATCCTCTGTCTTGAACCAAATCTTAACCCAATATGCACTCACTGAAAGAATTATCCACAAAGAATTGATCCTTAATTGTGGGTAGCCATATTTTCAGTGAAATCAATAGTGAGAGTTAAATGTTTGTGTTTGGGAAAAAACACAAATTTAGATTTATTTTATTCTACCATTGAGATAGTCTACTTGGTCATATATGTGTATGTATGTGTTTTCCCATTTTTTCATAAATGCATTGACATGTATTTTGTATATGTATATATCAGTATAAAATATAACATTTTCTGTTGGTCAAGAAAGAGGGAAAAAAGTTCATATGCACAGGGTTTTGTTTTTCACAATAAAAAAAAAAGGCATTGAGCAGTTAATTATCCATTTACACTCTTAACACAAAGAAGTAGAAAAGCAAGCTTATGTATCCAATGATCCTTGGGAATGATTTCCTTTTGGTTATTTTTGTTGTAAGAAGACAAGGAAAAGGTATCTGGGCTTCTAAGAGGCCTTTTTATTCTTTGTGAAATGGAATAGAGTTGCTTGAATGACTTGAATAAATGCTATTTTGTACCAAAGCCATAATTTCAACAGAAGAGCTTTATTTCGTATTTCTATTCAAAGCACATACTTCATCCATTTCTCATTTAAGAGGCATCCCACTTGATGCAGCATTCACAGTTGTAAGGAAGGAAGAGGGTGGGGTTTTTCTCACCAAAACCTTTAGCCATTTTTTAGTTTCTAAAACTGTTGTCTGTTTTCAGTATTTCCATGCAGGTCTCAAAACCTCTCTTAAAGTGTATAGTTATGTGCAAGTATTGTATACTCTATAACTCATTATTTAAGACATAAAGAAGAGAATCACCACTGAACACTTGAAACTAATGAAAAAGGAATGTTTGGGTACTTCAACTATAGAAAGGCTATCTGTGTTATGTTCAAAAAAGGAAGGGGAAATGGAATGACCCCTGTGTTTTAGGTAGAGGTTAGTGATCAACAATTAACCCCATTGCCTCCAAAAGACAGCTGATTTCTGACAGCACTCATTATGACATCCATCCCATACCAAACATCTGTAGTCTAGAAAGACTCATTTGATCTTTTAAAATGCTATTGGGTCAAATGCTCACTGGTGAGAGAGATTTCTGGATCATAAACCATCACCGAGAAGCCTTGACAGTCAATTAGATGACTTGGCAGTGATGACCAAAACCCCAGTTCCTGTCCCCATAAGAACCTGAATTATCATATCCACAAAAGGGATGCCAGCTTCAGCAAGACACTGAACTTGAATCTACATTTCTTAGGAACCAAACCAATAAACATGAGAAATCTAGACAGAGCTGCCACTTTGCTACCTCATGTAAATCTAAGGCTAAATCTAAGGTTGATGTCATGGTAAAGAACATGTGTACTATTGCCACGGAAGCATTGTGGAGTCAAGTTTAACACCCAGAGCATCTTGTAGTTTAAATATAGGTTTTAAAAATATATTCCTAGTCTCTGTTTTCAAAAGTTGCTGTTTAAGAGTTCTACAATTTCCTCTTGAACCTGTGAAAATCAAGGGACCTTCATAAATTTATCTGTGACCCATAAAAATGTATTCCAAGTGTGTAGACATGTTCAGAGGAAAGAAATTAGGAAAACAAGTAGCATGCACTGAACATATGCTTGGCAGATAGCTTGATTTTGAGATAAGCATGTTAGTTTTTACATCTTGATTGTGGTCTTAAGTGTAGACACTCTGAATGTTGCATAACTTTGTGTGTCCATCATAATATATATTTTTACTTCTATTTCCCCTTGCTTTGTGCTTGCTAGAGTAAATTATGTCAGCATGGTTGATAAAGTATGGCATAATGCAAATTATTCCTATGTAAGCAATATTTAATTAATTTTTATATACCAGGAAATTCTAATTACTGTATTTCATCATTTCTAAAACACATGTTTTCATTGTTGTTTTTTGACATTTTAACACTTCCAAAATTGGTTCTCCTCTTATAAACAATGGCATTATTACAAGACAATTTGCATTTGCTCCTATTAGTCACCTGGGGGCACTACCTACATTCTCTGTTTAAGGTCTTTGACCACACTGGCTGCATGAATTGAAACACTTACTGAAGCAAGGACTATGGGTCAGATTCTTAGGAGAGATTTTCTCTGTGCCCTTCCTTCACGCAGTATTAAGACTGAGACATGGATATTCCCTTGAAGTCCATTTCTGATGGATGGTCTTGTTTTCCATTTTCTTTGTAATCCTTTGGCATCCCAACTTTATAAGGTCATTTTGGGTGTTTTTTACTCGTTTGCTTGCTTGTTGGTTTTCATTTTGTTTTCTTGTTTGCTTTTTGAGTTTTTTTTGTTTTTGTTTTTGTTTAGTTATATAAAGTAATGGTAAACCTTTCAATCGCTGTTGCCTTAGACAGGATGTAAGATGATAATTTCTATACTGATGCTTCAGTATTTGGGATAATACTACAGAATGAGGATCATGTTTTCTCTACCTCTCCCATGAAAGTCAGGTTAAAAAAAAAAAAAAAAGATAGCGTGAAAAGTATTTCTCCTGAAACGTTTAAGATCTTAGAAGTATTGGGCACCTGGGTGGCTCAGTGGGTTAAGCCTCTGCCTTCGGCTCAGGTCATGATCTCAGGGTTCTGGGATCGAGTTCCGCATCGGGCTCTCTGCTTGGCAGGGAGCCTGCTTCCTCTTCTCTCTCTTTCTGCCTACCTCTCTGCCTACTTGTGATCTCTCTCTGTCAAATAAATAAACAAAATCTTCAAAAAAAAAAAAAAAAAGAAGTACCTACACATGACAATTGATAAGCTAATTAAAATTTTAATTTATTATGTAAAGCTATTTTCTTCTGAGTGTCATTTTGGTAACAGTTCTTTTAACATAGTTAGTGAAATGTACTTCTTAACCAAAAAAAAAAAAAAGAAAAAACCCAGTACTGAAAACTTCATACACATAAATTAGTGTAGATTAGCAAGGTTCTGAAATACAAATATATGCTGCTGGACATGTTTTTGCATAAGTGAAATACACAGGGATATTTTAAAGTCATTAACTAAGTCCCTCAAGAGACAACCAAAACTCTAAGCAGAACAATCAGGGATTGGGGCTATTAGGTCTCTCTTTCCCAGTGCTCTACAGTTCTCATCATTTTATTTCTTGATGCAGCAATGCACAAACTCTTTGGTCTCTGTATCTTTTTATCTTCTTAGTTCATCAAAAAACAATAAAGCCATCCCATGTTAACAAAAATATTATAGTTTTATGGAAAATATTGTATCTTTCAAAGATAATTTTTTGATAATTGCGCTCTTTAACATTTTTGCAAATCACTTGAATGTCTGACTTAATAAAAGATGACCAGATTTGCATATCTGCATCAGCGTTCAACCTGATGCAATATTCTGTTTGGTTTAATCATATGAAGAAAATCTAACTCCATATAAACATGCCATTGGAAAAGGGAGGACCTATGGATCTCCTAAAAATATCTCAGGAACCCTCAGGTATCCTTAGACCACACTTTGAGAACCACTGTCCTAGAGATGCTTGAGCTAAGCATAGGGTTCATATTCAAGTTCCATATACCAGAAAAGCCACTCTGCTTGTTAAAATAGTAAAACATACTTCTTTCATTATGTAAATAACTGCTGACACTAGTCCATCAGTGTGACCCCTCCATTCCTTCCATTATGATGCCTCCTACAGGACCTCTTATGATCTCACAAGAATGGAGTGCTGGCTGGCACACCAGGAGTTTCCCAGGATGCTACTCTAGCATTTACATTCTGATTAGCCAATGCTTCTGTCATAATGGTGATGCAATGTTTTTAATGTCACCCTTAGCTCAGAAATGGTTTCACTTTATCATCACTATGACTTTAAAGAAATGCAATGGCTAGATATCCCATTACAGCTGAGGCCATAGTCTTTACTTCAGGCAGAATGTTTCCCAAATTGATCTTGTTAGTGCTCTCCCAAATGACTGGTCTGGAATCGGGAATAGAATCTGGAATCAGCAATCAAAAATATATCAGGAGTCACAGGAATAAAATACACGGCATAAAGAATGTAGTTCGTGATATTGTAATAGGGTTGTTGGTGACAGATTGTGTGATGAGCATAGAATAGTGTATAGACTTGCCAAATCACTGTGTTGTACACCTGAAACTAATACAACATTATGTAACTCTACTTAAATAAAAAATTAAAAACAAGCAAATGAACAAATACATATAATTTCAGTAATATGTATAATTATACACACACACAAAATATCAGGAACATGAAGAACTGTTGCTTCTTCCTATATTTCCAAAGAATGTTTGGAATGACTACCAGAAAGCCACCAAATTTTTTGGTACCCAAATAATTTGCACAGCTGATCAAAAACGTTCAATTATGTTGTAAAGATCAATGGCTTAAATCAAAAGATGGGTGTTTCTACTACAATGATTAGAGTTACTCAAACCTTGAAATTACTTTATGTTGACATTTGTTGTGACTAGTCTCTAGATTTCCTTCAGAATTTTCAAATATAAGTAAATGCTAAGTGTCAAATTACAGAAGATGGTGATATTTCACCAAATTTTCATGCTGGGACATTATCCTTAAGAAGTACAAATATCATAAACACACTATTTTTCACTGGCTTCAAAACTTTATTCTAGCCTTTATAGATCTTCCCAAGCGCTACTGTAACTGAGTCAGTAAATGTCATTGATAACAATTGCTTTGGGAATTGTACCTCCAAGAAATAGTATTTTGGCTATGGACGCAAACAAGAGACAAGGCAATTAAACAAGAAGTAGCTTGAGAGACAAGACAGGGGATCATAGGGGAAGGGAGGGAAAAATGAATCAAGATGAAACCAGAGAAGGAGATAAACCACAAGAGACTCTTAACCTCAGGAAACAAACTGAGGGTTGCTGGGGAGGGGCTGGGGAGGGATCGGGGGGCTAGGTGATCGACATTGAGGAGGGTATGTGTTATTATGAGAAAATAAATAAACAAACAAATAAATAAATATTAAAAAAAGTAACCCAACAAAGTAGTCAAGTACTTCACATGTCTAGTGAAGAAATGCCAAGATTTTATTATAAAACTAAAAGCAATAAAATGGTGTTTCTTGCTTTTATCTATCTTACAGTTCTCTGCTAGAGTCAATTTCAAAACAATTAGCAATAACAAATATGTTCTATGTGATGCTCTGAAGATACTTTTCCTTACTGTGGAAATGAAACATTTAATTTTTTTTTTTTTTTAAAGATTTTATTTATTTGACAGAGAGATCACAAGTAGGCAGAGAGACAGACAGAGAGAGAGGGGGAAAGCAGGATCCCTGCTAAGCAGAGAGCCCGATGCGGGGCTTGATCCCAGGACCCTGAGATCATGACCTGAGCCGAAGGCAGAGGCTTTAACCCACTGAGCCACCCAGGCGCCCCATGGAAATGAAACATTTAATGAGATTGTCTTCACAGTCTAGATATGGAGATGAACAAAGGGAGCTAAAATAATATTGTTAATCAGCACTCAGGTTCCCAGGAATAGTTTACAAGGTTGTGTTGGGGGAGAAAATGAAGTAAGTTTTTTTGGGGATGCATTCTAGGAATACTAAGGAATACTATTCCTGAATGAGGAACAAGTTTTAGAGGAAACATGATGATATATCTCAAAGACGTTTTGTTTGAGTGCATTTCTATTTGCAAACTTTGGGTACAGGAATATAGTATATGCATTTCCTAATACCAGCAGGTACCATTCACACAAACCAGATATAAATTGTGTTCCTTACAGTAGTGAAATCCTGTGACTCTGCCTGAATATGTTTGAAATCTTTTAAGAAGTGGAGTAAACTGAAGAATATACTTTAATTTCCTTAAATTAGGTCTCGTTAAGACACCCACAAAATCCAATTTTACTGCGCTAATTTTATCAGTTTTATCACAGCCAACTAAAGCTTTGTGATCTGTTATGACCCAGATTATCTATAACCCAGATAATATGTTGTCTATTTTCATACCTGAAATCAACTCGTTTTCAGTGATGGATGAAAATTTCCCCTGTGCTTTAAAGTTTTATAACTCTTGTCCATCCACAGCTACTATTAATAAAAATTCTCTCCAGTGCCAGTAAGTGAATGAAAGCCTGCAAAGATCAGGTGGGAGAATAGGATTTCTCATACTGTGACGACGTCCATAGCCGAGAGCAGACAAAGTTGATAAACCTGATTCCAAACATCCAGCCTCCTCCTCATACTGCCTCAAGGTAGTAGGAGTAATTATTCATTCTGACTAAATCCATTTATGATTGAGACAAAGATGCCTTTTTAGATTTCTAAGTAGATAGATAGCCATCCTTCGTAACAAAAGTTACATCCTATATTCCCACTCAAGATAAACGTTTCCTTTGAGATCCATGTCTTAATTTTTATGTTTGCTTTTGTTTTTATTTTTCTGAAAGAAAGTGAGTACACACAGAATTCATCATAATTCTGAATTTTAGCTGTGTCTCCATCACCATAATCACCACTACTCTTGTCAAAAGGCGTTTGCTCCTTCCATGACTTGTACTTTATGCTGTGTCCCCAGGACATAATGAGGTATAAGGATACCTCATTGCCCTGAATATGTGTTAGAACTGTACTGTTGGGATGCCTGGGTGGCTCAGTGGCTTAAGCCTCTGCCTTCGGCTCAGGTCATGGTCCCAGGGTCCTTGGATCGAGCCCTGCATCTGGCTCTCTGCTCAGCAGGGAGCCTGACTCCCCCTCTCTCTCTGCCTGCCTCTCTGCCTACTTGTGATCTCTCTCTCTGTCAAATAAATAAAATCTTTAAAAAAAAAAAAAGATAAAATTTAAAAAAGAACTGTACTATTACCATGAGAACTCCTCTATCTCCTTATGTTTCCTATTTGCTTTCTCACTTTCTCAATATATGACTCCTTTTTGCAGAAATTATCTTTTAAAGAGAAGAATTCTGTTAGAAATAGATTTTTAAAATAGAAGGAGCAGTTTAAACAAAAAGCATTCAGTCAGTAGATGAGCACTTACTGAGTGTACCTTATGTGAGAGGACACATAGGACTGGACATAATGGACATGACATAATCATACAGACAGATTCCCCCATCCCTTTGGAACCTAAAATGGCAAAGATCTTCTCTGCCTGTAAAGTATGCAATTAAACATTGGGTAGAATATAATTTAGTACCACAGAAGTACAATCACTGACTATAACTAGCTCTATACCCCTACACTACAGTGAAAGAAAACCAAAGCCAAAATAAAAATATAAAAATAACAAAAATAGCAGCCACAAGAATGTCAGTGCACACTTGTCTTGTTACTATTAACTGATTGATTATGTGTTTGCTTTTAAGTGTTGGTAACTGAGAAACTGACTTATATGCATTTACAAACCAGAAAAATCACCCCAGAGTTGAAAAGTTCCACCTCATTACTTGTCCAGTAAATGCCCCTATACCCCTGGGTACGGAATGGCACAAAGAGAAAATATTTAGAGGAGCAACAGGAGCTCGGGTGTGTTAGAGTAGATCTTGTGTCCTTCTCTCTAATGCAACTCGTGAGAATAATAATTCTTTCTGAATTTTAAGGATTCGTGTGTGTCAACATCTGTGATGTGCTCAGTATTCTTTGCTATTCTTCATATTTTACCAGACAGTCTACCTTTGTGGTTAGGGGGCAAACTTGAGCATTTCAACCACAAATCCACGGCCTTTGAGCTGGGTGACAAAACTTGGACAAGTTCCTCATCAGTAGAATGAGCATGGTTAGAAGTGCATATTTAGTGATTGGGAGGGTTAAATGAAGTGGTGAGGGTAAAGCCCTGAGCACAGCTCCTGGAAAATTAGAATCACTTCAGTATTAGCTATTATTATCACTCTCATAATATCATCAACACAACTCAGGGCTTTTTAATCTGAAAGCCAGATTTTCTGTGTGTTTCTTATGACTCAAATGCTTAAGTCCTTGGTTTCCAATTTCATGTCATGTCTACTTATTTTCCAAATGGGGATTATTTTTAATTGATACAACATTCATTTGAAAGGAAATTTGCTACCAATATCATTTTTCAAGCTGTATTTTTGACTTATTTAATAAAATATATTATAAAACAAGTAGAAATTAATTTATTTTCCCTTTGACCCATATTTTATTATGACTTTTAAAAGATCACATTCCAAATCATCATGCATTTCAAACACTATTTAGCACTGAAACGTTAGGTGTTGTTCAAATTTCTAGCCACTTTTCTCTTGAAAGTCATGTAATCATAAAAGCCAAGAGCTGCCAATGTGAGAGGGACTTAGATGGAGAAAAAAAGAAAGAAAAGTAAAAGAAAACATGGACTATTGCTAGATACCAAGGAAAAATTGAACCACTATGGAGAACTGTGGAATTACATAGTTGATGTTTTTCAAGAGAAGGAAAATGGATTATTAACCTACCTATTCTGGCACTTAACGGCAATTAATTTTGGATGTAAAAGGTGCTTCTACATCTCTGTGGCTGTGGAAAGTATTCCTTATGCACAAGGACTTTCTAGTATCCTTCAAAGCAATTATCTCTTACAAAGAGCATGCCAATGCCACAACTGGTGACCTACTGGATTTAACAAAGAGTTGGGAAACAGGAATTTTCTTGTACATTTTATGGCTTCAGAGTGCTGAATGTCAGTAATTGTTAACTTTCCATATTCTAATCTATTTCAGGAGTATTGTTACCAAATTCTTTTGTGAAAGGAATTTTTAGAATTCTTATAAATAATAGTAGTAATCCCATTTATAAAATTACCTTTCATTTACTGAAAGACTCAGACTCATGAAATTGTCATTTGAAAGAAGATACAGTTGAGGGGCTCCTGGGTGGTTCAGTCAGTTGAGCGTCCAACTCTTGGTTTTGGCTCAGGTCATGATCTCAGGGTCATCAAAGTGAGCCCCTTGTTGGTCTCTGCACTGGGCATGAAGGCTGCTTAAGATGCTCTCTCTCCCTCTCCCTCTTCTCCTCCCCGCAAC
Source organism: Martes martes (assembly GCF_963455335.1). Classification (NCBI taxonomy): domain Eukaryota; kingdom Metazoa; phylum Chordata; class Mammalia; order Carnivora; family Mustelidae; genus Martes; species Martes martes. The sequence continues at coordinate 143,575,578 of NC_137888.1, forward strand.
TCTCCCTCCCTCCATTCCATCAAATAAATAAATAAATATTTTTTAAAAAATACAGTTGACTACCATTATTCATGGGCTCCATATTTGCAAATGTACCTACTTGCTAAAATTTATTTGTAACCCAGAATTAATACTCATGGTGTTTTCATGATCATTTGTGAAAAGCATTAAAAAGTTCGTGTCAGCTGGGGATTAAAGAGTACAGTTACTGTGATGAGAACTGAGTAAAGTATGATTATTGAATCACTATATTGTACACCTGAAACTAACATAACACTGTGTGTTAACTCTACTGAAATTCAAATAATGAACTTAAAATAAAAAAGTCTGAGTCACCAAGCATGCACAGTCCCAGATGAAGTTGAACAAGAGATGTTCCGCCTTCTTGCGTCAACTCTTACCCTTTTAATAAGGATCCTTTTCTTGCTTTATTTAGGATCACATTTTTTGCATGTTTGTGTTTTTCATTGGTGATTTCACTGTTTAAAAGGGCCCCCAAGTGTAATGCTGAAGTAATGTCAGGTGTTTCTAAGTACAGGAAATCCATGATGTGTCTAATGGAGACAATATAAAAAAAAAATGGAGATAAGCTTTGTTTAAGCATGACTTACAGTGCTGTTGACTTTGAGCTCATTGTTGCTGAATCAAAAATATTTATTTAATAAGGTGTCCTTAGACAAAAACACAACTAAAACAAGGTTGTATATTAATTAGTTGATGAAAATGTTGTGACCAGAGGCTTGTCAAAAACTAACACTGTATTTCCTCTAGAGACAATGAGTTGTATTCATAATTCGGTGTTTATGGTGACTTTATAGAATATAATTGCTGCTAATAACAAGAATCAACTGTATCTTGTTTTATGATTATTGTTATTAAGTGAAAGCCAGTTACTGGTTAAGTTTATGTCTCTTCCACTGACGTAAAAGACAACGTGCATAAGTTTCAAAAGTAACTGTACCAATGCATGCAGCCAACTATCTTCATTTAACGGTCTTTACTTGGAAAATTTTGTTAGAGTCAGTTGTCAATTGTTATCAATAAAGACAATAGATTTACTCCACTCAACCAAAAATTGTAAAGTTTTAAGGAATTTAGAAAAAGCTCTGATCCTATTTTCATGAATTTAATGAGTCCATGAGTAACCAGTAGCTTGTAATCACTCTGTAAAGATTGCTAAACATTTGACCCGGTGTAAAGCTTCATATATCTTCCTTAGCCTAGTTATCAGCCTAACACATTGAATTATTTCTATTGTCACTTAAAAAATTCTTATTTACCCACCTATCTGCATCTGAGGAGAAAGCTATATTGGCCCTTTACTTTAGAAATCCAAATGATTCACATTTATATGGTAAATATTTGATGTTGAAGAGCACATAGATGGCTATGGAAGTAATAGCACAAAAGTTGCATAAAATCTGGAGAAAAAAGGTTATCCCTATGGTCACCATTTATGAAGAATACTCTGAACAGAATATTTTGTTGAGTTTATGAAAACATTGGCTGTCACTAGCTGTTACCAATGCTACTGTATAGCACACACTTTGAGAATTCTTATCAGCGAGGAAGACAAGACACAACTTAACCATGTGTCCCTTTTACCTTCAATTGGCTCTGTTTGGAATAGCGCACCCAGCTCACAAACCCTTTGATCAGTCACCAGTCAACATCCTTCTTATTAAGTATAAGAAGAACCTGACAAGGCCCAGAAATATATCATTTCTATTAGCTTTGGAGCCATATTGACTGCAATTTAATTTTACAATACCGAACATTAGAAAATTTATGTTTCAGAGATATGGAGTTGAAGTATTGCCCCAATGAACCATTAGAAATAAAAAATACTTTAAGGAAAATAATATATCTAAAGAACTATTTTAAAACTTAGCAGTAAAAGGATGTAGATTCACGTTATCTTTGACCATATTCCATGAAGGTAGAAAAATCATCTATATGGTTCGCAATTTCCTTTGGGTATATCATGATGTTTGGCATTTAATTGTCCAATTATTTTCTTTAATGGGACCTTGGAAAAAATTAAGATATATCTAACAACATTGCCAGGTTCTGCAAATAGTTCTTTTAACCTTGAACTGAAGAGGAGTCTTTACATATGTGGTCTTAAAAAGAGCTGTTATGATACATTGCAACACCTGCAAGTGAATTTGTTAGCCAGCCCACCAAATGTACTCTTATTTATTTCATGGGCTTACTGACAATTTGGAAAGCAGGCTCAAGGTGAATGATACTTGTGATCTCAAAAAAATCTTCCCAGTTGGCACAAGAACTTGAATGCTCAGTAGTTAACATAGAAACTTTCTTACTCGGTTAAGTGTTCTTATTTTAAAGCTGCTGGGCCCATATTTTCTAACCTATGATCACTAAAGATTAAAAGCATATCTTGTAAATTCCTGTAATAGTATAACTCTGGATATGATGCATTTGATGATGAGCTCTAAACATCTTCCTAGTCTCCATTCTCAAAAAAAGAGGATAGGAAAACATGCTTCTATTCTTGGGGAGGAGGCTGGGGCATGGGGTTTATGAGGTGCTGAAGGATGGGCAGATTATATCAAGAATTATAAGGAGAAAGGCTGATAGTTGATCTCCATGTTCTCTGATTCCCTTGACCCAGTCTCCATGGCAACTAAGTGGGGGCATCAACCAACTGAGAGATTTCTGGAGTTGTTGGCACTGTCCTGGCAATCCCAGCCTGCGTCGAGAGACAGAATTATCCCCATCAATATTTAAGCCACAGCTTACAAGCTCCATATAGTATCAAACTACAGCTGGGACCTGGGAGAATATAAATCAATTAGTCAGATACATGGAACTGCCACCTCTTCAGTTGCACAGCCTTACCCTGGTAGCAACCTCAACATTTTATATTTTTCACCTTACTTACTGTGTTATGGTGGGGTTTTAACAGTATATACACTACATCATTGACTCTATAATATCATCAATTAAAGATGAAATATTATTCTAAATATCACTAAAAGGAGGAGAAAGTTTCCAAACTCGAATGCCATCAATCATCATGCAAGCCCCAATTTCACAGACAGTAAAATGTGAAACACACACACACACACACACACACACACACAATGTCTTGGAGTCTATGATGTTTAGTCATTCAGATTGAGATAAAAACAGAAGTGCCTACATAAAATATGGTAATGTTCTCTTGTCTTTTTTATGATGATCAATCAAGACTTAATTTAACTTCGGTTTTAATGACAAATTCAGACTGGAGCTTTGAGAATTTCAGCCAGCCACATCATACCTTTCCTTCTGTTTCCCTTTTGACGACGTTTTCTTTGTGCAGCCATTGGCTTTCTCAGCCTTCCAGCCTTAATTCTGTCTGCATCTTTTTGTCTTGTCCCTCTTTTTTGCCATATAAGGGAGAAATTCTCTGCCTGACTAGAATGCTTCAGTAAAAGCCAAGAAGGACAAATGCTCTGATGACAGAGTATATAAACAACAGCAGGACTCCCCTTGATGTTCTTCCCCCAAACATAGAGAGGTGAATTTTCTCTATTCTCTGCCTGTCTTTGCTACTTTTTAAAGTGACAAATCCCCTGCATTTCATTTGCTTGATTTCTGACAAACCCCTGAAGATGTCAAAATGACTTTTCACAGTCTTCTCTGCACTCTGAGTTAGTAACTTGGGTATGTGGGGCCTCTAGGTGTTCTGGATGTCTCTGATTTCTCCTAGGCTCTTGCTCATGATTTGGTTCAGGTACACTGGCTTCCCTGCTGCATTGGGAAGGTCTCTCAGCAATCCCAACCCTTCCCCCATCTCCACTCACCAAGCAAGGTCTAAGACGTTTTCTGTATCACAAGAGCAATCCTGAAAGAACAATGGTGTGGCTAATGGATTGGAAGGGAATGGCAAGCAGAGGCAAGAGAGGGCATCTCTGCCCAAGGATATTAGTAAACACCCAAACCAGAAATGATAACTTGAAAACGATGCTTATTAGTAAACACACAAACCAGAAATGATAACTTGAAAAAAGATGCTGACCATACCTTCAATTTACTAATTTAACTTTACAATAAATGTGTGGAATTCAGTATAGATACTTGAGATTGAGACCAAGATTCAGGAATCACTGAGACATAAATAATAAATAGTTGGGATTGGAAAGTGAATGTCATCACAGTGCAGAAGCAGAGAAGAGGGCCCTGAGTACCTGCAGGCATCTCAAAGGGGGAGGGGGGGCAAGTACCATCAAGGACAATTTGCTCTTTGAGGTCAGAAGAAAACTAGGCTCACAGGGAATCCAAGGGAAAGGAATGTTGAAAGAAGAAAATCAGGGGCACCTGGTTGGCTCAGTGGGTTAAGCCTTTACCTTTGGCTCAGGTCATGATCTCAGGGACCTGGGATCAAGCCCTGCATTGGGCTCTCTGCTTGGCAGGGAGCCTGCTCTGCCCCCCACCTCCACCTCCCACCTGCTTTTCTGCCTACTTGTGATTTCTCTCTCTGTCAAATAAATAAATGAAATCTTTAACAAGAAGAAGAAGAAGAAGAAGAAGATCACTGGTCAAATGATGCAAAGTAATCTAATATGATTTGGAATAAATATCTTCCTTAGATTTAGAAGTTATGAAATTTAGAGAATGTAATATGAGCCATTGCATAGGTTGGTGGACATATTTTACAGAACAATTAACAGGACATTTCTGTTTTATCCCATGACCATGTAGCATAATCTTCTTTTGGTAGCTTTGGAGACGTCCTCATCTACAGTTTCATTTGCCCTCATCTTCTCTTTAGGAGAGGGAGTGGTTGCACATAGCCTGGGCAACATCCCTTGAGCAGGTGAGAGCAGACACCTGCTTTCTATGGTTGACTGCATCTGCCTGGGGAAACACCCCATTCAGTCATCACGAGACGACACCAAAGCCATTGCTGGCAAAACCCTACCCATTTTCTCTCATCCACTTTCAGCAAATTTGCCCTGAGTATATTTCCTAGAATTAGTTCCCTTTTTTTTTTTTTTTTAAACAGGGAAGAGATTTAAAATCCTTTCTTAGGCCAAAAAACTTTACTTGGTATTGATCATTTTGTGGTTTTCTGATGGTTTTTATTTGTTCCTCTGAATATCTTGGGTATCTGCACTCCAGCTTTCACCTACAAAATCTTCCGTTTCTCAGCCAGTTTGGCCATTTGGATTTATGAATCCTTCCTAGCTTCCACCACTAGAATCACTGTGTCATTAACCCTGAATTTTTAGGATTTATTCTTAACCTTCTGCCCATTCTCACATTGATCCTTCTGGCTGTAACAATTCCCATTCCATCCCAGATGTGTACTCTACTGACCTAGCAAAGCTAAATGCTTCCTGACATTTTCAAGCTTATCCCTGAATTAGGCCTGTTATCTATATCACTTTTACAAATGATATGCCTTTTGTTTTTCCTCCTGAGTTTTAAAAATTAAGAACAATTTATAGATGATATAATGAAAATTGTATCTCCTTAATGAACATTGAAGGAATTTTCCCCTTTGTAAAAATAATTCTATTTATACACAGCTTCAGAAAGCCAAGAAAAATATGTGAAAGGAAAAAAAAATCACTTAATAGTTATAACACTCTATATATAATAGTTATAACACTCCAATATTTTGACATTTAACATTGTTGAAATTTTTGTTCTATTTCTTGTTAGAGTTTTTTTTTAATTTTTAAAATTTTAATTTTTGTCCCATATCTTACACATAATTTTGTATCAGGATTTCTTCATTAAAAGACATGTTTTCTAAAGAGAAATACTGGGAAACAAATATAAACAAAGTTAAGTAAGGTTTTGCTACTATAACAGACCTAAACATTTATAACATATTATGATTTTCAAGCCCTTGTACCCATATCACCTCTAAAGTCACCTTATTTTATTTATGGAGTTTTTAATTATAACCCATTAACAGTTATAAATATTGCTAAAATTGGTTGCAAGAAATAAACTCTTTCAAGATAATATCCAGAAAATTACATTATCCTTTTCTTCCTTGGTTTCCCGAACTCATCTAGTGCTAATTCATTATATAATATTTACTGGAATATATAATATTTACTCTGTATGTACTAAAGTGGTGCTCTTAATCTGATTATGGAAAACTGGAAATTCTTGTGATTATTCATTTTTACTCATACAATTATGATGCATCATCTATCAAGGCAGAATTTAGAAAAAAGAGAAATATTACACTGAAGCATCGATGTCTCAATTTCCCAGGAATTACAGTGTAGATTTGTTTGTATAAAGTTTATTGCCTCAAACTCTTTGATCCCCATTTACATGACAATATAAAAATAGTTTCAAAAATTATAAAATGAATTCTATCAGTCTATCTTCTCTTTGGCTTTGTTATAGTCAGTGATGCTCAGCTCCTCCAATAAGACCAAGCATTCTAGTCCAGAGGATCTTTCTGAACCATTAGTGCCTATGCTCCACCTAGCACATTTTAAGCAGCATTTTCATGATTATTACCTCTTCATTTAACCTATTGATCTTTTAATTTTATGAATATCAAATATCTAGCTCCTAAGACAAATAGGTGTGTCTCAGTGAAATCCCTTTATCTCTTGAAAATAATTAGATAACTTAATTATTCCAGTAAACTGTACTTTTCAATTTCTTCTAAAATATTTAGCTCTTATAGTATAGATTCTGTCTGAGAGGACTAGAAATACCCTATATTATGGCTGAAATACTAAGCAAAAACTCAGCTGCTTCTGGAAAATGACAAAAATGCTCCCTTTTGTTTTAAATAAATTGCAAATGCTTCCAATACTTGAATAATGTAAACTTGACAAATGGAAAATATTTGTGAATCTAATAAGCTCTTTTGAAAGAGAGAGACAGGATTAAACATCACTTTGCTACATATGTGGTGTGACATTTTTGTTTTGTTCCAAGTTATTTTACTTTTTGTGCGACTCTGGAGTTTGTAAACATGCCATAAAATTTGGTAATTACATAATGATGATTTCATGGTTCTCACTTAGTATAAAGGTGGCTAGACAGGGCAGCAAAATTGATTTTCTTTTTTACCTTTGTGGAAAGAAACAAAAGGAAATTGAATGCAAAATCTGCATTAAGACTCTTATTAGAATTATAACTCAACAATCTGTTACACATGAAATGAAAACCAGGTACAGCCAAGTATTAGGTACTGTGGTACAATATTCAGCCAGTGGGTTAAGTTCAAACAACCCTTTGTTGAACCCATGCCTTGTTTTGTTACCCATAATGTTCCAAATGCATATGACCTGAAACTATCTCTTGTCTCCTCTTGCCAAAGGTACTCAGAGGCAGGACTGTCCCTAGGCAAAATCGTGAAGTAGGTGAATCTTGTGTTCATTCCCTACCCTTTTGCAATAACGATGTCACCTTAGATTCTCTCCACCTTCCTGTCACCAAGTGCCTACTCCAGTTGCTTATTGCTCTGGATTTACCCTCTGTTTTCCAGGGCGCTCATGCTGTTTCTTGTTGTCGAATCCCTCTTCAATTGTATAATTTCCCTACTCAAAAAAGTGGCTCCCCCCCAGGAGCCAGGCAATGAAGTTTCTCCCACCTTTTGAGTCTTAATTCCCACTGTCCCGCACCACAATGTTCTACTGCAAGTGAATCACTCACCTTACCCTTTTTATTTCTATATCTTTTCCATGTTATTCCTTTTGTCTGAGCTGGCCTCCCGTTCTCATCTCCATCTGTGGGAATCCTAATCATCACTCAAGGTTCCACTCGTCTGTTTGTCCTCCACATGGCTTCCCTGATCATCCCCAGCCTCTCTCCTCTATACCTCATCTGTTCCACTCATATGGCACTTACCACATGTTGCTTTGTATTATAATATTTATGTATGTGTCTTGTCTCCAGGCACTGTGCTGGGCGCTTTACAAACGTAATCTCATTTAAATTTCACAACAATCTGATGAGGTAGGTATTACTAAATCATTTAACAGTTGAGGAAACTGAGGTTCCAACAGGTTAAATAATTTGCCCAAGGTCACACTGCTAGAGCAGAACAGAGTTAAGAATTGAACCCAGGTCCAAAATATATATTCTTTCCACAAAACTATATTGCCATCTATTTAGTTCTTTTCCATCTCCTGAAAGATGGAATAGAGGTATAAAATATAGGAAGAAGCCAATGTAGGCTTCCTAATTATCACATGCATATTCAGCAAAAAGGTAGAATTTGTTGATAATTACTATGTTCCTAGCTAGAGCTGATTTGTTAACTATAGTACATAAGGAATTCAAATAAAATGGGAGAGATTAAAAATCCTTACCTAAAGTTTCCAGAACAAACATGACATAAGAAGAGAATGTTTAAGACAATTCATAATTTAAGAAAGGCTGAATAACATTGGTCTCTGAGCACTATTGGAAAATAAGTACAAGGAAGAGAAGAAAACATGAGGTTGACTAAGAAAGGCTTCCTACCAGTCCCCCAGGATTTAAACAAGCTGAGGGTATGATTTCATCCTAAATCTTTCACAAACAAATAATATCTCTATTGAGCATAAAGCCCATTTTTTTCCTTCCATCTCTAGTGTGACATCTTGAATAAATTAGGGGAAAGGAGATGAGGGTTTCTAAGAGAGAAATCTCATCCCCAATGGACAACTTTTACAACTGTCCTCTCCAGTAGCCAGCCCAACCATGGATTATGAGCTATACCCTGGACAGGCGCATTCTGAAGAGTCTTCAGCCTAGAACCAGACTCCCATTGGTCACGTGTCAGAGGCCCCATCTTGAGAAGAATTTAGACTTAGGGTGTGTGTGTGTGTGTGTGTGTGTGTGTGTGTGTGTGTGTTTAAAGGATTTGTTTATTTGAGAGTGAGAGAGCACAAGTGGAAGGAGCAGAGGGAGAGGGAGAAAGAATCTCAAGCAGACTCCCTGCTGAGCGTGGGACTCCATCTCACATCACTGAGATCACGACCTGAGCTGAAATTAAGAGCTGGACGTTTAACCAACTGACCCAGCCAGGCACCCCAGGGTCTCTTTGTGTTTTGGCACCACTGCTTTTGCTTCTCATTTTCTAGTCCCCCCAGCTTGTCGTATTATCAGTTGCATATTTCCTTAACATGAGTGAGATGCAGTTATCATGAAACATGTGCTCTCAGTGCACCTCTGTTAACTTCTACCAGTCATCTCAACTTTGCTTGCCAAACTCCTTTTCAATTTATGTGTGTTCCCTGTATGCCAATTCTATGCATATATGGCTCTCCACACTCATTCTTCATACCAATCTTAATAACAATTTTAAAATTGTTTGGGAAAAATAATGTGTCTGATCAAAGCTTGAATATAGCAGGGCATACTGGACTTCAGGCCCTATTTTGGAAAGCCTGAGAATTTCCATTTCAGTTATGTGTGAAATCTGAGTAATTCAATGAGCCCAACAGGAAAACTACCTTCACCTAAACTGAAACTCAAAACGCACAAGCTCCTTTTTCTTTTCTTCAAAGTTTTTCATGATCTTTCTTTCTTCCACAGAAGTCCTCAAAGTTAATTCATTTTTTTTTCTTCTTCTTTTGAAATAATTATAGATTCATGGGAAGTTGGAAGAGAAAGGTACAAGGAGACCCTGTGTACCCTTCGCCCCATTTCTTTCCATTGTTATATCTTAATGTAATTGTAGTACGCTATCAAGGCTGGGAAATTGACATCAGTCTCATTCACTTTTAAATTTCAAAAAAGAAAGGAAAATGTCTAACCTGACGACGACCAAGTCAGTTTTGTGTTTCACTCTACATTCTGTTTCTATTCAAAAGCAGTAACCAGACTGACAGTGTTGGAAACAAAAGGTGGTATGCCCATATACCCACAGAGAAAGTTCTCCCACATTGCTGGAGATGATCATCAGGACTCATGAAGACCTTTGGTCGGTGTCATAGGTGGTGGGAGGGAGCCTCAGAAGACCCGGGCTGGAATCTGATTCTGCCTCCAAATGTGTGACCTTGAGCAAGTCATTTGACCTTTCCAAGCTTCAGTGTCTTCATCTTTAAAATGGAGGAACTGTTTCTCCTGCCTACTTCATAGGGTTGTTGTGAGGATCAAATGTGATGATGTGTATGAAGGAAAGAGGTAGACTGTGAATAATAGTCATGAAGTTTATTATTCTTTTCTGAAACTATGCCTATTATAGAAGTTTAGTTTTTCAAAGGTGATTTTATTCTTAGAAACAGAACAAACCCACCTCCTTATTAGCCACAAGGCCTAGAATTTCCATTTTATGTAAATGACCTTGCCTTTCTACCACTCTTAGTAGGACAGGTACTAGCAATATATTGGACAAGCACTCTGTGACTCATTACCTACACACCCCGAGGCATACCATCTATTTTAAAATAAATGTTTCTTAACATTTTCTTCTGAAAGGTCGAATGCATTTTGAGTAGCTTTTATTTTTATCCTGACCACAGGATTTATTCTTGCTTTTTTTTTCAGCCATGAGACATATAATAGGTACTCTTGACAATAGTGAGAAATTATAAGGATACCAGATTAGACAGCGGATGGTTTATGAAGTAGAAATGGAAATCATCCAAACTGCATTGTTCTTTGGTTTGTCTGGATTTATAATACAAACTCCTAACTCACTGGTGGATTCTGATGTGTGAGTTGTAAAAATGCTAGTCTTGGCAGTAAGGGTAGAAAAATGTATAGGATACAATAAACTTAAATCATGGAAAGTAAGATAAAAATATTTGTGTGTACTGAATGTTTTGGGCACCAAGATAAAAGTGTTAAGATTTGTTTTCTCCTCTTTCCTTCCTGTATACAGGCTGGCATGGCTCTGACCTATGACCCCACAGCCGCCATACAGAATGGGTAAGTAGACAACATTTTCTCTATTTTAATTGTTAAGGTATCTTTGATCTCTGGAATCAGTACTGAAGAAAAATGTTCAAAACATTCTTTTGTTTTAAATCTTCAAACAGAAACTTTAAACCCAACATTTCTCATCATCATAATTTTTTCTTCTCATGTGTGACTCTGACTTCCTAACATCTTCCATGTCCTCTGTTCCCGCATGGTCTCTACCCACATTATATGTCCCTCCCTCACACTCTTTTTCTCTCTCCCTTAGAAAGAATAAGGAATGTAAAGAGGGAGTACAGATGGAGCTAAACTGGAAGGTGTACCTGTATGTCTCTGGGATAAGAGTATTACCCTACTGATAACTCTAGAATTCCAATGATTTTAGTGTTTTTCCAGTTCATTTAAACAGAAATAATTCATTTGTGTTTTCTTCTGGATATTAGGGGAAGACAATGGACAGAGCCAAGTTAGAAACTTGGTGATTGTGTCTCCCCTCTTTATTTTATGTATTTATTTCATTGATTTATTTATTTATGTTTTGGGCGAGAGAGGGAAAGGGAGAAAGGGGTAGAGAATGTTAAGCAGACCCCATGCCCACCACGGAGCCCAATGTAGGGCTCAGTTTCACAAGATCATGACCTGAGCCGAAATCAAGAGTCAGACATTTAACTAACCAAACCACACAGACACCCATTACTCCTCATTTTAATAAGCATCTGGAAATGTATAACCTCTTACTTAGAATAAATCACATAGCTTAGGATTCTTCCTTGAGACAAACTACATGACCTGAACTCTCAAAAATTCTGTGATTCTGAGTATCTTGAGTTGAAATTTTCTTCTCAGTTTCAATCCCTTCTCTTTGCTTTGACTGTCCTGCAATTGACAGTAATTATTCTTTATTCTTTGATTGGTTGCTTATTTTATTTTCACAGCCTTCCGTCTTGGATTTCTCCATGGCTTTCAGTTTTCTGTCTTACAGTCTCATTAAAGAATCAATCAAAATGAAGACCTCATTTAAGATCAATGTAGAATGATAAAAAGATGCAAACTCTATTTTCTATTTGGTCAGCTGCCTTTAATGAAAATCTGTGAGATAGTGGAAATATTTAAATATTTCCTATTCTTAATTAAGTTACTCATTTAGTAAGTGATTTATTCATTCATTCAGAAAACATCCAATGAGTCTGCCAAGCACTTTGCTATGCTTTATAGATTTAAAAAATCTTATATGAGACAAGATCTTTGCCTTCAAGGAACTCAGAGTCTACCCTTCCATAAAAGAGTAAACATGGGTGGTAAGCTAGGGATGGAGTCTAGTCCTTTCTCCCTTGTTGATCAAAACTTCTCTCCAGGAGCAAAAATTAGGGATTTATGCAGTAAGCATGTTCTTATTTCCAATAAGGCACTATAAACTTGGTGGGTAAAAAGAAGGAAAGAAATGGAGAAGAAAGTCCTCAAGAATCACATTGTATAGCTGGGGAAATAAAATAACTAACTCAAAAGATATGAAATAAGGCATTATATGCTAAGTGATGGTGACAGAAAATAGGTGTTATAATGGAAGAGAATAGATGTATTGAACACATACTATGTACCAAGTACTTTATTTTTGTAACTTAAGGTGTTTGGGAGCAGAATCAAATACATGAAATATACATGTAGGTGCAATTGGAAATGTATATACATAAATGGAAAATAGAAATAATAATTGAATGAGTATCATGTGTTCACTAACCAGCTTCAATAAGTACTAATATTTTGCATAACCTGTATGTATGTATATATCCATCTGTAATATTTATCTATATATCTATTATAAATTCCTTCTTATCCATTGCTCTATGTGAAGGATTAGAAATGCAGCAGTGACCTAGGCCTGGACTACAATGAGAGAATGATGCTTTCTTATGCATTGTTTTAGGCAATCGTCTTTCTGATGCATTTAAAATCTGACTGTCTTCTTGAAAGACATACTTTTCCAACTGTTTATCCTGATTTATCACAGACGTAAAAAGGGATTTCTGTTCCTAATCTGAACCACCAAAAGGGGGCTTTGGGTTAATGCTGTGTTCGAGGCTGTGAGGACTGCACAGAACACAGGGAACATCTCTCCCTTCTGCAGGCCCTCACCTCACATTTCAACTCACTGCCCATTTACCACATTGAGATTGGCTGCAGGTCCATCTGTGCACTTTACTTATTTTTTTTTAATTTTTTAAATTTTTTCATTGACATATAATGTATTATTAGCCCTATGGGTACAGGTCTGTGAATCGCCAGGTTTACACACTTCACAGCACTCACCATAGCACATACCCTTCCCGATGTCCATAACCCAACCACCCTCTCCCTACTCCCCTCCTCGGCAACCCTCAGTTTGTTTTGTGAGATTAAGAGTCTCTTATGCATCTGTGCACTTTCAATCAGCCTCTCTATGACATATCTTTATCTGTACCTTATAGCAACAGTGTTACACTCTATCCTTGGAACTATTTGAAGAGTTGCAAAAATGGTTCACCCTTTTCACTGCCCCCTTAAACATTTACAACAATGAATAGTTCCCTCATGAAACACATTTTTGTTAAGATGCTGAGGATACCCGTCTTGTGAATCCTATCATCTGATCTACTCTCGTAGATAAAGAACTGTATGCCATCGGCCAGTCCCTCTCTTCAATATCTTCTTGTCCGCTGAATATTCCTTTCAGCCTGTAGAAATGCTGAAGCCTTTTCCACCAGTCAAGAGGGTAGAAGCAAAACAATTTTCATACCTAGGACATCACTTCTAGTGACCACACTATTTTAGCCTTCTTTTCACTGCTAAACAACTTCAGTTGTCTTTACACAGTCTTCCCATACTATTTTCTACTTATGCTTACTAAATTATGAAGTCTGGTCTCAGACTTGACTGGAATTTCCTTTGCTGATGTTCCCAGTGATCTCCAAATGTATCCATTATAACGGATACCCTTTTAGTTCTCAGGCCATTTGATGTCTTGCCTCGTTCGAATTGTCGTTGTTACCATTTATACCTTTTTGGAAATTTCTTATCTCTTGGATCCCACAGTTCCATTCCCTGCTGATCCTCCTGGCTCTGGGCTCTTCCTACTCACTTGGTCTCTTCTTATTCCTCCTCTTTTCCCCACTTATAGTAATCTTTCTTAGGGTTTTGTCTTTTTCTTGGTTGATCTCATCCATTCCTCTTGCTTTTGGAACCTGAAGATTCCCAAGCTGACACTTGGAATTCATAAGTAGATGCAGGGCACAATAATTATTCTTTGGTTGGCAGGTTATTTTATTACCTGTGTTTCTAACAGCTTATTAGGTATTGCTCTTAGATACCTTTTCTGTCCCAAATTGAGATCATTAACTTCATCAGCATTTCCTAATACAAACCAAACAAATTTAAATGAAATTTAAATGAAAACCAAACATGAAATTTGCTTCCTTTTTTCCCCAATAATTCACTCTAAAGCCATTTAGGCCATAAATTCCAGTTCTCTGGGTTCTCTCTTTTACAACATTCTTGATAAAATTGGTCATTAAAACTTATTCAGTCCATCTTTGAACTATATCTTCACCCCAGCTCTTGCTCCTTGCCACTGGTTGAGTTCACTCAGTCTCCTTTCCTACCTGTACTAACCTTTTATCTGTGTCTAATATAGCTTTCCTACAAAACATTTTCACATAGTGTTTTTAATGTGTGTGTATATATACATATATATAATTTTATATATAAATGTATAAATTTATTACATTTATTTATATTATTATTAGACTTAATATATATCTAAATAATATATAAATGCATATTCATATATAAAATAAATATATATATTAATTAATTAATTAAAATGTAATCCAGTAATCATCTCCCTCCCTGTCTGGTTTAAAGTATTAGGTAGACTTTCCTAACTATAGAACAAAACTCAAACTTCCAAGAATGGTGTGCATGTGCACGCGCACACACACACACAATAATAATACTATAATATATAATATATATGTGTTATATATATATATATACACATATACATGTACATAAACATATACATATACATATATATGTCTTGATATGTATAATAGTAACACCCCATAACTTGGTTCCTGAAAATCATATGAAACTTCTCGGAACATTCCATGCTACTTTACATTTTTGTGTCTTGTTGCTCATGGAATTCTCTGCCTAGAGGGAATGGTAATTTTCTTCCTTCTCTCTCTCTTTCCTTCTTTCCATCATTTTTAAAAATACTGCTGTCCTTTAAAGGACACAATCAAGTGATTCTAGGCAGAAGCTAATTACACAACCAGTCAGAAGAGAAACAGTATGGATCAGCCTGCCAATATGCACATCCAAATTCTGTTATTCACCAGACATGGGCCAGTTGTTTGTGCTTTAGTTTGCTCCTCTGTGAAGTGGAGATGATAGTAAGACTTTGTAAGGATTAAAGGAACTCTGTATGGTACAATGTAACTGTCAGTGTAAGTATTGATGTTATTGTTGCACTATAGTTCAAGGTACCATGATACATTTGACAGTCTATTTACCATGTAGTTGTTGACACCATGTTTATTTCCCTGCTGGGCTATTAACTCAGTGAAGGCAGGTTTCATGCTTTATTCATCTTTATAGATTGTTTAACCCAGTATCGTAAATGTTAAAGAAGAAATAGGAAATGTAACCAATGATATCTTCTTGGCCCCAACAAATTGCCATTAAAGAAACCATTCCTTTTCGCAGCATCAATTTACTCTGTCCCCATGTAACACTTTAATCTGTTTCTCTTTAAGTATATGGCCTCCATTTTCACCCAAAGTATCCGAATTGCCCACGAATTTATCACATCTTGAGTTAAGAATGGAGTTTTAGAAGACTCAGACTGTCCATTGTATTGTTGATAACAAGAAGATAGAAATTTTATATAATGAAAAAGAAAGAATAGGAAGATTGCAGTGAATTAATCTTACTCATTTGACACTACTTCATAGAGATGATTTTAAAAATATGTTGTTCATGTTTGGTTTTATGGTCTTGTATGGTAACATTTTATGAATAGGGGATACTAGAACAATAATTTCTAAGCCTGTAAGATATCGAGATAACCACAAATATTTTCTCAACATACTGTCTGTTGGCTTAACATTAACACGTGCATCTTGGAGGTGTGGAAGGTGATTTAGAAAACTTACTCAACATATTAAGGGATCTAACATGAATGTTCAGAATAGAGTATGCTACTCCCTATTTATGTTGCTGTATTCGATTTAGCAGACACCCTAACTCAGGCAGGCAGCAGTAAGCTAACAGAGTGAGACATGTTTATTGCTCCAGGAAAGAAACTGGTCTCATTTTGCATAGAATAATCAGTATCCAAAGATACAGTTGTAACTCACTCTAATCCAGTTAATATTCTTAAACATTGCTTAATGCTCACTGAGTTCAATTCAACATTTTTTTTTTGAATATCTGTCTGTTGCACTGTTTAAAATCATTTTGGTGATGCATATTTGAAAAGGAAAATTTTTATATTTGAAAAGGAAAATTTTTATATTGTATTGGAGACAATGAACATGCACACAATTCCAATATGAGATACAGTACAAATAATATTGTGGTAGAAACACAAAGTACTATGAGATCTATGTATATATTAACTTTTATTTGTATAAAATCTTCCTGAAAGAATACAAAAGAAATGATGACAGTAGTTCTCTGAGGAGGGCCAACCAAGTACTGCAAAGTAGGGAAGAAAGGGAGACTTATTTTTCACTGTTTATGTTTTTATATTCTTTTTGAAAAGAAAAGTAAAGAAAATTAATATCATAGGACCACAAAAAAGAAGCATTTGTGTTCTAATGAGGGATTCGGAAGGCTTCTTGATAGAACACTGGCATGAACATTTCCTCTTAGAGATGACCCACATCATAGCTAAAGAACATATTTTATGACCCTTTGGTTTCCCATAAGTGTAGTAAGCCCCAGGGCTATCTGAGTATGTGGCTGGGTTGTGGCTAGTAACTTAAATTGTGTCAAGAGTTAAATATGTTCTGAATTCCATAACCTCTGCATTAATACAGCAACATTAAATTGAAATAAATACTCCCAAATTGAGCTCAACTTTAGCTAACGAAGAACAAGCATTTATAACTACCAACCATGGGGAATCTAGCCTGTTTGAACTTAGATGGTAGAAAATGTCAGTTCTGTTGTCTGCCTGAATCTATCCAAATTATTGTTTTCAAAAAAATTAGTTCAATGTCACATCGATCTAAGGCCTTGAAGTTTATAGTGAAGAAGTGTCTGGATCACAATGGAAAAATGACACCTTAGTACTTTTTACTCTAGGCTAACTTACAAGAATAAAAATGCCTCTTCTTCTTTCAGACTGTCTGGCGTAAGTCTACAGTTTGTTATTACAATTCCCCTATTGCTTTTTTAGCAGTCCAATATGAAATTCCATCACTTTCAAATATGAGTGTGGGAGGTGGGAAATAATCACTCCCCATATTCAAAATCTCATCTTTCCAGTGTCCTTTTCAGCAAGAGCTGCTGTGTAAAAGCCTCTTGGATTGTTTTATTTGAATAAAATGCATTTTCTTGGGAGCGACATGAAAAAAATGTTTTCTATAGCACTGGTTTACCAGCTGTTGTATATGGGCACTTGATATTAAGTGATACAGAAACCTTATCTTATTACACTAGGAAAGGAATCTAATGCGAAGGATACAGTGGTATTACAATAAAAAACGACCAGTAACTTATTAATCTTATGCTATAGTGTTACCCTGAGGATGGTGTTCGTGGTTCTGACTCTAACAATATTGCCTGTGGACATGAAACACGAGCCAGTGCTGTTGATTTCAGTGTGAAAATAGGATTTTGTGTGGTTTTCTTCAGCAAAAAAAAAACATTTTTACCCTGCGGTTATTGATATATTCATGTTATTTTTATTGTCAGTGAAATAAGATTTCACCATATTACTACTGATGGCCAAATCCCCTGAAGATGAATTTCCCGCAGGCAAAATCATGTCCTATGAGTGGCCTCAACTTGCATATTCTGAACTTCTGGAGTCCACTTGCTTTAGGTGCCAGAGAACCAAGTAACTCTTTGCATTTCTTAAAAATAATAACTTTTTCAAAGGCCAGCTTAGAATTCTATAGATAGATCATGCTTAGTTAACTCTCTTAGCCACTGTAGCATTTGGTATTTTGTTCCAATGAAATCTCTCCAGCAGCAACTAGTTCATATTCCTAAGGCAAGTTTTCTCATCCTCAAAACTACCTTTTGGACCACATCATTTTTTGTATGGGAGCTGTCCTTTGCATTGTAGAATGTTTAGCAAAATCTCAGACCTCTATCCACGCCCACCCACACAGTTGTGACAACCAAAAATATCTCCAGATCCTGACACCAAATGTTCTCCAACGAACAAAATTGCTTCTAGTTTAGGACTACTGGACAGAGAGTATAAAAGAAATGCTTATCATACACATACACAAATGTTATGTGAATTTTAGCAAAAAAAACCTGTGTGTGTGTGTGTGTGTGTGTGTGTGTGTGTGTGTGTGTCTTAAAAGAGTAAACTATTCCCAGGAAAATGATTTAAGAATTCATTCCCAGTTTTCTATAAAAGCATTTTTAAGGCATAATGCATATATTATGATATAAAAACATAAAGTCACATATCTAGAATTACCTTAGCTTTGTTATTATGGCTAAAATGTTTCAATTTTATCTTTCCTGTTCCCCAATAATGCCTATGCCTAAAGCATCCATTTGGATGGTCTCTCCTTTTTTTAACATCATGGCCATGTGGGAGTGTTTTTAAACCCTAACAGTTACATGGCAGGGACTGAGGAGTGGAAAGATTGGGAAACTCATTCTACAGTTCTCTCTTATAGAGCCTGGCCTGATACATTTTCTTTAGATATGGTACCTCTAAGTCTGGGATGCAAAAGCAATTTTTCTTTTCATGGTTTAAGGAGGGTTTCCTGTAAATTCATCCAGTTTATGTTTGAACTTGGGAAGAGCTTATTTCAGAATATCAGAATTAGAAGAGTCTCTTCTTCCCAGTACATTTTCCATTCTAAATAACTCTCTGACTTGAGTGGCAGTTTTGGAACTTGCTGGCAAAGAAGAAATATCATTCTTGTGTGCTGTATAGGATTAGAGCATATAAAAAATGCATTAAATTTTCTCTCAAGGGTTCCCTTTAAGTATCAGTTTAGTTGGCTGGTTTCTTTATGTTTCTTCTCCCTGTTTTCCCCATAAAATTCCCTGTAAACTCTGCCTGTCAATCCAATCCTCATTGCCTTCACTTTTAATACTTCAGTAGCTACATTTTACAAAATAAACCAGCCATGCTCAAGTGAGAGTCATGATTCACTCCATTGGTGGGAGAGGCTGAAACTGGATTTCTCTAACAGAAGTTGAACCAGAGCATGGTGAATAAGAAAGCCTGTGGGGTGATTATGGAATGGCCATGGGTGGAATGGGGTCATTATGAGCCCCAAGTAAGTCTTTTTGTTCACTTCTTCATAAATAAGATCTGTCAAGGCTAAGATCTAAAGGGGATTTTTAAGTGCAAATCATGATTTTCGTAGAAAAGGACTCTTCCCTAGTTGCTAATACTTTCGCCTGCTTAGAAAGCAAGTATTGATTAAGCTTCCACTGAACATTTACTAACATGTAATGTTGGCCTCTCTGGGTTCTCACCCATCAGCTTTCTACTGGTTCAGGAACCTGTCTTCTATGCTCCCGTCATCTTGGCATTGGCCATCCTATACTGAAATCACTACTTATTTCCTTAAGCTTCTTTGCATTCATTCATCCATTCGACCTATGGTTCTTAAGTATTTATTATGTCCTAGGCTCTGTTTTAGGCAACAAGGCCAGTATGTCCTCAACTTTGTCAAAACTGGCATCCAGAGAGAAAAGGTAGTCAGTAGTATCTTGTATTAGTCAGCTCCACCACCACAACAAAACAGCATTTTTTAGGTGGTTTTAAACAATAAAAATTATGTTTCTCACAGTTCTGGAGGCTCGAAGTCTAAGATCAAGGACTGGCTAACTCAGTTTCTGGTGAAGACTCTCTTCCTGGCTGGTAGATGATTGCCATCTCACTATGTCCTCACCCAGCCTTTCAGAGAGCAAGTTCTCTAGTGTCCCTTCTTATAAGGACACTAATCCCATCAGATCAGGGCCCCACCCTGTTGACCTCATCAGTTTCTTCCAGAGAGGTTCCATCTCCAAATATAGACACATTGAAAGGACTTCAACATGTGCATTTTGGAGGAACATGAACATTCGGTCTATAACATACATAAAGAAAGTTTTAAAAATCACTACTTTAGATGGTGGTAAGAGTGATGGGAAAAAAAAAATCACGGGAGAGGAACAGAGAGCAAAGGTGATGGAGATAGTGGTTGCTACTTTAGCTACAGACCTCTCTGAAGAAAGGAGATGTGAGACCAATAATGAGAAAGAGGTAGCCTTAGGGAGATTTGTGGAAATAAGCACTGCAGGTAGAGAGAATTATAAGTTTAGTGGCACAAGACAGAAGTGAGAATGACAGAATCACGTGACAGAAGGTCAATGTGGCTGGAGCCTAGCTGGCTGATTTGGAGGGGTAGGAGAAAATACTAGAGAGGTAGGCGGTAGCCTGTTTGTGCTAACCAATACCAGAAATGCAAATTTTGTTTTCATTTCAATGAAGAGCCATTGGGAGATTTTAGCTTGATTAATGTACAGATAAGATACAATTTAAGTGGCTCAGCAGAGAGTCTACATAATGTTTGAGAGTCTTACCCATCTTTGGTACGAATAGTAAATGATCTAAATATATATGTATTTTTAAGTGAAAGGGTGGATGTTCGCTTACACAGTAATTGATTTTGTTTGGAAGCCAGGTTTATTAGGTAGAAACTACAGAGAGCATATATTCACTCTTTATAGTGTACAAGTCTATGAGTTCGGACAAGCACACAGTCATAGAACCACCAGACAATCAAGACAGAAGAGTTATATCACTTCCCCAAATTCCCTCATGCATCTTTAGTTGGTTCCATCCCCCAAGCTCAGCCTTGGACTTCCACTGATCTATATAGTTTCTTTCTTTATAGTTTCACATTTTTCATGTTGTGATGTAAGTGGAATTATAAAACATAGAGTCTTTCGAGCCTGACTTACTTCATTTAGTGTAATTCACTGAAGTTTCATCCTGTTGAATGTATTGGTAGTTCTTTCCTTATGGCGTAGTAGTGTTCTACTGAACAGATGTACCACAGTTTGTTTATCAATTTAGTTGAAGGATGCTTGGCTTGTTTCCCCATTTTGGCAAGTCCAATCAATAAAGCTGCTATAAATATTTGCTTTAAGGTTTTTGTGTAAACATAAGGTTTCTTCATCTATCTTGAGTTCATATCTACCACTGGGATTGTTGAGTTATACGGTATGTGTGTGTTTAACTTCATAAGGAACTGGCAACCTGTTTTCCAAAATGACTATACCATTCTGCATTTCCACTAGCCACAAATGAGAAGCCCACTTTTTCTGAATCCTTGGCAACACTAGGACTGTCTCTTTTCTTTCTTTCTTTCTTTCTTTCTTTCTTTCTTTCTTTCTTTCTTTCTTTCTTTCTTTCTTTTGCCATTGTAATATGTATGCAGTCAGTATCATTTTTTTAATTGCACAGCTATAAACTTAGAGGTCTGATAAGTATGGATAGTAACGATGTAATGTGTAACAGAGCAACTTTTGCAGCTGCAATTTTTTTTAACCAAAAGTGTGTGACCTCATAATCCTTGTTGAGAGCTAGATAAAGTAAATTTAAGACTATAGTCTCCCAATCCTTGCTTGAAGATTTTTACAGACTCTAAGGTTAAAGAATTTGCTCATTAAATCCTGGAAATCTTGAAATCTAGAACTCCTACATTCAAGGGGAGTCTTGTAGAAGCTTCTTTAGAAGGGTAATCCATGAGAGTCTCTATTCAAAATATCAGTGACCTCTGAGGAGTGAAGTTTTTGGCCCCGAAATTCCAACCTCAGTGATGCTATTAAAAAAAAAAAAAATCAAAAGTAGCAGTTGATTTTTGCTAAGAGTACAGCAAAGTGAAATAATGATTTTGTTGCCACTGAAACCCATTTTCCTAATCTATCCTCACATCAGTGAAGTAATCCATCAAAAGTGTCCTGGTTTTTTTTTCCATTCTCTGGCTGGCCACTCTGGCCTTTCACTTACCAGTGAGACAGGAAGGAAGAAACATGATTTGAAAATCTGCTGACGAATTTGAGCGTTAGGTAATGTGTAAACTCTATAAGGTAACGTTTGAGCAGAGATGGCTGTGTCACTGATTTAAGTACCAAGAAGCTGCCCTTTGAAAGATCTGTAGAAAGACCTGATTTGTGAAACCCTAATCTTGCCCACTATCATTTTATAATTGTTCGATGAAGGGCCCTGAAAGACTCAAAATCTCAGTGCTTTTCAGCGTCTACGGGAGTATATCACAGAGCTCCAATATCTCCCTGATTGAATCCAGAAAATATTCCTATCCTCAGCTAGACACAAATCACAAATTGTCTACTTTCTTCTCTTTTCAGGGAGAAAATATTTAGCTTAGTTTCCACATGAGTCCACGGACTTCTGCCTAGCACAAATTATATAGAACTCTCTGGGGGGTGACCCTATTCTCTTGAATGACGAGGCAAATGCAATTTGTGTACACATAACATCGGCCACCTTTATAAAGCTTGTTGCTATCATTTTGCCTTTCCCTCAAAGAGCTTTAATATTGCCTTAAAAAAAAAAAAAAGAAAAGAAAAGAAAAGAAAGAAAGAGAGAAAGAAAGAAAGAAAGAAAGACAGACAGACAAACAACGACAAAAAATAATGCCCATGGCTTTTCTCCCCCTGTTGGTTAAACATACTATTACACTCATCTGACATAAGAGATTCTGTGCAGCCAATTTTATAAGATGACTCAAAGTTGTCATTTTGTTCAGAACGATTTATTTCTCTTAGTGGCATCAAATGCTATAAATCTCGTGGATGTTCCTGTTCACAGTTGGTGGAAAAACACGAGGGTGAAACTCTGTCTTTCCCAGAGGTGCTTGGTAGCATTTGATTCGAAGTGAGGCATGCAGCAGCTTCATGAATCTTCTTTTTTTGTTTTCTGTTTGCAGATTTTATTCTTCACCGTACAGTATTGCAACCAACCGCATGATTCCACAGACATCTATCACGCCATTCATTGCTGCTTCCCCTGTCTCCACATACCAGGTATGTCCGATTTACCTGCACCTGAGGAGAGGTCTTTCTGGCCAATAATAGATGATATCAAGGCAAAAGGGACACAGTAGATTTTTTTTTAATTGTCCTCAAACACATTAGTCACATCTTAATTAAATAATACTCAAGTTCTAGCCCACACTTTGAAGGCCTTGTTTGCATCTATTTCACAGAATACGAAAGTCCACCGTGCTCTTCATTCTTCCTGCTGAGTTTTTATGATTATGTTCCTTTCCAGCCAGCATTAGTGCAGCCTCCTCGCCACTGAGAACTTACTTTGTTGGTTGTCAGTGATTTGGATTGTCACGTTCCCTACTGTGTCTTCTCTACAAGCACACATCTGGCATTCCCCTCACTCACTCCAAGATATCTTATCGTTGTCATCTCATTTTGTCACAGTTGTCCTGTGTGTCCATGCAAAGCTACATGGACAGATGTTAAATCATTTTCCCCAAGAATTAGGGAGGACTCTCAAAGTGGTAAAACATTATTCCTACTTCCTGCTCTTACTTCATTCTCAGTCCCGAAGAGGTCAGAAAAGACCTCACGGGTTCCACATGCTGAAAAACAAAACAAAACAAAACAAAAAAGCCAAGACTCACTGTGTGTCCTAAAGCAGATGTTGTAGCCAGTTAATTCTAAGTACACAGGTGGATTTAACGTAGTCATACTTCTCCCTCAAAAAAATACTCCTCGTCTTATTCCTTTGAGTTATCGAATGTGCTATTGCTCCCTGCTTCTCTTCACCTCATATTGTTCTTCAGACAATTCTTCTAATTCTAATTAGACAGTGCCTATAGATGCTACATGTAGAGGGTTCCTCGTGTCACTTTTCAAAACTTTGGAGAGAGAAAGAGTGAGAGAGTGTATGTGCGTGCTTGCATGAGTTTCTCTGTATTTTGCAGATGGTGGGGGTGGATGTTTTACGATGGGTAAAACTGTAATGTCGCTGACTGCTACTAATTCAGTGAAGTTTCACCTTATTCAACCATTACATACTTCATTTCAGGATGTCCCAACTGTCAGAGCATCCAACTTGAGACTATATACATTTTTTCCTAACTGATTCCCCCTGAAGCAGATCATTTTCATTCTTTTTCGGCACTTAGATTCTTGACACATGTTGGTGGATAAATGGAATAGACTTTCATGTGAATTGCATTTGAGGGTCTCAGAGTGGATGATTTCTTAATTGCCTTTTCTTGGGACCCATGAGGCTACGTGCAGGTGCTGTTCCGTTTTTGTTCTTCCCGCAGGCCTGCCTGGTTGTAATGTGTGTTTTTGTGGTTTTTTGTGTGGTTTTTTTTTTTTTTTTTTACCCATTAAAAAAAAAAAATCTTGGCCTGTGTTTCAGCCAAGACCACCCAATGAGCCCCAGTGTAGAGAACTTTGGTGACATGAATAACATATCCACAGAAAAGTGATTTCACTTGGGAGGGCTCATAAGTGGAACTTAACTCTAGCTCCTTTTTCTCCAAAAAAGAATCAGAGCAATTTCCTCTGTTGTTGATTCTCGCCTTTCACCACTTTCTTTTTTCTTTTTCCTTTTTTTTTTTTTTTTTTTTAACCTAAAGTGCATTGGCTATTTTGTTAGTGTGAGCGTATTGAAAATAAAGTGTTCAGGGTTCTCTATGTGACAATCAGCCCTTACAAGCTGACTTTCTCATTTGGCTGACAAGGCACATTTCTGAACAGTTGGTTGGCTCAAATTCTCATTTTTATTTGCCATACCAATTACCATGAAAGAAAAAAAATCACAAGCTTGCTTAACTTGGGTTTAACCCAAATCATTCCCCCGAATTTCTGACTGATCTCTTTAGTTCTTCCCCACCTTTTACCACTTGGACTTATTTCCAAGATGGGATCACTTGAGAATTTGAAATTAGAACAAATGACAGAAAAAGAGGAAGTCTCAGCTGTCAACTCTTCATAACTTACATCTATCCCTGGGAGTTGACCTCTAAGTAGGAGGTCCCTGAGGCTTCCTAAGACTCTAGCCTCTGACACCAAGCTCAGATTATGCTCCAAGACCCACCCGGGTCCATGCGGGCACTGCAGCCAGCACTGGTGATATAGGAATTTGCTTTACATTTTACCGTGTTTTGGGGACCAAATTAATCAGGTCCGAGAACTTCCTTTCTATCCTTAGCTCTGAGCACGAATTAGCTGTAGTCAGATGGACTCCACTTTCTTATGACCTAGTGTGACTCCACTGAACGCAAGAACCAAGTTCTCTCTGTGATTGCTTTGTGCTAATAAATGCTGTTTGATGCATAGGTCCAGAGTACTTCATGGATGCCTCATCCGCCATACGTTATGCAACCAACAGTAAGTGTTCTCAGTCACCTGAGGCTAAATATTTCTATTATCCAAGTGCAAGCTTTTGTAATGCATAGAAGCTTTGGGGTAAAGCTTTTGTTATATTCCATACCTCTTTCAGGCAGCCATATTTTCCAGATGAAAAGCTGTTCCTGAAATTCTACAAAAGCATGTATAATAGATAGATGGCAGAATTAGAAAGAGAGAGAGATGAGAAATGAGACAGAGAGAGAACAAACCTTGGAGGAAGTAGCAGTCAATCTCCTAAGCTGATGTCTACCATTTGTTATGAATGGGAAATTTCTACTTCAGGCAGGAATTCTGAACTCTGGACAATTAAATCCATTTATAGGGGGAAAGTCTTCCTGTTCTACTTCTCCTGTTATGCTCTGTTCTCTTTGGATGCAGTCTGATGTGCTCTGGGGGCAATTTTTAGTATCATGGCCAAGCATTGACTCAAAGCAATATATTTGAAACATGAAGATAGTTGCATACTAATAGATGAAGATATATATGTATATATAGCAAGGTTGCTAGATACTTTTTTTTAGGTTAACTAATTAGAACCATTCTCTTCTTCTTAAGTGGAAAAATCTCTTCTAAAAATATTCAAACTCTATTTTCTACTTGCTATATTTCCCATTTTGTGGCAACTATTATATAAATCCCAAGAGAAAATATTACATATTTCATTAGAATCTAGACTGAAGGCTAATTATTCCATTTATCTTTGTGTAAGTCTTCCAGGTTTTTCTAGCTCTGTAGAAGGATAAGATAGAGTGATTTCAATAGCAGTATATTTATGAGAATGGGAAGTAGGAGGTAGAGCACTAGACAGAAGGTCATGTGACAAGGTCTGTGGCATACTTTCCTGGGCATGCTTTCATCTGTGCCTTTGTTTCCTTTTCGGTCACTCTATTAATGGGACTATTGGAAGGATTGAGAGCATATGTGAAAATAGTTTTTAAAGTATGACATGCTATACATTATTATTGATATTTTCCTTCTTAATATGGAATGTATTAGTTGTACAAAGAAAGAGCAATACTACATTTTAACCCATTTAGAAGCTTAATATCAATAAGGTAGTACACATTAAAGACCACGGAACTAAATTCAGAGACATCCATTTCTTGGAGTCAAAGGATCATAGCACTTCCTTTTCATATTTGAGCTTTGTCCATTTTTTTTTTTAATAAGGAACATTCCGCATTGCTCTTATGTGTTGAGTTTGTTTTTTAATTAAAAACTAAAATATATATTGCTTAATACAACAGAACTTTAGACCATATTTTTCAAATTCCTCTATTCTTATTTACACACCTTGGGGGCTTCCTGAGTTCATCTGGTCGATGTTCTGTAAATCATACCAACGTACAATGAATCCAGGTTACCCTTTCATATCCAAGTCACAAGATAAAATACAATATACACTTCCAGACTAATATATAGCACAGTCTGAGCCAACACAGGGAAAGGGAATTTCGGCCAAGTTCTAAAGTGGAGACTTTCTAGAAGGAAGCAACCACCTTATAAAAAAAATAGTATCTTCATCTACAGAGCACGAATACTAACTTAGTCCTCACACCTGAGGTGATGAATCACCTCATTGTGGCCAAAGGGAATGCACATCTGTCAAAATCCAAATATTCTCCCAGATGTCAAAATATGTAAGATACTACCAGTATTTCTAGAACCGTGATCAGAAAGGAAGATGTTTGTTTGTGTCTTTAATTCAACTGTCACTCAAGACATTAGCAAAATTTTCTTCCTCTTGTCCTCCATCCCAGCATGGCTTCAGCCCCATTTTTGGGTGTATTATTTCTCATACATGTTCTTCCAGCAATAGCTCTGTGTGTGTGTGTGTGTGTGTGTGTGTGTGTGAATTTATCACCTCGGATATTCCTTGCTATGGCTACTTCTCACTGATATCTTATCACTTCTCGTGACTAGACAGTGCATCATGTTTGAGTCTAGGTTACTCAGTTTAAAATATAATATTTGTGGCTGGGGGCAGATTCCTGGAAAAAGGAGTGCCTGGGCCACCCACCACTTTGTTGTCTTTAACATGGAATAATTGGCTAAACAGTGTCATGGAAACAGAGTTTGTGCCATCAATCTTTTCCCTGTAACAGTCTTGCTAGTTGTCTATATTGCATAAATAACCAAAATGGGAGTTAAATTAATCACTGTATGATTAATAAATACAAAATAAATAATAAACGATAAAATACAAAAATACTTAAGCAATCTAAAGCAGATAAAACAACTACTTGGGTCTGAGAAGAATGAATGAATGACATGATGATTAATAGCCTGAGTAGTTGGTTAGGCTCTTTGAGATAGGAAACCTTTCTCTGTTATGGAATTCTGGGCAATTAAACTTTCTGAGTCACAGTTTCCTCCTCTGTAATGTAGGCTGACTAATGCCTAAATAATTATGCACTTTGCTCATTAAAGGAAAGTAGGTATTAAAGCTCCTAAAATTGAGCCTGGCAAATAGCAAGCACTCAGCAAATTATTATTATTATTATTTAGTTATATGAGTACACTGAACATTATACTTGAGATTAGCCCAATTATAGAAAATGAGACTTGGTATAGAAGAAAGTTGAGAATAAGCAATAATCACCTGTTTCTACCACATTCATATTATTTATTTAACTTACTTTGCTAATGAGTTTTTGGAGACATCGTTATGGCTATAAATAAGACAAACTGCTTAGATTGGTACATTTTTCATTTACTTACTAAACCATTCAATACCTAAGCCAGGGAAAAAAGGCCTATTGGGTACCTCCCTTATGTTAGTAACTGGAACCTACTTTACAAATAAATTCAAGTGTCACTATCTACATATCTCAAATACATTGCCCATAATTCTGATTTGCTTACATCTGTTCTCCTCTCTCATGTTTTCTTTCCCGCCATTTTGAGAAAATCTCATGTATAAGCTCCAAGTATAAATATGTTTCTCCCCCATCACTGTGAATTCACACTGACCCCTGCACTGGAGTCAGAAGCCCTTCAGGTTCTCTTTCGGGCTTGACCCAAAGGACTCCAAGGTGTCAACTAGGCTTGTATCCAAAGAGACTTCCAGAAGGTGTTAAATTAGAACACTGCGCCCCTAGTCTTTACCGTGGTAGATGAATGGTTAAAATGGGGGTGGGGGGAGGAGACAGGTAATGATTAGCAAGAGAGAAATGAAATGATGGGAAGAAGGAAAAGAAGTAAGCGAGGGACAAGAGAACAGAAAGAATGAGCATAAAGTTAGCGTGTGCCATTTAAGTTTGTTTCTTTAGAGATTTAATTTTCTAAGTTGTGTTGTATTACACTTTCTTGTAGATTTAGAAAAAGTTTTCCGAGAGGCCTTACTCTTTCTTTCCTTCTTTCTTTCTTTGCTTCTTTCTTTCTTTCCTTCCTTCCTTCCTTCTTTTTTTCTTTCTTTAGAGAGGGAGAGAAGGTGGGGAGGGGCAGAGGGAGAGGAAGAAAGAGAGAGAATCTTAAGCAGGCTACACACCCAGTGCTGAGCCCCACAGGACATTCCATCTCACAACCCTGAGATCATGACCTGAACTGAAATCAAGAGTCCTACACTTAACTGACTGAGCCACCCAAACACCCTGAGGGGTTTTTACTCTTAAGGGAGAGGGGATAAAACCTCCCTGACTGCGTTATAACTATCATCCTGGTATCTGTGCAAGAAAACAGCTCTCGGTCAGTTAGCGGACTCTGGGACCTTATTGGGTCCCCTAGAAAGTTGTCAGACCCCACTCGGGACAGCAAGAACATTTCTGTTCACACTATGTCATTGTTCCCCGAACAGACACAGGGGAGAGAAAGCTCACGACTTTAGACTCACTTTGTGTTGTGAGGAAGTAAAAATGCTGACTTTGTCAGTGCGATCAGTTACTCATTGCAACTTCTCAGTGCAGGCTTCTGTACTGTACTTTGAAATTCCCCATCACACTGACAGAAATTTAATAGATGATGGATTGCACCAAATATCTACTCTGCATAGCATCATGTTACATTGGAATTTTATATGAAGGCACAATTTAAACTCCTGTGTTGCAATACATCGGATATTTTGTTAAATCTGTGCTGACAAAGTGAAACGATGATAGTTCCCAAGAAGAAGCATCGTCCTATTCCCTTAAATTGTATTTAGGCTCATTTGAATCATAAATCTTTTGTTCTTCATATGGTTAGCATTATATTATCTCAAGGAGAAAGGTCAGCTTTCATTTTTACTTAATTACAAATTGGTTATCTAACTACAGTAGCCTGAGAAATGCAAGATGCCCTATTGAATCATTGGATGGTTTGTTGCCATGCATGGCTAAATTATGACTTTTATGATTAATAACCTTTAAGTTTATAGCTAAAGAGTAAATATAAACTCCCGCTCTACAACAAGGCTATTCAGGAAAGTTCCAGAATATTTGATTTGGTCATTCCTTATCAGCAAACAGACAAAACCTAAGGCTCAGTTTTAGAGGTTGTATCCTACAAATTTATAGGTGTGTTTTCTGTAAAAGCACATCACCTAATGTGGAAAGAATATTAAAATTATTTGAATTCTATTTAGAAAGCAAGGTTTTCAGATATAATCCTTTTACTCCAGCGCTTGAGCTGAACAAAAATCCCAAATCTCATAGTTTCATTAGGAAAGTAATAAAGTCAAAATGCTTTGGCTATCAAAGGAGTTAACTTGGTAAACATACATCTACAGGCCAAATCTTTTTTTTAACTACATATCAAAAACAAAAAGACATCGACTCTAACCCATTTACGCTCTTTCTACTGGAAGAGAATTCAAATGAGTGAAAATAACCTTAGGAGGAGCATCTTCTTGAGAACATCACCTTTTCGGGGTGCCTGGGTGACTCAGTCATTAAGCATCTGCCTCCCGCTCAGGTCATGATCCCATGGTCCTGGGATAGAGCCCTGTACCGGGTTCTCTGCTTAGCGGGGAATCTGCTTGTCCCTCTCCCACTCGCCCTGCTTGTGTTCCCTCTCTTGCTGTCTCTCTCTGTCAAATAAATGAACAAAATTAAAAAAAAAAAATCACCTCCTTTTAAATATACTACTGGGATAAAGTGAATATGAACAAAACCATTTCCATAGGAAGCCTCTTAGACCTTAACTACTATTTAAAAAAATGCTGGTTTTCATTGTTTAATGAAAACATTCATGTAACTTCAGAATTCTACAGTAAGTTTTTAATAACAACCTAAAAATAACCATTAAACAATGAAACTCAAGACTCATAATTAATCAGTGCATAGAGCATAAAGGTCTTTGCACTCAGGATCCCTTCACTTACCAATTCTACTCTCTAGAAATAAACCTAGTAAATAAATTTTTATGTCACCATCCAGTCCATTTTTTATGCATACAAAGTCTGCATGTACTTGTGTATAAATATGTATGTATTTTTAACATCTATACAAGATCATTCTACAAGTATTGTATTGCAACTTGCTTTACTTTTCCCCAATAATAGAATGTACAGGATGTCATTGCATGAGTCACATGTAGATCTATGTCAATTTTTTTATCACTTCATAATATTCCGTTATATAAATGCACCAAAAGGTATTTAACCAATTTCCTATCCACTCTTTAAGTTGCTTCTTGTGCTTGCTCATAAACTCAAGACTGTAATATTGAACACTTGTGAGAAAATATCTGTAGGATAAATTGCTGGCAGAAAAAGTATGCGTGTTTTAAGGTTTGATACACATTATTGTCAAATTACACTTCAAGTGAGAGTGTCTGTTTCTCCATGGCCTCAGTTAACACTGGGCATTCTCAAATTTCAAATATTTTGTTAATGTGATAAATAGTGAATAGTACTTTGCTGATGTTTTACTAGTATTTCTCTGAGTCCTAGAGGAGTTGAGCTGCTTTTCATGTTTATTGACTAAATTTTTTTCCCCTGGGAGCTCCAAGCTCATGTGCTTTGCTCATTTCTCTTTTGGGTTTTCAATCTCCTATTTTTAAAAGATGTTGCAATTAGCCAGCTAACATTGTCATAGACAATTTAGATATTTTCTCTTTACTTTTAATTTAATGTTTTGGTATTCATCATGCAGAACTTTAGCATTTAGTATTGTGTGTTTAGGATTAACCAATTTTCTGCTTTAGAGCAAGGATCACCAAACTTCTTCTGTAAAGATCCAAACATAAATATTGTCAGTTTTGTGAGTTGTATGGTAGGCATTGCTATGGTTGTAGAGTGAAAGCAGCCATAGACAATATGTAAATGAATTGGCATGGCTGAGTTTCAAGAAACTTTATTTCCAGAAATAGGTGAGGGCCACATTTGGTTTATAGGCTGTGTTTTGCCAGCCCCTGCTTTAGAGCATCTGGATTTCCATGTAAAATATCTTATTAAATATAAGATTTAAAACCCCATAGGTTAAAAATAAATAGTAAAGCACCCTATGTCTTTGTTTGTTTAGTGATTTTTGTTACTTTTTTATTTAACAACTTAAAAAAAATTGAGATATAATTGACATAAAACAGTGTATCACCATATGTTTATTATTGTGTTTATACTAAGTTTTATTTTCAAGTTTTGTTATTTTGGAGTTTATTTTGCAATATGGTACGAGATTATGATCCAAATTTTTTCCCTAAATGGGTAACTAATTGTCATTACAACTTCTGCCATATAAATCATCTATATTTTCTCCACTGATATAAAACTTTATTCCAATTTTTATCATACAATAACTGCTTTGTATCTTTGTTATATTTCTGGAATCAATTCTATTCTGTTGACCTATTTTCTGACCATTACTTTAGTACTTTAATTATCATTTTATAATACCTTATATATTAGACAGGACTTAATCCCCAACATTATTTTTTTGTTGTTTCACAAGAATTTTTCTAGCTAATTTATATTTCCAAATTAACTTTAGTACCAGTTTGTCAAGTTAAAAAATATCCACTAAATTTTTGATCGAGATCACTTTGAATTTATATATTCACTAATGGGAAATATAAAAATATGACATATATACAATGAATTTTTCTGTCTAAGGAAAAAAAAAAACAATTCTATCCATTTACTCAAGATTTTTTACTTTCTCCCCTAGCTTTTTTGAGGTATAATTGACAAATAAAATTGTGAGATATTTAAAGTGAGTGGTGTTGTGGTTTGATACATATATGCATTATGGAAGGACTCCCACTATCTAGGTAATTGACATACCCGTTATCACGTGTATCTAACTTTTGTGTGTGTATGTTAGAGAGAGAACGTTTTAGTTCATTTTCTTAGAAAATTTCAATAATATAATACAGTGTCATTAACTATAGTCATCATGATTTACTTAGATCCTCAGACTTCATTCATCCTATAGCTGAATATTTGTACCCTTTCACCAACCTCCCCCTATTTTCCCCAACCCTCCCAAACCCTAGCAAACATTGCTTTTCTATTCTATGTTTCTGAGTTTCGGTTGATTGATTGATTGATTGATTGATGTATTTATTCATTTTAGATTTCACATATAAGTGATACCATGCAATTTGTCTTTCTATGTCTGGCTTATTTCTCTTAGTATAATGCCCTCAAAGTCCATCCATGTTGTCATAAATAGCAGGATTCCCTTCCTTCTTACGGTTGAATAATATTCCATTATATGTATATGCAACATCTTTACCCATTCATCCATAGACAGACACTTGGATTGTTTCTGTATGTTGGCTGTTGTGATGTTGTGCAACACTGTAGTGAACACGGGAGTACAGATATCTCTTTGGGATCCTGCTTTCATTTTCTAGAATATATACTCATAAGTAAGATTCTTGGATCATATGCAGTTCTAATTTTTATTTTTTGAGGAATCTTCATACTTTTTCCATAGTGGTTGCATCAATTTACTTTTCCCATCAATGGGGCACAAGTGTTTCCTTTCTCTATATTCTCAGTAACACTTATTATCTCGTGTTTTTCATCATAGTCATTCTGACAGGAATGAATTGATATCTCATTATGTTTTGCTATGCATTTCCCTGATGATTAGAGATGTCAAACACCTTTTCATGTTGCCTCCTGGGCGTTTGTCTTCTTCCATGGAAAAAATGTTCATTCAGTTGTTCTGCCCATTTTAAAAATCAGGTTGTTTGGTTTTTCACTATCGAGTTGTATGTATGAGTTCTTTATATATTTTGGATATTAATCCCTTATCAGATATAAAATTTGTAAGTAGTTTTCCCATTCTATAAGGTGCCTTTTGACTTTGTTGATGGTTTCCTTTTTTGTGCAGAAGCTTTTTAGTTTGATGGAATCCTACTTGTTTATTTTTGCTTTTGTACCTCTATTTTGGTGCCATATCCAAAAAGTCATTTCCAAGACCAAGGTCAGGTAGCTTACCCATGTTTTCTTCTAAGAGTTTTACAGTTTCAGGTCTTCTGTTCAAGTCTTTATCCAATTTGGGTTGATTTTTGTGTATGGTATAAGATAGGGATGCAGTTTTTTGTTTTTGTTTTTTTTTGCATGTGACTGTCTAGTTTTCACACCATTGTTTATTGAAGATAATTGACCATATAGTGATGGGTTTATTCTTGGGTTCTCTATTCTGTTCTATTGGTCTATGTGTCTCTTTTTACGCCAATCCCATACTGTTCTAATAACTATAGCTTTATAACATAATTTGAAATAAGGAAGTGTACGTCTACAGCTTTTTTCTTTTTGCTTTTGCTTTGGCTATTCAGGGTCCTTTGTGTTTCTGTACAAATTTTAGGATTATTTGCTCTATTTCTATGATAAATGCTGTTGGGATTTTGATAGGGAATGCATAGAATCTGTAGATTGCTTTCAGAAATATGGGCATTTTAACAATATTAATTCTTCCAATTAGTGATCATGGAATATCATGCCATTTATTTGTGTCTTCTTCAATTTATTTCATCCCTGGTTAAATTTATTCGTAGGTAAAATTATTATTTTTGATGAAATTGTAAGATGGAACTGTTTTCTTAATTTCTCTTTCTCATAGTTTGTTGTTAGTGTATAGAAATGCAACTGATCTTTGTATATCGATTTTGTATACTGCAACTTTACTGAATTTGTTTATTCGTCCTAACAGTTTTTGGTAGAGTCTTTAGAGTTATATATATATATATATATATATATATATATATATAATATCAAGCTATCAGCAAATAGAGTTTTACATCTTCCTTTCTAATTTGGATGTCTTTTATTTCTTTTTCTTGCCTAATTGCTCTAGCTAGGACTTTCAGTACTATGTTGAATAAAAATGATGAGAGTGAGCATTCTTTTCTTATTCCTGATCTTAGAAGAAAAGCTTTCAGCTTTCACTGTTAAGTACCATGTTAGCTGTGGCTTTCTTATATATGGTCTTTATTATGTTAAGGTACATTTCTCTATACCTCATTTGTTGAGAGCTTTTATCATGAGTGGATGTTAGCTTTAATCAAATACTTTTTCTGCATCTGTTGATTCAGATGAGATGATCATCTGATTTTGATCTTTAATTTGTTAATGTAATGTGTCACATCAATTACTTTGCAAATGTTGAACCATCCTTGTGTTTGCATCCCTGAAATACATTCCACTTGATCATGGTGTATGATCTTTTTAATATATTGTTGGATTTGGCTACTATATTAAGAATTTTGTAATCTGTGTTCATCAGGGATATGGTCTATATTTTCTTTTCTTATAATGTCCTTATCAGCACACATGTCCCTATCTGCATCAGGGTAATGTTGGCATTGTAAAGTGAATTTGGAAGTACTCCTTCATCTTTTCTTTTTTGGAAGAGTTTGGGAAAGCTTGGTATTCTTTAAATGTGTTGTAGAATTCATAAGTGAATCATATGGTCCTGAACTTTTGTTTGTTAGGAGGCTTTTGATTACTGATTCAATCTCCTTACTAGTAGTTGGTCATTCAGATTTTCTATTTCTTGATGATTCAGTCTTCATAGGTTGAGTATTTCTAGGAATTTATAATTTCTTTTAGGTTGTCCAGTGTTTTTGGTGTGAAGCTGATCAGAGTAGTCTCTTATGATCCTTTGTATTTGTGTGGTATCAATTGTAATGTTTTCCTCTTTCATTTCTAATTTTGTTTGATTCTCTCTCTTTTTTTTTCTTAAAGATTTTATTTATTTATTTGACAGACAGAGATCATGAGTAGGCAGAGAGGCAGGCAGAGAGAGAGAGAGAGAGGAGGAAGCAGGCTCCCTGCTGAGCAAAGAGCCCGATGATGATGATGATGATGATGATGATGATGATGATGATGCGGGGCTTGATTCCAGGACCCTGAGATCATGACCTGAGCCAAAGGCAGAGGCTTAACCCACTAAGCCACCCAGGCGTCCCTCTTTTTTTTTCTTGATAAGTCTAGCTAAAGGTTTGTCTATTTTGTTTATCTTTTTGTAAAACCAGCTCTTAGTTTCACTGATCTTTTCTGTTGTGTTTTAAGTCTCTGTTTCATTTATTCCTGCTCTGATTTTCTTACTGTTTTTTTTCCTTCTACAAAATTTGGGCTTTGTTTGTTCTTTTTCTGCTTCCTTGAGGTGCAAGATTAGGTGGTTTATTTGAGCTCTTTTTTCTTAGTGTAAGCTTATCTCTATGAACTTCGCTCTTGGAATTACTTTTGTTGCATCTCATAAATTTTGGCATGCTATATTTCCATTTTCATTGGTCTCAAGATTTTTTAAAATTTCTCCTTCAATTTCTTCTTTGACTCATTTTTTTTAGTAACATGCTGTTTATTTTTAATTTTTTTAAAGATTATTTATTTATGTATTTATTTGTGAGAGAGAGAGAGTGTGTGCAAGCAGGGGGAGCAGCAGCCAGAGGGAGAAGCAGGCTCCCCACTGAGCAAAGAGCCTGAAGCAGGACTCCATCCCAAGACCCTGGGATCATGACTTGAGCCCAAGGCAGACGCTTAACAGACTGAGCCACCTAGGCATCTCTAGTAACATATCGTTTAATCAAGAATTATCTTATGTCTTTTAAGTCCCTTAATAGAGTAGCAAATTTTCCTTCATATATATCCTTTACATTTCTCAAATGTTTTATTTGGCATTTTAATATTTTTATTACTGTATTTATGAAAATTTTAAATGATATTTTCTTATTGCTCACACTGGTGTATAGAAAAATAATCTATTTTTGCATACTAATATTATTAATTTAAATTTAAAACATGTTTTAGTTGTTCAAAAGCATTGTTGAAATTTAGAACATATGAATGAATAAAATATTCTATTGTATAACACTAACTTTCTCTTACCCAGAAATTATTCCAGTTAATATTTAATAATATATCTTTCAAGACCTCTGTCTGTATCAATATCTGTATCTCCTTACTCATCTAATCTATACATGCACACACACACACACACACACATTTATGTATGTGTTGTCATTCACATAATACATGCTATTCTTAAAGTACAATTTTCAGCTACTAATCTCCACTTTCCCATGTCAGTGAATTTTTTAATCTTCCCTAATTAAATTGTCTCAACAGTCCAAAAAATGCCTTTGGTAAGGCTAGATTTCCCAAATAAGGAAACAATTAGTGATCACACATTATATCTGGTTATTGTGTCCTTTATTTATTAATTTTTTTTGAAGATTTTATTTATTTATTTGACAGACAGAGCTCACAAGTAGGCAGAGAGGCAGGCAGAGCGAGAGGAGGAAGCAGGCTCCCTGCTGAGCAGAGAGCCCGATGCGGGGCTCGATCCCAGGACCCCGGGACCATGACCTGAACCGAAGGCAGAGGCTTTAACCCCCTGAGCCACCCAGGCACCCCATATTGTGTCCTTTAAATCTCTCTTAATCTATCAGGTTTTTTGTTTTGTTTTTTTTTTGCTCTTGTGTTTCTGGTTAGCTGCTTTGCAGAGTGTCCCAACTTTAAGAAACATCTGGTTGAGTCTTCATGGTGCTGTTTATCCAATTCATCTGCCCCATGTATGAAATGATTTTATAGCTAACTATTTTTCTGGATTTTTCTATTATTTCCAGTAGACAGTTTCATTGATTCTCAGGTTTCCTAGGCTATCAAAATAATTTCATTTTCTACCTCATTTCAGTATTTTTATATCTCACAATCCTTTTTCTCACCCAGTTGTATTGCAGCATATTCTTTGATTGATTCTTTATCTTAATGAGATTGCCACTATGAAGTGTTTTTTTTAATGTAAATATTGAGTTTAATCAAAGTTTTTTTGAGAAAATATTGAGTTTTTAAAATTATTTAATCAATTTCACTTTATTAATGTATTTGTAATTAATTACACTTAACGAATTTCAGTAAATATTTCTTAAGGTGGAACCATTCTACAACAAAGTCCTTTTGGTTGTGATGAAGCTGTCTTAGAACAATACTTCTCAATTATATTTATTAATACTTCATTTATTATTTTGGCATCAGTCTTAACTAATGAAATTATTAAGTATTATTATCTTTTAGGTGTACTATTTTTGTTACATTTGAAAATCAGAATTATACAGGCTTTATAATAATAATTTGAAAGGATTCCGTTTCTCTAAATTCCAGAACAATTTTAAATATCATTATATATAGCTACTTTTAAAGATTTAAAAGAAGTCAAATGTGACACTATCTTGAATTTTGGGAAAAGACTCATTTATTCTACCAAACCAATTAAAAAAATAATTTATTGCTCTTATCAGATATGTTCTCAGGGGACTAAAACTATAATGCATTTAGGGCTTATGAACATGAATAATCATGAAGTGCCCTATCAGATTGTTACATAGTTGACAGTTTAGTTGCTAAATGATCAAAACAATTGTATTTTGAATTGGCATGGTCTTAATCAAATTGACATTGTTAGCTATTCCATGACCAGTTGTAGATCTTTCAGGACATATATATCTTAAATTAAATATTGTAAAAATTAAAAATAATCAATCACCAATAATGTCATAAGAAATTTTCAGACATTAGCATGTTGCAGATCAATAACTTGTGATTTTTAAGAATATTTGAAGTTTTTATATGACCCTCATTGTGGTGAAATTTGAGAAATACTTTCCTGAATCTCCACTTGGTTAAGTTTTTCTTTTACTGGGCCCTACCTGTACCATTCATTAGCTCTGTGTTTTAGGAAACTGAGAGTCTTGAATTCAATGAGAAAAAAATCAACAAATAGTAACAAATATTCTTAAGCATCTAACATGTACAGAATATTCTTTTAGGTATTTTTGGAAATGATGGAGGAGAAGAAGAAATAATCCATCCTAAGGCATATAATCTAATCTAAGTTCTATATATGTAGCATGATATAATTAAAAATCTGTGAGTCATAGGGTAGCTCTATTTTTAACTTCTCGAGGAACCTCCATGATATTTTCCAGAGTGGCTGTAACAGCTTGCATTCCCACCAACAGTGTAAGAGGGTTCTGGGTGTTATATGCAACTGATGAATCATTGAACCTTATATCAAAACTAATGATGTACTCTATGTAGTCTAATTGAATTTAAATTTTTAAAAAATCTGCAGCAGAAAAGGTATTAAGGTTAGCTGTTATAGAAAACTGAAAATGACAGTTAAGGACAGGGACTAACTAAGACATAAACATAAATTTAAAGGATGGATGGTGTTTATGGGATTGAAGGAAAAGAAAGAGGGCATTTCAGGTGAAAATAACACACAAAAATATTGGGGGGTGAGTTTCAAGTTATTCCAAATGGCCAAGAGGCAGATGGCCTGCATTAAGTGAAGTGTTTATATTAAGGAATAAGGGAAAGATTTGATTGGAAAGGTAAATTGTGGTCTATTGAAGAACAAATTTTTATTAGTCAGTCTGGCACATTTTACAACACATTTTTATTAGCTTTATGGCCCCTGTGCTATTGTCTAGAGTTTAGGTTTACTTTGAAGAAAGGCTAAATTATGTCACTGAGATATGTTAAACAGTCATAATTTCCAGTGAAGTAATGGATGAATCAATCACGAATGGAAATAAACTTAATTTTTTTTTTCATTCTAAAGCTGTCATTATTCAAAGCCTCTGTACATAAATTCCTTTTCTATCTACAGAAATAATTTTGAAGGTAATGGTTATCTTTCAAGTAGAGTTTCTGAAAACTTCTTGGAGAGAACATTGCCTGATAGCCAATATCCCTGCCTCCCATGCACAACGGTGGCTCGAATAAATGATGAATCCAGAAGCGTTTGAAATCCAAATGTGTGCTTATGACCTGTCTTTTGGCATATGGTATTCTATTATTTTACTATGGGCCTTTAAAAGGAAAGAATAGTTTGTGGAATAATGTATTACTTTTTAAGAACTGCAGGCACAGCATTCTGAACGTGAGACTGACATAGCTGCTAAGAGAAAAAGTTTCAATCGGGCATGAGCCTAATGTGTCCTTAGACAGTACTTAGAATTTCTTCATCACTGCATCATCAGAAAACCAGAATTTGCCAGTTCCTTGTAAGAATACTGACAACATTACATCCTTAATAGCTATTAAGCATATTAAATATAATTAAACGGAACCACAATGTTAAGTATCTAATCTGGTGATGGCTTATTTTCTATGGATTATTTCTAGAGAAAGTAAGCACACAGCTAAAATAAAATCCATGTCAGACTAGATAACAGCAAGTTACCAGGGCAACACAATCATATAGAGATAGGGTAAATCATTTATTTTATAAATGTTGCCAGGGCAACAGAAACTACTTATAAAATCACTGAAGGACTGAGAATAAGGGCACAGTCTATGGGACTATTTGTTCTTTCATAATACATTGGAATAAAATGTCCATTCATACCTAAAACCTTAGCAGGTACGTAAAATAGGTTGATATTCTTTAAAAAAATGGCCATGAATGGGTTCAAATACTGAAAATATTTTTAAATACCAAAAGATATTATTCATTATTTCTTGCCTCTCAGACTTTTTTGGGACACTATTTTACTTTAAATGTTAACCTTAGTTAGAACCTAAGAAGCTAGTTATTTGTACCTCAGTGCTATATTTATAACTTAGGATTATTGTTAACAGTGTTGATGAGCTTAGATTTTGTTAGGCAACAAATGAGAATGTGCCAGAGTTGGGGGTGGTACATATATGTATATGATCTAATCAGGTGTACTGTGGGGAAAATTACTTTAGCTTTGGTAACAAATGTCAAAAAGTATACAATTTACAGTAATATTTTTTAAAATACTAAAACAAATACCAATGAAGTGCCTCAAACTTTTTTTTTCTTCTGCTGAAGAGGAATATTTACCAAAGGTAGGGCTTAAATTTACATTTTACATCCATGTCTTTTATTTTTGTTGATTGTTTCCTTCTCTATGAAGAAGCTTTTTAGGGGCACCTGGGTGGCTCAGTGGGTTAAACCTCTGCCTTCGGTTCAGGTCATGATTTCGGGGTCGTGGGATCAAACCCCGCATCAGGCTCTCTGCTCAGCAGGGAGCCTGCTTCCCCCTCTCTCTCTGCCTGCCTCTCTGCCTACTTGTGATCTATGTCTGTCAAATAAATAAATAAAATCTTAAAAAAAAAAAAAGAAAAAAAGCTTTTTATTTTGATGAAGACCCAGTAGCTTCTTTTTGCTTTTGTTTCCCTTGCCTCAGGAGACATAACTAGAAAGAAGTTGTTATGGCCAAAGTGAAAGAGGTTATTTTCTGTGTTCTTTTCTAGGATTTTTATGGTTTCAGATCTTACATTTAGGTCTTTCATCCATTTTGAATTTATTTTTGTGTTTGGTGTAAGAAAGCGTTCCGGTCCCATTCTCTGCACGTTGCTGTCTGGTTTTCCCAGCACCATTTGTTGAAGAGACTGTCTTTTTCCCCTGGATATTCTTTACTGCTTTGCCAAATATTAATTGACCATATAGTTGTGGTTTTATTTCTGGGTTTTTAACATCACTTGGGTGTCATAAAATAATCATTACAATCACTACACTGGGTTGACTTAAGTCCAGTTCTCTGAGCACCCTAGCTGGAAGTGGGATCTCCACCCTCTGAGAGCCCTAAGAGTGCTTAGTGTCTCATCACTTGAATGTAGCAAATGCTTCATTGTTAATCTATTCAAATAATAAAGTAAGAGAGCTGACACTTTAAGAAAAAGTACCAGAACTCTTTTACATGTCTATTACATGTCTATGTGACACTTTTTTTTTTTTTTTTTTTTTTTTACTGCTATGGAATCACTTTGGAAGATATTTTCCAATGATACCATCTTAGAATAGGAAATTTTAAAACTTCCTCCTTGGGAATAACTTTAAGAGATAATTTATTAATCATACCAAAAAACCCACAAATTAATCAGGCTATATTCACATATGCAGGTAAATAGATGGATGCGTAGATTGATGGATAGATGGATAGATGATCAATACATAGATAGTTAGATAGATTACAGATAGATAGATCGATAATAAATATCTTATCCTGGGGCATATGACTGATTTTTCCTTCCAAGCTAGAGTATAATTTTATTGAGACTATATCACATATAATTCACAATATATCTCCCTTCTTACTTTGTCCCTTACACAGAATACGTACTAATAAGTATTTGTTGATAGGTTATTCTTCATAGGCTCTTTCTGAATTGGGAAACCTGGAGACAGTGCCAGCAGGCAGGGGCTGTTAGACAAGGATGCTGAGAAAAGTTTCTAAGGGAGGCAAAAGTGTGCATCTTCTTTGAACATAATCCCAACATTTAAGAGCAAGTGATGTTGATGTCAAGTTTGGCTTTGTATATTTATTCCTTGAATCTTGTCATTGACAATAAGGTTGTTAAAAACAACTTAAGAAAATTTCTTTTGTGTTCATAATGTAGAATTCAAATTGCTTTTTAGTTGCAGATTTGCCTGTATAGCTGAAGCAACTGATTTTTACCAGGTACATATGTTTCCTCATCTCTGCTCTCACCCACTTTTTGGGAAGTCTGAAAAGGGTTGAGTCCTTGAGCATTCTTTATGAAGCTCCAGAATGCAGTGATTGTTGTATATTTATGCTGTTATTGTCCATGGTTGATCAATACGGGCAAAAGTCGTGAACATTATTCTTGCCTTTCTCTTCTCTATCCTCTTCTCATTGTTAAAAATATGAAAAACTCAGGTCGACTTGTTAGGACAAGCAGTAACCCTTGTTTTACAATGATGTAGGAAAACACTTTTCATGGATTGAACAAAAGAAAAAATTTAGAAACTTGCACAGTTTGAGATCTGAGCAAGTTCAGTTCTTCCATTTCCTGTGTGACCTAATTTTCTACCAGCAATTCTCTTCTTTTTTAAATAATGATATTCATTTGAATAAAAAAGAGAGATACACTCCCTTCAGGCCCTAGGAGAATGCCTAATAAGGATTTGTACCTTGCCCACATTTAGAAAGAAGCTGAGATTCCTTATGACTAAAGACACACTCAAAACAAACAAACAAACAAACAAACAAACAAAACAGTTAAGGAAGAAGGGACAAATATCACAGAGCAGGAAATAAATTTATTAAAAGTTGTCTGTAGGTAGTCTACTACAATGGAATATGGAAATTTTGACTTGAGTTTTCAGAAGCCAAGGCCAAAATGGTTAAAAAGAAATAAAAATGTTTTATTTTTCATTCTCTGATAGAAGGAAGCATCAAATGGTCAGGAGAGGATGCTTTCTTTTCTTTTTATTTATTTATTTATTTATTTGCTGTTATATCCAAAGGGGGAAAAATTTCCATTCCTAATGTCTTATATAGCAGTTATACATATAGAGAGACATTTTTTTCCCTTGTGGTCATTTCTTAACCCTCAGTAAAAAACAAATTTTAACTTTCAATTTTGTGATGAAATGTCTAGAGTGGCTAAGTTAATATTCTTCTGAAACACAAGTGTCTCATAACCTAGCTTGATATAACAATGCTACTTAGTAAATCCAGTGATTAGCAGTAAGTTGTTTTTTTTTTTTAATGTTATGTTGCACCATACAGTACATCTTTAGTTTCTGATACCTGTTTGGCCTTTTAAATTTCCTAGTCCTAGCCACAGTTTTATGAAAATTATCCCTCTGACCTACAGTATCATCCAGCTAAAGGTTATTAACTCTTTATCGAAGGGGGGTTGCAACATAGTCTACAGTTTGTGCCAGAAGATTCAAGAATGTCTTTCAGAAGAGTTTAATAAACATGTACGCAATTATGAGCCTGTCATTCTGTGCCTTTGGAGTGTTGGAGGGGCAAATTTCACCTAAAATATTGGTGATAGGTGTGAGACTGGCCATCGTCACACAGTAGCTCATTAAGTACTCATGATTGTTGACAGTGCTGCGGCCTCATCTGTTGCCAAGATGAGTCAGGTGTAAAATGCACTCATTGGTAGAAAAGTGAACCAATAAAATAGGATCCTTTGGTATGGACTATGAGAGTTTTAAATAATATCTAAATGAATTGGTGATTTGGTTTCAGATAAAACAAATATCAAGCCATTGTATCTTACAGTATTTACTCAACACATTCAGCAGGCAGAACCATACCATCAGCAGAGAAGAGAAATTTTACCTTCCTGCTGAATTTTGCAGCAAGGACATGTAAGGGTCTCAGTTGACATCACACTGTTTATGTATACTTTTTTTTTTTTTAATTCACATGGTGTTTGTCCCTTTTTAGGTCACTTAACAGAAGTATGATTTCATTGCACAAAGTGGAACCTAAGAATAAGCT
Organism: Martes martes; assembly: GCF_963455335.1. Lineage (NCBI taxonomy): Eukaryota > Metazoa > Chordata > Mammalia > Carnivora > Mustelidae > Martes > Martes martes. Next base: position 143,619,735 of record NC_137888.1, read on the forward strand.
GGGAAACCCGAAAACATTTTTCAGGAAAGAAGATTAATCCTTAGCCATGTTAAAAAGAATACTGTGTTCTTCTTCTTTTTTTTTTTTAATTCTCATTTAGCACAGAGGAAATCAACCTAATTATCAGTTTGAGTTCTGAACAATAATCTTAACACTTCTATACAGAAGAGAGACCTTTTATCAAAGAGTTATCCTTAAAGAGTTTTTAATCAATACACATTAGAACCAGTTCTGCATAACAATGGTGTATATTAAAAATCAATTCTTACTTTTCTATAAAGCTTTTTATCTCTTTAGTCTTGTGTCTCAAGTATTTTTAATCAGTACTAAAAAGTCATCATGATGCTAAGTGTGCATTTCATGGTATGTGTATAAGTCCTTAGATTCTAATGTCATGCTCCAAAATTATTTTTAACTTTCTGAAATATATATATGGAATTTATTTCAAGGAATAGTTTATATTTTATATCGCATGGATTGATGCATATATGTATGTATGTATGGATGGGTACCATGTGCATATTTCTGTCCACATGTGCTGATCTCCACTGTAGATATTATTTAGCCAAAACATTGACCTATACATATAATACAAATATATGTTTATATGAGGATGTTCAAAGTTGTATTTATACGATACAAAAAAAAAAAAAAAAAACGGCTGAACACTGCTGAGATACATAGTATAAATTAGAATAAGAGGAGAAAGAATGAAAGGTATGAAGGAGATGAAATAGAAAAACTGAGAAAGAGGAAGAGACAGGATACAGAGGATGCATGGGCCAAACCTGACTCCAGCATATTGTAGCCTCGAAGGATAGGTAGTAGGTGATACCCTTAAACTGAATTAGTACGTGTAAGAGAAGGAATAAGTTCAATATCAGCTGCATGGAATTTCTTTTGGGCATGTTGAATTTGTGGAACTAGATAGAGATTCTCAATGTGTAGCTTGAAATACAGTTTTGGCATACAGCAGTGGCAGTGATAGATTTCAGAGTCATTCATTCCCACTGGAGAGAATAAATAGGCTTCCAGCAATCCATTTACTTTTAACTAGTAATTACCATGCTTGATCTATGCAATAGCTCTTAAACTTAGGAATAGGAAATAATATGCATATGATGACATTATATTAAGTGTACTAATCTTATGTACACTATATCAAGTGCTTGCTTATGCCCCTAGCAAGCAAGATTATTTAGCAACCTAATTATACTTTTGCTTACACCTATAATTTTAAGGCTAATTATGTATTATATTACATATGCCTTTTTGAATCAACCAAAGCATATGCACCTGATGTTTCCATTTAGGGAACTGACTATGGTAATACATTGGAAAATAGATAGATACTTTAAATGCAAAGAAATCATAGAGGTCATTTAATCTAATTCCCACCAAAGTTTAGAGGTTGATATAAAGGTTTGAAAAATTGTCCATATATATTCATGCAAAACTGTTTCATTTCAATTCCGCATAACATTTAGGGAAGATACTTTTCATGAAGCCACGAATCCAGTGTGAAAAAGTGCAACAAAATTTGAAAAGAGAAGCAGCAACATGCCCCCCGCCCCCACCACTAACCTGGTACAAAGCAAGGAAGCAATCAGCAACTTTGTCAAGCCCAGAGGAAGAGCCAGAAAGGCCTGTGTATATTTAGATATATTCATTTCATTGTTAGTCATTGTGACTATAGGAAGTCTATAAACTATCACCACCAGATGGTTCCTACCACTTGTAGAACAGGGTGGGCTTTTGGTGGTCCTGCAATGCTTTTTATTTCTTTTGCTTTATTGACAAAAATAAATTATTTCAGGCATTTCTGGATTATCCTATGCTTGGCACTGGACGCTTTCCATTGTATTTTTCTCTAATGTTACGGTTGATGCTGGTAATAACCACTTTTACTGATCATAGACGTATGAGTTCAGAGTGACTCAGTGATTCCAGAGTCTCAAATGGCCCCCTTGAGAAGGTTACATGGAGGGAATCTGAGAGCTAAATTACTGAAGAACACATTATTTTCTGTGGGGTTTTCCCATGCCCTGAGGATTTCATACATGCTGTTCCTTGGGGTTTTCTCTCCTTCATATTTAACGTTTTAAAAGAACAGAAAGTTTATAGGAAGTTTCTTAAGAAACCCTACCGGTATGTTCATATCTCTAGACCAGAGTTCACAGATTGAATTGTGGCTCAAAGATTTAACTTTCCTTCATGTCTTTTTCTAAAAATAAGGTTCATTGAAATTGACAAGGGTGATGACCCATCGGCAGCCAATCTGCAAGAGGGTCCTTTAGTGGAATATTATCTGTAATGCAACAGGATCGATATTTCAAATATAAACCATTAATCTGTGCTGCCTAATTACAAACATTTGAACCAGTACCTAAGAATTCGTTAAGTTTTTCTTTTGTGATTCTAACAACGACAACAGCAGAGCAAAAGACTCTCTTAATTCTGTACCTGGAACAAACTTCTAATGCAGGAGCACATAGCTTCAGTTTTTTCTCTTGCACTGGACTAGAATGTGTTCCCAGCATTTTATGATTCTGATTTACCATGGTTCAGCAGGGCTGCCCTGTTAGCAGCAATCACCCTCGCTTGTGAAGTTATGTAGACAATCCCACGTAAATCAGAATGGCCCAATCATTTGATCATGTCCATTTCTATTACACATGGCCGGGCATATGATGAGAAATGCTCTGGCCAGCACAATTTCTTCTTACAACTGTCCTAGAAAATGAAATAAATTGTTACAGCATTGATTTCCTAGCGGAGTCAAAATTATGCAAGAAGGAAAGTCCTTCTTTTTTTTACTTATATTCCTCTACTTTCTGATAGATCTTTCCTTCCTTCTCTCTCCATTTACTTTTGGTCTTATATGGACTAAATGCATTTGGCAATTACTGAATTTCACCATACTCTTATTTAAGGTGTATCTTCTCTTCTTGGATTTGTTAAGCTAAATAAACTCGAGTGAATATCTGTTAGAGAACACATACTTCCTCAAAAATCATGATTTTGAACTGTCTGAAAGTCATTGGCTATTCCTTATATTGCTTTCATTAGGAAACTTATCGGTTGTTGAAGAGAAGCATGCTTGTCTTAAAGTGGGTTTCTCTTTGTTATGTAAGTGTAACCAAAATTATTATAGGACACTACAGGTATGAATGAGTCAGAAACAAGTAGGTTATATTTCCATAAGAATATATGTGCATTTGAATATTAGATTTCTTAGGGAAGCATGTGTTTTAAATTTTATTAATCTCAAGAGATTTAAGAATCCTCCAAAGAGAAGTTCAAGAGCTTTAAATTATAATTATTGTGTAAGTAATTAACTTCTGGAATAGTTCCAGTAGAATCAAGAATACTTATGTTGTCCGTACCTTGGAAGAATGATAGCAATGAAACAGTAGATATCTTTTATCCAGTCTTTCTTTTCTGTGACTCTAAAAATATTAGATTGCTTTTAAGGCAGTAAACTTATTGCAAAAATTAATTAATTCATGTATTCATTCATTCAGCAAATATTTATCAGATGTTTGCCATCCTATCTGCTATGTCCGGGAATACAAAACTTAACATAGAATAGGTTCCTTCCCTTATGGAACTTACATTCCAGCAGGAAGGAAAATTAATAAAATAATAAAGAAGATGTTTAAAAAAACAAGTTAAATATTCAAGGCCAGATTTTGATAAAATTGCCAAGAAGGCATAATTTGTCTTTGAGAGTTTCAGACTTCATTTTCAACATCCTCCCCCACCTTTCCTTAAGGCTCTTTCTTCAGGATTCTTAAATACTCCAAAAGCTCATTCTTTCCTTCCGTTGTTCTTTTATTTAAACAATATTTATAGAGAACTCACTATGTGACAGACACTGTGTACTCTGTTTCAGATTCAGGCATACATTGCGGAGTAATTAGGTGTAGTCCCTAACCCCAAGGAACGTATAGTATATTGGGGAACAAAGAGATAAACCAACTCGGTATATTAAGGAAAATGAAAATAAACTGGTCATAAATTCTACTAAGGAAAGTTTCTCAGAAATCTAGATGCATATATCAAGGGACCCTGTCTTAGAACGAGGGGGTGTGTGTGTGTGGTAGGAGCCCGGAGAAGGACTGTGAGAAATAGAAAAGAACTTTCTAGTCTAACTGAACTAATTGTGTGTGTGTTTCTTTCAAAACCTCTTCTGAAGAAATCTATCTGGTCATTAGTATCTTAGCATGGATGAGGTTGTCAATAGGCTTGAGGATGTGCATTTTTTTTCTATTACTATGTAATGAAAAGTTTGTTAACTTTCTAGAGAATTCCAGACATCAGTAAGCAGGTACATCGGTCTTTGGAGTTACAGTTTTCTATCTCTGGAATAATGTGCTTGTTCAGGTTACATAAAAGTCCCCCTTTGCTCTATCTTCTTATGAGGCTCTCTATAATGCCACATATGCTCTCACAAAAGATAAACCAGAATATTACAGAGTAATGTTTTTATGGATGAGGGCAGCGTAGCTCAAAGAGGTTAATTGACTTTTCTACTATCACACAAGTTGGTGGCAGAGCTGGGACAGGTATGTTTTAATCCAGTTAACACCAATTCCATTTCATTATATCTGTCTTGATTCTTCATTAAATTTTTATATTTCAGGTTACATAATTTAACCCAGAGAAAATCAAGTTGACAGATTAATAAAAAAATTATGATGTGTCCTTGTATACATAGAATACAAATATTAGTAAGTTATTTATGGTCATTAATGCTGATTAGATTGTTTAAAAATTTTTTTTATTTTTTAAAAAATTTTATTTAATTATTTGACAGAGGGAGAGAGAGATCACAAGTAGGCAGAGAGACAGACAGAGAGAGAGGGGGAAGCAGGCTTCCTGCTGAGCAAAGAGCCTGACGTGGAGCTCAATCCCAGGACCCCGAGATCATGACCTGAGCCGAAAGCAGAGGCTTAACCCACTGAGCCACCCAGGTGCCCCTGATTAGATTATTTTAAGGACTAAGATATTAGCAACCCTATCATTATATTTTAAGTGGGAAGAAGTTTATATGATTTAGTTAAGAGCTTTGATTTTTGACAGGCACATTCATGCAAATAGTATCATAATTTAATTCTTTTTGGCTCAAAATTATATAATGCTGGATGATATGTCTGAGGTAAATATACCTTCTTTTTAATCTGTATAATCATTAGAAATGGCCCATATTAATATTATAAACATTATAGAGATATTTCAGGTTATCAACTTAATGACTCTTTTTGCTTTCAAAACAGGTAGCTTAGAAAACGCACATAATGAATAAGTATGAGAATATTCTATGAAAGCACAATACAAAAACATGTGTCATTGTATTTTCTTTAAGCCTATAGTAACTAGCGCATGGTCTGAAACTATATGCTAAAATCTTTTATAATTTTTCCACATAAAAGATAGTTTATTCTTGGGGCATGCAAATAATTTGAGCATTGTATAATAATTTTGATTTGATTTTGTTTTGAAGACCAGACTCTTCCTTTATTCAAAATACCACATATTAATTAAAAAATATCAGGGAGTTCTGTATTGAACCTAAATTGAGTAGTTTCTTCTAAAGTAATGTTTTGTCATTTACTTAGATAGTATCTAATTAGTAAAAACAGTAATAGTCATTAAAAAATAAAACCAAAAAAGATAATCCCTTATTTCCTCTTTCATATAGGCTCACATGTTTAAAAAAAAAAAAAAAAGAAAAAAATTATTAACAAAGGGGGACTATTTCCTACTTGTTTTTTTAAGGTTTTATAAAAGATATTATTTTTACTTATTAGAGAGAGAGAGAGCAAGCACAAGCAAGGGGAGAGGCAGAGGGAGAAGCAGACTCCCTGCTGAGCAGGGAGCTGATGGGGGACTTGATCCCAGGACCCTGGGATCATGACCTGAGCCCAAGGCAAATGCATAACTGACGGAGCCACCAAGGCACCCCTATGTTTTTTTTTTTAATTAAATTTTTAAAATATCTAGAAAGCTTTGCTTAAAATCCTACATGAATGGAATAACATTGAGAATAACTTACCAAGCACAGATATTTTGATATTTTGCAAACAAATTCAATGGGTTTCATTGACTTTCTTACTCACTAAAAGTGAAAGACAGAGATGGTGCTAGTCTGCTCCTTATAGGAGATACAATCAGTATTGGATTTGCATGGGGGATAGCAATCTCCCTTCCAAGAAATCAGGGATAGGTGAAATAAAGGATCAGAGGAAGATAAAATTTGTCAGAGAAGAAAAAGGAGGAATGAAGCTTTCAGACAGGGCAAATGCGGCTGTCAGAACTGCAGAATCTGTGAATTCCTTCCTGCAAACCGCTGCAGCTACTTCCTGCAGAGGTGAAGGTAACACCTGCTTAATGCAGCTTGTGGAATTAATATTTGCCACAGGTGCTCAACCAAGTTACCATTTTTCAACTGTCCCTTTACATCATTATTGTAATTCCCTGTCTCTTAGGAGTTATAATCAAAATAAGCAGATTTTTGATGCAATTTTATTTTAATCCATTAGATGCTTCCATGAAGCAGGCATAGGGAATCTGTCCCAGAATAGACTCAGGTGCCAGGAATTCTAGGTAGCCCTGGACTCCATCTCTCTGAAATAGGGCCCTTGACTGCATAATGCTAAAGTCATTGCTTGAGACAGCTGCACCTGCTTTTTTAAGCTCTGTAGATCATCAACTTTTCTGCTGCTACATTCACAAATTTTGTTTCCACATTTTCCACTCAATGATCTCCCTGCTTCTCCCCACTTTCAGAGTGTAAGGATAAAATCATGGACAAATTTGATTGATTTGTTAGGATTTTATTTTATTTATATTTTTTAAAAGATTTTATTTATTTATTTGACAGAGAGATCACAAGTAGGCAGAGAGGTAGGCAGAGGCGGGGGTGGGGGGTGGGGGAAGTAGGCTCCCTGCTGAGCAGAGAACCCATGTGGGGCTTGATCCCAGGACCATGGGATCATGACCTGAGCCAAAGGCAGAGGCTTTAACCCACTGAGCCACCCAGGTGCCTGATTTGTTAGGATTTTAGAGTGTTACTCCCAGAATTCCTCAGAAAGCCTGGGTGTTCCATTATTGACCTATTTTTTTTTTTTTTAACATACCTATGTGAAAAATGCCCACCACCTCTGGAAGTCTGATTCATGAATTAGGTCATGCATGGCAATATTAGGAAGCAACATAAAGGAGATAAAAACATTTTTTTGGACTGTCATTCACCTTTGCTAATAAATTTTGGCATTTGAAAGGGACTTTATTTCTTAGTCCTCTGTCTGAGGAAATTCACTTATATGTGGGCTTTTGCAAATTTTGTGTTGTGAGGAAGTTGACACATATGATTACTGTTCTTCACAATTTAGGGATTAAAAGAATGCCAAATTCATTGCTGTGTTTTGTTGTTTTTTTTTCAAAAAACATGGTAAATAAGAAATAGTTCTTTATCCTTTCTGGAATTCTCTTCTGAAATCCTTGCACATTACCTTCTTGCATACTACCTTTATCCCCAGAGTATTTTAGGAGTTTTATTTATTAATTTGAGAGAGGGAGAGAAGAGAGAGCGCAAGCAAGGGGAGCAGCAGGCAGAGAGAGAAGAAGGATCCCCACTGAGCACAGAGCCCAGTGCGGGGTTTGATCCCAGAACTCTGGGATCATGACCTGAGCTAAAGGTAGGTGCTTAACCAACTGAGCCACCCAGGCTCCCCAACACAAAAATATTTTAGAAGATCATTTTATCCATCTGAGTTTATAGAGTAGTCACACCAAGTAGTATGGGGTGAAGTCATGATTTCTTACATGGCATTCTTGGAATACAGGTTTTATTTTTTTTAAAGATTTTATTTATTTGAGAGAGAAAGAGAGAGTGCAAGCAGGCAGGGGGAGAGGGGCAAGAAGACTCTGTGCTGAGCACAGAGCCCCATGCAGGACTCAATCCCAGGACCCTGAGATCATGACCTGATCCGAAATCAAGAGTCAGATGCTTAACCAGCTGAGCAGCTCAGTTGAATTGGGTGCCCCAATTCTTAATTTTTAACTTTTATAATTGATTTCCTTATTCATAATGTCCCCCAATGAATGTGTATAAAATAAGTGACTTTAAAAATCACAGAAATTATTACACATCAGTGAAATTTCATTGTTTGTAAGGAAGTATGAACTTGGTGCACTGTGTCAAAATCAGTTTTTAAAAGTCAGGCCTGGGGTGCCTGGCTGGTTCAGTCGGAAGAGTATGTGACTCTTGATCTTGGGGTTGAGAGTTTGAGGTCCACGTTGAATGTAGAGATCCCTGCCTCTCTGCCTACTTGTGATCTCTGTCGGATAAATAAATAAAATAAAAAATAAAATAAAATAAAAGCCTTATACCAAGAACAATGGATATTAGTACCTTTTAGGTCTATCCTATGAGGACACCATGGAATTAAAATTCGATTTCTCTTTTCTTTTTAAAATATAACAAAATATCCACTATCGTGAATAGGTAGCCACTGAAAATGTGTGGTTTAGATGTTTGCTATCCTATTGCCATGCAAATATTAAAATCTACCAATGGGATGGTTGTTTCTGGGGTATAGGCAAAACTCTTGGGAGGATGATACGGAATGCCACCAGTAGTTAACAGGCGTGTTGACAACTGGCCTTAATGAAAGAGTTAAGGATAGCAGAAGCTCTCTCCATAACTAGCTGGGATTGGCAACGGAGATGAACACATCTGTAATTACCACCAGCCCTTCTTCAGACATGAGCCATCCATCCCTTGAGACTTAAGGACTTTGGGCCTGTAAAGGGATTTTTTATCCTGATAACTGAAGTAACAACAGAATCATTTTTAGACACAATCTAATGTGTGTCTAATCTTCAGTTCTTCCTCATGTTTCAGAACTATTTCCTTCTTACATTCTGTTCTTCAACCTACTGTTTGATCTCAGGCCTTGCCCTGGGGGCCCCCTGCCTTCCTGTGGCAGCAAAACATCCAGGCTTATTCAATCTAGGTAATGCCTTCACTTATTACAAATCAGGGGCCCCACCTAGGACTCCGGGAGTTGAGTGTTAGCAGTCCGCCAGCCAACATTTTACACTAAATGAAACCAGAAATTGGCGTGGAATCGCCAACGATGTTTACTGCTTTGGGAAATTTTAACGCCTTTGATCACTTTGTCCACATTCTGTTTTTGAAACCCAATATTTATAAAATATATCTCATTCAAGTTATTCAGCTATTGAACTCGAAGGTCTTTCAGGGAAAAACATAATAGGTACTTAGTAAGTACTAGTGCATGGGTGAGTTAATGAATATTCTTTATCTTAAACTCGAAACCCACCAAACATCTCTTAGGAAGTTACGAAGGCTCTCCCATGGCAGACACCTCCTCAATATCGGAGTGATGTAATTCTTCGTACTAAAGTTTCACTTCTTTAGTTTCAAGCAAATGAAGATAGACTTCTTGGTTTCTGTTCCTAAAATATGTTCTAATATCGGGGTATAATTTCACCACAGAGCAGTTCAAGTTAATTGTCTCTGCATTTAAGAAATGTGTTAGAGTCTCTTCACAGCATTTCAAAGAAGTTGGATGAGTTGGCGATGTAAACATTTCCTCGTGGGAACTTCATACAATCCAAAGAAACGAAGTGATTGACAAACACGTACTCCAGCTAATTGAAGTGGTTCTGAGCTAACCAGATGTTTTCAGCGGAATCATGCCCACAGATGCTATTGCTTCATGATTCCTTAATCCCGGGATTACCCCAATTGGCCAGTTTGGTGACATTTGAGTGTTTCAAATAAGCTTGCCTCTCTTTTGTTACATACTTCCTAAAGAACGCTTGTCCGAAACAATTTGCCCTGGAAATGTTTGCAAGGAAGTTATCAGGGTTGTTTGTTTTCCCTGCTTTTGGATGTGGTCTCCGGTGAGGTCAGGAGAATGGAATGAGTGTTGCCACAGATGACACTGGAGCTATTTCCACAGCTGGCTGCAGAGAGTGGGCAGTCCCTTACAGATGAGCTCGCATGTGGAGGTAGATGATATAAAACATCTGTCACAACGGGAATAAGCAAAAACAATGTCCCTTTGAAGATTGCCTTTGAATGATGAAGTGGGGGTTCTGTCTCCACAATGGGAAGGAAGGATGTCGTGGTTGGCAGGCAGATGGCTTCAGGCTTGCTCTTGCGTGAAATAGAGCAAAAAGTATATGTTGAAAACCTCTGACGCTAGTCAAATAGGCTGATTTTGCTGAACATTCATTTCCCCGCCTAATGCACAGATAGTCAATGAGAAAAGGAAGGGAGGGCTAGGAGAAAAGGGTGGGAGGACAAACTAAGAGAAGAAACTGGTTCTGAATATTTTTCTCTTGAGTAACTTTGAATACAATAGGATAATTTCAGCTGGTCACTGAAAGTTCAGGAAAAGCATTTTGCGCCAAGTTTACTTCAATGCATTTGCAGCCCCACATTCTTTTTTACAGAAGTTTTGAAAGCAGACATTAAAGATGGTATATCATTAAGGCCACAGGATGACAAACACTTCAAAATTTGAATACCACTTAGTAGACGTAAAGCCCTCTTTGTTTCCCTTCAAGGAGCAGAAGAAAATAATAAAAATCATCTTAGTGAACTATTTTCAATAGAATGATATTAGTTTCTCACCCCATCTAACTGTAAAAATAAATTTAAAACAGTGAAATTAGCATATATTTTTATCTCCTAAAATTGTTGTCGAAAGAGAAATCGACAATAGATTAATCTGATAGCAAATACATGCTGAATATTGGCAGACAATAAGCATCTAGATCTCCTGTTCTATGACCAAAGGGGGTGCTGTGACCTCTGTTAACCCCCAGACCACACTGCTCTGCTCTAGTGAAGAAATGGCCAGCATTCCTGTGAACCATGGGGTCATGCTACTCGGGTGCCACATGCCCTCTATCCCTGTCTCATTCCAGACTATCTTACAAATCGAAGTCCTTCAAAGGTGCTTCTCATGAGCAAAAGTCACATCTGTATATATCACAGAAAGGGAGTCTGAGAAATATAGGTGTGTTTTTTGTTTTTGTTTTTGTTTTCCCGAATTCTAGGTTGAAATAGCAGGATTCACTTTGTGGGAAGCTAAAAACATGTGCAGAGAGTGTTAAAAAATAGATGTCTACAGGGGTGTCTGAGTGGCTCAGTCATTTAAGCATCTGACTTAGGCTCAGGTCATGATCCCAGGGTCCTGGGATCAAGTCCCACATTGGGCTCCCTGCTCAGCAGAGAGCCTGCTTCTCCCTCTCCCTCTGTCTGCTTCTCTGCCTACTTGTGCTCTCTCTCTATTTCTCTATCAGATGCATAAATAAAATCTTAAAAAAAAAAATGTCTACAGCATGCCATGAGTGAGGGAGGTACAGCCGGGGAAGTCATTGGATTAATCTTAATGAGACATGGTTGAAGCTTTTAACCCAGTCAGTGAGAGCTTGAAAGGAAGGAACAGAGAACGTGGAGACATTTATGATGTAGCAGAGACAAGACTTGACTACTGGTTTGTTATGCATGGTGAGGGACGCAAAGAAAAGGAGGACCTAGAATTTTCTCTATTATTTCAAGACTCAAACAGGAGAAAGAAGATTTCTAGAAAAAGAGAAAATATTCAGAATGGGATATGGTTGTTTTGAGATGTCTGAGATTCTAGATTCAGTGAGCTGTTGGAAATCAGGTTCAGGAATTTAAGAAAAGAGCAAGACAACAAAGAGTGCTTAAAAACTTTAATTTTTAACTAATTCGAGAAACTTTGATTTTAAACTAACCCGCATTTTTTGTCAATTCCATCAGCGCCTGGCAAGTAACAATGTTTTGGGATTTTACTTCCAACTCCTGATTGACACCTTATATTTATGACATATATACAGAATTAACTAAAATATTTAGATGTTGACTACATAAGGCGTATAGCCTCTCTTTTAACACTTGACTGTAATAGCCATTCCAAACTCATTGGTTAAGCAGAAGATATTATTTGGAAAGAATGGAGGTTTCAGTTTGAGGGTTGCCATGAAAATATGTCATAGGAAATGAAAATAATTTTCTTTTTTTTTGTACAAGTGTTTTTATTGATAAAAGGAGAAGCCCTGTGGAGGCTATTGAGGAACTGAATTAAATATTACCGGCTGTTTGTGGTTAGAACAAGGAGGCATATTAATGTTGCTAAGAATATTTGAAGCTACTTGACCCTCAAGTAGAAACTGAAAAAAGGATTTAATGAAATGATTAAGAAACAAACCAAGAGTCTCCTCAGAAGCAGTAGACAATTTACTCTAATGGGCATGACAGAAATAAAAAAAACAGAGCAGAGCTTCTCAAACTTGCCCATGACTGTGACTCACCTGGGGATCTCAGTGAAAAGCTGACTCTGATTCAATGGGGCTGGAGCCAGACCTGAGAGTCTGCATCAAAGTCTCAGATGATTCTGTCGGGTCCCAGATTACGCTTTGAGGAAAAAGGTACTAGAAGGTTTAAGACCAGTATTTTTCAGGTGCTCTTAATTAGCCGGAGTCATCCAGCAGAAAAATCCAAAATTACTAATATGGTATGACTGTTTAGGAGAAGGGGCCATGAAATCTAAGCGGAATGAAAGATGTAACTACGTTTCTGGCACCAATTCTAGAAGAAATGGGACGCCGAGGAATACAAACAAAGCTGTCTTTCACCTCATCTACTGGACAACTTTATGTATATTCGCTAACATCCTGCAGGCCTTAGACTATATCTCGGTTGGATGCTAATATGAGAATTTTTACCGTAGGATATGGCCATTCCAGGAGGACATATATTATCTCAGCACTATGTTAAAAAACCTAGGAGATATACTGGGTGGGAGACACACCAGTGATGATAGTAGTAATAGCAAGTGTACTTTAAAGGGAGTCAATTAGTTTCTTAACAGGGTTGTGACTTTATACCCATGTCCTTAGGTCTGGTTGTGATGCCGGTTCTAACCAGGCAAATTCCTGAAAATGTCTTAAAGGCGAAAACAAATGGCCCAGAAATGTCCTCTGAGGGACCACAAAATAAAGTACATTTTGTAGCAAATTGCAGGACAAGGAATAGCTATTCTCCTAGTAACGGCCAGAATCAAGGTACCTTGTGACATTTTTAGGCAATTTGCACTATAAACAATGGCCATAAGTAGGATAACAGATAGCTTTTCCTCTTGATCACTCCTGTGGTTTGAGAAATGATTTCCCAGGCCCACTTACCAATAGGATCCTACGAGACCTTGAAAATGATTTGTAATCAGCTTTTTTTGGGGGGTGGGGTGGGGTGTTTTTTGGCCTATTTGTCAGTAAGGGAAGATTTTAATGAGAAGCTTTATGACAGCTCACAGTCCTGAGTGCTAGTTAAAGCAAGATAAACATTTTATCAGACTAAAGATCCTGTCCATAAATATTCAGACATCTGCTGGGAACCCTATTTGCTTTATCGTTTGGAAGAACACTGGCCTGGTATACTGCTTCTGATATGCATTTTAAACTCTCTGTATGTTGAAAACCTACTTGGAGGTATACAAAGTAATTAGTGTATAAGTGAATAAAGCTTTTTTTCTCTTATCACGTGACAAGGTCTGACAAAGATCTTGGGCAGATCTATGGCTATTAAAACAGTTTGTGGCACAGGAACGCCCTAATAAAAAAGTTTACCCTGCATTTGTGGCTCTGTGCATTGGCTGTGATACATAAAAGGAACTTTGCAGCATTGAATCAGGTACCTAAAATTATTCCATAGGATGGAAATCATGTAGTGAACTCCAACATTAAAATTCCCTGGGTAGTGTGTGGTTCTTAGAACCTGGGAATTCTCATACTAAAAGACAGGAACATCTAGCTGGCAGTGATCAGACAGGGACACTTTGAAGGAAAGCAGAGTAATTGGATGGATGGATTTTTAAGACCATGCAGCTGTCCAGTCAAGAGAGTACTTCCATTATTTTAACTAAACCCTCTAACCCAGTCTGAGCACGGAGTAGCTGTTACTGTATTTGCATCCCTTCAAAGTCATGGGAGCCCTGGCTGATAAGCAAGCGCCATTCATTCTTTTGGTCATTTGGCACCATTACAACCTGTTTCATGATATACACTGTGCTAGGCTTTGGCACATTAGAAAATTAATAAAGCATCATAAATAGCACAATGAAAAAGAATCCAGAGGAGAAGTATGATCATGATCAAAGCATGTGCCAAATATTGAGAGAAGAAAGGAACCAATGACCCACAACCTGGGTCAGACATAGGAGATGTTCCATAGAATGTAGCACTTGACAAAAGCCTTAGAGTACACCTACTAACCTGCTGTCAGTGCCCAGAACTCCTAGCAGAAACACCAAGGATGAGTAGTTCAGTGTGGTAGGAGGAGATGTTTCATGTGGAGAGTCTTGGTGAATTACACAGGAAATGGAGACTGGAAGCCCTGGGATCTTTACGGAGTGTGTGTAATATGGCTAAAATGTCATCTCGGACCTACCAATATAAGCCTTCATTTGGACTGAGATAATGTGGAAACAGAGCAGCGGGCACATTATCATGCATGTTCATTCCTGATGGCTGTACAGAAGGGTCATTCATGAGAATGTTCCCACTGGTCTGTTTCCACATTATCTCCTCCACAAGGAGGAATGGAAAATATTTTGGTTTCATCACTGACTTGTCCATTTACCCTTTCATGCGTCTTACCCATTAACTTACAACAGCTATTGCCTTAAAGATACCAATGTCTTAAACATGTGACATTTCTAACATGAAATAATATTTTTCAAGATGCTAACTCAGGTATGAAAATGTGATGTAGGTTGTACTTTGGTAGAAAACGTAGTTTAACATGATTTCCCCTGTAGACCCTGTGGAACAAAAAGTAAGGAAAATTACTTCTGCTCATCTTTAAAGGGATATGCATGTGTTTTTGGTTATCATTGTTAAAATAGGAAGAAGGTTAAGAGTTGTTCTCTGTATCTCTAATACAATTTTCTATTATGTAATTTATTGGGTGAGTAGATACTGGGGAGTTTCTTATATCTTAAAAAGTAACAAAGATGGTGACATACATTATGATTAACTCATTCATTTGTAAATATGATAACTTCGTGTTTTTTAATCTTTTTGTTTGTTTGTTTCTCAAATCTCTTATTTATTTATTTATTTATTTATTTATCTATTTTGAGAGAGACAGAGAGGATATGTGGGAGGGGCAGAGAGAGAGAGTTTTAAGCAGACTCTGCTGAGCACAGAGCCCAATGTGGGGCTCGATCTCACAACCCTGAAATCACCACTTGAGCTGAAACCAAGAGTTAGCCACTTAACCAACTGTGTCACCCAGGTACCCTTCTCAAATCTCTTTAAACTGATTTTGGAAGGCATATACCCCAGAAGGCCCTGTATAGTGAAGACAAAAGACTTAGGTTGTGCCATTTGTTTTTCCACAGAGATAGTGTGATTCTGTCATATCATCTATTCCACATCACACGGAATTGTGTGGCACACATGTTTGTGTGTGGTAGACGCCCCGTAGCTGAGAGCCCCCTATTGTTCGCGTAACTGGAAGGGAAGGTTGATGAATGTCAATTCAACTTTGCTGCTGAAACCATAAGAAATTCACTGAAGAAGCCCTGGGATCCTTCAATGCACTCTTAATGTTTGCATTGGCTCAGCAACTGTGCTCTCTTTAAGTCGGCATCTGAAAGAAAAAGAATTTGATAACCCATCTGCATTATGAAATTCCTTTTATAATTTTAACCAGGTATAAATCTTCAATAATTAAAGAACTAGTTGTTCTA
This sequence comes from Martes martes, assembly GCF_963455335.1. Taxonomy (NCBI): domain Eukaryota; kingdom Metazoa; phylum Chordata; class Mammalia; order Carnivora; family Mustelidae; genus Martes; species Martes martes. Next base: position 143,635,559 of record NC_137888.1, read on the forward strand.
TTTCACATTCAGCCAACAAAACCACTTGACATGGGGGCCCAAAGTCTTCAAATTTTCAACTTTCTCTCAATAATGTAGCATATTTAAAAGCCATCTTGCTCTATTAGAATTCCAAAGAAGCTTGTTGAAAACATCAAAAGTCACTACTTAACAAATTCTTTAGTTTTAAGCACAAAACTCTAAAGGATTCAATAAAGCGTTGTTGAGAATTCTAATTATCTATATACCTGCTTTGGTAAGAAATACTTCAGTGTGACATATTTATATTCTCATTCGGAATGACACTATTGTATAAATAGGTACTTAACCAATAATTGAAACCACTATTCACAGTTGAATAGGCATGGTATATAATTAGGATTCTTTTAAGGAGACTCAATTGTTAAAACTAATTTGGTTTTTGGTGTCTTTTAATACTACATATTTTTAAAAAAACACTTCCAATTAAGGGTAACTGACTCAAAAAGCAACACAAAATTAAGAATATTTAAGAGTACCAGGAAAAAAAAATACCCTCTATTTTTACAACTAACAGACATTCTCCCATTAGGGAAACTGTGTACACAACTCTTTTAAATTGACCATAGACCAATGTCAAATACCCTACTTCCAAACATCATACCCTAAGTCCATAGCTACACATTTTTAGGTAGCAGTCCAAATAATATGCCAGTTGAACTGAATCTGTCTAATGTAGAGAAGAGAAATTCAGCTCTTGTTAGCCATATTCCCAAAGTAAATAACAACATAAATTTGAACTCAAAAATAATCATGCAGCCATTGAAAGTCACGTAATAGTCTTGCCTCCTTCTATTGGTAATTTATAAGATTCAGGCAATTGACTTAAAGATATCTTAAAGATATCTGATCTTTAAGAAATAGGTTTATTTTAATTTTTTTAATTAACATACAATGTATTATTAGTCCCAGGGGTACAGGTCTGTGAATCGCCAGGTTTACACACTTCACAGCACTCATCATAGCATATACCTTCCCCAGTGTCCATAACCCAACCACCCTCTCCCTACCCCCCAACCCCCAGCAACCCTCAGTTTGTTTCATGATATTAAGAGTCTCTTATGGTTTGTCTCCCTCCCGATCCCATCTTGTTTCATTTATTCCTTTCCTACCCCCCAAACCCCCCATGTTGCCTCTCAACTTCCTCTATCAGGGAGATCATATGATAATTGTCTTTCTCTGATTGACTTAAGGAAATAGGTTTATATCATGAAAAAAGTCTTAGCATAAAATCTAAAATCTGCTGTTACTTATAGAAAGCAGAGTATGGATGAATACTCTGTCATTTTCTAATTATTATAGTTTTAAAACTTCTCATTTTGTATAAATGGCATTTATTTATAGACACACATACATACCAGGGTTTCTGAACATCAACACTAATGATGTTTTTGTCTGAATAATTCTTTGCTGTGGGGAGCTGTCCTTTGTGTTGTAGGAGGTTCTGTAAGGTCAATGACCTCTTTACCCACTAAGTATCAGTAGCACCCCTTCCCCAAGGTGACAGCCAAAACTATCTCTGGACATTACCAAATGTCCCTTCCAGACAATGCAAAGTTGCCCTTGGTTGAGAACCACTGACATATTCCCATATGCAAATACTTTTTATTTTAATAAGTACCATAAATATGCTATGGTGGCATTAGTAAAAACTTCTACTTCAGGTGAATTTCATATCTCATCTTTAAGGATATGGTGGTCGATGACATTAACACATGCACATATCTGTGAGGCAAGACATGATTTTAAAACTGAGCCACCCCGTAATACATTATATGGGGCGCCTGGGTGGCTCAGTGGGTTAAAACCTCTGCCTTCGGCTTAGGTCATGATCCCAGGGTTCTGGGATCAAGCCCCATATCGGGCTCTCTACTCAGCAGGGAGCCTGCTTCCCTCTCTCTCTCTCTTTCTGCCTGCCTCTCTGCCTACTTGTGATTTCTGTCAAATAAATAAATAAAATCTTTTAAAAAAAAACACAACTGAGCCACCCCACCTGCACCCCAATGTTTATAGCAGCAATGCCCACATTAGCCAAACTATGGAAAGAGCCCAGATGTCCATCAACAGATGAATGGATAAAGAAGATGTGGTATATATACACAATGGAATATTATGCAGCCACCAAAAAATGAAATCTTGCCGTTTGCAATGATATGGATGAGGGTATTATGCTAAGTAAATAAGTCAATCAGAGAAAGACAATTATCATGTGATTTCACTCATATGTGGATTTTAAGAAACAAAACAGAGGATCATAGGGGGAAGGAAGGAAAAATAAAACAAATCGGAGAAGGAGACAACCCATTAAAGACTCTTAATCATAGAAAATAAGCTGACAGTTGCTGGAGGGAAGAGAGGTGGGGGGGATGGAATAACTGGGTGATGGACATTAAAGAGGGCACGTGATGTAATGAGCATTGGGTGTTATATAAGACTGACGAATCACTGAACTCTACCTTTGAAACTAATAATACACTATATGTTAATTAATTAAATTTAAATTTTTTAAAAATATCATTTCCACAAGGGGAAAAGAATTTAAAAAAACACAACTGAGCCACCCCTTGTGAGAACAAGTTTTCTCAGAATCTTCGGATTGTTCCATTTTGACTAGAAATCTCGAGGTAGGTTTCTAAGTACCTTTGGATTTAGAGTTTGGCTCTTTTTTCATTCTTCTAACCAGTATTTATGAAGCATGTATTATATGCCTTATACTATAGAGAGCATGAAGATAGTGATGAACCAGCAGACAGGCTGTAGGCCCTTTAGTATTAACAATCTAAATAAAAAAAAATAATAGTAAATGTTGCCATTTAAAAAATTTTTTTAAATGTTAGCCATTTTTAATTCAATTGAATAATTAGTGGTGCTGATGTCTAAAATAAATTCATAAGAACTGTTTTGAGTACCTCCTATATGCAATTCCTATTTATAGGATTTACAAATGGTATGCCAACATGACCCTTGCCCTCATGAATGGAAAATCTTGAAAGAGAATTATTGTGAAAAGGAAGGGATTCAATGCTAAAATGGGGCCCTGGGGCAGTGTGGCTTTCTGGCTTAACCATGGTTATTCATCATCCTTCCCTTCCTCCAATGTTTGTCAGAGGTTATCTGCAAATGCTTTCACAGTTGAAGTCTTATCTACCAGCTTTGCCATAGCTTTCTGGGTTTCAAACATAGTTGTTTCAAAAGCCAGACTGCCCCCTCTAAGTTGGTTGAAAATTTATCAAGACAGTTGAGGATTAATGAGTGTATTGAAGGTTGAAGACCTCTTTAGTTCCCTTTTGTTCTATCCCCATGGCAGCCTTTCTTAAACCATGCAAAGCAGCTGCCTTCAAAGAAAAAAGAAAAAAAAAAAGAAAGAAAGAAAGAAAAAGAGAAACAACAATAAAAAACACGCCAACATCAACAAATGAAAAAAACTAGACATCTCTACAAATACTACAGGAATGTTACACACTAACATTGTAGGACACTGCGTTTGAGTAGCACTTCCCCAAGTTAAACAAAACACCTTTATGTCATTTTCATTACGAAATCATTGTTGCTATGGGAAAATCATTGACACTAAGTAGCTTCCTTGTGAGCTCCTATCATTCTCTGCACCCTGCTTGAGATGTGCTAAAAATAGTCTGGTGTACACAAACTCAATGAGACATTTATTCTAGAAATATTAAAAACTAACAGAGAAGCAGAAAACATACAGATGAGAATGAAGATAAATGATCTTAAACCGTGGGGTTTTTTTTTGTTTTTTTTTTTTTTTAAGTCATGTTGAATGATTACTATGAAAAAGTCCTGGAGTTTTGTGTAAGTCACTGCAGGAAAAGAGTATAGTAGGGACAACAAACATTTTCACCTGAGGCGTCTAGACATGAGAAAAGGAAAAAAGAGAGTGATATTTCTTTTTTTTTTTTCACTTACATTATCCAAATAATTTCCTTTCCTTTTAGATTCTTGTGATTTCAAATTTAGGGCTTACTAGGGTTCCAAATATGAGAGATTCTCAAATATGATAGAGCATAAGCCACACTGGTCAAATGGAAGCATGGCAGGTCATCAGCCTTAGGCCTGAATTATTCAGATAATCACCCCATTTCAGCTCATCAAAAATGCAGGCTTGACCTTTTTGCATTTTTAAACAAGATAAAATGTGATTATTGCTCTAATCATGCTGTATCACCTGGTTTAAGACAAATAATTGAAACACAGTATAAATAAAATAAAACCGAGTGTTTGTATCTAAGACACTGTATCTGTGACACTGGACTATACAACAGCAGTTTATAGGCAAGAGCACCCCTCTCATACTTCAGGGGACACCAGAATCACCTGCAGAGCTTGTGGAAACACAGATGATATCAAGACCCAAAGCTCAGGGATGCTAATTCTAATTCTTGGTCTGCCATCACTGCTGGTCGGCAGGTGGTACTTAAGGAAACACTGGTCTAGAACACACACACTCACAGGAATATTCATACAGGCAGTTCTTCTCATGGTAGTCCAACTCCTGGCTTTCATACAGGTTTTCAGCCCACGATGCATGCTCTTAATAGTAGAGAACTTCAACATGTTTTCCCTGAATTTGCCAACGATCCTGTAGTTGGGAAATTAAAATACTGATAAACTCTCCAAGACTTAAAATTTCTTTAAAATACTGGCAGGAGGTTAACAACATAGACGCTTTTATGGCCTCAGTTCAGATATGTTTACATCAATGATCTTTGCAAACTTTGTCCAAATTACTGTTGAAATTGTTTATTTCAGAACTAGGGCGACCAGATCTGCCCCACATCTCTTGAGTGTGAACAGCTTTGTTTTTGCAGAGGCAGTGGCTAAAATAGACCAGACATTCCCATCAGCTGTTTGGTCATTGTGCTTCTCAGTGGAATTATAGCATGTTACAGTATTTTTCTCTGCAGCTTAAACATTGAACAAACCCAGACGTCCGGAGATGCTAAAATGAAAAATCTGTTTCCTCTTGCTTTGCCATTTGCCAAGTGAACTCTGTCAGACAGTACATTCTATACATTTGGAGTAAATGAAATTACCCTTAATGTGTTGGCAACATCTGTCACAAAACACTCTTCAATCTATGGCTTAAATGCATTGGATAGGAATGGATGTGACAGTATATTTAATTAGGCACAGTTATGCTTGGGGGCACTAGTTTTGCCTTAAGAACCACAGGTTTTTTCTTTTCCTTTTTTGTTCTTTTTTCTTTCTTTTCTCTCTTCCTCCGTGTTTTTCATTTTGTTTTGTTTTTAAATAACGTCGTACACAACACGGAGAAGACTCTGTATGTAATCTTTGATGAGCAAAGTGGCTGACAAACACCAGTCTTTGTTGTTGATAACCTGCACTTCAAACTCCGTAAGTTGTCCCCCATCAAGTATCATCAAGAAGTTGTGCCTCTCTGGGGGGTTCCTTTCTACAACTTCCATTTACTCACTAATTGTACATTTCTTTCATCCCTTGAAACTATTAAGGAGTTTATGTTCTTAATAATTTGTGGGAATTCTTTCTTCATTGAACATGAAGAGGAAGAGACAGTGGCTCTGTCCTCCCCCAAGAATCTTCATTTTATTTTTCATTTATTTGCAGTAAGTGGCCTGTTGAACAGAAAGGAATATTTCCGTTCATTGTTTTCCACTCTATGCCTACTGCTGCTATTTGCAATTCCAAATTATGACAACCCTCTTCCTACTCTTCCCTTTGATTGTCAGTTTCTGGTTTATCCACAGAAGCAACGCTCCTTCTGTGTCATCTGTAATCAAATGAGTCTCCAAACACTTTCTGAGAAAGGATTCTGTAAAAAGACCAAACAATCCTTCCTAAATTAATTCCAAATGCAGGCATTCAATCCTTCTATTCTTATCATGCATGGATTTTGATTCATCTGTCATAGGCTCACATATCTCATTTGCATATTGCCTTCCAAACAAAGACTAAAGTCTACCTCTTGCACCACTGGAGAATGAGATCACCTCTAGGGCACTAACAAGAAAGGTTTTTCTACCAAACAGAATTTGGTCTTTATCTCTGAATTATGATGAGCAATCCTTTGTGTAGCTAGAGCAGGTTGATTACAATCTGGGGGTTTCCAGGATTGTGGCAGTTTAGCTGTTGGAATCTCTAGGGGCGATATTCTAAGAAGGTAGTCTAAGTTTCAAGTTCAAAAACAGTATTGAAGTTTTGCACCTGCCAAAGATTAGAATGTTGTGAAAGTGCCACTTCTTGGTTAAAAGAAAAAAAAAAAATGCTTCAGGACTTCCATCTTAACTCTGAGATTTTTCTAGAATTTATCCCTAAGTGCTTTAAGAAGGACCCAGTATTTTTTAAAGTGTTCACTGTTGGTATGGCACAACGAACACTGGAAATAAAGCACAGAAGCTGGGTTTTTTTTTTTGCTTTTCTTAAGGAAAAAGTTAATGTGGTTTTGTTTAACGAAATTCAGGCAGCCGGAAGAGAAAGTAATGTGTCTCTGAATTATAATTAGTAAAAGCTTATCTTATCATGTCTCTGATTCAAGAAGTCTACTGATGAATGACAATTCATGGATGCATCAAGAAATTAAAACAACACAAATGAACATTTATGTATATTTATAAGCTACAGATCTTTAAAATAACATATATATATTTTTCTGATCGAGTCTAGCAAACCTCAAATATCCTTGCAAACAATGTTGGCTCTGAAAATCAAGCATTTCCAAATATTTGGCTCAATTTCTATTCTCCCTCCATATTAATGAGGAGGAGCCCACAAGGAAGGATGAATGAGAGCCTGATCTTTTTTAAACAGATACAGTCAGGAAGTCAGAATTGGATGATACCAGGAGGAATTGATCATCCTGAGCAAAACGTTCTAAGAAACATTTGCTTATGGTTGGTTTGTGTGCTGACATCCTGCCGTCTACATAAATCTCTCCTAGTTTTATGTCTTCAAAATGCTCACTTACATGGGAAGAAAAGTCAAACAGTGAGAAAAGTGTTTACAGAAAAAAAAATAGCATTCAAATACATCATCATTTTATTATCAGTGTGTATTTAAATGAGTTGTGATATCATGGGCTTCTACATGTATGATCATCTTTATAATAAAGCATTGAAATTTCAATAATCTCAAAGATGCTGTCCAACCTTAGCTTTTCAATTAAGAAAAAATTGTTCCATTCTCTCAGCTAGTCAACTAAGGCAGAGTAAGTAGGAGAGGGGGAAAAGGAAGCGTTTGCCCTTTGCTTCACTAGCTATGTGAAACTATGTATATGAACAGAAATTTTTTTAAAATATCTGTTATTTCTTGCATTCCCAACAGTTATAATAAATCAAAGAGCATATTCTAGAAGTAGGCTTTTCTTAACATCCGATGAAAAACTTGACTTTTTTTGGTAATATTTTAGCAGTGTTGCATTTGACCGTTTAACAGAGTTCAGTATTCTATCTTTTTCAAAAGCACAGATAGAAAGAAAGTAGGTCAAAAGATTAGGAGGAAAAAACATGGAAAATACTAAGTCTGATTTTTATATCATTTGTACTAGCTTTTAATCTGTCCTTCAAAAGATCCAGTTGAGAAACTCATCTGGACCAGCATTATTACTCTGGTGGTAGATTGTATTGAGATCATCAATAATTATCCATATAAATCATGGATAAAAGCATAAGCCAAAAAATTCTTAGTCAATATTGAAAAAACTAGATAATTTCCATAGTGTTAGTGTTTTTCAGTTAGAGAAGTTTGTATTTAGAACAATGACAGAGGATATGTATGATATCTCGGAATACATTCTATATTGAATATTGACATTATAAATGATAAGCATTTTAGACACATCATAGATAAATCACATCAAAGGAAAAGGAAGTCATTAGTGCTATCTATTTAGATAATAACAAAATGGCATGGGTGGATGTAAAAAATCATACATGGTTGAACTTAGCCTTTTCATTAAAAAGTAAACACATTTGACATTAAGGTAGTTGACTGTGTTTATTGTTTTTAAAAGTTTCCTCCCTTGTGGAACCTGTTTTCAGATGGACATTGTGTGTGCTTGTAGGGTGCTGTGATTACGCCGACAATGGACCATCCTATGTCAATGCAGCCAGCAAACATGATGGGCCCCCTGACGCAACAGATGAATCATCTTTCACTGGGCACAACAGGAACGGTGAGTTGAAGAATCGGTTTTGCTTTGTTTTCTTGGACTTCTTCGATAAGATGCAATGCAGCTTTTACTGGTATTATTAGCAAAACTGGCCCTGTGCTGTTGACTGAAACACGTTTCTGGGTTCCAGTGTGCCTCGTGCATACACATTCAGTATTGGGGCACATTTACTCCCATTGACCAGGCTGAAGTTTCCACTGTGTTGCATTTAAATTTGAGTCACTTCTTGTTCAAAGGACACAGTACACCAGGTATAATATCCATTTATGGAAAGATGTCTTTATGCACACACCTGCAAATCTAGAACTTGTAACATAATACATCTGAGCCTGGTTTCCTTTTCCCACATGCTTACCTACTCCACCTAATATATCATTCCCGGGTCATTCATAAGTCAGGGGCCAACCTTGACTATGACTAATACATAGAGCTTGTTATTTACTTTCAATGTTTAAATCAATAAAAAGTAATTGAGAACCTGACATAATCCAGTTCTTTTCATCTTTGTTTTGAATAGGTAGACAGGTGATGTTGAAAAAAAGGAAAGGAATCTAGTGTACTTGATGTTTTTTGATAGGTTGGGATATTTTTGATGAGCCATTATTTTCCTTAGGGAACAAAAGTGTATAAAAATGCTTATTACAGCATTGATTTATATCAACAATTTGGCATCATTAACACAATTTTGTTTTATTTTAAAAAATCTATTCAAAGACAATTCCCCAAATGGTTAAGAGGCAAATGTCTAATACAACCTGGAATACTACAATTTTGTTCATTATCAGTATAGATCAAACATCAGAATCAAAGCCAATCTTTCATGTGACACTATGGTTGTAGGTTTTATTCTTTACAAATATTAGTGCAGATGATTTTGTCATTTTTAAAGATGTAGTCATTTTTTTAAAAAATAATTTTTCTGAGTGAGATAGCTTAATTATAGAAAGAGCACTGCTAGGAGTTGGGAGTACTAAACTCAAATCTTGATTGAGCACTGTTCTTTCGCTCTGCCTTTGGGAAAATAATCTCTTCCAGTCTGTCTCCCTCTCTATCTGGTTGAGTAGTGAGCCGTGATGCTATATGGGGGCTCTTTCACTATCCACCTCTATGACTTTAAGCCTGTATGTCTCATAGTTGCCACTTCTGTGATTCTTCACAGGTAGTCTGACATCATCTCTAAATATCTATGTACACTGTGGACACTAACTCTATATCAGAAATTTTACCTTAAAGCAATGGCTTGCTTGCCACATAAATGTATCGACTCATGGGCTTTTTGGAATATAAGAAGTTTCTGACATGTCCACTGAAGCCACAAAAGTCTGCCCTAAATAGGAAGAAAATCCATATGCCTGATGGAAAGAGTCTCATTGTTTCAATAAAGAGATTTAGTTATATTAACACAAAGTACCTACCTGAAGACCTCAGTCACTGAACTTATAAAAAGCAGTTGATGATACCTTACCTGTCTGAAAGCAGGGGCTGGATCCAATAATTTTTTAGGTCTCTGACCTAGACTTTCAAGTCATTTCTAAGACTATATTTAACTCTACACTGTGGTACAGTTAATTTTCATCAGGGAGATAGTTTTTAGGAATGTGTATGGAAAGGTGGCTTTATGTATGCACCTGCAGATCTAGATCTAGTAACATAATACACCTGAGCCTGGTTTTCTTTTCCCAGATGCTTACCCATTTCAGCTAATATGTCATTCCCAGGTCATTCACGAGTCAGGGGCCAACCTTGACGACAACTAATAAACCCTGGAAATACATCATCAAATTTGGTCTGTATTTACTCATGTCACAAACATAGTCATGTAATTTACATAAACACTGAGTCACTTCGCTCATTTACTAACAAAGCAAGTCCCAAGTTCATTGGGAGGAACTGAAGTTTCTCATGTCCACGCTGTTGATTTCCCTTCATATCAGTCTTTCTCTCCTTAAAAGATGATAAATTCTGAACAAGCGAAGTAATTCAATCTTACTGTGTTGAACGGCAATCTAGAATCCAAGAGAAGGATGACTTATAATACAAACGTCTAGAAAATCTAGAAAGTCTAGAAAGAAACACTTTACAAATCCTACTTAGTTGAATCAAAAACAAAACCAGCTGACTTGCTGAAATTCAGATTTGCCAACTAGAAAAAAATACAAGAGCTAAGTTAATTAAGAATATGACTGAATCCTTTAGAGAATTGAAAAATAAGCTAAAATATATAGAACAGTTTCAGAATTACAATAGTGGCCAATTCAATAATATATATTATGATTAGTATTTGAGCATTTTCAACAAGAACACATTTATATGAGATCATAATTTTTGCCCAGCTAATAATAGCCAAATTACTAAAAAATGATAAATACTCCTTCCCTTTCTTACAGAGTTTTAAGCAGGTGGCTCATTTTTAACACCAAATTTCTTCTAATTTTTTTTCATTCTTTTCCTGCTTGACATTTATATTGAATAATGCTTAGGCACATCATAAGCTTTGTGTAAATTGATGTTTTACCAAGGGTTAAAATTCCATAAGGTTCTGGAAAGCCAGAGAGAGAACACTATTACTTTGTTGATGTTTAACAGTGTCCAGAATACAGCTATACTTTTTTCTCAAACTGTCACTCTTACACTTTGATATGCCATCATAGAGTCCTTTTATCTGAATTTTTGATTGGCATGTGTAGTGGCTATTGTGCAATTAAAATGGATTATTTTAATCAAATTTCTCCACCTTACTGAATCTTTTCCATTGCTTTATCTATTGCTGGGAAGGTGGCTTGGTATCGTAGAAAGAACAGTGGGCATTAGAATTAAACTTGAGTTCAAAGCCAGGCTCTGCCCCTTACTAGCTATGGTGTGTTAGACAGGTTACTTAACTCTCTGAACTTTGATTTCCTCTTTTACCAAGGAGGAAAATAATATGTACATCCCAGTGGTGGTGTGTTAAATGGAATGATATACATAACATACCTAAAACCATGTGTGACACCCACTAGATGTTTATCAAATGAGCTGCCTTTATCCCTCTACCTCAAGTGGCTTCATAATGTGGCCATTATGTTCATTAATGTGGCCATTCAGTCCGGGTCACCAGTAGGGATATAGAACATTATCAAGGCCATAGTATAAGTCTCCAGCCCACTCTGTTTCATTGGGCATAAATTATTTTTCTCAAGTTTCTACTTCCTTTGCTTCTAACTTTTTCAGGATGGTAAACCCAAAAGTCCAGAGAAGCCAGCTAAGTCACATTAATGAATAAAGCTGATGGAGGTCAAGCAAGACAGCCTGGAAACATGTCAAATTTAGTCTAGATTTATCATGTCACAAACATAGTCATGTAAAATAAATACACATGATATTGGAGATTATATCTTAAATGAGAGATATTTTCATGCAATAATAGTAACAGCTCTCAGTGTTGGATGAATCAATCATAGGGAGAAGGGGTACCTTGGCAGCCTTGTCTAAGGAAGGCAGCCCCGACTCAACTCCAGACAGCTATTGCTATATGGTCATACTGACTCAAGGTGGCCTCACCTTCCCATTTTTTTTAAACTAAGCTAAATATTTGCACTTTAACAGGCAATCTCCCTGTATTTGATTATCAGTCCCAGTTTGTCCTAAGTGCTCTCAGTTTGTGACTCCTGCCCAAGGTTTTCCTGGTTCTCCTCTGATGTCTCTGGCCATTGCTTCTTCTTTGCTTCTATAGGCTGCTAAGCCAAGGTTTCATTTTTAACTTCTCATTCATACATGATTTCCTTAAGCAACCTCATCCACTTTCATGGTTTTGAACTCTGCCTTCTATGCTGAAGACCCCTAAATCTGAGTCCTCAGTGCTAACCTCATCTTAGACTTGTTTAAAATCACTTAACCAACAACTTGCTAAATAGCTCCATGTAAATCTCCTTCCGACATCTTAAAGTCAGTACAACCCAAACTAACCTCATGAGTTTCCCCGAACTTCCTTTCCACTGACCCTCTTCCTCTTCTGTGTTTCTGCTCCTTATTTCTTCTCCAGCTAATCCCATGACCATTTGCCCAAGCAGTCCAATGCTACACTTAGGACTCAATCTCGACTCTTTCCTTTTCCCTCACAGCCAGATGCAACTATTCAAGATCCACCAGTTCTGTCCATAGACGTTTGTCAACTACATCCCTTCCTCCACATTTCTAGAGTCTCTACCCTGGGCCTCATTTGATTAATTATAATAGTCTCCTAATTGCCCTTAGCTTGCTCCAATCCATTTTCTACCATGTTGCCACAGCCAGTCAATCTAAAATTATCTGACCATGTGTCTTTCTTACCTGTAACTTCTCAGAGGCTTTCAGATGTCTAGCTCACAGAAACTCTGCAAGACAAGGTGTGAGCAATGACAACTCTAGACTAACACGGGAAACTTGATGCCAGAAACAGGTCCCAAAGACAGGGCAGAGAGAGATCCAGTGAATAATCCAAAATAGGCAGGGATCAGGGTTGATGTCCCTGATGTCCCACTTTTCTTTCTGAGATCCCTGGGATCAAGAAGTATATTAAGCCAAAGCCTCTTTTTTTATCGTCATAAAATTAGATATATTTGAGCCCCCATAATTCCAAATTTTGAAATGGGTACCCTGTAGTTTGACTAACCTTTGTTTACTATTTACAAACTCAAATGTTTATTGTTGAATTCTTTGCCCATTTTTAAGTTGGGCAGAATCTGCAGTCTTTAGGAGAAATGAATTGTATGCAAGCAGTATAACTTTTATCCCAGGACTCTGCTGACCTTGAAGAATTTTCTAACTTTACTGCTTTTATTTATTTATTTTTTTGTCATAGGATTCCCTCTGTAGAACAAAAGCACCGTTATCCATAATTTCTTATCACTCCATTGTAAGCTTTAGCAGAAACCACTGGGGATGTCACTGTGTTATGAGAACCTCCAAACTGCATGACAGTCTTGTTTGACAAGTTTCTTATCTCCTTTTCATTTGTTCAGTTGGTGGTCACCAGTGGCTTACAATGTCACCAGAATCTGTTCAAAGAAATAAAAAGTTTTTGTTCTGCACGCTCCTTATCTGCAGTTCTGTTTGTGCTCTCCAGTCCACTGGTGATTTGTGACATCACTGGAGTCCCATGGTGTAACCATAGCCACGCACAAAGATAATCTTCTAATTGTAGTCCATTTGTTCACCATGGTTCTCTACATTTTTCAGTCACACTGTTCCATTTTTAATGCTATAAAATTCTGACGGTGTCAGGTGAAAATCCTGAACTGTTCATTTTGCCTGGAGATTTTCTTTCCTCAAGTATTAGCTATGAATATGAGTATTAAGATTGACAGTGATAAAAAAAAAAGCAACATAACATGTTAAGTGGACTCAGGATTAGGAACTAGTATTACAAATTCATAACTGGTAATGAGTATACTTTCAGGAAAATGTATCAATTAATTAAAAATAGTCAAATACAAGAAATAAAATATAGATAAAGGGAAATAGTTCTTAAAATTTATTTAGTCTTAGTGTAAGATAATGAACTTTGATGGTAGTCTTATAAACAATAAGTAGGCATTAAGTGAGAGCCTAGTATTAGGAAAGTTTATCTGCAAATATCAAGCTTTTGCTGTTTAAGAAATGGATTCTGAATTGAAATATGTTACAGCAGAGTACAAAAGCCCCAATAGATAAAATACCAAAGCACATGAACAGATAGGTAATAAAGGAGGAGCAGGATGCCAAAACACATATTAAAAAAAGTAATTAAGGAAACAGTAATTTAATCAAATACTTACATGGACATATACACATAACCCATCAAATGAAGTTATCAAAATAAAACACATCGCTGATGAAGGTGTGAAGAAATAAACATTCTCAATCACTGACAGTGGGATGATAGAAATCTAAATTTGTAAAAATGTCAGTTGAATAGCACGTCAAGACACTTCAAAACAGCTCTGCCAGTTCACCAGACAGAGTTTTGAGAAGCTATTCCATAGAGATATTCTAAATAACAGAAGAGCCTTTAGACCTTAGAAATATCCAGTCCTGTGTTCTTTATAATGGCTAATAAAGAAGAATGATTAAATAAATTATAATCCATTCATAAACCAGAATGTGAGGCAGCATGAAGTTATGAGTTTAAAATAGGAAAAAGATTATTTATTATATTAAATCAAAAGAGCAGGATATAAATTTGCACATGTGGAAATATAGTATCAACTATGAAAAAAAATTATGCAATAAGGCTGTAAAAAATACAAAATAAGTGTGGTTATTTCCAGATGATGAGATTGGCGATAATTTTTATTTTCATCATTACTCTTTTCTACATTGTCCAAGTATTCAACAATGAGCATGATTTACTTCTGTGATTTATTTTTAAATGTTATAAATATATTCTTGGGAAATGACTAGTGACAGGGCATAAAATCAACTTTTTTTTGATTTGTAGCAATAATATGTGATTGAAGTTTTTTTTTTTTTTTAAGGTACTAGGAAATACTATTGCTATTAATAAAATATTTGAAATTCCTTTAAAAATGATTCTACTTATTCTCGATTTGGGATTACAATGAACTCTCATTCACATACCTGTTTTGAGACACAAAATAACTCATGCCCAAGGTTTATTTGCATTTGAATCTTTGATGCATGTTGGGTTTTGCTGGTCAAAGTGCCTTGCAATGTCCAAGTCTTAATCTGTCTTCTCACATGCCATTTGCTCATGAGAGAGGGATTAACATCATCATTTTAGGGCTAGAAGATTAAACGGAGACATTTGTGATAGTCCAAATTCAGTTATCAAGGAGGTGGGAAAATGAAGTTTGAGGTTTTTGTTTTTAAAATGGAATGAATAATGGTCATGTGTCTAGAATAAGGGTCACAGAAAATCATCTATTTAATCATATTTTGGCAGTTTATTTGAATGTGAGTACTCTCTGGTCCCTTTTACACAGTTTGCCCCTCTAAGGGAAGTTAGGGCTAGATGAGAACTTTCCATTTTTAGAAGGGGGGCCTTGGGCCATAGGCCATGTTCCACTTTCCTTTTTAAGATCCTTGACTAAAGGAATTGGATTAAGCCAAAGTTTCATCTTTTTAAAAAAGCAGATATATTTGGTTTCACATAACCTGAAATGTGGAAATGGATGTCACATAGTTTAAATTAACCTTTCTCTACTATTTGCCCCTCCCAAGGCTATGACACTTTGAGAAAAGACAGCAATCATCTGTGGAATAGATTCTGTTCGGTTTCTCTCTGCTCTCACCATTTTCGCCCACAAAGCTTCTTGGCCTTGCCCAACAGCCCCTGGGATCAGAGCCAGGGCTGAGTGATTACTAACGAAATTCTGATTTCAGAAATGTATCAGTCTCCATAGAGTGTGGGAATATGCACATTTTTTATGTATCTCTTTTAAAATTTTAGTTCTTTCTTTTGTTCTCCAGAATTTCGTTTCACATTGTGCTCTGGGCCCCTTCCAGATGGGCTGCCTTTTAGAACATGTGCATCAACCAGAGAGGGTAAAAATTTCACAGCGATTCTCCCAGGAGGGGCCAAAATGATGACAGAGTGAGGAAGATGACAGAATCCTAGGATAGAATGTACTGCCCTAGCAGGTCACACGGGGGCCTCACAACATATACCCTGTGGCAGTACTGGGGACCATTGTATCCACTGTCAACTAGGGGTCATAGTGCCTTGAGCATTTGAAGGCAGCGGTTTTAGGCAACCATATGACATACCGTGGGCACTTCCACGTTTTAGAGCTAAGATTCTATTTTATTTTCTTTTGTACTTCATTGCATTCTTTCTCATGCTCTTTTCATTCAAAGATTCAGTCCCAAGACAGGATTATGATACTCCACCAGCTGTTGTGTCAGGTAGGAAAATTCTAATTCCTTTAAGATTTGATTGGAGGGGAGAGATGGAGGTTGCCTTGTTTTCTCCAAAACTCTTTAAAGCAGTGATTCTCAATAGGGCTGGGTACAGGAATTTGAATTTCAGTTCTGGGACTGAAAGTGGGATAGCATATGTGGTTCAAAAAAGTTTATCTTTAATATTCCAATCCAGTTTTGCATATGGAACATGAGTATGTCGCTCTTGAAACAAAAGTGAAAGCTCAAAGATATTTGGTTTGTGAAGAATACACAGAAAATAGAGTCTATGTTCTGTGTATTAGTGATTCTCAGTGTGAGGATTCATCAGAATTTCTGGGAAGTGGGAGAAGGATATTTATGTTTATCAAAAGAGGGCACAGATTAATAAAAACTAGTTTGAGAAGCACTGCTTTAGAGACCAGAATTCTTCTGAAATCAGAAAGTCATTCCATTTTGCTTGCGCAACACCCAGCGTAGTGTCCGACACATAGTAGGTTCTTGATATAATTGTTTGTTGAATGAATTGAAAGTTCAAATTTGTTCTATAAATGGTATTTTGGATATTGGAAGAGAAGCTGCCAGTGTTCCATTTGTACAACAAAGTGGCAGAGATTGATTTGAGAATGCATTAGCATCTTGAGGATTTTAATTAGCAACATTTAAATTGTTTCGTAAAATTCAGTGGTGCACTTTGTAAGGGGTATATGTATATGAAGAGGTTGGTTTTTATTTGGAATGGCACAGATCCTCTGCGCTTTCACCTTAATTTCGAATTTTGATTTCTTGCAAAGAGGAAAATGGGCACGATTTTTCATTCTTGTTGACTTTTTTAACTAAATAAAATACTGGCAGCCTGAGGAGCTTTGAACTCTTTGATCCTTTGATGTGTTAGATGATGAGGACATAAAACCTAAACCAAGAAGGGCATTGGTGTGACAGAGCAAGAGACGAAGGCCAGAAATAGAATGAAAGAGCCCAAGGGGCAGTAAAGTCTGGCAACTGAACGGTGGTTTTCAAGCAGAGAACACTGTGTTCTTGACCACCTGGTTTGCCTGACCCAGCATCTGAAGAGTAACCCGTTTCTCATGTCTTGTGGACTTGTTTAATTATGCTCATGGCTGAATACGCATCTTAAAAGTTCAGTTGAGAAACAATCAGTTAGCTTTCAGCTGTGAAGTCACTTTAGCCCTCTTGAAAACTCTATAAATTGTCATTAATTAAAATATCACTGATCTTTCCCAAAGTGTATTACCGGTCATAGCTTAACATGCCTATTTCATTTAGGATATGTGATGCTTGGGAAGGGAAGATACTTCATTCAATGCATACAGCCTTGACTTTTTTAAATATGTGGCTTTCACTCTTGATAATTCACCAATATTAATCATAGTGGAAGATAAAAACTGGACCTTGCCTTCAACTAAGTTGTACGATTTCACTTTCAAGAACCAAATTAACAAAAACAACAACAACAAGGAAACATCAAAAACATTTGCTAGATAACAGTCATAGGTAGGGCTCTTACAAAAATCAATTGAGGCAGGACATCTGGCTGCTTGGAGCTCTCACCTAGTTCCATAGACAGACAGGTACCCCTGAAAGTTCTTCAGCAGAGAAATTATTTGGTCAAAGTAGCGCTTGGAGAAACTTAACCCAGCAATTTTGGGTGTGCTTAAGGAACAAAAACAATAATCACATAGAAGAGTTAGAAAAGCCATGTATGATATCACTAGAATAAAAAAAAAAAAGTGTTACTATCCCATCTGTAGAGTACAAAAGAAGGGACTAATGTAGAAGTAACAGAAAAAATAAGATGGGGGCAGGATGGGAGTGTCACAGTCCCTTCCCCCATACAAGTTTGGATTGGTGGTTTGACATATTACGAAGTTGCATAGACGTCTTTGGCATGTTTGATCTATAGCTAAATGAAAATAGACTACTTACCTTCCAGAAGTGTGTTAATTGTCCTGGTGGGCACAACTTGAATGACTTCTGAAAAATAATGTATCCTTTGCCCAACCCTTGACCAAATCAGGAGAGTAAAATGGGCAAAGGTGTTATAACAGTGTTCTCTCATATCTCCAAATATGCCCACATTGGACAACTCAAATAATAATAAATTCTTTGCCAGTGCTGGAGCTGACAAAACTGCCATAATGCACCTGAGTTCAAGATGTCTGCTTGGTAATCTACAGAGATATAATCCAACCTAATATCATTCGATCAACCCATCAAACATTTATTGAACACCTTCTGAGTGCTAGGCACTACACGCAAGTACTTGGAATACAAAGATGAATAAAAAATAGACCAATGTTAAAAAATACCATGGTCTAGTTTAATGTTGTTCTTCTTCTTGTTGTCATTGTTTGTGATGTTTAAATGTATAATGTATGAAGGAACTAAAATCTAGAATCTAATAAGATCAGGAATAATGTAAATTCTGAGTTGGATTTGGAAGGATGATAAGATGTTAGCAGTTGGGCAAGAATGGGTAAGGTACATGATGGTAATAGGACAGGATATGTAAACTCTTAGAAATAAAGGTGTATGAGGTGATTAGATGGTAGCAAGTCACTTGGCATTCTTGGGACGAAATGTCACAATACAGGCACCATCAGGGTAAATCTGATTTTAGGCAAATAGTATTTATTGGAAATATACCATATAGCCATCATTGTGTTGGGTGCTAGATATACAACTTCCTTCTAAAAACCTAAGGTTGAGTTAGGAATTCAGATACAAACAGGTGATTATGACACAGTATCAGTGTTTCTATGTAGACAAATATATGACGTTTAAGTTTATAAATTTTTCAATAAGGTGCCTAAATTCAGAATCTACTTATGTCACAAGTTCTAGAAACTTGGGAAATTTGCTTATATTAGTTACCTGGGAAAATAATAAAAATTATCTCATAAAGTTGTTGTGAGTATTAGAGGTGTTAAGATATATTAGCCCATGGGGCACCTGGGTGATTCAGCTGGTTAAATATCTGACTCTTGTTTTCAGCTCAGGTGAAAATTCTGAGGGTTATGAGATCAAGCCCAGAGTTCGGCTCTGCACTGGACGTGGAATCTGCTTAATACTCTCTCACCCTCTCCCTCTGCTCCTCCCCCAATGCACCCACACTCTCTTTCCAAAATAAAATAAATAAATAATATCTTTAAAATATATATATATATAGCCCGCTATACTAGTCATTCTTGTTACAAGGTGCTATGATGGCAAAAAGAAAAAAAAAATCAACATATAGTAGAGAAGTCAGAAAAAGGGAAGAAACCTCTAAATGGAGACATAAGGAGATTTAGGGGTTAGTCAAGTAAAAAGTAAGTTGGAGAAGGAAAATTTCAGACCAAGATGGCAGCATATATAAAGGCTTATGGGTAGCAGGACATAGAAAATTCAGGGAAGTATAGATGGTCCAATGGCATAGAAACACATATAGAGAGATTGGGAGTGGAGAAAATAGGCCTGGAGAAATAAGCTGGAGCAAAATAAACAGATATGATTACTTGAGGTCTATCTTGATGGCAGTAAATGCTAAATGGTTTTAAGTTGGAGGCTGACATGACCCTGGATACAGTGTAGTGAATACATTGAGACATAAAGAGACATAAAATTAGAAAAGGGGACCAGAACTCAATAACATGAGCCCAAAATGAGGTTGGCATTTGTTCAAGATGTGGAAATGAGAATGCAATGCAAACCTAGGATATATTAACTGACTGGCTGTCAGAACAGAAAGATAGAGAAGAGTTAAAGGTAGTTCCGTAAGTTTCTGGCAACTCAGTGGCCTGAGGTGTCATTTGCTGTGATCTGAACCAGAGGACAGAGGATCAAGTTTGGCAGGAAAGAGACCAAGTTCAGGACTGTACGTGTTGAGCTTCGGATGTCTGTGAGGCATCCAAATCGAAATAATCAATAAATATTTGGATGTGTGTGTCTGGAACGTAGAATTCTGACAGCTGCTAGCTAGAGATGAATTTTAGAGATATCACCATGGAATTAAGTCATGTTACCCAGAGAATGTTCTTAGAATGAAGAGAAGTAGGCAGATCCTTAAACATATAAAATGGGCAGAAAAAGGAGTCCAAAATAAAGATTGAGAAAGACAACTATAGACATAAAAGGAAAACCAAGATTATGAGGTTTCAAACAAAGCCAAATTAAGAATGCATTTCAAGAGAGGATTCTCCAGTAAGATGAGTCCTTAAAAGAAAGCCATTGGATTTAGTTACATGGAAGTCACTAGCCAATTAGATGGGAAAGGTAGAAACAGTAAATGTCCTGTATGGAAGTAGATGCAGCAAGTGCCAGAAACTTAACAGATTTGGCTTTGAAGAAGAGTAGACAAGATAAAACTAAAAACAAATGGAGAATGGAATTGACTGATGTTCTGATTTTTTTTTTTTAGATGTTTTTAGAGGGAAATATTTGGTCATGACATAAAGGAGCCAGGAAAGTATTCTAAAGTTTGAAAATGTCACTTATAAAGGGCACGAGTAAAAGAACTAGGTCACCGAAGAAGGCAGACATCTCTTATGGGAATGTGGGAAGATAAGAGGAAGGCTTGACATGTATATATAAGTCTGTCAATGTAGGAATATGATATTAAAGGGTTTTTATGAGATAAATACTATTTGTTTTTATTGTGAAGTATTAAGTGGCATCTTCTGAGAACAAGTAGGAAATGGTATGAGAAGGGATTTAAAGAGATTTGGAAAACTGTGGAATAAGAAAGAGAACCACCAATATATACAAAGTTTGAGGGGCAGTAGTGGAGATCCATTAGAAGCTAAAGATTATGGATTTTTCTGTTGCCAATATGTGAGGATGTTCGATTTTCTCCTGTAGTGATCAGTAGCGAAGAAGGCAGACAGGTAGATTAATCCAGGGCTAAGATTTTACTGACTGGAGTGAGAAAAAAGCCAATATGTGCTGACAGTATTGGCAAGAGAGTGATTAAGTGACAAACCATAGTTTCCAGATCAATAGAAAGAGAAAAGTGGGCCATAGGGATGGGAGAGAGGGAAAAACAGGGAATATAGAGAACAGAGGTCTCCAAGAGATATATGAAGTGGTCAGAAAAGACTTGGGTGTAAGATTATGGATAATGAACTGTTTCTTGGCAAAGTCAAGGTCATGAGAGAAGGTGGCCAAAGGTGGACTTGAGGTGAAGGTGCCAAAGGTTAAAGAAATCAAGCAATATGAACATAAAAGACCACTCTTTAAGTGGGTATTTTTGTAAGTCTGGATTTGTTTGTTTGTTTTATTTGTTTTTTGATGTTAATAAGGTATCAGCCAATCACTGATAGGACATATTTCTGGAACATGTTATAAAGACACTAAAGACTTTTCCTCTTGGAAATTTTAAGAATGAAGTTCTTTACAGAACACTTGGAATATAGATCTAATTAAAGGCAGAAACATGTATCAGATCAGTGTTTTTGAGGGCCTGATTTGTGTATCGCCATGATACTGCCAATGATTTTAGGAGTATAGGGACTCAAACCTGTACTTTTTACTCTAGCAGCTGTATAGGTACTTCAGTGTGAATTTGAATAACATAGAGTAAGCTCATCAAACACTCAGCTTTAGCTTAAGAGATACATTGCTTAGGAAAAGTTTAAGGTAAATAGTTAAAATGTGAATTCTTTTTTTTTTTTTAATAATTCTGGAAGAATATGAGAGAATCAAGAGTGGCGATGTCCAAAAAAACTGTCTACAGTTTGGAAATGGACTCCTAGATTTATTTCACAGGACTCATCTCTCCTTGTCAAAGTCTCTGCTACACCTCATCCAGCTTATTTCAAGAACAGAAGACAGAAGGCTGGAACTGCCCTGTATATTTTCATTCAAAATCACAGGAAACTATTCTCTTTTTAATGTTTCTTTGCCCTAACAATTATAATTTCTTAAAAGGTGCTCCCATTTAGGCAAATTTGAATGAAAAAAAAATGGCAAGTAAAACATCATTTTTTTTTTCTATTCACAGTTGGTTTTATGAGGAACAAAGGAAAACTACTGATATTTTTTTGTCAGATTTTTATCTCAGTTGCTCTGAGCTGAATTTCCCTGAAGGGCATCATCAAGAAATCAAGCAAAAGACTACTATGGACAGGAAACCAAAGTAGAACCAGAAGTCATTCTTCTTTTCTAAAAACCTTAGAGTTCAGAATTTGAACCTGTGTTTGGGAAAAATGAAAAAAATAAAAAGGAGCCCCAAACTGCATTTACAGGAATCCATAGAACTTCTGGGGCATATAGGCATTTTCTGTTATATCTTTTCTACACACCAGCTAAAACAGGTTGAGAATAGTCAACGTTATCAGGGTAACTTCACAATGAGGCTTCACAGGAAAGGCTTATGTAAATCACCATAGAGCTACACTCAGTGTGGTCAAATATGAACTTGAGTGTCAGATTCCTAGCCAAGGAGTCATGCTGTAAGAATGAAGTCCTTCACAGGGGTACTTGCCTGGATTTAGACCAAATTCACTGTGAAAATAGTGTGCTGTTTTTGCTGCACATTGTCTGTGCTAATCAATAACATCAGTTTGCATTAGAAAGTAATGCATTGTATTAATTTGGAATTGGTGATAGTCTACCAAGGATTTGGTTGAAGCCTGCCTCTTCTGGGATGGGAATCACTTTATAAAACTAGCCCCTAATTGGGGACGGGGGCGTATTTGAGCTATTTGAAAGAACAAAACCATTTTTCAAGCTCTAAATAAAATTTGTTTTCATGGATACCATGAGCTAATTACAAATGATTTCCATCTCTTAATTAAAAATTAGGTCCATTAGTACCTCCAATTAGCAACAATTAGCCATTAAATTGTATTTACTGTAAAAGACCTGACACAGAGTTATGTGTTCCTACAAGCCATGCATGAAAATTGGTTTCATTTCTTTGCTCAAATATTGTGTATCTATTTTAATTACAAAATTGCATTTGTTTAAATGTACTAATTGATAGTTTTTTTTCAATAAATTCTAATAAGGGAGACTTTGTTCTACTTATTATTCACTCATTCAACTAATATTTATGAGCTCCTAGAGTATGACAAAGAACCAAGACTGGATGATATAAAATAGAGATGTACCCATTTCCTTCAAGGAACATAGAATCTAACAAGAGAACACTGGGCTGTAATGACTTGTCATATAACACAGCATGCGACAGGTATCATAAAAGCAGTTTGCAGAACACACTTTGTATGAGTATTTGACAAATAGGCATGAGCAGGTAGTTATTGTGTTCCTACTAGTGCATTTATATTGTTCACTACATTACAAAAATAAAGCCTTAAAGACTTTTCCTGCGGGGCCATAGTGTTTTATTGCTTTATTCAAGTAACTGATAACTAAAGGGAGCTTAAGTCAGTCAGTAGTTCTGATACATAAACATCACTAAGGTAGCCCAGTTTTGGGGGGGATGGGTATGGAAGGAGTTGGAATACAAGGATGCAAAATATTTGTCTTATATTCTAATCCAGCAAGTTTTTCTGTAAAAGTCCGTACTATAAATATTTTAGGCTTTGACGGCCATACAGTGTATCATAATGACTCAACTCTGCCTTGGTAAAAACAGCCACAGACTGTGTATAAATGGATGATCGTGGCTATATACCAATAAGCTTTATTTATAAAAATGTCAACATGCTGAATTTGGTCTATGGGTTATATAGTTTGCCCACCTCTGCTCTTATCAATTCATTTCACAAGTATTCCAAGTTAAATACTGTACTGACATTATAAATAAGCATGAAGTACATTTCATTTTAAAGTTGGCATTTTTGTGTTTTTTTATTTCATTGAAGACATATAAAATATCAGAAAGGCAGACATGAGAGAGGTTTAGATAAAGACAGAGAGACATACTTCTTAATATTTTAGTGTATACAGCATAATTGTTTGTGGACCTGAAGTATTAAAACTCTGAGTACATTTTTAAAAAAATTTTTCACATACTCATCATCTCTGGATTTCCTGGGCCTTATTTGTATGTACCAGCAATGGGGAATTATCAACCAGGAAAATTAAATATATATCCTGCTTAATATCCTTTTGACAGCTTTTAGAATTCTGTGCTTTTAGAAGTTTATAGAAAAGAAAAGAGCTATGTCATCCAAACGGATTTGTGGTAAAAAATATATTTTACATCTTTGTCACACCACCTAGGCTGGTATTCTCATGGCCACTGTGGTTGACTGGAGTCCACTGAAGTCATTCTTGATTTGTCAGTACTAACTAGCTATTCTGTTTTCCCCTTGGGTAACCACATGTCTGAGTACTATATTCTGCTTTGCACTCAAAGTGAAGGGAAGCTTTCCTGGTTTCCTCTAAAAACTTAACACTGCAGGGGCACCTGGGTGGCTCAGTGGGTTAAAGCCTCTGCCTTCAGCTCAGGTCATGATCCCAGGGTCCTGGGATCAAGCCCCACATCGTGCTCTCTGCTCAGCGGGGATCCTGCTTCCTCCTCTCTCTTTGCCTGCCTCTCTGCCTAGTTGTGATCTCTGTCTGTCAAATAAATAAATAAAATCTTAAAACGAAACAAAACAAATCTTAACACTGCATAGGGCAGGCCTGGGAGGGCTGGAGATGGGGGTCAGAGCAAATTTCCCTGGGTGAGGCAGCACACACAAGACATGGAGAGGTAGCATCCAAGGTCCTATTTCTTTGCAGCAGAATCCCTCCAATGAGTGGCAGCCATGGGCCTAGGGCATTCCACAGCATCAGGGACATAGCATCCCTTAATACCCCAACCATCCCCAAGGGCAGTACCTCCGTGATGGCAGCCAAGGGAGAGAGCATTTTCAAGACGAGTTTCAATATTAAAGGAAGCTAATTGCATGTGCGGGAATCAGCACATCTGGTCCTGAAAGCACATGGTTCCCTTTTTAATCAACAGCACGAAGTGGGCACGGGAGGTTCCCGCCAGAGAATCTAATCCTGAATTGACTATCGTGTGCAGCACTTGCCAGAGGCAGGCTTGAGACATCTGATCCTGGAGAGACACGGCCTGACAGACATGCCAACATTTCTCTAGACTCTGTGTTAAATTAGTTTATCAGAAAGCAAAATACCTGAACCGTATGATTGCACATCCCCATAGAAATGCTTTCTCAGAGTTAAACTGTAATGTTTTAACCTCTCCTTTCTTAGAGGGGTGACACATGACACAGACACTTAAACCACATCACTAGCTTTCTAGAGACACTATAGTGGAAGTAATTGTCCATTATTTCACCCAATGTTCCCTATATAAAGAAGCCGATGATGAATTGCTGCCTGAGTTCAGTGCCTCGGCAAGTATCTCTCTCCAGATGAGCGGATATCCTTCTTTTTAACTGACATTCTAAAGCACATAACTTAATCTATTTCCCTTTTGGCCTTGGCTATCAGGACGCTTCGCGTCAGATGCTGTGCATTGCAAACATTCCCAGTGGCGTGTTCTCTTGATTGCTCTGGACTCTTCATTGATTTGCTGGTGTTTTTAATTGTGTTTTTTAATATAGTGCTTAATTATTTAAACCCTTCATAGATTTCACTTGGAAATACAAAAGCTCTTATTTTTATGGTAAAAAGCGTCAATGAAAAAATGCTAATGGGCTCAGGGAAGTTTGTGTGCTATCAAGTCTCAGTGGCAAGATAAAATGAAAGATGATTGTGATGATGTGTTGATCTGATCTAAAAAATCGGCCAGCAGGCAATTTTCATTTAGTCACACACGTGAAATTCAGAATAGGAAAATGGATGGTATAATAATTAGAAATGGCTTTGAGAGTCAAGAAGGTGCTATGTGATTCCTGGTCTAACTATTTAATAATGATTTCAGGATGAATTTTACTTAAATTTTCTGAAGCTTAGTTCCCCCCCCCTTAAGTACAGATAGTGCATTAACACCTCTCTGTGTGTACTTAGCTGAGGATTGATATAACATATGGAAAGTACTTAGTACATGCCTGAGTCATAATAGATATTAAATAACGGAAGCTTCCTTTTCTTTTCCTTGCCCTGCATTCAGTGAAGTATGTTGGACTTTTTGAAGCATCGCTAGCCTTATATTTGCCATAAGAGATCGACTGAACCAATGCTATTTTAAAATAGAGTTCCCAAACCCAGTATTGAACAATGGAAGAAATATTAAAGGAGTTGACGATATTGTCTTTCCTATTGTCTGAACTATGATAATATTATTAGTTGAATTAATATAATAAATAAAATTTAAAGCTTTTGTAACAACATGAGAAAATAATATTCACAATGTCAAGCGGAAAAGGTGACAAAATTGAGCTACCGTTATGATTTTGAGTCCTAGGCATGCACGTGAAGCTAAACAAGCGTGCGTTATGTAATTATCATATGTGTTTTTAATTTTTTTCTAAGTTCTTTGAAATGTTGCTTTGCAGCTTGTGTTGTTTCCTGAGACGTTAACAGCACAGTCTTCCACTATATCTAATATTGGGGAGACATTGAAAGACCAAGAAAACATGAGTGTGTTAGTATAAAGATGATAATGATGATTGTCATGATTAGATTGGTTGCAGTGGTAGCATTGGTGACCTCTAAAATTTTCCCCACTTCTATTCTTATATCTCAGCACTATGGTATTTATGGTAGAATTAAAAGAAACCTATTTCTTTGATAAAAGTGGCTTCGAATTTTTTAGCAATTCTGTAGCCTGAAGTCAGTCTTAATTTTTTATGTGAATTCATTATCCACCTACCAGATGGTGCATCTCCACAACAAGCTGACCACTGCTTTTAATACTGCCCATATTGAAATCACATTTCAAATGATATGTAGTGTCCCTGGCACGCAGCACTTGGAACAACCTAAAATCTTCTCAGTTCATTTAATGGGAGACTTCCAGTCTCTTGTGGTTTATGGAATTGATAAAATATGTTTGAAATTGAGATCATATATAATATACTTAAATTACACGTGGATATTAAGTCTAACTTCCATGAGTTTTATATATGTATATATGTAAATTTGCAATTATATATGTATATTTATGTGTGCATATATGTACACCTTTAAAATGTGCATTTAAAATAAGATCTCCTGCTTTTGGGGATAATTTGTTTTCCCAAGTTGCAGATCACAAAATATTTTTCCTCCCAAAGTCATGGTGATAATTTTCGAAGTCCACTTGCCACCCAAGATGCTGCTTCTAGGTCCTTCTTTTCTACCACTAACTTTTATTCATTTTGATGATGTCGAATATATCATGAACAGTATATTACTTCTTATCAGGCCAGTCCTTTTTTACTTGTCTGAACTGTGCACTTTGGTGCATTCACTGTGATTTAGCTTTGATACAATATTGATTGCAAAGCTATCAGCTATCTGACCTAGTTACTACATATCAAAAACAATAATCAAGCTTCCCATCAAGTTTCCTTAAAAATGAAAAACAAAAAGTTGAAAAGATTTTAAACCAATGGTGCCCTTTAATTTACATGCAATGGACATATTTCAGTTGGCAGCAGAATCTTGTTGGATTCAGGGTAATGGATTGCAGGCCCCTATAAGGCATAAATTTAATTACTTTATGTGCCTGCTCTGCATCCAGCAGTCTGCCCAAGAGACTCAGATCTGGGAAAGCACAGGACTCCAGATTCAGGAAATGGGAATTTCATTCATAATTGAGCAGTTACTTTAACAAATCAAATATGTGGAGTTGGTTTAAAAAAAAAAATCGTTGAGGTTTTTGAGATATTTGTTCTGGAAGATTAAAGCCTACTAGTCAAAGAAGACCAGAGACCAACTATAGTCAAATAAAATTAGATTTACTAGCTTAAAAAATAAGGGAGAGGTTGCAGGTGAACCAGAGAGCAACTCAGAAGAGGGACTTTGGAGGGACTCACAGTCACAGTATGACTTTGGGAAGGGCTTCAGGAAGTGGTAGTTTCTGCATTGGGTGCTGTCAGGAAGTGGGGGCGGGGGCAACTGAATGATTGGATGTATTTGTAAGTATTATCTAGTCAATGAGAGGAACAAAGCAAAGCTAGAGTTGTCTTTGGTTATGATGCTGTAGTCACTCACATTAGACGGAAAAGGGAGGTGTTTAATTGTTTTTAGGTTTGCAAAATGCCCTTGCCTCCCTCTGTCCTTTATCCCCCAGTCATCGACTGTTCTTGTCTGATGATTGGTGATAACTCTTCAAAATTATTTAATTGGGAATACTATGACCTTGCTAATAGCTACCAGCTAATTAAAGATCATTTGAAAGATTTCCATAAATTCTTTCCTTATCTAAAGGGCAATTATAATGTTGCCTGATAAAAATATAACAGAACATTCAATGGCCTTGATAAAAGGTCATTACAAACATGAGATAGGTCAAAATGTGTTTTATTTATCATAAGCATTGAATGTATATGTGAAGTACTGCTAGTGCAAAAATGAATCTTTGTGCACAAAGAATACTTTTTGTTCAAGGTGCTGTGCTAAGTACTTTTTGTGAATTGATTGGTTACGTTTGATTGTCACAACCATTCAGTAAGGAAGTTTCCGTGTCCTCTAAAAAATGATTCTTTACAAGATCAGCTGGATCCCCCACTCATATTTATGCTTCTTCAGCTGTTTTACACTTTTCAACCTTCTCAAGTTCCATACACAAGTCTTGCCATTTATACTAAGAAGATGGCTACCTCCTCCTTTATGAGAAGATGGATACCATATTTGACCTGATCTCCCACAAATGTTTTCTCTTTACTTCAAATGTCTGTTTCTTCATTCTTTCTCACTTCCTATCCCTTTGTATTTTGTCCAGTCATGGCCTTCTTTTTATCAATGTTAACCCTTCCTTCTATGTTCTAGTCTTCATGTCTTAACCTCTGATGTTCCTACAGTTCCACACACCTTCTAAAACATATACTTATCTATTGATGACATTTCCTCTGCTCAAACAAAAAAACAAAAACAGAAGTTGTGGATTCTATTTGTTTTCCAGGGTACTGGTCTTAGGGCACTTTGTTTTTCTTTGCTCTCTTCCTCAGTGAAGTCATCTGCTTCCTCATCTTTAGCCATCCTGAAGATGGCCTCCCAATCTCTATTGCTCATTCCATCCCTTGAGTTCCATGCCCCCGTTTCTAGATACCTCCCAAACATCCCCCATCTAATTCCCCCACCCTTGGCTGGCCCACTGAAGCCCAGGCTTCATATTCACAATTCAAGACTCATAATCTTTCCTCCCAGTCTACTTTCTCCCACAGGCTTCCCTAGGGTTCAAGCAAACCATTTTCAGTACTATTTCTCTAAGACAAGATTTTTAAAATCAAGTGTATCTATGAGTTTAGGATTGTTATTTCTTTGACAGTGGCTTGGAGTATATATAGCTCTCCCTTTTGGGTGAGAATCATATGATTTAATACTCAACTGAGCTTGGAGTAGAATGGAAAATCTCTTATACGTTGACAAGTCATTTTTCTTCCAAGATATTTTGGCTCACTCTTCCCCACATGCAGCTTTCCTTTTTTTTTTTTTTTTTTTTTTTTAATTCCACAATATACTTTGAATCTGCTCTCCATTTTTTAATCCCATTCCATTCTCCAGTCCAGGTTGGGTCCCTGTTACCTTCTAATTTTATTATTGAAATGTCAATACTTGGCCTTTCCCTTTCTTATTCAGCCATCACACAACTGCCTGAATAAACGTTGAGCTTAACATTTTACTTTAACATGATTTGCAAGGATATGATTTTAATATAACAATTGGGAGTTACCTTAGTAATTGACTATCCCTACTTTATTCTTTTATTGCCAGAGAGAAGGTACAGATTAGATCTCTGAATCTAAAGTCAACTTTTCTAACAGCAACAGTCAAACTTGCAAGCCAGTGCATACCAGAGATGTTAACACTACTCAAAGCTATGGATGACTTACAGAGATTACCCTACAGGGACGTGGGTGTTAAAACTGCCTCATACTGTAGAACCACAATGGTGATTGCTCATTGTTCTCTGTGTAGTGCAGACCTAAATTTCTTCTGAGAAGAATCTTATCTTTCCTGTAGCTAGCTTCCAAATAGTGAGAGGTTTATTTTGGGTGGAGTGAGTGGGTTTTCTTAAATTCTTCTTAGCTTCTTCAATTTGACACTATCCCATGCCAAATTCAGCTTTGGGATTTATGTGTTACCAACAGGAAAGAAAGCTACATTCCAAGTCCTTGTCAAGAAGTACAATTCCAGAATCACTAACACTCATACATTTCAGAACCTTGGCTAAAGGATAATAATATTTTTGGAGGAATATTTGGATAATATGCCTTGGATAATAATTTAGTTATTCTAAATTATAACCTTGGATTAAGCTGAAGAAGCTGTCTTACCTGGAATTCTGTGCCCCACTGCCCCCCTGAAAAATAGCTTTTTCTCAAGTATGCATTGGCACAATGCCATTCACTCTGATTTGAAGGACTCTATAATAATAGCCCTTGG
The DNA here is from genome assembly GCF_963455335.1 of Martes martes. Classification (NCBI taxonomy): domain Eukaryota; kingdom Metazoa; phylum Chordata; class Mammalia; order Carnivora; family Mustelidae; genus Martes; species Martes martes. Next base: position 143,666,058 of record NC_137888.1, read on the forward strand.
AAACCGACTTTGCTTATTTTAGATCTTTTGCTCCTTAGACTGCACAGTATCTGGTCTTCTCTGACCTGTGAGAGAAATGTCTCTCTTGCCTCCATATTGCAAATTATTCTTCTCTGCTTTGTTTTCTTACCTAATGGACACAGTCTCATGTAATCTATTGCTAACTAACTCTGAGGAATTTTAATGGCATATATTTTATTAGCCTTGATGACTTCATCTTATTTTTTTCCCTTTGTCTCATTTTTTCTCACTTGTTTGATTCTACAACACATTGTACAATTTTGGAAGCTGCCTTAAAGGCTTTTTGGGAGCAAGCTGAGCTATAATTAAATAAATGAGTGGAGACTCCTAATATATAATATTCTCAGTCATGAGCCACAGCTCAAAGGGTGCAAGAGTTAAGAAGGACTTACCAGCCTTGAGTTCAAGATGGCCATGGTATAATCCTCAAGCTACTCTTCCAACTGCTTTTCCTACCATATCCCTCCATAATTCTGTTCTTCCTCTGATCACAGTTACTTGTAGGATCTATTTGGCTGTGAGCATTTTCTTTCTTGCTTGGCCTGTGCTTTCTACTGGAACTTCTTCTCCACCACACCTGCAGTTTCTGCTGGTCAGATCTCACTCGTCTTTAACAGTGTCTCTACCATGAATCTCTTCCCAATTTTCACAGCCAAATGTGATGTCACTTTAGTTTGAAAATTCAAAGTCCTCTGCTAACACCTGTTGTACTCCACCTGACAATACAGTACTTTCCTCGCCACCTCTCCAACCCATCTTGAGATTGCAGGTCCCTGGAGCTTTGGAGTTCAAGAACTGTGCCAGTCTGATTAGGCCTGTTGTACTAAAGCTCAACTTTTTGATGAAAATAAAAGTCTTTAAATAAGATCTCACCCTCAAAGACAGACTTCAGTGTTGACTTTTACGCCAAATAAATTTGGAAGATCAAATGTGAAGGCAATACAAAGCTAGTCAGAGGCCTGAATTTTCTCTAGGAGGCCTGAAATTTAGTACATTTTTTTCCCCAGAGAGTTACTCTAATTAACTGTTGTCCCTTGACAGGATTAGGAGGGCATCCATCTGACTGGTCTTGCTGATTCAAGTCTTAACCCACCACAATCCCTTCCCTCAACAACCACCAGTGTCATCTTTCTAAAACTGCTTCAAGTCCTTCCACAACCTTTAAAACTCCCTCCTTAGTACTTAGCCCCTGTGACAAGGTCCTTCACGATACCCCTGTCTGCTTCTCCACACTCATCTCTCACCACCTCTGTGCTCCAGGCATAACTGCTTTCAATTTGCAGGATGGGCCAAGCTTCCAGGTTCTTTGCCTAAGTGGAAATATAACTATGAGCTGTCTGTCTGTCTAGATGCTCTGTCTAGATGTCTAATGCTTTTCCCTCTACTCTTCAATTTGCTAATTCGGGCTTGTTTTCCAGGAATTGTCTCGGATGCCTGCCTTTTTTTTTTTTTTTTTATCCTAGAAGTGTCCTTCATCTTTCTATCTTGTATTAGAGATGGCATTTTTCTTATTTTTTTAGGTTCCTCAGAGTATCTTCATCATAACATTTAACATGCTGAATCATCATTTTCTGTTTAATTATCTTTCTTTCCCTCTTGAGTCAAGACTATAAACTCCTTTAGAGCAGAGACTACTTATATTTACCTTACTTCCCTGTTACCCAGCACCATCTAAGTAGGTGTTTAGTAAATATTTGTTGGTTGAATAAATGATGCCCACATGTAAGAATGCCGATTTGGTAGACACACCTATATAATCCTAAGCTTACTTAACTTCAAAAAAATTAAAATAGTAAAAGGAAAACATAATTCCCAAGAATTTTGGAAATTTGAATGAATGACTAAATGCAGAGAGCTTTCTGAATAGGATAGGAAAATCTCACGAACAAGAAGGTGTAAGAAAAAGTGAAAAAATTTGGAGGAAATGAAATTATTAGAAATGAAGTCTTAATGAAATAATTTAAAATGTTGGTGGAAACCCACAAAGTGTCTGTTAGAAATATGACTGCCCTTCAGCAATACTGCTTATCTGGAAGATTTCATTTTGTTAATTGTCTTCCCTAGATAACCATCATATTCATTTATCTTACTAACATCATTATAATTGATTCCCCAGAGTCACCTTCTGGAAGTACTTTCATACCCTTTTTGTTGCTCAGGTCCCTCATATGTACACCACTGCAAACTGACTGGTCTTAATGACAGCATCTTTGCCTTATTTGCGTGTGTGTGTGTGTGTGTGTGTGTGTGTTAATTCTTCAATGACCTGTGTCATACCTTTTGCATATTGTCCAAAAGACATGCATCCAGGTGCCCCATACTCATTGTGACTGGTAATCAGGACAAGTAATGGCCTTTAGCTCTTTTTCATTAATGCAATGGAAAAGCACTGTGCCCAATCCATTAGTGATGCACTATTATATTAAGAGCTTACTTAAGAAAGGCAGCCAGCCAGTGGACATAGGGCTGGTTTCCCTTAAATAGGATTTTCAACCATGATCAAACAAGGCAACTTTTCATTTAGCAGGAAAGTTTCTGCTCTTTCCCTGTCTCTCTTTCTCATTGTGTTTTGTCCTAATTTATCCTGGCAGTCCATAAGGAACATAACTAATGTTTTCTAAATGACATTGAAATTTCTTGAAGATTAACAGTATTCATAGGATAAAATATCCATTTGTCTTTTGAAAACTTCTCTCTTTGATTGTTCCTATTGGTGGGTTTTAGTTTCTTGAATTCCTTACTCTCAAAGAGATATTTTTCCTCTTGATTTTTCTTGACTGTAAGTATAAAATAAGCAGCCATCCTATTTGGGTTTATTTTTTATTATTCTTTTAACATTCATGCAGATAAAACTGCCCTGTTATTTTCATTCCTTTAGGAAATTATGTTTGATTGATGGCCTTGAACTTGGCGAGTTTAGGCAAGATTTGAGGACTTTTTTTAATCCCCTAAATTCAATTGAATTATTTCCCCCTAGCTGATAGCATAATGTGTCTGTTTGCATTAAAACTCCCACCATTGGCATTTGTACTTATCACCCAAGCCATTTAAGGCTTCACATTCTTTTGAAGAACTAATTCCATGTGATGTTAAAGTGCATAAGTGTGTATAAGGCCTAGTTTCTAAAATACCTTTCCTTGCGAAGCTCATCAAGGGTGGAATGCAACCACTCAGGCGCAGCAAAGCACATCAACCTCATAGAACTTTCTTTTATAATCACTAATTTGTATGTTTGAAATAATGAGTCTTAACATAAATAATGCAACCAAAGCGTTCTTGTTAAAGCATGGAAAGTGCAGTTTTTGCATTCACTTCTGCAGTGACCTCCTGTCACCACTTTTTCTCACCATAGCCCACATTCAATGACCACACAGGAGGAGAAGACATGAGAACATGACAGCACAGCACAAGGACCCCACTCTGTATGAGTGCTGGGCAGGCAGCGTACAATGCAGGGACGAAAAGAGCTTTAAATACCAGCATTTAGATCTCAGCCCCTCAGTGCTCTCTCTGCGGCCTCTTTGGAACTGAAAAGGCAGCTGATACTCTGTGAGCTTGATGAGAAATTATAACAGTCATAATAGAGACTTCATTCTGCTCACTTTCTAGGATTCCAAGTTTTGGACCTCACATTTTCAGTTCTCTGTTGTTGGTTGTTGAGATGTGGTCCTAGACCAGTAGCATCAGCACCTCCTAAAAACTTGTTAGAAACACAATGCTTAGGCCCACTATCATCATCTCTTATCAGCAGTCCAAGGGATTATGATGCGCACTCAAGATTGAGAACCGCTCCAAGCCAGCCAGTCACAGGCAGGTGAAGGGGTAAGGTTGGACTAATTAAGGAAATGGAAGTAGCAAAACTGGTGGTGGAATAAAAGAAGAATGTTAATTGTCCTCCATTATTCAAACTCTTTTTTTCCTCCCAGAAGTCTATTATGCATTGTTGTTATCTTGTACAATTTCCTTCCTTTGCTGTGATTTTTTTTTTAAACCAACAAAATTTGACTTATAATATGAGTATAATGGCTCCTTTGGGGAGAACCAGAGAAATCCCTGTGTGAATTTATATACTCTACTCAAACTATCAGGATTCATGGCCTATAATGATAGACTTAGGAAATCCTGGAAAATGAAATCAAATGAATTGGCATATTTGCATGGTGTGCACATTCACTATGGGTATGGTTAGTTACCCAAATTAACTACGTGGTTACTTCAGGGAGGTCTTAGTAATGTTAAAGCTCTATTTTAAAAGGACCAAGACTCATATGTAATATATATAAATACATAGAAGCAATCATACTCTTTCAACAGTTTCCTCTCTAGAATATTCTTTTGAGCCTCTAGTAATTAGAACAGTGACTAAATTGACCCTTCTTATTTTCTGCTGGTATCAAATACAGCTAAAGGGATTACACTGTACTTGGATACTAAGGCTCTTTTTGTAACTGGCGGCATATAATCTTGATTATTTACTGTTTGTATTCCTAAAATATGAAATAGTTTTTCAAACACAGCTTTCAACTAAGTTCCTAATTTCACACCCAGGATGACCTTCATTGTCTACAGACTCATTGTGCCTCATTGCTAATGAGGACAGTTGTACTCTTCTCTCCTGTCCACAAACTCCACTCTTTCTTTTTGCCAGTGACGCAGAAAGAATCCTGTGTACAACTGGGAAGAATATTTTTTACCTACATCCCATGTCTTACTTACATCCCATATAAACAGTTGTTTATAATTCCTTTGGGGATACATACACGTGTATACATATATACACATACACAGACACACACTCACACACATATATGTCTCTGTTTTACTTTCCTGTTTGTTCGTTTTTTTTAA